>NC_053449.1:18116955-18816271 GCF_007990345.1 Gossypium hirsutum | reverse complement strand
ATCATCATCGATTAATGTCGTAGTTGTATTATTATCTACTAATACAATTACTATTATTTTATTACTTTATTATTATTTTATTATATTATCATTTTGTTTTTACCATCGTAGTTCTTTTATTTTATTTTTGCCATCATCATATTATATATCATTTTTAAATATATTTGGTCATTTTCGCACAATATTCAAATAAATTGATCGTGTATCACGTTATATGAACTGAGGAGATGTTCTTTAATTAGGGGTTTCGAGAAATTGTGCCCCAAACTTATGAGGTACGACTATCTCATTGAACCGAAATAATCGAACGTCCTTTTAAAATTTAAAACATATAGGATTTATGTAATAATCAAACGACAAGTATTCTTGTTTTCGGGGATTTGAGATGTCGTGTCCTAACTTACTGGACATGACCTCTTCTTCTCGATTAACTCAAAATAATCGAGCCTTCTTCATAAAATTTAATTTAGATGGTAATATTTTCTCGAATAACATCATGCAAAAGGAGATTTCATTTTAAACTCTCTTCTAATTCTGAATTTCTGACACTAAGACCTCAAATAATCAACTAGGTACCAATTTTGGGCGTTATAAGGGTGCTAATCCTTTCTCATACTTAAACGACTCCCAAACTCACTTCCTGGATTTCGTAGATTGAAAATAATCGTTCTAATAATTTTAACCTTTTATTAAAATGATGAAAGTTCGAGGTGATCCAATCACACCAAATAAAAGGATTGGTGGTGACTCTATTTCCATTTTAAAATAACAAGTCGAATAAAGAAAAAGAGTTTCGACAGCTTGGTGACTCCACTGGTGAATAATAGGAAAGTCAAGCCGCAAGTTGATTATTTTTCAGTCTTTTTGTTGGAAATTAAAAATTCTATTTTATTTAATTTGCAATCCTTTCTTGCATTTCGTCATTCATGTTTTTGCTTTGGTTGAAAAAATGTTTACAGATATTCTTGTTAATAACCTCGAGTTACACAGTGATCTAGACATATGGTCCTATTTTTTGTCGAGGTTTAAGAATTCGTCTTTGTATGTTTTCACACATATTGCATGACATAATCACTCTATTCCGCCGTTCTTAAAAGGGAGTGAGAAGCTATTCCTTCGAGAGGTCTTCACCTCCATGTAGGATAGTGGATCGCTTCCGGGATACATCAGTACCTATGTCTTCGTGAGGTCTTCACATCCGTCCAAACATAAGGAAATGTATTTCCCTGAATTGAACTCAGCCCATATAAGCTTATAATGGATGAGGATTGAGAAATTTGTTGGTTCAGGTACCCTTACTTTAGAACCAAACCGCATGTAAGGAGCCTTAAAAGCCTTTCCTAGGTAGAACCATGTCAAGCCTTTAGCGGTTACCCGAATAGATTTCAAAGAGGAAAGGTTTTAATTGTTATTATTTGATTTGTATTCAAGCTTTATACAAAATGTACTGATTTTGTTTTGTTTTGGTTGTGGTTGCATTGCATTTTCAGCTTAGAGAAAATGTGTTGATTAGTGTTCAATTGCTAAATAGAGAGCTTGTCATGAAAAAGAGATTTCTTGATAAAGTAGAAGATAATGCGGCCATATGAATATGGTCAGAAAAAAGGAAACAAGAGAAAGGTGACAGCCTGTCAGAGGAGAAGATTAGAGATAGGGACCATGTTATGAACGAAGATTTGGCCCAAGTACGAGAAGTGGTTGACCACTTGCAAACCCTAGCAATCCAAGCTAACATTCTGAGCCTGGAATATGAATCGGAGTCAGATCAGGGCCGAGAATTAGCTTGGCTTCTTGGGAAAGTTGAGGTTTTGAATGTTAAGGTGAAGTCGTATATGTATTCACTTTATGTAAAGAAACTTATTTTCTAGTAAAGTTGCTCTAATGGAATTGAACTAGAATGAACGCCTTTTGCATGCATCTTTTCTATTCATTAGCTTTACATTCATTTCATTACATGAAAAGTCCCCTAATTAAACAAGGAATTGTGGCAGTTCCCTCTAAAGTGGGTTTGGCAAAAAATGGTAAACGTGGGCTTGATCATTCAAAATTCAGAGGAGGTACCAGAAGGAGTAAAAAACTAATGTGAATTCCATGCTGCGGAGGGACATGAGATCCAAAAATGCGTCGAATTCAAAAATCTAGTACAAATTTTATTGGACAATAAGGAATTAGAATTTTTTGAAGATATTGAGGATTCAAAAAGGGAATATGTTTGTACCTCCGAAGAGGGAACTAAGGAAAGGAACCTATAAAAAATCCGTCTCTATACCCCTGAAAGTATTCTAAACAACTGGACTGTAAAGGAGATCCCTGTAGTATTTAGGACTATTTTAGATTAATGTTCAAAACACATATGTTGCTCTAAGCTTGGGAGCAATAGGGATCCTTTTGTGAAAAGGCGCATGTCCACTATTTTTATTTCAATGAAAACAATGCACCTTTGTGTCCCACTTGGCAAACATTCTACTATTTTTTTCATTCATACTAATACCATACAGTTAATCATTCTTAAATTCATTTGTTCCTTGGAATTTCTTTTATTCCTATAACAGGTATCCGGATATCAAAGATATGAACGACGCTGCGGCTAACTCCAAGCCTCCTTTTGAGCAAGAGATGTGCCTAGGAGAACCTCAGGACTTTGAAGATAAGTAAAATTGTAACTTGTCTCCTAATCTACTAAGAATGATAGAGCAAGATGAGAAATAGATCTTACCTCACAAAGAGTCTGTGGAAATTGTGAGTTTAAGAGATGAACAAGAAAAGAAAGAGGTGAAAATCAGAACTTGCATCATTACAGAAACAAGGCGAGATCTCATTGAGTTACTTTGAGAATTTTTAAGATGTATTTGCATGGTCCTATCAAGACATGTCTGGTCTGAGTACTGATGTCGTGGTACAAAAACTTCCCATAAAAGAATGCAAGCCAGTTCAGCAGAAACTTTGAAGGATGAGACCTAACGTATGTTGAAAATAAAAGAGGAGGTCAAGAAATAGTTTAACGCTAGATTCTTACAAATGGTCAAATATTCAGAGTGGGTAGCCAACATAGTCCCCATCCCTAAGAAAGATGGGAAATTACAAATGTGTGTAAACTATAAGGATTTAAACAAGGCCAGCCTGAAGGACAATTTCTTGTTGTCTCACATCGATACCCTAGTGGACAACACGGTAGGTCATTCACTGTTCTCCTTCATAGATGGTTTCTTCGGATATAACCAGATAAAATGC
The DNA here is from genome assembly GCF_007990345.1 of Gossypium hirsutum. Taxonomy (NCBI): domain Eukaryota; kingdom Viridiplantae; phylum Streptophyta; class Magnoliopsida; order Malvales; family Malvaceae; genus Gossypium; species Gossypium hirsutum. Next base: position 18,813,040 of record NC_053449.1, on the reverse strand, counting down.
ATCCTGAAGATATAGAGAAGACCACATTCATAACAATGTGAGGAACGTTTTGTTATAAAGTGATGTCATTTGGACTGAAAAATGCGGAAGCAACATATCAAAGGGCCATGGTGATTCTGTTTCATGATATGATGTACAAAGAAATTGAGGTTTATGTCGATGATATGATCGTTAAATCCCGAACAGAAAATGAGCATGTAAAAGTCTTAAGAAAACTAATCTTAAAGTTGAAGAAATTCCAGGTAAAGCTTAACCCAACAAAATATACTTTCGAGGCCACGTCGGGTAAATTACTGGGATTTGTAGTTAGCGAGAAAATGATTGCAATTTACTCAGATAAAGTCAACGTCATATAGGAGTTACCACCGCCGCGTATTCAAAAGGAAGTTCAGGGTTTCTTAAGGAGATTAAATTACATTGCCCGATTTATTTCACAACTAATTGAGAAATGTGACCCCATATTCCATCTCTTTAAGAAACATAATCCAAGTGTGTGGAATGAGAAATGCTAGAATACCTTCAACAAGGCTAAACATTACTTGTCCAATACCCCAGTGCTGATACTACCTAGCCCAGATAAATCACTAATACTATACTTTGCTGTATTTGGAAATTTTATGGGATGCGTACTAGGCCAACATAATAAGTCGAGGAGGAAAGAAAGAGCAATCTATTACCTCAACGAGAAATTCACTGAATGCGAGATAAGATATTCGCTAAACGAGAAGTTGTGTTACGCCTTGGTCTGGACCATCCAGAGGCTAAGACAATACATGTTGTATCATACGACTTGGCTCATTTCAAAAATAGACCCTCTAAAGTACATGATGAAGTCGATCGCATTGAATGGAAGAATGGCTCGATGGCAAATTTTTCTCTCCAAATTTGATATAATCTATGTAAACTAGAAGGCAGTAAAGATGAGTGCAATAGCAAATTTCCTATCTAGCAGAGCTCTAGAGGATTACGAGCCTTTAAATCTCGATTTTCTGAATAAAGATCTGATGTATGTTGCAACCACTGAAGAAGGTGCTCCAAGAGAATATCCCTATAAACTAAAGATGGCACCTCAAACGCTATGGGTAACAGAATTGGGGCAGTCTTGGTATCTCTAAACAAATATCATTATCCTTTCACTAGTAAACTTGATTTCAATTGCACAAGTAGCATGATGGAATACGAAGCGTGTATCATGGGTATCCGTGTGGTTATAGAACGCAAGATCAAAGTGCTAGAAGTATACGGTGACTCTGCACTAGTAATCTATCAACTCAGGGGTGAATGGGAGACAAGAGATTTCAAGCTGATTGATTATCAAAAGCTGGTTCTTAATTTAATTAAGGAGTTTAATGTTATCATATTCTGCTACCTCCCGCGATATGAAAATCAGATGGCCGATGTCTCGGCTACCTTAACCTCCATGGTCAAAGTGAACAAACAAGATGAACTAAAAGTAATCCATATGAGCATTTATGAGGCCCCGGCCTATTGTTACAATATCGAGGAAAAAGAAAGGGATGATCACCCTTGGTACCATGACATATTGCAATATGTAAAGAATCGTGAATACCCTAAGCAGACAACCAAGAATGATAATAGGATGCTAAGAAGGCAGACCAATGATTATGTCCTAAATGGGGAGATCCTATACAAAAAAAGAAAGGATCAGGTGTTACTAAAATGCGTAGATACTGTCTAGGCCAAGAAAATCCTAGAAGTAGTCCATGAGGGGGTTTACGGAACACATGCTAATGGTTTCACAATGGCCAGACAAATCATGAGATTTGGATATTATTGGTCCACCATGGAAGGGGATTGTGTCAATTATGCCAAGAGGTGTCATAAATGCCAAATTTATAGGGACAAAATTCTTGTGCCTCCGTCACCTCTTCATGTTATTACTTCTCCACGGCTTTTCTGTATGTGGGGCACGGATGTCATTGGGCTGATCTCGCTAAAAGCTTCCAATGGGTATCGATTCATCTTCGTGGTCATTGACTACTTCACCAAGTGGGTAGAAGTTTCTTATGCCAATTTCACAAAGTCGACAATTAGCAAATTCTTAAAGAAAGAGATTATATGTCGGTACGGAATGCCAAAAAAGATTATATCTGACAATGCTTTGAACCTGAACAACAGTACAATAGTGGAGGTCTGTAGTCAATCAAGATCAAACATCACAACTCGGCACCATATCGCCCAAATATGAATGGTGCAGTAGAGGTAGCCAATAAGAATATTAAGAAAATCGTGAGGAAAATGATAAGGACTTATAAAGACTGGTATGACAAAATTACTGTTTGCCCTCTATGCTTATCGAACGTCTGTTAGAACCTTTACTGAGGCAATACTTTTTTCATTGGTTTACGGAATGGAGTCAGTCTTTCCCATTAAAGTTAAGATTCCTTCTCTCCAAGTTTTATCAGAATTGAAATTAGATGAAGCAGAATGGATCTAATTTAGATATGATGAATTGAACTTAATCGGAGAAAAGAGGCTGAAAGCTATCCATAATGGTTAGATGTGCCAAAAAAGAATGATGCGAGCTTATGACAAAAGGGTTCGCCCCAGAGAATTTCATGAGGGGGACCGTGTGTTGAAAAAGATCATTCCCATACAAAAAGACTTCAGAGGAAAATGTATGTCGAATTGGGAAGGACCTTATGTGGTGAAAAATTTTTTTTCTAGAGGTACGCTGATTTTGACCAAGATGGATGGCAGAAACCTGCGTAACCCCGTGAATTCAAATTCAATCAAGAGGTATTTCACCTAAAAAAATGGAGAGGTCAAGGCGAAAACCCGCAAAGGGAGTCTTGAGACCAAAGGAGTTTTGAGTTAAAAACTCGAAAAGGGCGACTCAAATTTGGGCCCAAGAATGGGCATGTAATAGTCATTTCCCCGCAAAGGTAGCAAGAAGGAGGAACTTTACATCTCAAGACATCGACAAAGTACTCTAGATCTCTCAAACACATATCAGGCTCAGATTGATCCTCAACAAGTTTATTCAAAAAAGCTCATACTGCGATATCTGGGGTACCTAATTTCATTTTCACTCATTTTGTGTTCTAGCAATGGTTGCCATTTTAGCTAATCCCTTAATTAAGGTCTTTGCACTCAATAAATTTCAGTCTTATCCATGTCGCAACCTTGTTCAAACATTTTTTGCATTGAAATAATGATTAATGGACAAACGATATTAAAGTAAAGGGATTTATACATATCACTCTAAAAGATTTCTAAATAGTACAGGGACCTAAAATAGGACCACTAGTTGGAAATAACCAAATTTGAAAGTTGGAAAGATCCTGAAACAAATAGTCCAGATTGTGACTACCTCTTCGGGTTTCTTGTCAAAGATATCAGACCTAAATGGAAGGCATAGTAACACATTAGTGATAGAACCTAGACGAACCATGAGCAATCTCGACCTAAACGTTAAAAGACAAATCCATTCTAAAAAATGACATGTTGCATTCATCATTCATATGCATTTAGATAGAAGCATTTGATTCATTATAATCATAACATCTTAATTGCTTGGAAAAATAGAAGCCTGTGAAATAGATTCTATAAGTCCTGTTCCCCTAGAGAATGGCGTAACAGATCATTAAAACAAACTCCATATCCCTAAAGTTGTAGTGGAATAGGGTAAATTTGTAATGACATTAAATCATGCCTTCCTAAAATTACAGTGAAACAGATAAAAGCAGTAATTCTAGTCCCCCTAAAGTTGCAGTGGGTTGGAATAAAACTATAGTGGCGAATCTTATCTCCTTAAAGATGCAATGGAGCAAGATGAAACTACAAATCCTATACCTCTAAAGTTGTAGTAGGTTGGAATAAAACTACAGCGGAGAATCTTATCTTCCTAAAGATGCAGTGGAGTAAGATGAAGCTACAAATCCTATACCCCAGAAGTTACAGTGGGTTGGAATGAAACTACAATGGCGAATCTTATCTCCCTGAAGATGCAGTGGAGCAAGATGAAGCTACAAATCCTATATCCCTAAAGTTACAGTGGAATGGATTGAAACTACAACGACGAATCTTATCTCCCTAAAGATGCAGTAGAGCAAGATGAAGCTATAAGTCCTATACCCTTGAAGTTGCAGTAGGTCAGAATGAAATTACAATGGCAAATATTATCTCCTTGAAGTTGTAATGGAACAAGATGGAGCTACAAATCCTATACCCCTAAAATTGCAGTGGGTCGGAATGAAACTACAATGGCGAATCTTATCTCCCTGAAGTCATAATGGAGCAAGATGAAGCTACAAATCCTATACCTCTGAAGTTCCAATTGGTCAAAATGAAACTACAATTATAAATCTTATCTCCCTGAAGTTGCAGTGGAGCAAGATGAAGCTACAAATCCTATACCCCTGAAGTTGTAGTAGGTCGAAATGAAACTACAACGGTGAATCTTATCTCCTTGAAGTAGTAGTGGAGCAAGATGGAGCTACAAATCCTATACCCCTAAAGTTGCAGTAGGTCAGAATGAAACTACAATGGCGAATCTTATCTCCCTGAAGTTGCAGTCGAACAAGATGAAACTACAAATCCTATACCCCTGAAGTTGTAGTGGGTCGAATGAAACTACAATGGCAAATCTTATCTCCATGTAGTTGCAATAGAGCAAGATAAAGCTACAAATCCTATACCTCTGAAGTTGTAGTGGAACAGATTGAAACTACAACGACAAATCTCATCTCCCTAAGGATGCAGTGGAGCCAGATAAAGTCAAATCACATCTTCCTAAAGTTGCAGTGAAAGGGATAAATCAATGATTCTAGTCCCTCTGAAGTTGCAACGGGTTGAAATAAAACTACAACAGCAAACATTATCTCCTTGAAGTTGCAATGGAGTAAGGTGAAGCTGTGACACTAAATCCTACCTTCCTAAACTTGTAGTGAACCGGATAAAGTGAAGTAGAGTAACAAATAGATTGAATGAATGAGCTACATGAAAAAGAGGAGCACCAAAAAAGTCGAGATTCTACAGGACCAGACAAAATTGGTCCTCCTTAAAGTCTTTGCTCCCTTCCCGTTACACGACAATAAGCAAAGAGGGGTAGTTATAAAGGCCCAATTTTATCTGGCCCAAACAAACCAAAAGACCAAAAAGACAAATAATCAAAAATAAAAACAAGCTCATTAATTAAAAGTCCAGTCCATTTATAAGCTTAAACCCTAACCCAAACCTGCTAACCTAAACCCAATACACCCAAGCCCAAATACTAACCCAACATCCCAAAGCCCAAAAACTTAAAAACTAAATAGAAAACCCTAGAACCCTAAAGTCATCTGCGCCACAACCTCCGCCACATCAGCAAATGCGTCACCCAAGGTCTGACGCCTCGTCTACCTTTTTTCATCAAAATGGCAAAGGCATGGATCCCCAGCGTCGTTGACTGCCCCGAACACCTGCAAAAAAAGAAAAAAAACAAAAGCAAATGACAAAAAGCATAAAAAAAAGAAGTAGAACAGAAAAAGAAAATTAGTAATATCTTGTAATATACTTCAGCTATAAAAAACCGAAAACTAGTTGTAATATGGACAACAAAAGAAAAAACAACAAAATTTTTAAAAAAAAGGTAGTCCCTTTACTTTTTTTATTTTTTGAAGAACATACATATAAAAAAATATAACAAAAGATTAAAAAAATTGGTTTACCTGTTAGTCGTCGTCGTGGGAGGTCCCCCTTTCGATTTGAAAGGTCTCCGAACCCTTAAGGTTCATCGAGGGCTTTGTCTGGGATGGGGAAACCGAAAGGTTCCTCGCCTTCTAGTCGAACTTCGACTAGGTTTCTAGGGATTTGAAGCCCAGATATGGACTTAACAAGTTAAGGGGGTTCGAAAGGGTAATTTTGGCGATTTCTGGCCACCGGAGGTAGCGGTCACAGTCGCTGATGACCGGTGGCCATGACGGAGCCATGATGGCCCGATGGCCAGACATAAAGGAGGCTTGAGAGAGAAAAAAAAGTTTTTTTTAAACAAATGAGAAATGATTTTTTTTTCTAAAAATTTTTGCTTATAAAGGTTCCTACTACGACACCGTTTTGGGCTTGACGTTCAGACGCCCAAAACGACGTCGTTTTGAGCTTAACCCGACAATCCAACCTGAACCTCTCCAAGATCCGTGTGTTTTCAAGGGGAGGGTCTAATCTCTATTTTGGCTCTTCCACTTTTTTTTGTTTCGATTTCATCTTGTGTTTTTTATTTATTTTATTTTTCCCCTATAATTTTACTCTTGTGCAATTTAGTCCCCCTGACTCACTGATAATCCCCCCAGGAATGACACGTGTAATGGGGTTGGGATAATTGTCCTCTGAGTCCTTTTACTTTCCTATCTTATTCTAATTTGATCCTTTATGTTCCTATTTTATAATTTATGCTTTAAATTTTATTAGATTTTCAATTTAGTCCCTTTATTTAATTCGATTCCTTTACTTCATGTTTTAAATTTTTGGTCCTTTCAATTTCATTATTCGTGCTTTAGCCCTTCAAATTATGCAATCCTAAATTTCATTTTTAAGTTGTTATTTTATTCTTTTATCTACATTATTATTATGGTATTGATCATGTTATAATTATTGACATTGTCATCGTCATCGATTAATGTTGTAGTTGTATTATTATTTACTAATACGATTACTATTATTTTATTACTTTATTATTTTATTATATTATCATTTTGTTTTTACCCTCGTAGTTATTTTATTTTGTTTTTGCCATCATCACATTATATATCATGTTTAAATATATTTGATCATTTTCGTACCATATTCAAATAAATTGATCGCGTATCACGTCATATGAACCGAGGCGATGTTCTATAATTGGGGGATTCGAGAAATTGTGCCCCTAACTTACAGGGTACGACTTCCTCCTGGAACAGAAATAATCGAATGTCCTTTTAAAATTTAAAACATATAGGATTTAGGTAATAATCAAATGATGAGTATTCTTGTTTTCAGGGATTCGAGATGTCATGACCTAACTTACAGGACATGACCTCTTCTTCTCGATTAACTCGAAATAAGAGAGCCTTCTCCATAAAATTTAATTTAGATGGTAATATTTTCTCAAATAACATCATGCAAAAGGGGATTTCATTTTAAATTCTCTTCTAATTCTGAATTTCCGACACTAAGACCTCAAATAATCAACTAGGTACCAATTTTGGGCATGGGTGCTAATCCCCATACGTAACCGACTCCCGAATTCACTTCCTAGATTTCGTAGATTGAAAATTATCGTTTTAATAATTTTAACCTTTTATTAAAATGATGAAATTTCGAGGTGATCCAATCACACCTAATAAAAGGCTTGGTGACGACTCCATTTCCATTTTAAAATAACAAGTTGAACAAAAAAAAGGGTTTCGACAATATATATAATAAATAATTTTTTTTAATTATTTTTTTAATAAAACTCTAAAATATATAATTATAAATTTTAAAAAGTCTAAATAATTTATAAAATTGAAAAATGTTATAAAAATTAAAAAAAGTATTTAAATTTCAAGTAATTGCAAAAAAAAAAACTTGAAATTTTGAATACCTTTTTAGAATTTTAAAAAATATATTTTTAAACCTTTTTAAAAAAGTTACAATATTTTATTATAAGTTTTTACATTTTTTGTAATAATATTATCAATTTGAACTAATTTCTTTGCAATTATTGTATGTTTTTGTGAATTTTATTTTTATAATTTTTATGTTGTTTTCTAGATTTTATATTTTTTTCTGAATTTTTTTATATTTATTTCCAATTATTATATTTTTTAATGTGCATATACATTTAATAAAATAAAACATATTTTTTACATAAAGGCATCACGTGTCGCTTTATGATTGGCTATAAGATTTTTTTTAATGTCTGCCAAAAATGGATTAAAAAAATATAATGAAAGCATTCTTTAGATGGCAAATTGGGAAGTTGAGTGTACTTAAGCTACTAAACTAGGACCAAAAAAAGTTTAGGTACTAAAGTGAGAAAGCAAGTATATTTAAGGGTCAAATCGTGAATTAACCTAATCTATATTATAGTAGTAGTTAATATATTTTTAGTAATAGTTATATGTTATAATATTATTTTATGTATTAGTAATACTAATACATTATAATATATTATTATATTACCTTACTAATACATTATAATATATTGTTATATTATGTGTTAGTATTAGTAATAGTTATATATATTTTATTATTTTAGGTATTAATAATATACTAATTTATTATATTAGTTTAAAGTCAAGTTAGGTAATTGATTTTAATTTCGGTAATAGTTATATAATATATTGTTATATTATCATTAAAATTTAATTTTATAGATTTTAATAATTATTAATTTTATATATTTATTATACATATATAATTATAGTATTAAAATATTTTATATTAAATTAATGTTTTTAAAAATTTATTTCACTTTATAATTTAACATAAAAATATTATTAACTACTTTTCCTATTAATAAAATTTTAATATAAATATGTAAGACTTATTAATACATTTTCAAAAACTAAAAAATTATCATAAAATTATATTAATTATTAATGTCAATAATTATTAATGTCAATTATGGTTGTTCAATTATAAAGTTGAGCTTTGAGTTGAATTTATCTTTAGCTCTAGTCAGATTGATTTCAGGTTCGGATTCTGCCAAGCTCAAATTTGAGCTTTTTCGAGCTGGAACTTTTCCGAACTCAAAAATTTTCAGACTTGCGAGCTCAGATTAACACGGATAGATTTTTGAAAATGTAAAGACTTTTCTGGTGTGCAAATTTATGCATTATCATCGATCAAATATAAATCTTTAAATAAATATTATTAATTTATGCACTAAATCTTGGCGTGCTTCCTATCCAATTTTGTTTAGTTAATTGCCCACTAATCTAAGTTGTTAGATCAATTTGGTTTTACTTAACAAATGTCTGCATTTAGTAACTTAAATGCTCTAAAATTCGCTAAATATCAATCAGTTTATGCACAGCCAAAATGATCATATTAAACCATCAAAAACTTGTCTGTTTCAGTGGCTTTACCCCAACTCAACCCACAAAATTCTTCACTTTTATTTTCCGGATTATTTTGCTAAATCCCAATCAAATAATATATGAAAATTTACAATATAATTTTGACCATATTTAATCTTGCCAATGATCACTCTCTGTCCGTACTTCCAATGGTTCGATAACTTGGGTCTCTGAAATTTCATCGTCACCCATATAGGTTTCAGCAGCACTAGCTTCTGATGCTTCAATCTCATCTTCCTCCTCTGATCTACCCCATCTGCCTCCAAGTGCCATTGATATCATCTCGTATATCTTGTTTCCCAACTCAGCAGGGCTCTCAGGCTGTACAATCAAAGATGAATGTAAGAATAACATGATACATAAAAATCTGCAAATATGTTAAACCTAAATCAAATAAAGGATTCTATCCACTTACAGAGAAACCACTGGAGATCAATGTTGTATCATACAACAAGTCAACAGCTCTCTTGGCATCACTGCTTTCGAGTGCATTCTTGCATGCAGCTTGCATGGAAAATAGAACCAAAATTAACATCGTAACTACACACTCAAACTACAACATCTTATATCAAGTTTAACTAACACGGTCTTACATTCAAATCCTTGATAATTGGATGATCTGGATTAATCTCTAGTATCCTCCTTCCCCTCATGAACTCCAAACTTGCAGTATCTCCAAGGGCTTGTGCTTTCATCAACCTTCATTATGCATTTGAAAATACTAGTTGAAGAATAGGTTTCAAATATTTCTATGATTCATATTGAGAAGTAAAAGCAAACTGCTTACCTTTCCATGTTGGCTGACCATCCAAACTTGCCAGAAACAAGCACACTAGGTGAAGAGGATAGACGCTTCGAAATTTGGACTTTGGCCACTTTGTCTCCAAGTTGTTGCTTTACCCAATCACAGAGAAGGTTGTATTCTTGTTTAGTTTCCCTCTCTTTTACCTCATCTTCATCACCTGTATGATGACAAATTCCATCATATTCACTCCAAAGCCATCAGAAATTAAGAGCAAAAATAAGTAAATGAAAAGATGAAGTCATAAACACCAACCAAGTTCTAAATCTTCCTTGCTAATATCAACAAATTTCTTTTCTTTGTAGGTCTGCAGATTTTGGATGGCAACCTCGTCGATAGGTTCTATTAAATAGAGAACCTATAAAACAAGAAGCTATATCAGTTATCATGGAACATCAAAAGCAAAGAGACCATATCCACTACAAGAAAAAGACAAACAAGGGTTTAGTAAAAACAAGAATATAAAGGTCTCTTTCATCCTATCATTATAAGAAACAACAAATGTTATCTCTTTTCTGTTCTTAAGCTAAGTCTTTCATGGTATTTCTAAATAGAAGACTGCCCAAACATGATTCAGGCAATTCACTATTAGGTGACATCTATCAAATTTAATCACATTATTAAAGACTACAAATTTCATGTTCGGCAGCCTAAAGACCAAATGCCAAGTTTATTTATAACCTTGTACATCCAATGCAAATCTACAAACATACCTCAATGTCTTTTTGAACCAATTTCTCCAAGAATTGAGCAGTCTTGACACTTTTTAAGCTGTCAGTTGCTAAGTAATAAATTGCATTTTGATTCTCACTCATATTTTCAACATAGGTATCCAAACTTGTCAATTCCTCTTCACTTTTTGATGTGTAAAACCTAAGCAATGGAGTTATACGCTTGTGATTACCAGAGTCTTCAATGCAGCCCAACTTTAGAAACCTGCCAAAGTTCTCCCAGAATTTTTTGTAATCCTGTAATTAATTTTCATCATCAGCTAAGTTAATCAACAAAGTTCAAGTCAGAAATAATGAAAAAACATATGATCCCCACCATGCTATGTACCTCCTTATTTTCACTTTCAGAGATCTCTTGAATCATGTCAAATGTTTTCCTGACAAGCCTCTTTCTCATGATTCTCACCTAACACATACTAACTATAGAATAGTAAATAACACAAGTAACAGTAGTAATTAAATAGCTAGTTGCACTGCACATAGCCCCTAAACTGAAAATAAGAATTGTACTTGGCAATAAATGAGCATGCTTGTGGATGTAAAATTTTTGCTGATATAACTACAGAAGTGTAAACAAAATTAATCTTACAATTCGACTCTCTTGAAGGATCTCTCGAGAAACATTTAGGGGAAGATCATTTGAGTCCACAACACCCTTCACAAAGCTCAAGTATCGTGGAAATTGAAAAATAACGTAAAGATTAAATACAAGTTAAAGCTTGATAACACAAGCTACAAACAGAGGATCAACTATTATCACAACCCCCACTTGCAAAATTTCAGGATTCAGTCACCTTATATGAAAGTACACACACACACAAAAAAAAACCGAAGCTTTCTATAGCTTTATCATTAAACAAGCAAGAAATGGAAGGATACTTAAACCAAAACAGACTAAAATTTTCTAGTCATCTGAGTTTTATTCGATGCAAAGCAATATAATAAGTCCCCACAAAAGAACTCAGAACTGCAAAATTTAGTACTCTATAAATAGAGCTATCAAGTGACCAAGTTAAAACTTACCAGCTCTCCATCAAAATCATCCGAGATAAATACACGTTTCACATACAATCGTTTATTCTTTGTTTTAGGATTCATAACATCCTCATTGTTGAGAGGACCCATGCCAGGAATGTACAGAACACTCCTAAACTCCACCTCACCCTGCATAATTACAAGGGAAACATTAATGGCTTTTGCTAGGCATAAGTTGTTAATTTATAAAACTATAAATACACACTTACCTCTATAGTGAAGTGAGTGTATCCAAGAGGATCCAAGAATTCATTGAAAGTCTTCTTGTAGAATTCATTGTACTCATCCTTTTCAACTTCCTTCGGATTTCGCATCTACAACAGACCTCCCAAAAGACATGTAAATGATGGTTTATAACAATAAAAAACATATGGAAAATAGAGGATATTCTTAAGAAAAAGCAGGCATTAAAACTTGCATTTATAGAGGTGACAGAACAACAAACTCACCCATATTGGTTTTGTTTCATTTGCTAATTCCTAGTCCCAATACTTCTCAGTTTTAGTTGTCTTCTTTTTCTTCTCACCCTGTCAACAAGCAGATAAGCCCACTATAACACAATATTTACAAAAAAGAAAGTTTGCTACAAAAATTAATATCAAAAGCAGGGAAAGGTTACCTCTGGCTTTTCTTCTTCTCCTTCTTTTGGTTTTTCTTCCTCCTCTACCCGCTCAAAGGTTGAATATAGTAAAGAATGGTCAAGAACTTTCCATGCGCTCAGAGTTCAAGTGCACATAACAAAATAGAGTGACTCTTTCGCATTGGCTATGGAGACAGGGAAAAAATAGAAGTCCATTGATGGGCTTAAGCCAAATGGTAACATCTTCAAAAGAAACAAATTCTTTTCATAGTTTGTATATACATATATATAGTCACAGTTTGTGTATATATATACATATATAGTTATAAATCTCAAACATGGTGAGGATTTTAACACTGGTTTATACAACTTGAGACATCCATGAGGTTCAAAGTCAGTACTGATTAAGAACATGAGAAGTCTGAAGGCAATGGAGAGGGGTAACAATTAGTCAGTCTGATATTTGTAAATTGCGTACCCTTGCTTAAAGAACTAGTAGAGAAGTACATACAAACATACACTAACCTCGACTGTCCTTGATTTTTCTTGTCAACAGTAGATGGGGAAAGAAACGAATTGGGAGTAATTCTTCACCAAATTCTGAATTCTGATCGGATCAGAGAATTCATACTTGTCATCTAACTGCAAGAGAAAAACATCTTAGACCAAATTTGGCACTTGGAAGAACCAGAATGTAAAGGCCATTATACCAATAAATACAACATTAAAATCTCAAAACTCCATCTACAATCTTCTTTTCATATTTCAACATACAAATACACTAGTTAAACAGAAATATTCAAACAGGATGTAATGGGACAAAAAAAAGGAACATGTTGAGTACCCTTAAATACAGTGTAATCTGGGTACCACGGTTTAGAAGCTTTTCAAGATTAGTTTCCTCCCTGATCACATAGGAGCTACTATCTGCTACAGCTTCCCAAACATATTGCTTCTTTGACTTTGGACTCTTTGTGGACACAACAACCTGATGAAGAATAATTTTAAGCAAACAAATGCAATTAACGCTTAAACATGAAAATTATTGAACCAAAAAGAGGCTTCAAATAGGAACGGAAAGATCATAATGCAAGATACCAATTAAGCAGATAGCATGTTACCTTCTCTGCAACAAGAAAGGCAGAATAGAATCCAACACCAAATTGACCGATCAAGCCATTGTCTGCCCCTAGATCCTTATTTTCCTACAGAGAATTAGATGCCAAGTAAGTGACCAAAAACAGTAAACTCTTTTATTTAAAAAAATATATATGAAAGAGGTTACCTTAAGAGCCTTAAGAAATTTTGAAGTACCACTTTGAGCAATTGTTCCAAGACAGTCAACAAGCTCTTTTTTTGTCATGCCAATACCAGTATCTCTGTAAATCCATGAAAAGAAATTTTAAGAAAATAAGTCCTCCATTTCAACTTTTTCAGTAAGAAAGGTCATAAGCAAACGTACGTGATAGTGATAGTCCCATTATCTGGATCAGGCTTAATGCGTATCTCAAGTTCCCCAGCATCTCCAAGCAGTGAGGGCTCAGTCACACTTAAGAATCTAAGCTTATCTAAAGCATCACTAGCATTACTAGAGCGCAAAAACATGAATTCTTCATTAGTTTCAATTCAAAACTAGGAGTCTTCATTGTAAAAAAAAAAAAGAAAGAAAGAAAGAAAAGAAATGACTAGTTATAGAAAACAAAAGTTCTCTCACCTTACAAGCTCTCTCAGAAACACCTCTTTGTGGCTATATAGACTATGAACAATCAAATCCAACAAGTGGCTAACCTGCAACCATGTAAAAATCGTGCCAAAACATAGGAGAGAAACCATCAATATTAAACAAACACCTACCCATTAATAAACAAAAGCTATTATATCCAATAGAAAAAGAAAGCCACCTCGGCTTGGTACTCAAATTTTTCCCCGGAAGTCACTTGGGTCTCTTTCTCAGCAACTGTGGACGTCACACACTGAACCGCAATCAGGTTGGTTGTCTTCTCAAGTTTCCACCTTAAGCCAGAGCAAGAGAAGGCGTTGTTGAGAGCATTTGGGGTTAGAAAGGGGGTTCGGAGAGTGAAGGCCTTGTTGGGGTTTGTTAAAGGGAGAGAAGTAGCTAAAGATGGGGTAGCTAAGCTTCTAGTTGGAACTGAAGCCATAAAGGCAATGCTTAAGAGAAAGTGAGAGTGTGGGAATAAGCAGAAATGGAGATAAGAAACTAAAAACCCTACTGAGAGGGGGTTAAGGGAATGAATGGAGGTTCTAGAAACCCGGAAATAAGGTGGGGAAGGTTAGAGTTCAGAGGCCAATTATTCTAGATCCCCCCTATTCTTTTTTGGGTAAACTATGGTATTAGTCACTATACTATAGACAATTACAATAAAGTCACTCATTCCTTTAATCTATTCATATAATTCTATTATCAATTTAGTACTTTTGGAATTTTTTTAGCATAATTCTAAAAACTTCTACAAATATCATAAATTTCTTTAAAAAATCTGAAAATTCATAGTTTAGTTTTATGAAACTATAAAAATAATATTAATTATTTAAAAATCTAATTTTTTTATCTAAAATTCCAAAAGAATTTAAAATTGCTCTTGCTGAGAAATCAGCAATGTTTGGCTTCATTTGAATCTTGATGCTCATCAAGTTATCTTTCCCCTTATATGTATGTTTCAACAATATTCCATGAATCAGGGGCAGAAGGTAATGGTGGCCAATGGAGCCTCCCATAAAAAATATTTCAATTTTGAAAATGTTTAATTAAGGCCTTTTAGTTTTTTTTGAAACTTTTTATTTAATTCTTCTAAAACTTTTGAAAATTTTCATTAATTTCACAAAATTTTTAAAATTTTTAATTAAACTTCAATTTTTTTAAAAATGTCCATTTAAACTCTTAAAATTATTAAAATTTTTAATTAAGCGCCCATCCACTGCCGTCATGAATCCAACTCAAATTTGAGAAGCATTACTTCTCTTTCATATTTGAAAATAATGATAATCTCATTTATTTCATAAAAACAAATAGGTGTAACTCTTTATTTAATTTTTTATTTTTAATCTTTAAAAGAACAATTTGTCTAAAATGGATAGAAAATTAATATTTATTATCTTTACTGATATGACATACATGTAAATTATATTTATTATCTTTACTGATATGACATACATATAAATTATCACGTGGATGTCATTAATTAATCTTACTAAAAAATTTATAAAAATTATTAAATAACTAATTAATGTTATTAAAAAGTATAAAAAAATATAAAAAGATTTTAATGATGACATGGCATATACATGGTATACACGAGGATGTTGCATCAGCAAAGTTAATATATATATATATATTAACTTTTCTATCCAATTTGAAGTGATTTGACAAATAACACAAGTTTAATAGTTAAAAAAATAAAAAATAAATAAATGATAGACAAAAATAATTTTTTTTAAAGTCGAAAGGTCAAATAAATTATTATGCCAAATAAATATTAGACGCATACACCTGTAATAAATTTTCTAATTTTAGCCTTAATTTAGAAGTTAAGTTATTCACTCTTGAATTAAAGTATCACGTCGTCATTTTATTAAGGGGTTAACGATAATCGATGGATAAGTGATCATTTTATCCCACCACGTCACCACTGAAGCACACTTAAATCAACTATGAAAGGAAAATGAAAATTGAAAACAACTCTAACTTATACCACTCTTTACTATTTGTTTGTGCGAGTACCTGGAATCCTTTGTGAATCATTTTACAATGATAAGTACATGTCTCTAATCTTGTTCATTAAGTTAACCACTTTGATTAAAGTGAGGTTGGTCCATAAAAAGATTTCTATAGATTTATCATGTGAATTGTTACTAGATCATATCAAGATTCACTCAATCCAATAAAATTTTTAAAATTTCACCATTAATTCTATAAGGTACAATTAAATCACATCTTAGTAGAACACTCTATGATCTTATTTCAGAAGACATTTGTACAAAACAGCTGCCTCCAAACTCTTATTCTATATGAACCCAACTATCCATTTTTAGTACTCCATGTGAATTACATATCTTGTATCAACACACTGAAAAAATTCGGGGTTTTTTACCCAAATAATACAAAAAAATTAAAATAATACCAAAATAGTACCACAATTTTATTATGTACTAAAATGGTACAAACAATAAAAAAAAAGCTAGCTGATGAAGTGACAGGACCTTGGTCGAGGGTTTGCCACAGGCGGCACCAAATGTGTCAGTAACAGAGGTGGCACCAAAGGTGCCACTGCCACAGGCGGCACCCCAGCCTTATAATCGTCCCCAATTCACTTCAGCTGCACGAAGAAGAAGAAAGAAAAGGAAAGGAGAAAAAAGAAGAAGAAGAAGAGAAGAAGGAGGAGGAGGAGGAGGAGAAGGAGGAGAAAGAGAGGGCAGTGCTGGAAAAAGAAAAGAAAAAGAGAGAAAGAGAATAGAGAAAGGAGAAAGAAAGAGAAGAAAAAAATAGAAAAAAATAAGATATTTTAAAAAAAATAATGGATTATCTTGTTATTATGTTTTTTTGTATATTATTTATTGTTTTTTGTTGTTAGTTTAGTTATTGTTGTTAGTTATTAGGATTAATAAAAACCCTAATTATTATTTTAGTTAGTATTATTATTGTTAGTTTTTAGAGTTTAGTTATTAATAATTATTGTTACTTAGTATTATTGTTAGTAAAAAATTAATATTATTATTATGGTTAGTTATTAGGATTAGTAAAAACCCTAATTATTATTTTAGTTAGTATGATTGTTAGTTTTTACACTATATTATTGTTAGTTATTATTTCTAGTAAAACCCTAATTATTATTGTTAGTTAGTATTATTTTTAGTAAAAAACTATTATTATTATTATTGTGTTAGTTATTAGGATTAATGGTTAAATATTGTTCATGTACAAAATGATAACTGAAATAGTATGAGCTTATGAATGAAAAAAATTGCATATTGAAATATTATTTTTTTATTTAAGTAATTTATTTACTGTTCAAAATTGTTTTTTGAAATTTTGTTTATTTTTTAACAGATTGAATATTGAAGATGGATGATAAGTTTTCCGTATGCATTTATTTCAATGGAATCATCTTGACAACAACTGTTGGATGTATATTTGAATGTCGGCAACAAATAGCAATAAGATTTAATAGAAATGTCTCGTTGGATGATATGAAGGGAAGGATTAATGCAAAAATTGTTAGACGTTGTGGTAGAAGGATATCAAAAATTTTCTACAAGTTTCCAGTTTCGACAGATCCGATCAAATTCATCAAAATGGAAATTGTAGACGACGAAGACGTGGAGACAATGATCGCTCTTTACTGTGGGAATGAGAGTGACAAAAATGCACCGATTCACTTATTTGCTGAGTTAGCCGATATGGAGCAAAATGAAGATGTCAATGCATATGGTGAAGAACATAGAGCTCAAGAACCGTGCATGGTGGCTCCAATATCGTACGTTGATAGTGAATCGACTATAGGTGGGATCGGTAACAATCCAATATTACACCCGATATTGATGTGGTTGGTGATGATGGATACAATGGTAGCGATCATTGTGATCAAGAGGTCGATAGTGACAGTGATCCCGATGTGGACGATGTACCTGATGATATTGACGATGAAGATGTGAATAACGATGGAAACATTAACGCGTCTTCGGTCGAGAACTAGATGTGACGTATTGTGATACACAATAATCCTGGGCCACACATGTCGCTCATAGATCCCGACACAGCACATGTAGTTGAGTTCCCGTAGTACCCTAAAATACTTATTACTCACCGGCTGGCCATAAATTCCGATCATAAGGAGTTATTTGTCGGCCAGAGATTCGAAAGTAAAGAAGAGTGCGTATTTGCTATTTAACGGTATAGCATGAACATATCAGTGGATTATAAAGTCGTAGTGTCTAAACCGACAGTGTATATTGAGGAGTGTTGGAAGGCAACGAAAGGCTGCAATTGGTGGGTACGAGCTGCATTCATTCAAAATTCGCAGATGTGGGAGATACGAAAATTTGTTGGGCCTCATACATGCACATCAACACGTATGACAGAAGATCATCGAAAACTTGATTCCAAAACTATCTGTATGTGTATCATGCCAATGGTGAAGGACATACCGACCATTAAAGTTTCGATACTGATTGTCGAAATGCAAGCACTATTCCAGTATCAAGTATCATATCGAAAGGCATGGATAGCTAAACAGATGACAATGGAGCAATTGTATGGGGATTATGATTCGTTGTATAACGAGCTACAAGGATGGATAGCTATTATGCGGGAGTACGTACCGAAGACTGTGGTTGAGTTACAGGCAAGACCTTATTATGACCCGGACGACCAATTACAGCTGGGGAAAAGAATTTTCCATCGGATGTTCTGGACGTTTGATCCATGTGTGCGGATATTTCCCTACTGCAAGCCGTTTGTGCAGGTGGATGGGACCTGGCTATATGGAAAATATACACAGATCCTACTTCTTGCTTTGCCAAACTAAAGTACCATTGTATGTACTCTACTGATGGTTGCAAATCGGAAGCCATAACCATCTGAGGTATTCGAGCCATCCGATTATTCCACAACGCAACAAATATCCGGTGCTTAACCCCTCAATTCAACTGCGGTTTCCCTCTCTTGTTGATGCCGTGAACCACCCCCACCTCGCATGGCGGATCTGGGATATATTGGACGCAACCAAACTGTCGTAGCACTCGATCCCCATGGTACCACTCGACTACATTGAAATTTATAATTGGTGCGTTAGTGCACCACATATGAGAATGAACGTAGGCAAACGAGGGTATAATAGCTGTAATTTTCGGTCTACGATATGGCATCCATATAAACTGCATGATTAATAACATGGTTATAATTTAACACGGTGTGAGTAAGATATAGAAAGTAACATGTCACGAATATTAGAATAGCTTACCCCTTCCCCGGTATGCTGTTCGATCATCAGACGGTATATCGGGACAGTGTACGACCTCCTGATACCTGGATAAATACTTCATCTACGAAAATAAATTTCAAGTGAATATAGTATCGTTACAATTAATGACAAATTATATTTTATCACCTGTTAACTAGGGGATATACATATGGTTGATGACTAATTGATGCCAAGAATGGCATCCGATAAAGTGCCCAGGACTGCAACAATGTAAGGCATCCGCCCATGTCTACGATAGTAGGCTTTGTCGTCCGACAAAGCTCCCGATACAACACTGCCAGAACTGCGGAGCCCCAGCTATACGAGCGAACATTACTCAAATCAGCTAATAGAGGTAAGTACATGATATGAACCTTGTTATTGTTTGAACTGAGCATCAGTACTCCCCCTATAATATGCATGATGTACGCTCGAGCAGCGCACATCAACTCACCTTCAGTGGCATTAGGTAAGTACATGATATGAACCTTGTTATTGTTTGAACTGGGCATCAGTACTCCCCCTATAATATGCATGATATACGCTCGAGCAGCGCACATCAACTCTCCTTCAGTTGCATTAGCTGATAAGTGTCTAAATTTGCCTTTCAACCATGTAAATTTCAAGCCCGAAAAATTTGATTCATCATTGTCAAGCGAGTCTCCTAGTAGGCTATAACATAGTGCAGTCGGCTCAGCAAATGCACCTACTCCCGTTACGGGACTCCCATCGATTTGGAGCCCAAGCTGCAGTGCAACATCCTCTAAAGTCACTGTGCACTCCCCACACGGAAAATGAAAAGTGTGGGTCTCCGGGCGCCACCGCTCTACTAGTGTAGATAATAAATCGTATCGCAAGTCGAACGTTCGGATCAATGTTGCTGACTCGAATCCAGCTTGCTCCAAGTAGGGCATCAATCGTTCATCTGGAGGATATCCTATACCATTCACCCGGCCCCTTAATACGCGGTACGAGCCTTGATAGTGTTAAATTACTGAAAATAAATATTAGGATAACATGATTTATTTCTATATATTATGTATATCCTTTTTTAATATAACTCATGATTAACAAATAACAATATATTACCATATTATTAGCCGCATCAGATATGTGGGGATCGTTGTTAATCAATCGAGCCATGGCGATGCCTGCAACTTCAAAATAAATTTCTATTTTTAATTTCAATGTATTTTTCTTATTTTCAGATTTTTCTTAATTTCGGATTTTATTACTTTCAAAAAATATATTATTTTCATATTTTATTATTTTATATTGTTTTAGTACATAATATTTGAAATGTATTAATTTAGTGTGTTTTCTTATATAAATTTAGTAAATAACCCTTATTTTGGCCATTTGTTCGTATTTTTCTTATTTTCAGATTTTATTACTTTCAAAAAATATATTATTTTCGTATTTTATTATTTTATATTATTTTAGTACATAAAGTTTGAAATGTATTAATTTAGTGTGTTTTCTTATATAAATTTAGTAAATAACCCTTATTTTGGCCCTTTATTCGTATTTTTCTTATTTTCAGATTTTATTACTTTCAAAAAATATACTATTTTCGTATATTATTATTCTATATTATTTTAGTACATAAAGTTTGAAATGTATTAATTTAGTGTGTTTTCTTATATAAATTTAGTAAATAACCCTTATTTTGGCCCTTGTTTCGTATTTTTCTTATTTTCGGATTTTATTACTTTCAAAAAATATACTATTTTCGTATTTTATTATTTTATATTATTTTAGTACGTAAAGTTTGAAATGTATTAATTTAGTGTGTGTTTTTATATAAATTTAGTAAAAACCCTTATTTTGGCCCTTTGTTCGTATTTTTCTTATTTTCGGATTTTATTACTTTCAAAAAATATACTATTTTCGTATTTTATTATTTTATATTGTTTTAGTACATAATGTTTGAAATGTATTATTTTAGTGTGTTTTTTTTATAAATTTAGTAAAAACCCCTTATTTTGGTCCTTTGTTCGTATTTTTCTTATTTTCGAATTTTATTACTTTCAAAAAATATACTATTTTCGTTTTTTTTTATTTCTTTTCGTATTTTATTTTTTCATAAACATATTTTTTCGGTATTTTATTTTTAATTCTATTTTTGTAAAAAAATCTCATTACAACATGCTAAATAAATTTCATAAAAAATATATCTAATCAACATAAAACACACTTAACAAATAAATTAAATAAAATAATAAAACATAGAATGTACATAACATAAATAATAACATAAATAATAAAATAATAAGACATAGTATGTACATAACATAAAAATTAAAATTAAATTATGAATGAATGAAAATATAGATAAATATAAACATACCTTAATATCTCTTTTTAATCAAATAATACCTTGCAAAAAAATAAATTTAAAATTAAATCTCAATTAAATCAAAACCAATCACATTATAATAATAACAACAAAAATAAGCAAATTTCCTTTATACTTTATTTTTTTTCCTTTCTTCTTCCTTCTCTCCCTCTTCTTCTTCTCCTTCTCTTTTTCTTTTTTCTTTTTTCTTCTTTCTACGCCTCCTTCCCCTTCTTCTCCTTCTTCTCTTCTCTTCTTCTCTTCTTTTCTTTCCTGCATCTTCATTTTGCCACTTTGGGGACCATTATAATGGTCCCAAAGGGGTGCCGCCTGTGGCAGTGGCACACCTTTGGTGCTACCTTTGCCACTGGCACTTTTGGTGTCACCTGTGGCAGACCCTCGACTAGGGTCCTGTCACTTCATCAGCTAGCTTTTTTTTTTATTGTTTGTACCATTTTGGTACGTAATAAAATTGTGGTACTAGTTTGGTATTATTTTAATTTTTTATATTATTTGGATAAAAAACCCAAAAAAATCCTATGCAGCAAATACAAATGATCAAAATTATAAACAGAGAAAAAATTACGGCTACGGCTACTGTGGGCTTGGGACCAATGAAGTAGTCAACTATAACGGGCTAAGTCTTGGATCACTTGGTTTCTACTTGACCCTGAATTTCTAGTTTCTGTAAATGGGTTTAAGGCCATAGTTAGCCACAGTCAGCTTCTTGGACCTAACGGACCTATGGAACTTGCAAAAACAACAGTAAATTAACACAACAAAACTTCAAGTAATTGTCTTACGTTTTCGATGCATATGGAGAAGAAATGTTGTCAATAGAAAGAAGATTGATCAACTGGCATTGGCTTTTCCAATGAAGGAAATATAATAACATTCAACCAATACAGCCTAATCTATACTAGAACTATCCATGGGCCGGGCGGCCCGGCCTGGCCTGACGGCCCGCTCGAAATATGGGAGGGTTCAGGTAAAAATATAAGCTCGAAATATGGGCTTGGGCAAAAAAACGAGGCCCGTTTAAATGAGCCAGGCTTGGGCTCAACTTTTTTGGCCCGGGCCCGGCCTGGCCCGGCCCAAATATAATAAATATATATATTTTTATTTTTATTTTTAATTTTAAAATATTTTAAAAATATTTTAAAAATATTTTTATTTTTATTTTTATTTTTATTTTTAAAATATTTTTTTGTGTTTATTAAAAACCGGGCCGGGCTCGGTCTTATTATTTTTTCCCAGGCCGGGCCTGGGCAAAATTTCAAGCCCATATTTTGGGTCGGGCCGGGCCTAAGAGTCGGGTCGAAATTTTTTCCGGGCCCGGCCCGACCCGGCCCATGGACAAGTCTAATCTATACCAATATAACTATTGGGTGCAGTCATATATATTACGCTAAGAGAATTTAAATTTCAATTTTGAGAAAAAGAATTATTGGAAAGTCAGTTATAAACTTTAACCATGGACTTGAAAAAAAAACAATATATATTGTCAATGATATATTTATTGGATAATTATTTGATATATCGAGGATAGAAATTTTTTTTTATTTTACACACAAAGTTAAAAGATTACAAGTACCCTTTTTTATATTTAAAAAATAAAAATAAAAATATATAAATATAAATGAGACATATGACAGGCTGTTAATATCATTTATGAAACACCGATTGTATTATCAAAGTAATAATCCATGTATATTTTCATATTCTTCTTTTTGTTTAGTTTTCATGTAATCTCACATTCCCGGTTCAAAATATTTTAGACACTCGTAATCTCACATTCTTAAATGGTGTCAAAATATTAGAATATAAAATGTAATCCTAAAATCACCCATTACTTAGATTATCTAAAATTATGGGTCTAATTTGAAATTCTAGAAAAATTTGTCCTTTGTTTTTATTAATTTAATTAGTTTTATTTCTCCCAAATAAAATTTAAGTATAATTAAAATAAAAAATATCCCCTTTTTCTTAATAGTAAAACAACAGTAGATGTGATATTTTAAAATTATACATTATTTTTATTTATTCTATAACTTTATTTATCAGTATATTAATTATGATTTATAAATAAGGATTGATAATAAAATTATTTTTACGAATTATTATAAATCACATACCCTCGTCCCCCTCCCCCTGTTGGTATCAGAGGTGCCGGTGTAACGAGTTTCTGGAGAAAGTAGCGTAATATTTATTGTAAGTTTTTATCTTTGATTTACATTTCTGTTTGTTTCACGGTTGTTTGTTTCAAAACCTATATCTGTTTATCTGTCTTCTTGTTGCCGTTGAGTCCAGGGAGGACATTTAGGCGTTGTGTGAAGACGTTAGGATAACAGGCCGGTCTTAGGTACCCGAAGCAAACATTATGGAGCAAATCGAGTGTCAGTTTAAAGATAAAACTTGTGATCATATTACGCATATAGACTCTAGAAATGAAAATAACATTTCATCTCTGAGTAAGGGTATTAATAGTCTTGTTGATATAACTTCTTTTTATTTTGGTAAATTATATAGTAAGGTCAGTTCTGCAGAAGAAAAAGTAAATAACATAGGTAATATAAAAGATTTAGACTTAAACCATGAGTCTAAAGAAATATTAACTAATATTAATAATAAATTAGATCAAGTTTTTAATAATAATATAGAGTCCGATGTAGATTTAGGTCCTTTATATTATGGTAATGGTCAAGATCATATTTTTGTTTTATCTGATGAAGAAAACACTTCATCTGATGAGTCATCATCTATGTTAAAAAATTATAAAAAACATAAAAAACGCAAAAAAGAAGATAAACAAAAAGAATATGATTTCCAGTCCTATAAAACACTTATAGAACATTGGAAAGAAAAATTTACTAACACTACAGATCAACTTGAAAGAGTTGAATATTTAAAATTAATAGAAGAACTTTATGAAAAACATAAAGATCTATTTTCCATGTTTAATTATCATTATATGTTAAAATATGATGATACTGACAGTAGTAAGTCGAGTAATTCTAAAAATACAAAATTATTCAAAAATCAATCTGGTGAAGAAAGAACTTCAACAGATCAGAAAATAAAAAATAGAAATTTATCTGATGAAGAAAAAACTTCAACAGATCAGGATGAAGACATAAAAGTCTCAACCTATACTTCTGATGAAGAAACCACTTCATCTGAAGAAGAAAATACTGAGATTCCTGAACCCATGGATACTGAACCACCAGATCCTCGTGGAAAAAGGAAGTTAGAATTAGATGATCAAACAGATGATTATCTTAGAAATTTAAATAGAGATTTTGAAATAAATAATGATACAATGAGAATTTTTAGTGATAACACTGAAAATATTGCTACTAATGATGTCAAGCCTGAATACCCAGGTGAATCATCAAGTCAACCTGTTCAACAAAGAATAGATGACTTAAATAAAAGAAATGTTGCTTAAGGAGGAATATATTTAGATCTAACTAATACTCCTATAGCAGACTATGAAAAAGTCATAGATGATTGGGCACAGTCAATGACTATTGTTGTAAACAACAACAATTGGTCAAAAGAAAAGTTTTTAAACTATTTTGTTGGAACTTTTCAAGGAGTTGTTCTTCAATTTCTTAGACGATGGGAAGAGTCTGAGAAAGGAAAAGAACAAAAGGAGCTTTTATTAAACCAAATAGGAACTCCTAAAGATCTTCTAAAAGGATTAACCTCAATTCTAAAAACAGAATTTTGTGGTTATTGTGATAAAAAAGATCAAGATAGTGTAGCTAGTTATACTCTTTCAAAAATAAAATTATGTGATATTAGATATTTAGAAGAATTTTCTAAAAAATTTCTTAATGAATATCAAAAATTAAGAAATGAAAATATAGAGTTTTGGAAAAACCAATACTTTCATAAGTTACCCCCACCTTGGGATGAGATATGTATAAACAAATACGTATCTTATGTAGATAAGTACTGTAGAAACTCAGGGCTTTCAAAAGATAATATAGATACTATAGGTAATAGAATTAATTTTGCAAAAGAAAGAATAACTTTACACTGTTTGCAAAGTAAAGTGGCTAAACAAGTCAAAAATAAGTTAAGTCATAAATATTGTTCTAAAATATTAGAAAATGAATGGGAATTTGGGTGTAAACAAATATATCCCAAAACTTATAAAAAACGTAAAAAATATAAATTTAGAAAATGGAAACCAGGTAATAAAAAAATTTCTGGTCAAAATAAAAAAGTGGTTAGGAAAAAGTCTTCCAACCAAAAGAAACAAATATGTAAATGTTTTATTTGTGATGAAGTTGGTCATCTAGCTAACAATTGTCCTAATAAAGGGAAAAATGCTAGAAAAATGATCAAAAATCTTGAAGAACAAGATTTAGAAATATGTTTCATACAGGAAACAAATCCTAATGAAATATTATATGAATTAATATCAGAAACTGATTCTGATGAAGAATATTATTAAGTAATAATTTTATATGTAAGTATTTACCTTTTACTCTATTTGGTTATCAGCAAGAGATGATTTTATTGAAGTTCCAATTGAAGAAGATAATAAAATTGTGTGTAATAAAAAATTTACACCAGTTAAAAATAATTAGCTAATACTTGCAATTTATTACTAATATTTGCTGATTTCTTGAGCAGGCCTCATGGATAGAGGTAAACAACCTCTGATTATGGGTGAATGGACTACCGTTCATAAAAAACCCAACAAAGGGAAAGCAGAAGCAAACTCCAAAAAAGGATTTGTACCTGCACAAACACCATTTTATCCTAACCAAGGATATTATGTGCCTTATCCAATGGTAAACCAACCACTTGGAACAAATGTTTTAAATTACCCGATGGTAAACCAACCAATGGGAAATACTTTTTCATTGACCCCAAACACGGTGAGTCAATGGTCTCAAAACTTAAATTCAGTAATGCAAAACAGCTTTGCTGAAGTCATCAAAAGATCAGACAATTTGTTGAAACAACAACAAATTGAAGAAGAAAAAGATCTTTCAAAAATTAAAGATTTTTATAACCCTGGTCTATTACCAGAAATTTATGATTTTATAAATGAAATATGGAAAACCCATGTTTCACAACAAAGGGCCAATTTCCGTAAAGCTCTTACCAGATTTTCATCATTCTTAGTTGAAAAAACAACTAAAGAAAATGAAGCTGAAGATTTATTACTAAAATCTATTTTATATAGAGGTTGGGATGAATTCCAACTCGAATTTATGGATATTAAGGAGATAAACAATCTTCTTGATATTATTCAATATTTTATTCATAAAGGAAAAAACAATTCTATTATGAATAAAGTATTTAGAATATGTATGTATAATAAAGCTAGGAAATTATTACCAGTAGAAATATTTACAAAATTAAATAATGAAATTTGCAGACAGCAAATTCAATTTCAAAAAGCTTTTTCAGAATATTTTCTACAAGCTTATGTTTTTACTGATTATTTAGATAATGAATTTTCTACTTTAAAATACAGACTTGATCATGAACCATTTGATATAACCAATATTGAATGGGGTTTCACTAAAGAAATAGTTGTGCAAAATCTTTCTTTTCATCTTTTAAAAGATTTTCCAGCTATAGTAAAGTTTGTTTTACAAAACATCATAAACAATGATGATTTTTATTACTATTTTCATATTGATATTAGTAGTCTAATTGGTATAGCTGAACAAGAAAAATTCTATCAGCCG
Organism: Gossypium hirsutum; assembly: GCF_007990345.1. NCBI lineage: Eukaryota > Viridiplantae > Streptophyta > Magnoliopsida > Malvales > Malvaceae > Gossypium > Gossypium hirsutum. Next base: position 18,785,819 of record NC_053449.1, on the reverse strand, counting down.
TATCAAATTTGGGTTATTAAAAGGATGATAGGAACACCCTAATTATCTGCTGTTAATGAAGATAAAGAACATTTGTCAAAAACAATTGATAAATGTCATAATAAATTTGAAGATTATCAAGTCCAAACAGGACTAGATTTATTATCACAAGCCCATTATCTTCTCCATGATGAAGTTTACAAACTCTGGACGGATGGTAGAAGAATTTTGGCATTTCCGAATGAAAACATCCAGGAGGAAAGAAATGAAGAATCTGTGAAGCTATTAAAAAAAGATAGCAGAAATGGAGATAGAAGAATTTCCATCTCACATCACAGAAAAAATAAAAAATATATGGGAGACGTGGAACTCACCACCAAGACTCTCATCAGATTCTTTACATTTGGATGAGATCGAAGAAATGAATCTCAACAACATGCAAGAGGGTTGAAGTCAACAAAGATGGCAACCTGAAAAGGAGGAAATCCACATACCGACAACAAAGTTTGGCAACGTGGATGTCATTATCAAATCCATGATGAAGACAAAAGAAGACAATCCATATGCAGACAAACAAGTCTTGCAACGTGGAAGCTATCATCAAACCAATGATGATGTAAGCAATGATGGAAGCTACCATAACACAAGCAAGTGATGGAAGCAGCCATTAATACAAGCATGCAACGTGGAAACAACCAGGTCCATGCAATTAAAGATACAAAAAGATGGAAACGTGGAAGCAACCACATCCACAAAAAAGCCGAATCGTTATCAGAAACATTGTTCAGGATTCAAAATACAATTGTATAGAATTTTTAATCTCCTCTATAAATAGAGAGGAAAGTTCAATTGTACAGCATCGAAAAATTTACTAACTACTTTACTTTTTAGTTTTCTCTCTTTTGTAAACATTTTCCTTTTGTTAATAAAGAGTCTATATTCCCTTCCGCTCATACTCACATACCCTGTACTCGTCCCCTCCCCCTGTTGGTATCAGAGGTGCCGGTGTAACGAGTTTCTGGAGAAATAATATCGTAATATTTATTGTAAGTTCTTATCTTTGATTTACATTTCTGTTTGTTTCACGATTATTTGTTTCAAAACCTATATTTGTTAATTTGTCTTCTTGTTGCCGTTGAGTCCGGAGTGGACGTTTAGGCGTTTGGTGAAGACGTTAGGATTACAGGCCGGTCTTAGGTACCCGAAGCAAATAATATGGAGCAAATCGAGTGTCAGTTTAAAGATAAAACTTGTGATCATATTACGCATATAGACTCTAGAAATGAAAATAACATTTCATCTCTGAGTAAGGGTATTAATAGTCTTGTTGATATGACTTCTTTTTATTTTGGTAAATTATATAGTAAGGTCAGTTTTGTAGAAGAAAAAGTAAATAACATAGGTAATATAAAAGATTTAGACTTAAACCATGAGTCTAAAGAAATACTAACTAATATTAATAATAAATTAGATCAAGTTTTTAATAATAATATAGAGTCCAATGTAGATTTAAGTCCTTTATATTATGGTAATGGTAAAGATAATATTTTTGTTTTATCTGATGAAGAAAACACTTCATCTGATGAGTCATCATCTATGATAAAAAATTATAAAAAACATAAAAAACGTAAAAAAGAAGATAAACAAAAAGAATATGATTTCCAGTCCTATAAAACACTTATAGAACATTGGAAAGAAAAATTTACTACTACTGATGATCAACTTGAAAGAGTTGAATATTTAAAATTAATAGAAGAACTTTATGAAAAACATAAAGATCTTTTTAGTATGTTTAATTATCATTATATGTTAAAATATGATGATAGTAGTAGTACAAGTAATTCTGAAAAAACAGAATTATATAAGAAACAATCTGATGAAGAAAAAACTTCAACAGATCAGGAAATAAAAAACAGAAATTTATCTGATGAAGAAAAAACTTCAACAGATCAGGATGAAGACATAAAAGTCTCAACCTATACTTCTGATGAAGAAACCACTTCATTTGAAGAAGAAAATATAGAAATTCCTGAACCCATGGATATTGAACCACCAGATCCTAGAGGGAAAAGGAAGTTAGATTCAGATAGTCAAACAAATGATTATCTATTAGAATTTGAGATAGATCAAAATACAAACAGTATTTTGACTAGTAAATTAGAAAACTTAACTATTAATTCCGAAAATACGGAAAATATTTATAAACATTTATTAGGATATAAAATAATAAATCCTAATACTCATCATAGACATAAAAAGAAATATAAAAAACATGTTATAAGAAAACTAGAAAATAAAAAGTTTTCTAGTCAAACTTTAAGTCAATATTTTAGAAGAAAAACTTCTAAAGAGTTTAATAATATTAAAATAGATTATATTGTTAAAAACATTTCTAACAAAAGAAAAAGAATTTATAATGATGAATATATTTTTATGTTTAATATAGGAAATAATTCTAAAAATCAATTAGAAGAAATTCCTAATTCTGAACAACAGAATATTAAATTAGGAAGTATAATCGGAGAAGAAAAAGACTTTTCTGATGAAATGATAGAGAAGATTAACAAAAATCATATCTCTAAAGAAGAAATCTATAAGATCTCTAAGTTCAAAATCTGGACACAGAGACATATAGAAAAAATTAGCGGTAATACAGTCGCTAAAGATACAAGAGGAGGATTAACAGAAATCCCACTCTTTACTAAAGAAAAAATTAAGAGGATTAGAAAGAAATATCCTCAAGTTAGATATATTCATTTAGGTATAATCATGATTACTATAAGAGCCTTATTTAGGAGAGGTCATGATATTCCTATTATAGCAGTACTTTTAGATAAAAGATTTGAAAATCCAATAAAAGCACTTATTGGAGGAATTCAGTCTAATTTACATACAGGCGTAATAGGATTTAAAGTTAAACCCAATTACTTTATTTCCATTACAGACCCTCTAATAGAAGAGTGTCTTTGCCTTAGAATTCAGACAAAAAATTCTGATATTAATGATTTAGCAGAAGATCTAGCAATCAGTTGGACTTCTATTAATGAATATACAAATACTGCTGAAGTAGAAATAAAAGAGATTAATAACAAAATTATTGAACTCTTTGAACCAAACCGGTTCACTACTGAAATCCAGCCTAGATTATTAGATATAAGAAATCTGTTTTCATTTTTGGAAAACAAACTATCTTAGGAATTATAAATTTAACATTGTTTATGTAAATTTGTATATTTTTTGCTTTATATTTTATTATATTTTTGCTACCATCTATCCCTAATATTTTTATAGGTTTTCTCATTAATTCCCATTTTTCTATAGAAATCGCATTTTTTCTGCAACTACAAATTGTAGCTCCAGTGTCAACCAAAGCATTTAGAGAATATTTTTTATATTTTCTAAATTGAAATGTAACTTTAATCTTTATTTCAACTTTTGACTTTTTGTCAATTGTTGAAGTTTGAATTTCTTCCATTCTAGTTTTTCTAGAATTATTACTAGGTTCGGTAGGAAATATAAGAATTTGTACAGTTTTAATTCCTATTGGTGTACTGTTTGTACTAATATTATCCTCTTCTTCCTCGGGTTGAGAACTAGAGGGTAAAACTAAGTTTTCATTTGTATTGGTTATACAATTATTTTTAAAATATAATCTGTTTCCAGATGACATATATTCTATAGTACTTACTAGTTTAGAAGTACTTGCATTACTAATTTTATCTATCATCCAATCTCATGTTTATAAGCTAGCAAACGCTGAAGCAGTTTCTTCCTAGATTGTTTCTTCTCCAACTACGGTTTCGTACAATATAATTATGTGGTGGGCATGTGGCAGAACATGCTTCTGGTTGTATTCCGACACAACTATGGCACATACTTCGACGTGTAGGTGTGTGAAAATATGTTAGCCGGTGGTGGCTGGCGGGTTTAGACCCACCGAATCATTCAAATGGTGTTGTGGAAACTACGCTCGAGCTACCCACCTATGCTAACCTATCCTACCCTTAGGACCAGGGTTTCACAAATTCTTAGCTATTAAAAAAGATTGCGGTGTCTTGGTTTACATCCCCATTGGGTCTGTTTTTGGACCCTTCCCTGTTACTTCTTAATTATTTAATAATATTTTAACAAAATTTTCATATTATTAATACATCATTTTAATATTTTTTATTTTGAATATTGAATTCCAATCCCAAAACCTTAACCTTAAATTTCGAATTCAAACTCCAAACCTTAAATCTTAATCCCTGAGCTCAAGCTTAAATTCCAATTTTTGAGGGTTTCGGGTTTAAAGTGTAGGATTTGAAGTTTAGTGTTCAAAGTTTGAAGTTTTAGATTCAAGGTTTAAAACTTAGGGTTTATGATTAGAATTTGAGGTTTGAGATTTGAGATTTAGAGTTTATGATTTAATGTTTTGGATTCGAGTTTTAGGGTTCTAGGTAAAAACATACTAAAATTATATATCAATAACATAGAAAAAATTGTTGAAATGTTATTAAATAATTGAAAAAGGACTATGGATAATGTGATGAGAATGATTTATAAAAGAATTTATCTTGTTTTTCCTATGTTTAAATAATATATTCAGGTTGTTTGACTCAATCTTATTAGTAAGAATTACTTATTAGTAAAATGTGTGAGATGTTGATTTATTCCTATCAATGATGCATAAATTGTAAATATATATAGTTAGGTTAACAAATTAACAATGGTTTTGCAGCATAATTAAAACATATGGATAGATTATAACATGTTTAAACCTACCATATAGATAATCTAAATTTGATAGATTAAATAAGTAGATAGACCCAATAAAAGTTTAGAAGGATTCTTTTTTTTTTGTACATTATATCGAAGTTATTAATGTAATAAGTATAGATATATGCTTATAACATCATCTATTCATTATATTTGACTTAGTAATTAACATCTAAATTAAAAGATAAGTAAACGAAAGAACTTGATCAATATGATATTAATACTTTAAATATTTTAAGATGTAGCAACCATTGTTTGCCAAATTTCAATAGAGGGAGGATTTGAAAAGGCTGAAAATCATTCAAGAAAAACAAAGGTGTGGGGATTGGGGAATAGTAGCCTACTCATTTGGGAAATCAAGATTTGAAACCGTATATCAATATAGCCTGCTTGGGGCAAACAAAAACGAAAACCTAATATTTCTCGTTGACTGCATGGCGGCAGACAGGCGCAGAACACACGTACCTTGCATTTTACGTTATCTAAGCTTCCACCATTACCTCTAATACTAAGCTGCTTGATGGACCACTTTTAAACCCTTGGATCCTCTCTCTTTCAAAACTTTTTGCATTGTTACCATAGCTTCGATGTTTTCCACGCAAATTTGTTACGAACAAAAAAAAAAAAAAAAACCCTCTCTCTTAGACCCCAGTTTTCATCTTGGACCTTGAAACAAGTACTTAAATTTACTACAAATTCCGTTTGTGATTGCAAACGAAAAAAGCATTGAGATTCCCATATAGTTTCAACTTCAATCTCGTTGACACAAGTGGGGTGATATATTGGAGTGTTCAGATGCAATATATTATAGTATTCAAATATCTTCCATGTGTAAATATTAAAAAAAAAAATCAATTCAACTAGATTTCTTCTCTCTATATATAATCACTTTGAAAAGCTAGGCAGATGTTGGAAACCATAGCCTTGACTTGGGTTTTGCTACATAGGTGCTATAACCTATATTTGACTTGATAATTTGGTCATCAATCAATCAATCTCCCTACCTCTAAAACCCTAGTTTGCTTCTCTTTTCATTTACTCAACATAAGCCATTTCTAGCAAGACAAATGGCTGCTGAGAGGGTCATAACATGCCTCTCCATTTTGCTTCTATTTGCTGCATTGATCTCCATTGCACAAGCCACCAAAGGTACATACATAACACTACATCAAAATCCTTTTTATTTAATATTGCATGTTGCTTATAATTTTGTTTTATACAGATGGGATCCCAGATTCAAACCATATGACAGTTCCAATTAGAAAGGTAATAAAACTAATAACAAGGTGTCTAATTTAACTTTTCTTGTTGCATTATAAATGAATGTTTTGTATATCTGAAAAAAAGAAGTGGGGTTTTACCAGGGATTGTTGAAAGGTGGTGATGAACATGCTGCAAGTGTAACTGCTGCTATAAACAAGAAATGGCTAAGAGGGAGGAAAATGGTGCAAATGAAGAAGCTGAATGATGTGGAAAATATGAGTGGTGCCTTTGGACTTGGTGGGTCGACTTCAAAGTTATCAAAGTGTGGGGATAATAATAATAATAATAATAAAGGGTGCGACCAAATTACTGTGAATTTGCCTGATGAAGTGGATGAACATCAGTCAGGTTTTGTGGCTTTCAATGCTGATTATCATGCACCAAGGCACCACCCTCCTAAGAATAACTAATCATGGAAAATATATATATTAATAGTTTTCTTTGAATAAGGAATGTTAGTTTTGATGGGGAATATTCTGTTAAAATACAGTTCTGGTTTTGCTTACATCTATGTATGAATGTTGTTAAAACATAAAGTATTTATGCCTTCTTTTTGTAATTATACTTTACTTTCGACTGTCCTTTTTTGGGGGGTCATTTGATGCATGACCGACAGAGCTTAAATTGCCCAGAATCAACTTAAGTATTGAAAGGATGTAGGAAAAACCAGACCATTCTAATTATAATCTCTGCATTCAGAGTGTATATTTTACTTTCGATTGTCATTTTTAAAATTTAAATACTAATCAGGACCTAACTAAAGAGGGGGCTGGTCGGGGCATCAACCCCTCCCTTAGCATCTTTAGTTATTATTATTATTATAGATATTTCATATTTGTAAGCTTGGGTTTATTAATTTTTTTTAAAAAAAATAACACATAATTATAGATTTGACTACCATTTCTTAAATTTCATTTGTAAAATTTAGCTTTAAATTATATTATTTGTAATTTTTTATGAAAATTTTATAATTTTTAATATATCCTTTCAAAATACAGTACGAGGTTTTTTTTTGTGGTCTTTAAATTATATTAAAATAATTTTGAGTACATAATAAATTCTATAATACAAGGTAAATTTGTCTTTAAATATAAAATACAAGTAGCTGATTCCAACAAAAAATTGAGGCTTCTTCAACCTTTATTTACTTTCGTTTGACCACAGAATTAGAGAGTCCCTTTAGATGGTGATTGGATCAGCATTTGGCTTACATCTCAATTTCAAACATATACATAGTAGAAGATTAATGGGTAAGAGCTATTATTTGAAGAGGCACACCTCTGGAAAAACCTTAAAAAAAACAAGAAAGAGAGCAAAGTGATTCTTGAGAAAGAAGAAAGGCTGTTAAGTGGAGGTAAAACTAAAATTAAATATGATTTAAAATGGAATAAAATATCAAGTCATATTTAAAAATCATCTTGGCACGAGTGAAAGTTATCGCAATGCCTTGTTAATTCAAACTCATACGATAGTTATCACATCACGTACCAACATTAAGATAGCTGATTCAATGCTCATTAATCACCATACTAGCATAGTAACGTCAATAACATGAACTATTAACTAAAAGACTTAACTGAAACATGTGAAAGATTAATTTAATGTATTCTTTTCAAGAAAAGTACATAGAGATTTTAGCTCTTAAGCTATCTTAGAAGCCTATTTATCATATTTAAAGCACGAGGGGAATTTGTGTTTCCCTTACTAATGTTAAAACTATATATCATGCATGTTTAGTCAAGTTAATATTAATAAAATTAAAAGATAAATAATTTTTAAAAGTAAAGATTTAAAATAATATAATTACATTTAGTACTTAATTTTTATTAAATTATCAAATAATTTTCAAACATATATTCCGTAGTTATAAATTTGGCGTAATGCATAATTTTATACTTAAATTTGATACTTTTTTATATTAATAATATTAGTAATTAAACTTTGTCAAATCAACTCTAAAACCTGAATTAAATATTAAAATGTTAACACCGTTACTTTTGGACACCAAAATATATAATTTTTGTCAAATATGGTCACCAGATTGGACAAAAAAACACAAATATCACATTAAGAAAAAGTGTCAAATTCAAGTACTAAATAATATATTAAGCCTATAGATTTCAATAATAAAATTAAGAAATGTAAGAGGGTTGGGGCTTAGGCTAGGCCTATTGGGTAGTTGCCCAAACAAACTGAAAAAATGGCCTGTTTTTGAGATTTGAGTGGGCTGGGGACGACGCCTGCTTGAGTATCTAACATGCTGATCTCAAGCCACGCATGCCACCATCCCAATGCATGCATGTATGTAACTTACACAGCATATAATATTATTCCTCAGACACAAGGTCTGACTGTTGCTTAATTAATTTCCCCCTTTTCACAAATAATACTAATAATTTGTTGCGGAACCTCCATTTCTGTCATCTTCTCATATATTTTTACGTACTTGAATGAGTACTTCACCTGCAAGTATGCATAACATAGTTCCTAAGAGGGCAGGATACTATTAGCGGTCTCCTGCTAATCATTGTTTGCTTTTCTCTAGGGATTTATCATTGTATCTTCAATTACAATCAATCCCTATTCCCTATATATATATTAAGTATGAGATAGACGACGACCCACAAGTGGCAGCAAGATAAGCAAGAAACAAGACCCAGGTTTATGAAAACGGGATTAGGAATAGGGCTCCACCTCCAACTCTATCCAAAACAGTTTTTAAGCAGGCTGTTACAAAGCCCTATTCTGCTTCACCAAACCAGCTTTCAACGTTTATCCTGATTTAGTTCAACTCTGCTTTCTACACTTTTATCATCTTCATTTTTTAAACTTTTCCTTATTATATGAAAATAAATCTGTATACCGTTTGAGGTTCATCTGCAGGCTAAGTTTAAGGCAGAAGATCTTCTTTTTGACTCCCATATATATAAATACTAACCTTTAAATATTTTATTCAAAATTATAATTTGCTTTTCCTGTGTTGTTTTTTTTTAAAATAATATTTGAGTTTTTTTTTGTGTATTTAAAATATTACATATTTTTTTACACTAAATTTTTATATCTAGATGATTATAAACTTATATATAAGTTAAATTTTGTGTACTTCCAGTTCCACCTCTGATCAGTTTGTTCACTTCACTATTCGACAAACTATACAGCAGAATCACATCAATGGAGACTTAGTGGAACTACAAATATCTTCTTCTTCTTCTAATAATGTTATATTGATATTTTTGCTATTTACTTCCTTCTAATTTCAAAATTACAATTATATATCATTAAAAAAAATGACCACATTTTAAGCTAGTTTGTGACTTTCAGAATTTTAATAAATTCTTTTGACTTACTAAAAATAATAAACTAACTTTAAAAAAAAATCATATTCAATAGATTAAATAACAAATAAAGTGATTTATGTTTACATATAGAAGTCCTTCCCTTTCCCTTTTATTAAGAAATATATATATATTGAAGCAGAGGGGTAAGAATTATAAAAATAAGATCTGATACAAGATTTTATTAATTAAGATTTATTATGACAAATCATTAAGAATAAAACTAAATGCATAAACGTATCTAAATCTATTGATTTTTTTAGAATCTTTGATCTTATAGTTTTGATCTTCCAAATTAGCACACAAGTAATTCAGAGAAAAATTATGTATGCTTAATTTAAGGGTCATAACCCTAACCCTAATTTCTAATCAGTCTATCATCAATTAGAAATTAATTACTAGAGTATCTACACATATTTAGCCGATACTATATTTAATAACTAAATCTCAATAAACCTTAACTTAGATCACTTTTAATTTGAACTAATTTTTTGATGATAGTAAATAATAACATGTAACAATAAATCAAATATAATTTTGAAAAGTCCAAAAATACATTTCATTAAATGAAAACAGCTGACAAATTAAAGGGAAAGAAAAACCATGTTCCAGCCATTGAAAGACTTCCCAAAACAAACAATCCAACTTGCAGGCAGAGGGCAGCTCCATTCTTCCAGCTTTTCTTTCTACATAATTTTCGAAAGACACATGGGATATTGTGAACAAGGCAAAAGAAAGAAAGGCAAGTGTAAGAGCATGGGATAGAAGGGGGTCCAACCTTTGGTTAACTGATAAAATGGCAGTGTCTTAATTGGGACCCCAACCAACATTATGTGAAGTTCTTTTGTTGCTTTCTAATTATATGTCCCTTGCTTTCAATGTTAGCATCCACCTCCATGCTTTCTTTCAAACCACTCTGGTTTTGTCCATTTTAAGTCCTCACTTTCAATCAAATCCTGGTAGGGATTTTATCTCAACATACATTCAATTCAAGTAAGACATCCAGTTAATAAGAAAAATTCCAATTCTACATACTGAGGTGGATTCAAACCCACCTATTGAATCAGACACATAAGCGTACTGCACCATGTTGGTGCCAAAATAATGTTTCATTTTCATGGAATTAGACAAGCATCTGTCTTTTTGAAAAGGAAAATCATAAAAAGTGGTTGGTTTTAAAGAAAATAAAAATCCTCCAGGCCGAAAAAGAAAAATGAAATTCAATTGCCATCCATTTGTTTTTCAATCACTCACTCAAAACACCTCATCTAATTTATCATCGCCTTTTCACTCTTCTGTTTTCATATAATTTTTTTCAGAATTTACGACCTTCTCCATCAAGATAATTAAAATGGAGATTTTACAAAATAATATTAATGTCGATATAGTTTCTGCTATGATTAAATGTTTTTAATTTCTCTATCTAAAAAAGGTCCAACTCAAATACTTAAAAAAAAAAAAAACCCCTTAAAAGCCGGCAATAATACTTGATTATTATCAAAATCCACGTCATTTCTTTTAAGATATTTCCATTAATAATTTGATCAATATAATTTGTCTTTGTTTATATCAATATCAAATATAAAACACTCTAAAATTACATTGATTAGTTTACACTTTTAACTATAAAACAAGACTGCCTAAGTTAAGAAAGTGAAATTTGAAAGCAACAAAACACATGAATTTTTTTAATAATACAATCTATCTTAAATATCAATAAAAAAACTTGACCCTATTAACCCATCTCAAATTTAATCGAAACTTGATCTTTTTTTATTTATTGAAAAAGATATATGCATCTCTTTCATGAATTAGACACGGAACTGTATGGATGTTCCATCACTTTCACATCCAGAAGAACCCATGGAATAGCAAGAAGAAAAATTCCCAATCTCAAAATGAATCCGCTATGAACTTGAAAGCAAGCTTTCTGAAACACAAATATTGAACTATTCTTTATTTACATAAATGCTCTCCCTTTTTATATATTATTTATCAAACAAGGTCCATAAGAAGGTGATTCAAGTGAAAGAAAAAGGAAACAAAAAACAAAAAACAAAATCAAAGACCTTAAAAGAAGAAATAAAACCAATTCTACTTAGCTGAAATGAAGCCAAAGAATATTTACATCTATTCCTCGTAATGCTGCTCCCAAACTACAACAATTCCCGGGGCCAAACCCATATTACTCAAATCTCTCCTAACAGTCCTTCAGAACCAAGTGCAAACAATCCTAAAACTCATTTCGACTATCTGGTATCGATATACAGATATCTCGATATCAAAACTGGCACGAAGTACCGAGCCTCTGTATCTGCTTCTGACCTAAAGTAACCGATTTTCGTTTTTCAAATCCCGGGTAGAGCAACTCCTGGAACTTCTCTAGGAAAAGATTCCATTCCTCCTCATTCATGTCCGCCAGCTTCACAAAGCTCACATTTCCTGGGAGCTGCTCATTTGCACTCCTATGCCCAGATGAGTTATTAAGGTAACCATTTTCTTGCTTTGTTCCAGAAAATTTTGAATACTTCTGGCTCTTGTCACCTAAGCTGGTATTTTTGAATGACATTGACAGCTTTGAAGTGGATGGGATCCTTTCAAGAGCTTTGAAAGTGGAAAAACATGGCTGCTCGGTTTCTTCTTCACTTTCTTCTTCGTCTTCCTCGAAGCATTCCTCCAGCTTTGAAAGTGGAAAATGATTACTTACAAATCCATTTCCCAATTGGAATGGTGCTCTGCTCATAAAATCATCTGTAGCCATTTTCGGGTTTAAGTCTAACTCTGGTTCCTCAAAGTCGATATCAAATTGGAACTCTGCATCTCGCACATCAGACTTAGGTGATGACAGCTCCCTCTCTGCTATCAACCTCCTTGCCTCAAGACAAATAACTTCTAGCTCACTAGGTTCCTCCTCTCCAGCCCGGAATTCTCTACTCATCATCTCACCAATTTCAGCAAGACAGAGACCAAAAGCAGCAGCTTCCTTGAGGAAAATAGTGCAGAGTACCAGAACGCGTAGGCAAGCCTCCCGAATCATGGGGAGTTCCCTTCGCAGCATCTCACAATCCTTCATAGGATCAAGCTTCTGTATATACTCAAGTTCATCCTCAGAGAAAGGAATTGAAGCCTGAGGCCAATGAATCCACTCAAAGTATGGATCCTCCAAAGTTTCTGGCAAGCAAAGGCCGTGATCAATAGGAATGAGTTCCATCTGACCAAACCTTCCAATACCATCAAGCTTTCTCACTAAAAGATTTCCTGCATGCCTGTCCGTGTTGAATATACGTATATCAAGTATTCCTATGTGGTGCACAGAAGAAACAGGGAAGCTTGAAGTTCCATGATCACTAGCATCAAAATCATGCCGAATAAACTGTTGGCACGATGCAATCTTGCTAACCAGATTCTTGTGAGGCCTATTTCTGTTCACACCATCATTAACGTTGAAGACTGAGTGAGTAATCTTCACCAGCGCGGTTGGTGGCACATTGGCAAAATGATCATGGTCCAGAAGGTAGGCAACAACTTCTCTGAAACCAGTCTCCCCCACACGAACCGAACGTTTCAAACCTGGTTGACCAAGGGCTTTACCAACAAAGCCTTTTGGATTGTTTGGTGCAAAAGGTTCTTCATCTGTCGGCTTCACGATAGCAACATTCTCACCTCTAGGATTCCTAAAGTAGTAGGCACCCCCCAGACCACTATGAACAGGAACTGGATCAACACCCATCTTAATTGCCTTAACAATGTCCTTCACCACAACTTTTAATACGTTAAAGCTATCAGAATGTCCCAGTATCTCAATAGGACCACTTTTATCTCTCTGCTGAAGATCTTTTCCAGTAGGCGAAAGACAGGGAGTAGAGGAGCTTCTGTGTAGATAGTTCCTTGTTAAGAGAAGCGGAGAGTCGTTCCGAATGGCACTAAGATCATTCTTCAACTCCACATCCCCAAAAGTCAGCGAGCTTTGCTCGGCAGGGAAATTGAGGGCAACCTGCAACCTTCTTTTAACTGTATGAGCACTGTCACTGCGATCCAACTCCATGCCCAATACACAACCGGTCTCTGTTTGCACAAAAACCCGTCTCCTCCCAACAGGTTGTTTCCCTTCCATTCTATTGTTCCTAGGATATTCCCCTCTAAGAGGACTTTTGAACACTGCCACTGCCATCTGAGTTTGAACAAGACTGTCCAACTTGCGAGACATAAAATGTCTAGAAAAACCGATCACCGGTTTCGTGGCAGTTGGAGGCAGAAGCAACACTAGAAGAGAGCTTCTTCCCCTCCAAGAAGACCCCAAATTGGGAACCCAATCGCAAATGAACAACGGAAAACTCTAATTCACCAACAATCATCTATCAATGAAACCAAAACTAAAACCCCAACACAAAAACTAAATCAGAGAAAATAGAAGAACATAACCCAATTGACAGAACCGGCAGACCAAAATGAAGATCTATCCTTGTACTACATCCAATAAGGTGTCCACAAACAGTAGAAATCCCCCAAAAAACCTGAAAAAAATAAAAGAAAGAACAAAGACTCGGAATAAACAACCCTGATTTTGATTTAGCACAAAACAGTATTACCATCAATATATACACCAAATATCCCGAAATCTATTAGAACGTAGACAAACTAGTGTATAAAGCTAGCTAAGACCTAAGTAAAGTATCAGTTAACAAAATGAATGCATTCATGGTATCCAAAACAAAGAAAATCCCACATCTAAAAAGAGAGAGAGAAAGAGAGAGAGAGAGAGAGTGAAATCAATGCATTTCTTCAATATTCAACGAATCAAAGTAAGTTGTTAACATGAATATTAGCTTAGAAAACATTCATATTAGCAACTGCAAAGGAAATTTCAATAGTAAACTTTTTTGTCACTCTCATTTCTAAAAAGAAACGCACGAATTGAAACGTAATTTTTTTTTTCAATTAATTCAACCAATACATAATAACGAGAACTCTCTGGACATTGAATCTTCAACATTCCATTTACATAAAAACACCAACATTGAAGCTCCAAAAAAAACTTAAAACAAAAATTTTATGAAAATTAGCTTACCGGCTGTTAAGATCCGAATAAAGGGCACATAGAAATCTCCGATTATCCGCAAATTTAAAGTTTCAAGAAAATAAATTGGAGGAGTTGATTTTAGAATCGGTGAAGAAAGAGGAAGAATTTAAAGGTAAGTGCAAAAAAACAAGGGAAAGACTCGTCCGAGTAGACTCAGTTGTCTAAACAAAGGAAAGTCTCCTTCTTTATCTCACTCACTGCCTATTTTCCTTTTCCTTCCAACTCTGTATGGCTCTATCCTTTCCGGAAGAAACGGTCTTTTTAACTCTATTGTGTTACCCTTCCAGGGTTAATTAACTAACCCTAGTTAACACCGGCCTTTATCCTTTTATCCACTCAGCATTTTAATATACTCCCATTCCATTCATTTATTTTATATCCCAAACTTATTCATATTTAGGGTTTCTATCCCAGTGATAACGATTCAGTTGCTTTGGGACAAAGTTATTATTAATGTGAGACATTATGGTGTTCTTAAACATCGAATCCAACCTTTAAAATGTACAACAAAATATTTTCATTTAATTAGAATTTATTTTTATTCAAGTATTACGCGAACTAGAAAATTGGGGCTTCTGTGGGAAGGCTCTAGAACAAGAAAATTTGGACCGTTGGATGTAGAAAGGAACTGGAAGGGGAATTGCGGAATTGGACCGTTGTATGGCATTTCTTTGTCTGTTTCTCTTGGGGGATTTATATATGACGTGGACGGAGCCCCATCTTTTTACGGTTTATTTTTCTTTGCCGATTTGATCGGCGATCTAATTCTTTTGTGTAAAAATAAATGGCATTATTTGTGACAATGTATAGGATAATAATCACAGATATTCATACTCTTTTATTTAATGTTCAGTTTTACCCCAAATTATGTCTGTTTTCTAACTTTGGTTCCTAAACCTTTTTTGTTTTAATTTCATATGTAAACTATCATTTTATTATTAAGGTCAGCTCAGTTTTTGTATTTCACACATCTCACATGATAATTAAATTTATTTAAAATAAAATCATTGAATTTAAATTCAAAAAAATAAAAAATTATATATTTATATATTTAAAAGAACTTTTGACTTTAACCCACCATTGACCGTTGACTAGTGTTGACTTTAAATTTTAAATTTCTTCATAAATATAACTTTTTTAAAACATATTTTTTTTACAATTTATTAAAAACTATTTATTTTTTTATTTTTTCAACGTTAAACTTTTTCACGTTTTCAATTTCTCTTTTCTTTAAAAAATCAATTTCTAAACTTTATATTTTTTTAGTTGAACTTTGTCCATTTTTGATAAATTTAGAGTTTCTGAAAAAAAAATTTATGATAAATTTTCCAGAATATATATTTGAAAATTTAAGATTTTTTTTTGTAATTTTCTAAATTTTAAACACGTTTTAAAAATTATAATTTTTTTCAATTTTTATACACTATTTTGACTTTTTAAAATTTAAATTTATAAAAAAATATTTTTTAAACTTTTTTAAAAAAAAATTTAATTATTTATATATTATATATGATTTTTTATATTTTTAATCAATATAATATATAATATTAAAAATTAAAAGAAGGCTAATGTGATGCGTTCTAATAACACTACATGACTACTAAATTGAGACAAAAAAAGTCTAGATATCAAAGTGAGAAAACAAGTAAAGTTTGGGACCAAATTGAGTATTAATTATTTTTAAAATATAAACATTTATTGTTACGTCAATTGAGAGAAAAAAAATTCCATCTTATATTCTACTCAAAAGTAAAAAACGAAAGATATTTATAAGGCCTTCTTTTCATATTAAAATCAAAATTTCTTTTTCAATGATGAAATTGTGTGTATCCGCACACATGCATTCATTACTCTTGATAGAAATGTAATTTAAATGAAAATTCATAACTTCTCATAAGCAACCAATTTTAACTTAATTGCTATTATTATTATAGAAACGAGATTTGAGTTTTTTTTTTCTTATTTAATAGTTGAAGAGAGATTATAAATGAAAATATATATTGTATAAAAATAATACGCGTTTGGAGGTATTTCAATAAACTAATTATATGAAAAAAGTTTTAAAGGAGAGTTGCTAATCGAATCTCAACATGTATGTTTAGATATAATCAAGGACGAAATTAGAAAATTTTTTTTAGGGAAGTCGAAATTAAATTATAATTTTTACGATAGTAAAACTGTAATTTCACCATTTTAATATCCTATATCTTTATAAATTTTAAAGGATTAAATCAAAATTTTATATTTTTAAGAGGGCCAAAGTGTAATTTTACATTTACTAATTTAAAATTTTAAAAGACCTAAATGGAAAATTTTCCATTTTAGGGGGGCGAAACCCCTAGTTTTGCCTCTCGATGTAATTGAAGAATGCATTGCAATATTCTTACATGAACTCGATGTGATTGATGAAGATCCATAATTTTTTTCTATGTAACGCATTGTTATTTTGATGGGAGCAAATCAACATAATCTCATAAAACTTTTCACTCTTTTTCATTTTATTCTCATATAGATTTGTTGATACAAATTTCAATAAGGGAGGAGACAAGGAAGAGAGGGCGATAGTGCAAAGAAGGCCGGTTCACCTAAACAAGCGAAGAGCCAAAAAAAGGTAAAAGGAGGAGGTAAATTGCTACGAAGGCTGGGAAGATTGATTTGTAGGGAGTAAGTGCTCAAAGTTACCAATGAGGAAAATCATTTGTCCTTTATTCCAGAGGCTATTTATAGGGAGAGCCCTCTTGTCTAATAGTGGTGACATAGCAATGTGATTATCATTATGAAATATGTGAGGGATTTATGCGATGGGTATCCAAATCAAGCTTAAGTACGCTTAAGTAAGTTAATTAAGGTTAACTAACTTAAGTAAGTTAATTATATATATTATTAGTTCATTAGTTTTATGCAAAACAAGCTTAAATAAGTTAATTAAGGTTATATTTATGAGCAAAGATCAAAATCTATTCTTTGGGTATCCGAATGTTTGTGTTGAAAACCATGTAAAATTATTTTAGATTAATGTCCAGTTTGCCGGCTGACCAGGTGCTTTGCACGGTTCAGAATCGAAAATCCGACAATGTCTATCCAATGATATGGAGCCGCGTCAGGGTCAGACAGATTCGTCCAAAGCAGACAGACAAATGGAAAATAAATATTTTTTAATTAAAAAATGGGAAGTAAAGATAATATCGTCAGACAGGGAATATTAAATATAATTTCCTGTGGGCGCTTCTGCTCGTCTGCGCCTCACGTTTTTTTCTCTCTCACTCTTCTCTCTCCTTTTTTTAATTAAAAATATAATTAATTTAATAATTTATTTCATAAATTATATATCAAGGTAGACATCAAATTCAAAATTCGGATTAAGGTTTGACTTTAGTCAAGAGGATAATTTGATTCCTGCGATATTTACTTTCGCTAACCTAATTATATATTTTTATATGATTATTTTAATAATTATTTAGTATTTTTCATGTACGTTTTATTGTCTATGGTCAAGGTTCATGGCTATTGTTTTCAACAATATCGTCTCTGAGATTCAAACATTGTTCTCTTATTGGGAATATAATGCATATTACCATTGCACTCAATACTTGTTGGTATTAATATTTTAACAATATGATTGTCCAGTTCATCAATATAACTATACTTGTAATGCACGTAGTAAAATTTTGAATCAATTTGATACTTGATATAGATTTAAAATGTTTTTTAATATATATATTTAAATATCAAAAGTTTTTTTTTATTTCAAACAAATAATTAGGTAATCTTAATTTATTTAAAAATTGACTTGTACGATTTATATAAATAAAACAGAAAATATGATGATAGAATCGTTAGAATACTAACAAACAAAAAATTATGAAATTTTATGAAATTATTATAGTTTATACTATCGTAATTTAATAAAATTTATTATTATTTTTATTAAGAAACTAATTGAATTAATAAGACAACTTCAATCAATGAAATTACTTAAGAGTCAAATTCAAATTACAATATATAATGTAATGAATTAAGGATATTAATGTATTTTAATTTTTAAAGAATAACTAATCATATGATATGATGTGAGAGAACTATGGAAGAAGAGACGATTATTTTAAATTTGATGCTTGTTGAGTGTTTGTTTTTCCTCCTTCATTTTCATAGTGATTCATCAACATAAATATATATATATGGCACGGTTCATTGATCTGACGTGCTAGAGGTAGTTAAGCTACATGCGTAGTAACACATTACCCCCTAAGAGTTGCAGTGTCCTAGCAAAGGGCTCGCCAGACCATGGGCAAGCTATTGGGGAGTTAGCCAACCTCACCAACTAGGACAAGTAGTGAGCACTAGCTATTGAAGGGATAGTATCAAATCCTTCATAAAAGGACCGTTAGGGCATGCCGATGATTCAGAAGACACCACACACTCTTTTACTTTTCTCGGCATACTTTCGTCCAAATGTCTGGTTATATCATCTAGAGAGTAATGATATTCTTTCCTATCGAGCTTGGCACGCTAAGGAAAAACAATGTTTTGCTCCCCATCAGAAGACACCAGCTTAGCAAAACTTCTTCCTACGGGCACTGCTTCTCAAACGGGAACAACAGGTAAAGTAAATGATGATGGAATCATGTTAATACCTTCACTGGGGACAACGAGATCTTTTCCTTTCTTTCGGCGAGTACTCTTTACGAATTTGCAATTTAGTCTTTGTACTTTCATTTTTAAGAATTTAGTCCCTCTACTTTTCAGATTTGAATATCAAGTCCATTGACATTGTTAATTTTTTTTTGTCAATTTTATTGATGTCACATTTTTAAATAAAAAAGACTCACTTGGTAGTCATGTAATTAAAAAATGGCATTGTAATGAACCTGAATTTAACAAAATATTTTTAATATATGAAAAAGCAATGTAAAATATAAATTTATAGATATAAAATAAAATCAATTAAATAAAAAAAAGATAAGAAAATCTCAAATGTATATTTGTTTCATCGAAAATAATTTTTATGAAATATTTTTAAGAAATTTGTCAAACAACAAAAAATATTAAAATTTTCAAAAAAATAAATTATTTTTTAAAAATCATTTTCCGAAAACTATTTGGATTTAAACAAACAAACTCTTGTTAAGTCCAAGGCTTTCACATTAGCTCTCAAATTGGCTAAAGACAGGAAATACATGAACATAAGGGAGATACATTTGTAGTGGTGAACAAGTTCAAAAGGACAGACTAGAACTTGTCAATCCTCTCCCTACACCACTAAAGCTCACAAACTTACTGAATAATAAACATAATTATATATTTAGCGCTGAGGTTAACATATTCAAATTACATATGATACAAAAGTATAACATATAAATATATCATAAGACTAGAAACCGAAACAAAGTGGATATTCACAAATGTTAGGGGAAATATCGAAAATCCTAGTATAAAGGATAAACAATAATTGAGATTTTAATTATTTAGAATAATTCCCATCAAGTTGATTATTCTTACTAATATTTGCAATTTGCCTAGTATTTCTTTCCTTTTTTAGAAGTCCAGCATTTCATCAGACTGTAATAATTAGAAAAACTGAATCAAAAATATTAGATACAAGTATATGTTATACTATACGTTAATAACGGTAGTAGGAATGACCGCAAAGTAATAAGAAAAGAAAAATAAGAACATGCTGATTTTACGTGGAAAATTTTTATTGGAAAAAAATTATGAGCAAAGGAAGAAAAATTCACTAATATTGAAAAACAAGAATACAAGATGGTATTTTTCTAATCAACGTCTAATAGAAGAAGTACAGTCTTATACGGATTCAACTTGTGTGGCAATGTTCGACCTTTAAACTTTCGCCCTTACAGATCCCCGATTTGAATGTTTAATCTTTGTGTTGAACAACATTCCATTTTAATGTTGCCTTCCATTTCTAATTTCATCTGTTCATCTTCTTTTCTGTATTGTTTCAAATTTTTAGGATTTTCTTCTTCTTCTTTGGATTCGTAAAGAGATGGAGCTTCATTGCATCTAGCTCCACTTTCTTATCCTTTGCATTGAGATCACCAACACCCTTTTGCCCATCACATTCGTAATGGCCACTTTTATTAAACCTTGAAAATATAGTTGCAAAATCGAAGTTGACGGTCGCCAACTTCTGTTTAGGGTTAGACATGATGACCAATGGTCTTCAAGTAAATGTAAATATGGCCATTAAAAGGGTGATAAAAAGCAAGTAAAAATATGACACAAGAATTAGAGAAAAGCATGAAAGAAATGGAAGAAGAGCAAGGGCAATGGCAGACATTCTCCGATAAGGCCTTTGCTCGATAATTTTCAGTCGACTTATTGGCCATTAACAACATATCATATATGCGCTACTTTATTTTTGATGGAGGTTTGGAAAGCGGGTGGGGAGTTAAAACTCATTTTGAATGCTACTTTATTTTTTCAAAAATTAGTGATTAATTTTGACGAAATTTACGACTCTGGTATGACATATTTTCTTTTATGTGGCATTTTTAAAATATTCTTTTAAAAATGTGAAATTATTAAAAAAAATATTAAATATATTAAATATATAAAACCACTTTATTGATTTATTATTTATTTTTCCTCTTTCCTTTCGCTTATACTTTCTTTTCTTTTTCTTTTCTCTTCCTTTCTTGTTCCTTTTATTTTTTCCTCTTTCTTTACATTTTCTTCTTTTTTCTTTTTCTTTTCGACAAAAACAAAAACCCTAGCCACCTTCATTCAAGCCACGCCATCGCAGTCCCTGCTCCGCTCACATCGCCCGCGTCGTTTGTCTGTGTCACGTCTTCCTTCACGAGAATATCCTAGCACTGCCGTAAACATCGTTGAGAGCTGCTATCTTTGGCGCAAAAAATCTGACCGGGCACCACTAACCGAGATCTCTTCTTCCTATAGCTAATTTCCATGGTTCAGATATCTGAGAATTCAACACTATCTGTTCAAAATTGATACTTTAATCTCTAACTATTCTCTTTTCTTTCTCGGAGCTCTGTCATTGGATGGTTTGTTAACTTACATAAAGAGATAATAGCAAGATGAAGATAATAAGGAAAGAGAAAACTAAGATGATGAGTACACTGATTCATAAACCAAGAGCCTATTTATATAGGCTTTTACATAACAGGAAAACTAAAAATAGGCACTAACAACTAGAGAAAAAAATCTAAACAAAATAAATCCATAATTTTCAACCACTAAATCTTTGATGTGCATAAACTATTTGCCTAGAAATAAGGAAAACAATCCGATTTTATTAACAACCAGATTTTATTAACAATCCCTCTTTTAAACTGAAAAACTCTTTAAACTTCAGTTTACTGGTGCCATTCTTCAAACCTGATCTTCTAGAGTGCAAACTCCCATTAACCTCCTCAAATTTTGGAAGGAAAATAATTTGAGAGGTTTGGTAAATATGTCAGCTAGTTGATCTTTGCTCTTGCAGTACTTGAGATCAATTACCCAATCGTTGTTAAGATTTCTCAAAAAATAGTACTTTACATCAATATGCTTGCTTCTACCACGTAAAATTAGATTTTTTGAGAGTTTGATAGCTGAATTATTGTCACAGAAAATTGTTGTAGCTCCCATTCTCTTGAACTTCAACTCCTCCAAGATTTTCCTCAGCCAAATAACTTGACAAGCACAGGCTGTTGCAGCAATAAATTCAGCTTCAGTCATTGATTAAGTAACAATGGATTGTTTCTTGGATGACCATGAAACAGTTCCAGTTCCTATTATGAAAACATAACCTGAAGTACTTTTTCTATCATCCAGATCTCCTGCAAAGTCACTGTCAGTGAACCCAAATAAATCTGAAATTTCACCTTTTTTATAAAACAACCTAAAACCCTTGGTTCCTTGCAAGTAACGAAGGATTCTCTTGACAACCAATAAATGCATATCTGTAGGATTCTCCATAAACCTACTAATCAAACTCACAGAATACATTGTTTCAGGTCTTGTACCAGTTAAGTACGTTAAGCTACCAACAATTTGCTTATAAAGAGTGCTGTTCACTTTCTTTCCCTCTTTTCTCAACTTCAAACCAAACTCAATGAGGGTGCTTGCTGGATTGCAATCCTTCATATAAAACCTGTTCAGAATATCTTGAACATATTTCCTTTGAGAAATAAATATTCCATCAGCTGATTGCACTACTTTTATGCCTAAAAAATAATGCATCATACCAAGATCTGACATTTCAAACTCAATCATCATAGATTTCTTGAATTCATTAAACATGGAACTACAGTTTCCAGTGAAAATAAGATCAACATATAAACTCACAATAAGTATTTTCTCTTCATCGCCAGTTTTAATAAAAAGAGTAGACTTATAAGGCAACTTGGTAAAACCAACTTTCAAGAAATAATCCTCAATTCGACTACACCAAGCATGTGGGGCTTGTTTCAATCCATATAAAGCCTTTTTTAGTTTATAAACCTTATTTTCAGTTCTATGTTTAACATAACCAGTAGGTTGTTTAATAAATACTTACTTTTGGAGCTCACTATGTAAAAATGCCGACTTCACATCTAACTGGAAGATAGGCCAAGAGTACTGGGCTGCAAGCAAAATTACCAATCTGATTGTATCATGCCTTGCAGCAGGAGCAAAAAATTCTTTGTAATCCACCCCAAACTCTTGCTTATAACCTTTGACCACTAAGCGCGCCTTATACTTGTCAACTTCTCCATTCTCTTTTAACTTTGTCTTGTATACCCATTTGACACCAATTATCTTGTGCCCTTCTAGAAGCTCAGTCAACTCCCATGTATCATTCCTTTTTATAGCTGCAATCCTTCATCCATTGCCTTTCGCCATTTCGACTCCTTTACATCATTTTCAAATGTTGTTGGATCACAATCTGTAAATAAGGCAAAGTGGATGATTGGATCTTCAGTTTGACAAATGCCAATTACCTCAAAATCTCTCATCCAAGCTGGTCTCCATCGAATATGACTAGGACGAGGTTCAGTTACTTCTACTTCGATGGTTGTTGGAGCATCGTTTGGTGAACTCTCAAGCTCAAATGTTGCTTGAGTCTGCTGATCTAAAGGTTGCTGCCTTTCAAATTCAATTTTAGTGTCAACAAAGGTTTGAGAAGGTTGCTGGTCATTCCAATTCCAAGTGTTCCCCTCATAAAAAATTACATCTATGCTAATCACAATTTTCTCTGTTAAAGGATTAAACAATTTATATGCTTTAGATGTTTTACTTACACCTAGAAAGACACATTTCTCTCCTTTGTCATCAAGCTTCTTTCTCTTTGCATCTGGAACATGTGCATAAGCTATGCAACCAAAAATTTTGAAGTGATCTACAACTGGTATCCTTCCACTCCAAGCTTCTTCAGGTGTCATGTTTTGAACAGAAAAAATTAGGCTTCTATTCAAGACGTGGATGCTCCAATTTACTGCCTCTGGTAAAAACTGTCTTGGGACCCTTTCACTAGCAAGCATGCTCCTCACCATATTCAGTATAGTTCTATTTTTCCTCTCCGATATGCTATTTTGGTAGGGGTATATGTAGTGGTAAGCTCTTTTCAAATGCCATGACTTTTACAAAATGTTTCAAATTCCTTAGAGCAATATTCTCCACCACAGTCAGTATGAAGAACTTGAATGGTTTTCTCGGTTTCATTCTTAACAAGTGCTTTGAAGCTAGTAAATGCATTAAATGCTTTTGATTTCTCTTGCAAGAAGTAAATCCATGTTTTTCGGGAATAATCATCAATGAAAGTAAGGAAATAATTTTTTACCTCTATTAGATGATGGTTTTATCGGTCCACAAATATTTGAATAAACCAATTCCAACACACGTTTTGCTCTCCAATACTTTCTACTGGGAAATTATTCACGATGTTGTTTGCTAACAACACAATTTTCACACACCTGGGATAGAATGACAATTTAAAGAAGACCGTTGACTCTCTCTTTCTGTTTAAGAGTCTTCAAACCCTCAAAATTAAGATGACCATAACAAAAATTTCAAAGCCATGCGTCGCCCTTCAGTTTAACCATCAAACAAGGTTGAATACAATCAATCACCAATGGAAACCACCTATTGGAACTTATAGAAACCACTGCAATAGCACCTCTAGAAGGATAACAAATTTTTCTTGCAATTGACTAGCACTTAACAAGTTACTTTTTAAAACAGGCACAAAGAAAACATTAGAAATTTTCTCTACAAAACCATTCTTGGTTATACTAATATCACCCTTTCCAACTACATCAACAATAGATTTATCTCTAAAAGACACAATAGTGTGAAAGTATTCATTTAGATAAGAGAAAGAAGACTTATTATCGTACATGTGGTTGCTACAGCCCTTATCCACATACCATAAACATGAGTTCTACGACTCCTCTTGCTTGTTATGAATTGCCATCAACAAGGTTTCAATTTCTTCTTTTTCTATAAAATTTGACTTTTCTCCCTTTTCCTTGTCATTAGACAAATTAGTACGACATTCAGAACGATAATGAACAAACCTATGACATCTAAAACATTCTACCTTTGATTTGTCAAATTGTTGATCCCATTGTTTGCCTTTATCATTTGGTTTGGCATGCCTGACACCATCTTTATTCCAACTGTCTCCTCTACTTCTTCCCCTTCCTCGACTTTTACCTCTTCCTTTGAAAGAATGAACTGAAGCTTTCAAAGCCTGCTCTATTGAGGTAGAAGTTCAGTTCATCTTCTGCTTATGGACCAACAAGGAGTTCTGAACTTCATCAAGAGTGAGTGCATCAATATCATTGGATTCTTCAATTGAGCAGACAACATAATCATACTTTAGTGATAAAGACCGTAGTATCTTCTCAGCAATGGTTGTGCCGTTCATCTTCTCACCATGAAATCGCATATTATTTGCGATTCCCATGGTTTGTAAATAATAGCATGTAATAGACTCATCGTCCTTTATCTGAAGAATCTCAAAGTCCCTCCGTAGGGACTGAAGTTGTGCACGCTTCACTCTGGAAGAACCTTGATATTTTGTCTTCATAGAGTCCTAAATATCCTTGAAAGTTTCTTTGCAAAAAATGGTTTCCAGGATCAAATAATCAATAGCTTGAAATAAGTAATTCTTTGCTTTCAAATCTTTCAGCTTCAGCTTTTTCAGTTTATTTTGCTGTGCTTCTGCAAGCCTTTCTCCATCTCTTGGTGTTGCTACACCGTGCTCAATGACTTGCCAATATTCTTTAGACCGCAATAATTTCTTCATCAACATGCTCAAATGATCACAGTGACCATCAAAACGTGGAATAGTTGGTTGCACAAAATTTTCAAAAGCCATAGGAACTTTTTCCTCTCATCGAAAATACTCTTATTTTAACCTAGCTCTAATACCACTGTTAACTTACTGAAAGAGATAACAACCAAATGAAGATAATAAGGAAAGAGAAAACTAAGATGATGAGTACACTGATTCATAATCCAAGAGCCTATTTATATAGGCTTTTACATGACAGAAAAACTAAAAATAGGCACTAACAACTAGAGAAAAATCTAAAAAAAAATCCATAATTTTCAACCACTAAATCTTTGATGCGCATCAACTATTTACCTAGAAATAAGGAAAATAATTTGATTTTATTAACAATAAGATTTTATTAACATGGTTACAAGTTTCCAGTATGTTGCCCCCGTGTCATGGACTTGAACTTCATTGTCCGGAACGTTAAGAAAGTGATGAGATCTCCACGAATTAAACTTTGATCGAAAAAGGTCTTCAAAAAATGGTTTGATTGGTTATTGACTATTGATGCTTATTGTTGCTCGCTGGCTTTGGATGTAATTATTTGGGGATGAGGATGTTAGTGGTGTGTAAGTTGGAGATGGTGACCAGTGGAGCAAGAGAGATTTAGGATTGGGCAAGGTGGTCCTGATTTAGGCTGGTTACGATGATGGTTTGGTGTATGCTAGTTAGAGCTGGGTAAATAGTGAAGAGGGTTGAGATCGAGGAAGAGGGCATGGGTGTAGTTAAGAAGGACGAGGTTGAAAGAGGGAAAAATTGGTAAAGAAAATGAACTTCATTTTTTAAATTTGACCATTGTATTTAAAAAAGAGTAAAATTATTTTTTAAAAACATATAAATAGTAACTAAAATATTAAGTTTTTAATGATTTTAGTGGGACAAACAGTACATACGATGCTATTTTTTTATTTGCACAATCAAAATAAAATTTTACTAAACCCCTAAAGTCAACAAAAGTACATGCCCTCATTCTGTAAAGGCAACAAAATCAAAAGGCCAACAAAACCAAATCTTCCAATGGAAAACAAAACAAAATCAAAATGACAAAGGAAAAAATAGAAACACATCACAAAATACAATCCACCCATCTCACTTTGTCAAATATTATGATTCATTACTATACTATAGCCCTAAATATTACCATGAGAACAAACTTTCAATCAAAAGACAAAATTGTAGCATATCACTTTCATTCCGACCAAATACGAAACCCAACTACAAATCATATCAAATCTGCATTAAAAAAAATCAACTTATTCACACTAGGTAGAACATATTTAAAAATTCATCGTTGCAATCTCAACTCCAAATAGCATTTAAGGTTCTTCGAGCTGTCATGTTAGATGTAAAAAAAAAACACTAAATTTGCTAAAAGAAAAGAAAAAAGTTTTAATTTTTATATTAAATATAAATTTAGTATGACAACAATAAATTACATATATTTTTGGATAATTGAAAATTTTCTCAACATCTAAAAGAGCAGGGTGATGTGGTCTAGAAATCTTATACAACAAAATATCACAATGTTTAATAAACAATCTTTGCTATACCAAAGGCACATCCCATGCTTAAAACTAAACTACTATATTGATAACTCTTAAAAAGAGTTATATTTCATGCCTTTAAACCTAGCTAATTGCTTGTACTTGGTACATTTAGTTGCATTCTAGTACATTTCATTGATATTTTTATCATTGCATTAGGAGCTTGAACTGTGTTTAAATGTTAGGTACTTTTAATTGCATGTGGAAGGGTTGTGTTTGCTGGTTTGGCAGGTGCAGGATGTGGAGAAAGAAATAAATGAGTGAAGGTTTGTCAGGGCAAAAGGTTGCACAATTTGCCAATACGAATGCTGTAGCAATTTCAGGAAGATGACTGAGTCAACATTCAATGCATACTATTTTTAGCCTAACTCTACTTGTACCAGAAAAATCTACTTAAAAAAGAAGAGAAAAAATGGTGGGTTGTTGGAGTTACTCTAGGAAGAAAAGCTTAGAAAAAGCCAAAGGAGGAACCCCTCAAAGGTGTGGAGATTCGGAGGCAACAATAAAAAGTAGCGGCTAAGTAGAGACACAAGGAGGAAACCGAAGGCAGTCCCTCTCAGCCACCACAGGACACTATGTTGCTGGATTGCAAATTGACTTGGTGATAACCATCTTTCTAAGTTCTTCCATTATTTCTTAATCTGTTCTCCTGTGAATTGGTTTGATTGAAACGATGTTGGGTGTTATTTTGAACTTGAATTTTAATTGCCAACCCATGAGCTAAATTTCATAGGGTTGAGATTACATGATAAAACTTTTATTTTCGTTAATGGTTGAAACATATATATGATTTAATCTACTGTTTCATTCAATTATTTTTATTTCCAAATTGTATGCGTACATTCTTTAGACATAGATGAGTGTGCAGTATGCCCATAAATTGAATCTAATTGTAAAAAGGTTAGATTAGTTAGATTGGAATTAAATGATACAAGCGGGTATTCGACCGAATACTTGCAATAGACTCTAAACATAGAGCAGCGTTTGTATAGAATGAAAACAAAACAGTGTAGGGTACTATACCAAAGCCTATAGACAAGCCAGGTAACTTGAGATCTAGCTCTCGAAAGAAGCAAGTCACTTTAGGTTTCTTTCGAGCACTAGATTGAGTACGAATTTGCTGAGGCGTTACTGAAAGTAAGGACAGATTCTTAGTAGTTCCAACCTTCCAAATCAACATCGTAGACCCTTAATCCTTTGTGGTAGTATCTTTGCCATAGCATTCTTAGTTATTTATTTATTCGCTTGCAGATTATTTACATAATTATTCTCGTAATTGCCTTTGCATTTTTACTTTTGCTTAGCATTGTTTTGTATTAGTCAATATACATTTTGTACACATCCTTACTACTTTAATTTACCACTGCGTACTTAACTTGCTTTTGCCATAAAATTAATCATAATTTGTTATAATAACTTGACCACTTTTATACCTAATCCGATACCTATTGAGACGATCTCACTTATCACTTTACTACTTGATTCGATTTTTATACTTGCACAATTCACATACCATTTCACACGCGAATATATCAACAAGTGCCCTGTATAATAGTTGGATTTATATTTGTTGCAAATAATTTAATTTAATTTTTTTATTTGTTATACGTTAATTACTTGAGACTTAGATCCTAAAAAATATTCGAGCCTTTGACCCATGACCCGACCATGAGAGGACAACAAGGTGAACCATATCGTAAGGCAAGGCTATAGACCCAGTTCATAGGAACCTTGCGCGAGATCATAAGGAAGGATCGTAGGTATAGCTCGTAGAACCAACTCGTGAGATAAGGTTACAGACCCAGCTTATGGGGACCTAAGGAAGGTCGCAGTCTCATTTCACATATACCTAAGGAACTCGTAGAAAGTGCCACATGCTCTACAGGCCACCCAAACACGTGTCAAGTAGGTACGAAGCTCGCCCAAAATGCCAGTCCCTAGAGCAGAAAGGACTGCGTGCTCCGTAAACACGTGCCCAACAAACCTAGAGTTTGTAGAGAATGTCAGTACTAGGGACAGAGAATGTTAATACTGGAAGCAGCAAAGTCAAGAAAAAATAGTGGGGCCCTATATTAAGCAATAATAGTACCAATAACAACATGTATAAATACCTGACTACTAATATCAATAAGGCACAAGTAAAATATTACTCAACAATTGGTGCGGTGAGCGTGGAGCTTACTTTCGATCATCAGATTTCTCCTAGTTTGATTAAGTTTTTTTCAACATTCGAAGCAAATAGCTCACCCAAATGAAACTTCCCCTCCAACCCTTCGTTAGGACAAGTCAGAGTGTCGGGTTTCGGTGCTTAATACAATGAGACAGACTTATTTTCTGCATGGTTCATCGGTAGGCCGAAAAACCTTGACAATGCAATTTGTCGAGCACCTTCCCCTTCCTTAGACCCGAATGTCTCCATAGGTTAAAGACTACCGCTTCCGCTCAATCAAGAGGCACCCCCACAACAATTCCTAGCTTTCCAAGAGCAAATGAAGTTCATGAGAGATCAAATGGCCGCTCAAGAAGCACGATTTGTAGAACATAAGCTTTCTATCAAGAGTTACTAAGATAGAACGAGGAGATGCGAAGAAAGATGCACACAGACAACTCTGGTTCCCAGGACAACGTCAATACATAAGATGAAGTCTCCAGTAAACAAGTGAAAGAATGACAAAATGAAATGGACAAGCTGTGCTGAGACGTACGAGCATTACATCCTAAGTCATAAGACATGGATTGGTTGTGCTGCTCCAACAACTCGTTGGCCTCCGAAATCGCCACAATAGGCTTACCACATGATTTCAAGGTCCCAAAAGACATGTTCGAGGGGAAAAGGGACCCACGGGCTCACCTGATGCAATACAACGATTATATGAATGTATTGGAAGCATCGGACGCAGCGAAGTAAAAAGTATTCTTGACAACGTTAAAAGGAAACGCAACAAAGGTCCGCAACTTCTCAAATTGGGCCAAATGTTCTTGGGCAGGTTCAGAGCCCACTGAGCGATCATGAACACACCCATGGGATTAATATCAGTGAAACAGCGAAAAGGCGAATCCCTTCAAAACTATGTGAAAAGATTCCATGCAGTAACCCTCAACACGAAGCACTTGGAGGACCAGTGGGCAATAGATGCCTTTATCATGGGAGTACAAAATGACCACGTGTAGTACTCATTTACAGATAACAGACCACAGAGTCTGGCAGACTTATATGAGCGGGTTCATAAGTTCGTAGAGCCCAAGGAGCTTAAAAGAGTATCATAAGCTACCTTTCAAAAAGAAGATAGACAACCTAGAAATAGAGAAGGACCTCACAACAAGTAGGGCACCCTAACCAACCCTTGCGTGTTAGAAATAACCGACCTCAATGAAATCAAACCCAGAGATGCATTCAAGAACCCTTAAGCAATAACATCCAGGAGATATCCCCCCAGGGAAGGTCTGAGGCCTACACCCTTCTGAACGCCACATGTACATACATTCTTAGCCAGGTAAAGAGCCTTGGCATCTTACCTAAACCGTCCCCGATGAGGAACATTGGTAAGAGGGCAAACTTCAAGAACTGATGTACTTTCCACGATGATATAGGGCACAAAACCGAATATTGCTTCACATTGAAGGATGCCATTATGAAGTGGTCCGAAATGGTGAACTCATTGAATTCTTCAATTAGAGTAGCTCGCAGTAGGGTCAGAGCTCTGGAGGTGACCCCAAGGGCAAACGGAAGGTGCAAGTACCATCCACGTGATTGTGGGTATCGATGACGACTGATCAGGCTCGAACACAAAGAGACGAGCACACATGAGAAATGTGATATTAGTCAGCACCCCAAAGAGGCCGCGGTGATAAGAAAAGTGGAGTGTTGAATTTGATAACAATGACAAAGATTTAGTCTGTGACAAAGAGGGTAACACCTTGATAGTAATCTTAGAAACAGTCGTCGACTTCGAAGTCAAAAGAATACTGGTCGACAGTGGAAACGCTGTGGAGGTTCTATCTTGTGAAGCATACAGAAAAATGATCATTTTCAAAAGCCAGCTCGCTATGCGATTTTACAAACCATCCAGTCGAGGTGAAAGACCCAATCACCCTTCCAGTCACCTTAAGGGATGACGAGCATACAACCACAGAGTATTTCCAGTTTTACTTAATGGACTACTCGATGGCATATAATGCCATTTTTGGGATACCAATAATGAGAATGGCGAAGATGGTAGTGGTGACTATCAGCATGAAAATTAAGTTTCCAATAAAGACTAGGGTTGGTTTCTTGTGATCTAATCAGTGCATAGCGAGATAATGCTACATGTTGTCTGTGAAGCAAACAAATGAACCCATAACTGTGGGGCAGAGTTCGCAGGAGTTTGAATTAGAAAGCCAAGCTTTAGACCTGGACAGTTTAGATGTGATAGACGAGCATAGGAATAAAAAGCCCACAATTGTGGAGTATATTGACACTCTGCAGCTCTTCTACGACAACGAAGAGAGAATGGTCAAGAGTTTGTTAGCATAAAAGAGGATGAAAAAGCACATTGATCAAGTGCATTAGGAAAAAACTCGAATGTCTTCGTCTAGTCCACGGTGGACATGCCAAGTGTGGACCTACAGATAATCATGCACAAGTTGAATGTGTTCCCCGAGGCAAAGCTAATAAAGCAGAAAAGAAAGAAGTTCGCACCGCAAGTGGTTGAAGCAGTAAGACAAGAGGTTGCCTAGTTGCTGTCAACAGGGTTTATTAGGAAGATGGAATACCCAGACTGGGTCACAAATGTGGTAACAATAAAGAAGGTGAGTGGTAAGTGAAGAATGTGCATTGACTTCACAAACTTCAATAAGGCATGCCCGAAGGACAGTTTTCCCTTACCCTCGATCGATCGGTTAGCTTACACCTTCACGGCCCATCGATTCATGAGTTTCATAGATGCTTTTTGGGTTACAATCAGATTCTTCTGGACTGGGATGACCAAGAAAAAACAACCTTCAACACCGAAGAATGTATCTTTTGCTATTGAGACGTGCAATTTGGCCTTAAGAGCCCGGGGACGACCTACCAGATGTTGGTGAACAGGATATTCAAAAATTAGAGAGGTCCCAGTCTAAACGTTTATGTGGATGATATGCTTGTGAAAAGTAAGTCCATGGGAGAGCACGTGCGAATCCTATCAAAGACGTTCGCAGTGCTAAGAACTTATAGCATAAAGCTAAATCCAGATAAGTGCGCATTTGGTGTGCGAGCCGGTAGGTTATTGGGCTTTATAATATCAGAAATAGGGATAAAGGTGAATCTAAAAAAGATTCAGGCCATCATGGAAATGCCTCCCTCGCGAACCACAAAAGAAGTCGAACGTCTCACAAGCAGGGTTGTGGCACTTAACAGATTCATCTCTAGAATACCAGAAAAATACATCCATTTCTTCAAAGCTTTAAGAACCTCGGTTTCGTGGACTGAAGAATGCCACATAGCCTTCGAGAAACTGAAATAGTATCTCATTTCCTCTCCACTGTTAAAGTCACCTCAGACAAGAGAAACACTTTACCTTTACTTGGCCACCTTGGAAGAGATTGTCGTAACAGTATTAGTTAATTTAGAGGGCGCCCATCAATTCCCCGTATACTATGTCAGCAAGGTACTCTAAAACGGTGAACTAATGTACACAAAATGGAAAAATGTATCTATGCCTTGATCATTGCAACCCGTAAATTACGATCGTACTTCCAAGCCCATCCATTCGTCATAGTTACTAACCAACCTATGAAAGAGGTACTATCCAAAGAAGATACCTCGGAAAGAGTAACAAATTAGAGTATCAAGCTCAATGAATTCGGGATAGACTTCGCCCTATGGACAGCAATAAAAGGATAGGTACTAGCAGACTTCATAGTGAAGTGCTCATTTGATAAGACCAAGAACGCAACAGGTAATACGGGTTATAACCTGATATATCGAATAGTAAAATACCTTGTAAAGATTATTTGATGTATGAACATTGATGAAAGTTACCAATTTAATCAGATATATTTTATGATAAGGCATAACATGCTAGCAACTCTAGAATTTTATGGTGAAGTATCATGTGTCTCATATTTTGTAATAAAAATTATTTTTTGTTTGTTGAACACCATGATAGTAAATCCACCCCCAGAAAGTATACATACAACAGACAATCCAAAAATTTGGCTAGTCTATGTTGACGGCTCCGTAGCCAAAACAAGATCAGGGGTGAACGCACTTGTGATTGACTCCAGTGGTAATGAATAGAAATGTGGATTATCATTTGAGTTCCAAACATCAAATAACACCGTTGAATATGAAGTGTTGATATCAAGATTACAATTGGCACGTCAGTTGGGAGCAAGGGATTTGATCGTCCACACAGATTTCCAATTAGTGGCGAGGAAAATAAATGGCGAATATAATGTAAAAGAAGTAGTGCTGAAAAAAATACCATGCGATTGCAACTCAACTACTTACAAAATTCGACAAAGCTGAGGTTAAACAGCTCCCAAAAAATGACAACACACGGGCCGATGCTTTGTCAAAATTAGCATCCTCCATCATTATTGAACAAAAAGGAAAAATCCTACCCGAGCATAGGGATGCCCTAAGCTATGATGCATCTTAGATACTTTGTAAAGCCCAAAAGAAGATATGGATGACATTGATAATCTGCACATTGCAAGGTGAACAAGAAAGTCAAGACAGGAAATAGTTCACAAATCTACAACACAAGGTTACGAGGTATACCCTTCTAGAGTGTGTATTGTATAAAAAAGGGTTTTCAGACCCACTATTATGGTGTTTGATAATAACTGAAGCTGAATACATTATGAGAGAGATCCACGAAGGAATTTGTGGCGACCGCTTAGGAGGTAAACTGCTTGGACAGAAGACCTTTAGGCGAGGATACTACTAGCTCAAAATTTGGTAAAAATGCCACAAACCAACAGGTAGGTGGAAGCTATGAACAAAAAAATATTTACAACCGTCAGGAAAAAAGTGGATGAAGCTAAGAGAACTTGGATGAAAGAATTACCAGGAATTTTATGGGCTTTGCGAACTACACCTTACACTACGACGAGAGAAACAACTTTTTCTCTCGTCTACAGCGCAGAAGTTGTAATCGCTGCGGAGATTGGTTTGAGATCGCTCAGAATACAAAACTTTGATGAAAAAGCTAACTAAGAAGCCCTCAGGCTTAACATCGATCTGATCGACGAACTAAGAGAAACAACTGAAATTAGAAATGCAGCACGCACCTAACAAGTAGCTCGCTACTATAACTTTAAGTTCAGGAACTAACAATTTCAAGTGAGCAACCTCACTTTAAGAAACACAGAGGCCGGCCTACTTACCTTCCAACGAGGAAAAATGGATTCGAATTGGGAAGGTTCATACAAAGTGATAGAAAAGATAGGTTATGGAGCGTATAAACTAGTAAGAATGGAGGGCACAATTGTACTGCGAACCTGGAATGCTCGACATATAAAAATATACTATGTATGAGTCCTTATCTTATGAATAAAAATATTTTTCCAATAGCATTTTTTGTCATATAAAGGCTCACAGACGAAGAACTGCAACCTCCAACACAGATAGTGAGAGCAAAACTCTTAGTTGTTATATTAAGGCTCGTAGGCGAAGAGTCGCACCCTCCAACGTAGTTAGTGAGAGCAAAGCTCTCAGCTGTTATATTAAGGCTTGCAAGCGAAGAGCCGTAGCCACCAATAAAGTTAGCGAGAGAAAAGTTCCCAGTTGTCATATTAAGGCTTACAGGCGAATAGCCGCAGCCTTCAACACAATTAGCGAGAGCAGAACTCCCAACTATTATATTAAGGCTCTCAAGCAAACAGCCGCAGCCTCTAAGCAATTAGCAAGATCAAAGCTCCCAGCTATCATATTAAGGCTCACAAATGAAGTGCTACAGCCTCCAACATAGTTAGCGAGAGCAAAGCTCCCAACTATCATGTTAAAGCTTGCAGGCGAAAAGTCGTAGCCTCCAACGCAGTTAGTGAGAAGAAAGCTCCCAGCTGCCATATTAAAGCTAGTAGGTGAACAACCGTAGCCCTAAACACAATCAGCCAGAGTTAAAATCTCAAAGCCTTACCATCCTCAAAAATTTTCTAAATATAAAATAGCTCGTGGATTCACATTTCCAGCATATTATTTTAGAAAAATTTCAAGGATAAAATAGTTCGCGAATTCACATTCCCAGCTTATTATTTTAGAAAATTTCCAAGGATAAAAAGTTCACAAATCCACATTCCCAGCTTATTATTTTAGAAAATTTTCCCAAGTACAAAACAACTTGTATATCCATATTCGCAGCTGATGATTTTTGAAGATTTTACTTAAAGCCTTTATAATGATATAATTATACGACGAGTATAACACACTCGCAAAAAATAGATTTCCTTAAACAAAAACCCTCATTTCATTATGAACATAAATTACAACACGCATAATATACTTAAAATACATTACTTTTATTTTCCCCATCAGCACATTGGTTCGTGTTATCAGCAAGGGCAACAGCATTGTTCGCATGAGTAACATCCTCATTCGCATTAGAAGGGACCATGTTCGCGTTAGCTGGGTCCTCTTCCAAGTAAAAATCTGGAGAAATCTTCCAAGTCGACACAAAAGAATCCTATGCAACACTCGAGGGGAATAACACATCGAAACTTAGCAAACTTATATCCACCCCCACGAGAGCATTAAGATCCACTTTGTAAACATCAAAAAGACCAACAACAACTTGGGCATAGAGCAGTGTATTCATCTGCAGCTTCAAAATAGAACCTAAAATATTCTCAGCTGTCTTTTTCTTAAAATCCTCCAAGACCTGACGTTGTTCCTTGATCGTGCTATCCACTTTATCGTGGTACTCTCGGATAATCCTATCTTTTTCGGCTATGTGCTCTTTTGTAGCCCTGTTTAGCTCAGCTGCAATGCTTCTTTGTTCTCCTTTTTAGCAATCAACTCGTACTTTAAACCCTCAGCTTTAACTTCCATAATGGACAGACACTCTTAGAGATCTTAGTTTTGCTTATTGATAATCAAGTTCTCCTCCATCATCTTATTGTATTGCTCAAGAGCTCTTGCCAACTCTGTCTTAATCTCCACGAGCTCCTTCTAACGCGCTTCTTCGTACTTTAATCTAACCATGTTGGCATCAGACAGTAAGAATTGCAAAGACGAGAAAAGACTCATCACTGAGGGGTTTATGGGTTTAAGTTCCCACGCCACAGATATGAAACCCCACTAATCTCGACGGGTACTTCCTCAATGATAAGTACAAAATGAGAGCCTTGAGAGATAGCTAGAGGCGTGTCCTTATCGACGACGATCGACGAGCTCACAAGGGGAATAAATGGTGAGTTCCCGCTGAGAATTGCGAGGACTTGGAGTTCCAACAACAGTGG
Organism: Gossypium hirsutum; assembly: GCF_007990345.1. Lineage (NCBI taxonomy): Eukaryota > Viridiplantae > Streptophyta > Magnoliopsida > Malvales > Malvaceae > Gossypium > Gossypium hirsutum. The sequence continues at coordinate 18,749,144 of NC_053449.1, read as the reverse complement.
TAATAACACCAACATGGTCTGACTTTCTTTTATTTTGACACTCCAACTGTATGTTGTTCCTATCCTCCTCATTTGTAAAACTAATGCGCACAGCTCCTACATTGGTTTTATGTTTCTTGCGCGCCCCAGTAACTAGCGAATCAATGTCCATAGCTTCGTTGAGCTCGTGAGAAATGCTATCAGTCCCATTTGAAGTATCATTGGAGCCCTGTTTAATTCCTTTACTAGCAATAACCGTGTGATCAGTAGAAGTAGCTAACAAATTAACTTGTTGACTACCACATTCCCCACAAGAGCAAATGGGTGCAACTTCATCTCACAAAAATGATAAAAATTTATTGGCTCTTTTATGCAAACCATCAATATTAGGCCTTATTCATCAAAGGAGTCATGAGGCCATGTACACCGCTCAGGTAGTGCACTGATAGAACAGACGACCTCCTCGCTATTACTAGGTCTCCTCGCTATGGTCAGATCATCCAAAACCAACAGACACCTAATGTAAAGTCTTTGAAACTAAGCCACGACTTCATTTGAGGGGAAGCTCCGTTGGAGCAAGCACATATCTTGACTTGACGAAGACCACTTATCGAGAACCCAAAATTCTCGTCGAGTTTGTTGCAAACTCGACTATACTTCCCCCAATTTAGATGAAGGTTCAAGCATTGATTCACGATAATAATATTCACCTTCTTAAGAGGAGAGAAATAATAGAACCCCAACAAGTTCTCACGGTTATGGCCTTTCAATTGATATAGATGTTAAAAAACTGCGAGCAAGGGAACCTCGCCACACCGAGAGCATTTAATAAAATATACTGTGGCTATCCACTAGGCGAAGTTCGAGAGTTGATTAAGGGAGACGTTGTAGTCCTTGAGCAGGCTACAAAAGAAGGAATGCAATGGCAGGTAAAACTCAGCCTCAAGAGAGAGAGAGGGAGCAGGAAGCTATATTTAGTGGTCTCACACAATTGATGTGACCCCTCTGGAATAGAGAACTCGTATGCAAAATTAGGAAGTTTTATTCTTCGGACGACCAACACTCGTCACAATTCCTTTGACTTGGTAGTGCAAGAGTAGAGTTTATTCGTCAGTAGAACCGGAGACGATCGTTCTCGCGAAAAATAAGATTGAACTATTTGATTACCGATGCCCCCCATATTCACTATAACTCAAGTAAAAGAAGAAAACATAAATTTTAAGATTTCTAAAAATTACCTTTTTCTTGATTGCAGAAAGTTCTATGGATAAATGATTTATGGTTCAGAAGGACATCCTTTTACAGAAGAAGTTCCCTTCTCGCCTCTAAAATGATTCGTGTAACCTAAGAAAATCAACGGTCTAAATGTGAACGGACAAAAATGAATAAATTTTCAAAGACCAGATACGCACACATGAAAACCGCTCGCAAGCGTACCCAACAAGTTGCATTTAATGCTGATATGATGGACCTAAGGAGCGCCACTGATACGCCCCGGCTCGGGAAGGAGAGTCGAGTCGTAGATGTGCCCGATCGTGAATTGGAGTAATTTGAAAGCTTTACAAAATAGGCTAGAAGAAAAGGAATTATTTAGGCTCAAAAGAGTTTTGTTGGTTTAGGAAATGAATTAGAAGACAATGGATGTAATTTGGCTAAGGATTCAAAAGCCGAACTAACACAATAGTAGTGTGTTAACCCGTAACTTATGAGAATGCTTAGGTTGGTAAGGTGTCAATGGAAGGTTTGTTAAGTGGATAGAAACTTCGACCCGCTATCAAAAATGATAGGAACCTTAGTACGAATCGAACGCCACACTTTCGGGATTAAAGTGATAAGTTCGGATAGAAAGACGGGTTGACGCCACAAGGGTTACTTGATAAGTCAGACAAGTCTTTGGAGAACAATGAGAGTTGAAAACAAACTCACAAAGTAATCAGATTTCATATAAAGTTTAAAAGTATATTGTCTAACGCCAAAACAATTACAAAGCAAACTATTTATAGTTAAATTCCTAGGCTAGCCGAATGGACACTTGAGCAGCTAAAAAGTCAGCTTATTTTCAAAACAAATGAATTGAAAATTTCATGTAGCTTCCTAGAACGTCCCTTGAAGCTTCCTTGAAGATTCCTAGCTTTGGAGACGTCAATGGACAGCCATTTGATGTCTTCTAATAGCCTTGAATTAATGAGGTGATGGTTGAGCTAAAATGGCTAAATAGAATTGTTTAGATTGGCCTAATTCGTCCAACTTGTGTGAAAGCTCTTATGGTTGCTTGGGGAGCTCAAAGGCCAACTTGAGGAAGAGAAATGATCTACGTTGGGAACTGAAAGGGACAAGCTAAGTTCGGCCAACAATTTGATGAGCTATTTAAAATTTACTTTGATTAGCTGAAAAATTATTGGAAGCATTAATGAGCAGCTTTGGAGACTCCATCGGCCATGCAATGTGAATTTATGATTCACCCTTGCAATACTCGAAGGGAAGCTTGAAACCAACAGCCCACTTTCTTTAATTGCAACTCCCCTTTTAAATACTGCTCATTCATTCTCTCAATTGGGCGGCACCTTTATGGCATTTGAGGAACACGAAAATGGCTCATGGGAAATAGAAAACAACAACTCTTCTTTAAATGATGTCCATGCATGGAGGAGAAATTCAGCAGCTCCTTTATGACCATCCCACGCATGCTGGACAGCTCCTTTGCTGCACAATACAATTAATTTCGTCCATTAAATGGCCATATGAAAAAGCACCAGCAACTCCTTTATTGCTGCTGTTGAACACGAAAAATTAACTAATTAATGCCATGCATGCAAGCTCCAGCAACTAATTAATGCCGTCCATGCATGGGAACACCTCATTTAATTCATGTTTTTACTTCCCTTTAAATACCGTTCCATGCATGGGAACATCTCCTTAATGCATGTTTCCTTTGCCATTAAGTAGCTGAATTTCAATGACCTTCTTTAAATGCCGTTCCTTGCATGGTAACAGCACCTTAAATGCATGTCTCCTTAGCCATTAAGTAGCCGAATTCAATGACCTGCAGACACAAAATAAATTCGGTCAAATAATGCATCTAAAGACAATAAAATTCGGCTGGACTTAAATTAACCCCTCATTAAATTCGGCAGCTTTCTTTAATACATAATTAACTCATGCATGAACAAAACAAGTTAATTAATATATTAATTTTGGCTGGACTTCAAGCACATTAAGTCATCAATGAGACATAATAAATTCGGCTGAAACATAGACAAATTAAATGCATGCCTTAACCTATGACAAATTAATGTGTACTAATTGAAAACATAATTAAATCATATACTAAATAAAGCAAATTTAATATAAAAATTATTAGACCCAAATTAAATCATGTGCATGCTGAAATTAATAAACTAACTAATGAACTTAATTTATTCCAGCAACTATTTAAAAGCATAAGTTAAAATAAATTGAAGTTCAAATTTAATGAGCTGAAATTAGATCGAATTTGAGCTCCATTGAACTGAAACAATCTCGATCAACTTGCAAGAATTTGCGATTGTCGCCTGATGAACTGAACCAAGGATGTTTTCGGGGTAGGGTCATATCATCCCCCCTTCTTTAGAACGACTTGTCCTCAAGTCGAGCCATTGGTTCACTCGATCGCAGCAACTTTTACTTAGCTTTCCTCGGTCGAACGGGACGAATTGGAATTGGGACAAAATTTCATTTGTTTGCAGATCAGCATCGCAATTTGTACTAACTTTATTCTTGCATTCATCGTTCAAAACATACACTTCAAGGCTAACCAAAGGAAAACAATCATTTGCGTCAGGATACAAATATTTTTCAAAATCCACAGCATCAATCAAATTATTTGCACTAAGTTTGGAATGCCCAAGTTTCCCATAAAACGAGTCAACATAGCAAATTCTAGGTTTGAACTCACGATTTTGATCACTTATTCCATAGTGCAGTAAAAATTTCATTTTCACAGGCATGCTTATACAAAAGGATTTCGTATAAGAATATAAATGATTCACATAACCATGACAATTGACTAAATCAAACCTTTTATGTGGATACCTCCAATCTCGCACGTCCAAAGTTTGCACAAGCTGAAATAATCCAATATCATCAACAAAATTTTCAACACGAAACACGTCAAATACACAACTCTTCATGCCTCCATTTAAAATAAAATTATCATCAAACAAAGAATGACAATTAGCCATGTCAAGACATGAAACCTTTTCAAAGACTAAATCATCATCAAAATTATCACAAACGTTCAAGTGGAAAAATGGAGACTCACACGGCATAGATCCCTCACCTTTCTTACCTTTATGTGCCGGTGGACAAGGGTCTTCTATATTCTTACCTTTCTGAATCAACTTGAATCGCCTCTCATTAGGGAAGTATTGTAATTGAAAATCGTCGCACGAATCTTTAGAAATCTGAAAAGAAGAAATAGAACAAGAACAACTCACATGTGGGTTAGTAAAAACAACGCTCACTTTTTCTTGTTCTCTCTCATCTCTTTCACTATTTTCTTTTGCAAACTCTTTTTCTTTTCCACTCAATTTCTGTTCAAGCTCTCTTTCAATTTCTTTTTCCACTCTTTCTTTTTCTTCTTTTTCAATTTCTTTTTCAATCTCTTTTTTCTTTTCACTCTCTTTTGTTTTTGGAATCTCATTTTCATCTTTTTCTTTTATTTCTTTTTCTTTTTCTCTCATTTCACTTTTTCTTCTCTCAATTTCATTCAAGATTCGTTCATTTTCTTGCATCAACATCTCTTGTTTTTCTTTTCTTCTATTTTCTTTTTGTCTTGTTCTTTCATTACAAGAAGATGATAACTTATAAGAACCATAACGACAAGCTTCTCGTTCGAAAGAAATGGCAGATTCATCATGCAAGTCACGATCATCTCTTTGTGAATAACCCTCCGTATTCGAGTACTTTGACACTCTTGAAACATGTTCGCCTCTTCGTAAATAATCCTTCGTAGATGAATAAATTGAGGCACTTGTAGAGACATGTTTACCTTTTCGTTTATCATCTCTGAAGGACTCAAACTCGGAGTTTGCTTCTCTTGGTCTCGAACGCCTTGTTGAATAAACGTCTTGATAAGAGTCTCTTGTCGAGTAGTCGAGTAGTGTCGTCGGGATGATCTTAACTCCGTCTCATGACTCGATGAAATTTGCTTTTGTTGGGCTCTTGTCTCTATTCGATCCAATCTATCATGCAATTTATCAAAGTTTGATTTCACCATTCTACGCATTTCTTACATCAAATATTGGAATTCTGATTCGGAAAATTCTTCTTGAGACATTTTTTTTTAATCACACAACAAAATTCACACTTCACTCACAAATAAAATTCACACAATATGGCTTTTACTTCTCTCGAATGGTCTCACCAATCACTCTTGCCTTTTTTTTCCACTCGATTTTCGCCTCTCAAAGTTCTTCGCAAACTAAATCGACGAATCAATACCGTTTGGCGTCGGCTTACAAAATTGATTTGGCTTGGTGGGTAATGATGTCGAAAATGGTAGGCTATCAAACAAAATAGGAATGGTTAAGTGTGGCTATATAGATATGGTCCTTTGGGCAACAAGCAATGCTTTTACAAACCCAAAATGAATTTCAATCACTCTTTTTTTTTCAATTTCGATTTTTTTTCTTTTTTTTAATTCCGAATTTTTTTTATTCTTTTTTTTCTTCAATACTAAATACAAAAAGTAAAAATAAATTGAATACAAACTTTTTTTTGAATTTTTTTTTGAATTTTTTTTTCAAGTTTTTTTTTATTTTTTTTACAATACCGTAATACCGATAACGTCGATCTTACTCCGATTCAGCTAGCTCTGATACCAAATGATACGCCCCGACTCGGGAAGGAGAGTCGAGTCGTAGATGTGCCCGATCGTAAATTGGAGTAATTTGAAAGCTTTACAAAATAGGCTAGAAGAAAAGGAATTATTTAGGCTCAAAAGAGTTTTGTTGGTTTAGGAAATGAATTAGAAGACAATGGATGTAATTTGGCTAAGGATTCAAAAGCCGAACTAACACAATAGTAGTGTGTTAACCCGTAACTTATGAGAATGCTTAGGTTGGTAAGGTGTCAATGGAAGGTTTGTTAAGTGGATAGAAACTTCGACCCGCTATCAAAAATGATAGGAACCTCATACGAATCGAACGCCACACTTTCGGGATTAAAGTGATAAGTTCGGATAGAAAGACGGGTTGACGCCACAAGGGTTACTTGATAAGTCAGACGAGTCTTTGGAGAACAATGAGAGTTGAAAACAAACTCACAAAGTAATCAGATTTCATATAAAGTTTAAAAGTATATTGTCTAACGCCAAAACAATTACAAAGCAAACTATTTATAGTTAAATTCCTAGGCTAGCCGAATGGACACTTGAGCAGCTAAAAAGTCAGCTTATTTTCAAAACAAATGAATTGAAAATTTCATGTAGCTTCCTAGAACGTCCCTTGAAGCTTCCTTGAAGATTCCTAGCTTTGGAGACGTCAATGGACAGCCATTTGATGTCTTCTAATAGCCTTGAATTAATGAGGTGATGGTTGAGCTGAAATGGCTAAATAGAATTGTTTAGATTGGCCTAATTCGTCCAACTTGTGTGAAAGCTCTTATGGTTGCTTGGGGAGCTCAAAGGCCAACTTGGGGAAGAGAAATGATCTACGTTGGGAACTGAAAGGGACAAGCTAAGTTCGGCCAACAATTTGATGAGCTATTTAAAATTTACTTTGATTAGCTGAAAAATTATTGGAAGCATTAATGAGCAGCTTTGGAGACTCCATCGGCCATGCAATGTGAATTTATGATTCACCCTTGCAATACTCGAAGGGAAGCTTGAAACCAGCAGCCCACTTTCTTTAATTGCAACTCCCCTTTTAAATACTGCTCATTCATTCTCTCAATTGGGTGGCACCTTTATGGCATTTAAGGAACACGAAAATGGCTCATGGGAAATAGAAAACAACAACTCTTCTTTAAATGATGTCCATGCATGGAGGAGAAATTCAGCAACTCCTTTATGACCATCCCACGCATGCTGGACAGCTCCTTTGCTGCACAATACAATTAATTTCGTCCATTAAATGGCCATATGAAAAAGCACCAGCAACTCCTTTATTGCTGCTGTTGAACACGAAAAATTAACTAATTAATGCCATGCATGCAAGCTCCAGCAACTAATTAATGCCGTCCATGCATGGGAACACCTCATTTAATTCATGTTTTTACTTCCCTTTAAATACCGTTCCATGCATGGGAACATCTCCTTAATGTATGTTTCCTTTGCCATTAAGTAGCCGAATTTCAATGACCTTCTTTAAATGCCGTTCCTTGCATGTTAACAGCACCTTAAATACATGTCTCCTTAGCCATTAAGTAGCCGAATTCAATGACCTGCAGACACAAAATAAATTCGGTCAAATAATGCATCTAAAGACAATAAAATTCGGCTGGACTTAAATTAACCCCTCATTAAATTCGGCAGCTTTCTTTAATACATAATTAACTCATGCATGAACAAAACAAGTTAATTAATATATTAATTTTGGCTGGACTTCAAGCACATTAAGTCATCAATGAGACATAATAAATTCGGCTGAAACATAGACAAATTAAATGCATGCCTTAACCTATGACAAATTAATGTGTACTAATTGAAAACATAATTAAATCATATACTAAATAAAGCAAATTTAATATAAAAATTATTAGACCCAAATTAAATCATGTGCATGCTGAAATTAATAAACTAACTAATGAACTTAATTTATTCCAGCAACTATTTAAAAGCATAAGTTAAAATAAATTGAAGTTCAAATTTAATGAGCTGAAATTAGATCGAATTTGAGCTCCATTGAACTGAAACAATCTCGATCAACTTGCAAGAATTTGCGATTGTCGCCTGATGAACTGAACCAAGGATGTTTTCGGGGTAGGGTCGTATCATCCACTTTATGACACCCTTTAGGCCCATTCTAAGGGGAGTAGATTGTTATACGTCAATAACCTAATACTCGAATCCTAGAAAAGATTCGAGCCTCTGACCCATGACCCGACCATAAGTGGACAACAAGGCAAGGCTATAGACCCAGCTCGCAGGAACCTTGTGCGAGCTCATAGGGCAAGTTCGTAGGGACAAGTCGCAAAATTAGCTTGTGAGATAAGGTTTCAAACCCAACTCGTGGGGACATAGGGAAGGTAGCAGTTTCATTTTGCATGTACCCAAAGAACTCGCAGAAAGTGCCATGTGCTCCACAGGCCATCCAGACACGTGTCCAGTAGGTACAAAGCTCACCCAAAACACCAATCCTAGGAGCAGAAAGGACCGAGTGCTTCGTAGACACATTCCTAGCAAACCTGGAGTTCGCAGAGAATGTCAGTACTAGGGACAGAGAATGTCAGTACTAGAGGCAGTAGAGTCAAGAAAAAATAGTAGGGCCCTATCATGAGTTGTAATAGTACCAGTAACAACCTGTATAAATACCTGGATACTCATATCAATAAGACACAAGTAAAATATTACTCAACATTATTCAGTTTTAATCCTAGGAGCTTGTAAAAGGAATCAAAGAAACACAACTTCTATAACAGGTTCCTTATTGAATCAATCTCCTTTCTTAAGTCAATTTTAATGGTACTTTACTAGCTCTTCAAAAACCAAAGTAGAATAGAAAGATTATCCTTGTCTTTGTCTATGCTTTGGGTTAAAAAAAATTACAATAATTTGTCTCCTCTTACGGGTGAGGCAACATTTTTTTACAAATTTTACAAATGGAAGTCCTTATTTTCATATTTGTTATTCCTTAAATTTTTTCGGTTCCGCTTACTAGAAGAAAATAAGTTTCTTGAAATTTGAACTGGATCCCCTTGAAAGGAACCTTGAAGTTGAAAAAACTACCTAATTATTTGAATCCTTGTTGCGAAATCTATAAATTATACGTCCCCTGATTGAACCATAAGCGGTTACTTCACTTTTGTTGACTCTATTCCACGTTGATAAAACTCAAACATAACTTAGAATCAAATCTTCATTATCTAAAGAAATCTAAAGTGGGAGTGATTTTGTAATGACCTAAAATTCACGGATATCGGAAAGTACATTGTTTGGCCTCCTTCTTAATGAAATGAGTTAGTAAATAATTATTAAAAATATTTATGAGTCTAGTAGTAAGCTTAATTAAGGGTAATTAGGAAAAAAGACTGAATTGAATAAAGGGAAAAAGTTGAATTATAAATTAAAAGAAAATATAAAGGACCAAAATGACAATTATGCCATTTGTCCTAATTGATATTATTGGCGGCAAATGAATTGAAAAATTTAAGATTTTTCTTAGATTTCATACATTAATTAAGTTATTATTATTTAATTGATATTATATTATTATATTATGAAGTAAATTAAAATAAAGACAAATATATGGTAATAAAATATACATGTGTAATAATTACATTTGTACAATTGTAATATATTTATTTAATTACTTTTTATTTAAATAAATAGATTTTTATTATATTAAAATATTACATTAATAAAAATAAATAAAATAAGGACAATTGGATGGTGATGATAATAGACAAGTGTAAAATATATGTGTGTACAAATGTAATATAAATATTTGTTATTAAATAGATATTTATTATAAAAATTATTATTTTAATGATAGAAATGAAGGAGAAAAGAAACAGAGAAGCATTCGAATAGGGAGAAAGAAAAGGAAAAAGAAAAAAGAAAAAAGAAAAAGGGGGAAATTTAGGTTTTAAAGCTTGTAGTTTAAATTGGTAAGTCAATTAAGTTCTTTTTACTTAATTTTGATGTTTTAGAAGATTGAGAATAAAGTTTTGTTGAAATTTAGTTGAGGTTTTGGAAGTTTTTAGGTTTTTGAACATAGTTCATGTTGAACAAAATAATGAATTAGGGGTTTAATTGAACGAATTTCAAGATAGAATTGAAAAAGGGGATTGAATTGTAATGTATGTTATAAGTTTTACATGGTAGGGATTAAATTAAAAGAAGTTTAAAATTAGGGTTTTAATATGAACATTGAATAGTTAAGTTGAATATGGCAATATATTAAGTAGAAATGAAGTGTGAATTGAGTTAGAAAAGTAAATGAGTTAATTAGGATTAAATTGGAATTATGGTATAAATTGAAAAGAAATTCAATTAATTATTGTAAATTAGTGTTGTATTAATAATAAAAAAATTATTATTATTTTCGTAGCTAACAAAGAACCCGAGGCATCGGCACTCAAAGGAAAGGAGAAGGCTATCGAGGACTAAAACGAGAAATTCACGGTTTGTATTACTATAATTCAAACTACTATTTATTAAATGTTATATTTAAATTTATGTGTATAGTAAGTAAAATTTTAAGGTAGGTATCAATTTTGAAATGAATGAAATTGAGATGAAGTATGATTATGTATGAATATTTGATAGTTTATTGTTGGAAAGTGGAAAACTGTATCGAATTGAATTGTACTGTAACACCCTCTACCCGTATCCGTTGTCGGAATAGGGCACGAGGCATTACCGGAGTTTACTGAACATTTTCAATAATTCTGAGTCATTTATTATTCATATTCTGAAAATAATCATAACGTTCCTCTATTGGGCCCTCGAAGCCCAAAACATTCATTAGGAACCTACTGGGATTAAATCGGAATCATAGGAAATTTTTCGCAAAATCCTATATATATATATAGATTTTAGAAAAAAAAAATATTTCCGAATTAGGTGTAGGATTCATACGGGCGTATCACATAACAAATCTTTTCATAAGAAATTGCATAACTGAAACCTTTCCACTCTTTCATAAGCCCAATTATATTTTCATCTAAGCACTTACCATTCCAATGCACCTTATAATTAAACATATTCCCATTCAACAGTAATTTGGCTCTTGCCAAAACTTCAAGCAACAACATTGGTCAGCGTACTTTAATATTGACAAACTTATTTTCTCGCCATGTCTCACTTAAATTTATTACTCGTCTTAATACACATAATTTTTCTTGTATCAACGTATCAAAGATAGTCTCATATTTACATGTCATGATACATATCATTTTCTTGTTGTTTCTTCTTAAATATAAATCATTCAATTCATTATGACAATATTTCATGTACCATAATTTTTATAAGTTCAATTATATTTATTCCAGTAGCAGTTCATAATCTTGAATATGCATAATTATCAGGCAAGTTTCACATACATGTATTTTCCATGTCATATTTCAGTATATCAAATAATTATCATTTCTATGTATTTCAAGTTTAATTTCATGATTTTAAGTACTTATCATTTTCTATTTTTATCCTGTTGAATTTCTCGGAATTTCGATGGATTTCCAAGGTACACTTTAGTGTACAAATTTGGGCCCGTCAATTCATATTCATGTGTGTACATTTTCCAATTCAGAGAGCACACTCCCGCGAACCTCATTACTTACAGCGAGATTACCAGTCTAGGCTAAATCCCCTGCAAGAGAGCACACTCCCGCGAACTTCATTTCTTACAACGGGATTATCAGTCCAGGCTAAATCCCCTGTAATATAAACTCATAGAATATTGTCTGGATTACCAGTCCAGGCTAAATTCAGACCCTAATTCGGATTATCTGTCCGGCCTAAATCCATTTTCCACATATTATTCGGGAGGGCTATATCAAGATCACCCGTCCGAGCTAGATCTTTTTCACACATATTCTTCGGGAGGGCTATATCAGGATTGGATCACCCGTCCAAACTAGATCTTTTCTACCGTCAATTCCTTTTCAGAGATCCATCGAATTTTCCTGCCATTCAACCGGGATTTCTTCCCATTTTTATCAAATATATCAAAGTTTCATCAATTTTCATACAGTGAACGTTAAAATCATATTCACATCAGTAACATACATTTCAAGCATTGAAGAATATAATTCAAGTTATACGAACTTACCTTGTTACTTGTTCGTGTTTACAATTTCACTAATCCGATGTCTTTTCTTTTCCACGTTCAAGTCTCGTATTTGAGTCATTCGGATCTTTATAAATAAATTTGATCATTATTTTCATTCATTTCATATTCTAATACATTCAATTAATGCTCTAGGCAAGATTACCATTTTGCCCCTAAGCTTTTAATTAATGACGATTTTAATCCTTAGGCTCAAAAAAATAAATTCTTGTAATTTTAATCCTTGTTTTAAGCCTAATTATTCCCATACATATTGATAATAGCCCATGAATTCTAAAAAAATCAGAATTTTTCATAATTTCAACACTTTTTAATTTAATCCCTAAAACATGTTTTCACTCGATCTTATTCTAATTTCATTCAATTTTGTAATTTAAATAGATAAACAATCCATTTCATGCAATTTGGTCATTTTTGACATTTTTACAAAATTACCCATAAAGTTTTACTTTTATTCAATTTAATCCCTGAGCCTAAAACATGCAAATTATCCATACTAGCTGAATATTCATTCACATATATATAACATGCTTATAAGGAACATTATCTATGATTTCACTATTTACTTGTAAATTTATTCAAAGTTGTCCATTTGAGTCATAGTCACTAAATTATTTTTATCTTGAGCTACAGAACTCCAAATTAGGATCCACTAATTTTACCTGAAACTAGACTAACATATATTCTTACCATAAAATTTTCAGAATTTTTGGTTTATCCAATAAGTATAGTTTATTCTTTAAAGTCACCTCTGTTCTGTTGTTTTACAGTTCTGACCATTCTTCACTAAAACTTAATTATCTCTTTGTACAGAATTCGGATGATGTTTCCGTTTGTTTCTATTGAAAATAAAATATTTAAGGATTTTAAATATATAAATTTAATCCCATAATTATTTTCATTCAATTTTTTATGATTTTCCAAAATCAAAACAGGGGAACCGGAAATCATTCTAACCTTGTCTCACAAAATTTATTATATCTCATGATTTACAATTCCATTACTTACACTGTTTCTTCTATGAGAAACTAGACTCAATAAGCTTTAATTCCATGTTTTTTTCATTCTCTAATTAAATATCTACGATTTTTGGAAAATTTTCAAAGTCAGATTACTGCTGCTGTCTCAAAACTGTTTTAATGTAAAATGTTGATAGCTAAATTTATAACACTTTCCTTTCCTTTCTCTTCAATATTTTCTATCACTTTCTCTTATTTCCCTTTACTAACATAACAAGAATATAGAACCTTATATAAGGAAACTCTACATTAACATTAATTTCCTACTTTTTCAATAATATCAAACTTAAAAATATATTGAAATCTTAATGTTCTTATCTTGTCATATTGATTTCAATATTTAACTTGATTTTCTCTCTCCTCCAGCTTCTATTTCTTGAATCTAACTTGATATTCTAGCTCCCCATAGTCTCCTTGTTATCTTTCTCTCTTGATGGATATGGAAATTCTTTTGATTTCTAGATGAAAATGGTATTTTTTTTATAAAAGGACCAAATTGTAAAGTAAAGAAAGTTTTTTTCTTTCTTTTCTCTTCATACGTTGGAATGCATGGGAGAAGATGATGATTCTTCATCTTTCCTTCCATATATATATACTAAATAAAATAATAATAAAATAATAAAATATCATTTAAAATCAAATTAAAATATTAATAAACTAATATTTATTTATTTAATTAATCTAAAATATCTCCAACATCATCATTATCTTCTATATTTCTCTCTCTTCTAATTTACCATTTTTCCCTTTATGATCTTTTAAAATTTCATCCTTGAGTCATCACTTAATTTGATAAAATTGTGATTTAATCCCTCAAAATTCTTCACATTTTTCAATTTGGTCCTAATCCATCCATTTTCCTTAGTTTCTAGATCATTCCACCCTTAAAATATTTACACCCTTGGTCCTTCAAAATTTTCATTTTTACACTTTAACCCCTCAATTTTTGAGTATTTACTCTTGGGCAACAAAACTTTTCTCACTTTTGCGATTTAATCTTTTCTTGAACTAATATGTTATAATATACTTCTCAATGTTGACATAACTCCAAAATTTTCCCTTTTTATCGCTTTATTTCCTTATTTTATTATATCAAAGATAATATCTTACTGTAAAATTTTTTGGGGTATTACATGTACATTAAAAGTGAAATTGAAATTGAAAAAGTGATTTGAATACCCTATTAACTAATCGGGCTTAGTCGGATATAGTTGGCATGCCATAGGATTGGAAGAGTACGGGAATTTATCAGCTTTGCCGATCAGGCACTATATGTGTCGTATTAGGCACCACGTGTGTCTTTTCAGACACTTTATGTGTCGTATAGTGCTTCTGATATGTTCATCAGGTACTGAGTACCGTTTTAGGCACAACGTGCTGTACTGATGTGTTTGGTTGGAATTCGTGTATCTGCCAAGGTCCAGGTTTGTTAATAGGGTGAATAGTCGAAATGTGAGAATTGAATAAATTTGATTGATCATATGACTGAAAGTATAAGAAAGAAATTGTTAGTCGAATTGTGAGATTTGAAAACATGAACCTAAGGTTCATGAATTGATAAGATTCAAGTTATTAATATATAACATTGTTGATGAATTATTATATGAAATATGAAACTGAATGTAAACTAGTTCTTATAAGTTATAAATTTTACATGTTTAATTTTATATGATTAATATTATAATTCATTAAAGTTATATAGTTTGAATTATGGTAATACCACTGAGTATGAAATACTCAGCGTACGGCTATTTTCGTGCGTAGGTTAGTAGAAATCAAAGGTCCCGGTTCAGGATCTAGATCAATCCCGACTTCAGAGACAATTTGGTGATGTAATCTTTCTTTTAGTAAAAGTGGCATGTACTTAGATATTATATATAAATTATGTACTTAAGTCTTGTAACTTTAGTTGTAAAATGATGTCTAATATGGATTATAAGTATGAAATGAAATAATATGGCATATTTGGTAAATGTGGCATGAAACTAAAATGGAAATAAATGAAATTATTAGTTCAATTAAAAATTATCTATGAATGATCAAGTAGATAATTTGTTAAATTAATATTGTAGGCATAATTAGGCATGTTTGAGTATGGAGATGGATAGGTTGTTATATTGGTTGTAAATTGGTTGTGGTTTGAATTTGCAGGGAAGGTTAGTTAATTATAAAAGGGTTATATTGAGTTTAAAAAAAATAAAATTCCAGAGCACTCGAACAAGTCTCGATTCACTTCTAATACGTATTCTGGGCCTCGAAGGTCCATGAAAGGGACTAAATCATTAACTTATAATATGTATGTTATTTATTTGTGAATTTAATCATAAATTATTTGATATGTTCGGTAATGCCTCGTAACCCTGTTCCGACGACGGTATGGGGTTAAGGGGTGTTACAGATTTACTAATTAAATCTCTATGAATCCATTTTTTTTGTTTTTTTATTCTAGGTAAAACTTCCTTAATGTATCAACTACTGTAGAACAGGAGGAGTTCTATTAGGCAACCCATGCTTTTTTTCCTTTTTTTCTTTTCACAAATGGAGAGTTTCAGATACAATTCGTATATTGGAAAAATTACCATATATAACACAAAATTTATCCATCGATTCCTTCAAGTCAAGATTCTTGGTTTGTCATTATACCCCGAGAAGTGGAAAGAATTACAATCTTCATCCCACCTAAAATTATAGGAATTTGTTGATAGTTAGAATAGATTCATAGACCTAGTCGATTGATTTGTCGTAAATTTAAAATATTTATATGCGGTCCTTTTTAATTCCTTGTTGTAGGGTTAAAACAAAAAAAATATTTGTTGCATTTCTAATGTTTCCTTACGTTATTGATAAAACCTTCTTGTAAAACTATTTTAACAATGATTTCAGTGATGTTAGTAGATCCTATTTGAATCGTTCCTTTTCAATTCAATGACAACGACAACATTGCCATCATATCATATTATCATCCCGTTGTCGCGTTTGAGTTCTTTACAAGTACGCGCAATTACAACTTTAATCACTTCTGATCTTTCTAGAGATGTATTTGGCATTACTTCCTTGATCACAACAATAATAACGTCACCAATATGAGCATATTGATAATTACTAGCTCCTATGACTCGAATACACACGAATTTTCGAGCCCTGCTGTTACCTGCTCCTTCTATTCTACTTTTGATAAAAAACAATGTGATCTATATAATTGGTAATTATAATATTATGTCTTACGAATAAGGCTTCTAACTAGTAAAATGGAAAACAATGGTGGGGGGGGGGTCATGATTTTGCCTATTAAATAAAAAAAAGTTTCAATTTAAGATCATATATATTTCTTTATGCATGGGTTACAAGTAACTTACTTCTTGGCCCAAAACCATAACTGGTCACAAGTTATCTTTGAATCTGACTTTAATAATTTGGTTTCTCCACTAAAATTTATTGATTAAGTTGAATGTGACAGTACTATGATGATTGAACATCTTTAATCTTTAGGTCATTAAGTTATTGGTTGAATATTCAATTTCTAAATAAAAAACCTATTCCACTTTTAAATATGTTACTTATACTTCTTAGTTACTATTATTTAGGATTCGTTTGTTTGCATGTAAAATAGTTTTCGTAAAATGATTTCTGGAAAGTTACTTCGTTTTCTGGAAAAGTTAATATTTTTTGGTGTTCGGATGAATTTGTATAAAACATTTTCTATTATTTGACAGATTTCCTGAAAATATTTTATAAAAGATGTTTTCAATGAAACAAATATACATTTTAGATTTTTTTTATATCTTTTCATTGTTTAATTTCCTAAAATAGTTTATAAAAGTTGTTTCCAATGTTAACATATTAATCATCTGTCATAACTCTTCTCTCTTTTTTGCTTAATATAGAAAGTGCTAAGAAAATAATAATGCTAGAAAGTGCTAAGAGAATATGCTTGCTTCTGAATGAATTCGACTCAGATGAAATCATGGTGTAGTATTGAGATTTGAGATGATAATGCAGCTATGCTCAAAATGATATTCATAACATACATCCCTTTTTAAACTTAATGTGCAAACTGTACAGTAGATTGATACTTAATATTATAAAAGACAAATAAAAAAAGAAAAACACACACACATACACACAGACAGAAAGGTTCAGCTCCACTATCTCCTACTTCATGGAAAGATCATCCATGATGTTATACAAGTAGTGAATTTCCAATGCTACTACTTTTCTTTAATATCTACGCCTTTTCATCAATAGCTTTCTTTGGGGTTACAACTACATTGATGGCACCAAGTTTCTTTGCTTTTCCCACTATAATCTCAATCTTCCAAAAAACAAAGACAAGCACAAACAAATAATTAGACGTATGAACAATAAGGACTTGTTAGTTAGGATGCTATACAACCAAGGCAAATAATTAACCTTAGTTTTCTCGATCTGGCAACCCTTTCGATCCTCCTGGGTGCTGAGTACAATTGATGTCATTATCCCTATTTTCATTGCCAAACAATCAAAATCAATGACAACATACCAAGCAGGTCGTTAAACAGCAACGATAATATGATGTTATGGCTATTATTTTTGTGGATTAATGCTCTCTGCTTTGATATAGCATTTCATTATGTTTGCGATCACAATAAATGTCATGGCCATATTTTAAACACAGACATAGCTTGGTGCTAAGTTCCCGACATAACTTTTTAAACACAAACAAAAAGAGCACCACAAGTTTCACTCTTATCTTTTTCCATAGTCGATTATGAAATTCATGAAAATTTTCATTATGGTCATCGCGGGGGGAGGGATAAAGTACAATAGATTAAACCATAAAACGGAGTATACATTCCTTATACATTCTCCTTGAAAGCCATACAACAAGATTGTAACACCCTTAACCCGTCTTCGTCGTTGGATTAGGGTTACGGAGTATTACATACATAATACGACAATTAATAACATTTAACTATCCAAATATCACATTAAATAACAAATAATCAAATTCAAATGTCATTCATAGCATAAATACGATTGCAGACCTTAAATCGGATTTACAGGGCTTTAAAAATAATTTGGGAACAATCAGAGACCAAATTGAAACAAAATTAAAAGTTTTAGAAAATTTAAAAATTTTGAAAACAGGGGTCACACGCTCGTGTGGTCAGGCTGTATGACAGAGCCCATACTGTGTGGCATAGGGACATGCCGTGCGCCAACCGTGTAACTTTCGAAATAATTTCACATGACCATGTCGCAGGCTATGTCCCAGACCATGTGACATGCTGACTTAAAATACACAGCCATGTAAAGAGACCGTGTGCAGCACATGATCGTGTGACAGCCGGTGTCCCAGGCCGTGTGCCCTTAATTTTTCCTGCAAATGCAAGTATACTAAAACATGCTTACTTGAACATCAAGCAACTCATTTACTATCAATTAAACCTATTCAAAACACACTTAAACAAGCCCAAAACATGCCAAAAATCATCTAACCTAAGTGCCTAAGCAATGTGCCCTCATTGACACCACAATTCAATATCCAAATCAAATTCACATTTCTTACCAATTTAGATTTCATTCAAAGTTCTCAAACACTTATAATATGCTACCGACAAAAGAAACCGAAAGAGAATTACTTCAGTCAATAAAATTCAAGTCAATAACAAAGCCATAACAATCTAAGTGAATTACCTCCAAATCTTCCTTGCCTTTCTACTCATTGATTTGTAGCTCAACTCATTGTGTTACTTCCACAATTAAGACTTCTTTGGAGTTAATTGTCTTGATCTTCTTGGTCAATTTGCTAACCGAAAGGCCAATTTTACCCATGGATTTCTCTGATATGGACAAGTCTGATGCCCCGTATTGACAAAAGCACTCTTTCTTTGACTTGCGATGTTGATGTCTACATATATCAACCCTTTTTGTTTATGATCCCTTTTCGTTTTCGCAAAATTAAGTATCATTGACCTAAGCTTTAAAGCCTCATTCTCTAGCTCCACATCATCTTCTTTACTGATCGTAGATCTCTTGGATCGCTTTAGACAGTCCTGCATCCTATGCGAACCATAATATAAGAAACACTTCACTGACTTCTTTTCATTCTCTCTGACCCTCTTGGCTTCAGCAAAACTTAAGATCGAACCAAGCTTCAATGGTGTTTTTTTAGGCTCATCATCCCTTTTGATGGTAGAAAACATGAATCGTTTTAGACAATCCTTTACCATATGCGAATCGTTACAAAGGAAGCATTTCACTGGTTCCTTCAGTTTGTTGTAGGGCTTCCACTTCCCATTATGTGGTTTCTTATTACCACCATTTCCACTATTGTTGTTTTTAACCTATTCTTCCTCATGGTCTTCCCCACCATTGACCTTCTCCCCTAGATTGGAAGACTCGAATTTATTTTTTCTTAGAACAAGCTCAATTAAGGACTCTGATATAGTCATGGCTTTGGTGAGTTCCTTGATCCCTTGATGTTGCAACTCTCATTACATGACTGGAAAAACAAAGAAACTGAGAGA
Organism: Gossypium hirsutum; assembly: GCF_007990345.1. Classification (NCBI taxonomy): domain Eukaryota; kingdom Viridiplantae; phylum Streptophyta; class Magnoliopsida; order Malvales; family Malvaceae; genus Gossypium; species Gossypium hirsutum. The sequence goes on along the minus strand of NC_053449.1, from coordinate 18,729,647 downwards.
GAGAAGGTTTGGTGACTACTACTTGGTAATCCAAGTGGAAATTAGGTGACAAAATTAATGTGCAACATCTTACTCATAATACTCTAATAAACAAATAGGTGATCGTTTGTATTAAACTGGTAATGTTAGTGACAGGTGTTGGATGATTGAATCATAATTTTAACTAGAGTTAAGAGGCAGTTTACTTATTTTATTTATTAATTATATAAATTATAAGTATTTAGTGGAAAATTACGTGATTTGAGAGCGAGAAAGAAACTAGTTTAAGCACACACACTGTTCTCGTCGCTGGGAACCAACCAACAAAAGGAGTTCCATAATTTTTGTTCTTCCAATCTCATTTTCTTTCCAAATTCCTTCACTTTTTTCCCTTCCTTTTATCTATTAGTTCCAGCAAATTGTCTTCTTTCTTTTCACTATCTTTACCTTCTTTATAGTGTGTATATATATTCTTTGTCATATCTGGAGGAGGAAAAAGAAATGAGAACGGGAAAGGGAAGTCAAGAGGAGGAAGAGTACGAGGAAGAAGAATTTGGTTCCAAAAAAGGAGGCTTTTCTTCAAATCAAACTATGTCTTTCAACCCCAACAACAATAGCACCACCAACAAAGGTATATTATTAGATTGGATCCCACTCTTCATGCCCAGATCTCCCTTTTCCCCTTTCTTCTTTCATTGTATATTTCTACATGATTGTTTCTTGAAAAGGGTATTCTTCTTTTACTTTTGTTGTATTTGGAATTCTGGGTTTTTTTTTTTGGTTCCTGTTCCGGTTTTGTTTTATATACATTCTGGGGGTGTGGAAGCAGATGGGAAAAACAATGATAAGGCTAACGCTATACGTTCAAAACATTCTGTCACGGAGCAGAGGCGGAGGAGTAAGATTAATGAAAGGTATTTGCTTCTCTTTTCTTAGTAGTTCTGTATGTTTATCAAGTTAAATTTCTGGTAATTGCATAAACCATTGATTATAATGGGTCGGGGTAGGTTGAGGCTTAGAAAGTTTTGAACTTTTTTAGCTTAGGGGTTGGGGTAGGTTGTGGGAATATTGATGATTGAAAAGGAAGTAGATTGTCTAGCTAACTGACTGCATTTATTGATGTGTTAAGCTATTCGATTGCATTAGGAACTGGAGGTGCTTATGAATCAGTTTAAAAGAATGGTTTAGTTTATAAGGTGTTTAACCTGAAATGGCTCCTTAAATTAAGCTGTTATTGGTCCTTTTCTAGCATTGAGTTAAATGCTATGGAATTACTATTGATGTTCTATGGATTCAACAGAGGTTGTGAATTTACGATGCTTGCTTAAATTTTGTGAACAATAATAGTTCTCTGATGCTTTTAGATTTCAAAGATTGAGAGATTTAATACCAAACACTGATCAAAAGAGAGATACGGCTTCGTTCCTGCTAGAGGTATGTCATGAATGTGGAAATAAGAAAATACCATACTATGTTATTTTATCTAGTTGTTTACCTTTTGAGAAAATTCCGCATAAAATTTTTATGGACTCGAACGATGTTCTTTTGTAGGTGATAGAGTATGTTCAATATTTACAGGAGAAGGTTCAAAAATATGAGGATTCATACCAGGGATGGAGTTCTGAGCCGGCGAAACTAATGCCATGGGTATGTTTGAGTAGTACGTTTTCTATCTTGAGGTTTAAATAGTATGTTTTTGTTTTTGGTTGGAGTGGTTAATTTGTAGTTTCATTAGGCTATTAGGTATCTACATTAGACATTTTGGTATTATTTGTGTTTAACCTCTTCATTAAGCTATTAGGTATCTATACCTTTCTTTTTACTTCCGATGGGAAATTCAGTTTCAGAAGCAACAAATTTCTTAACCAATGTTTTAATTATTGCTGCAACTTTTTGTTGCAGTAATGAGATAACATACTTGATTTATTTGATGTATATTACTGGATTTTTTTATTTTATATTAATTATTTCAATAATTTAATGCGTAAATCTATCTGCTCATAATTGCCGCTGTGTTTCGGTGCTTTATATTGCTTACTATCGAGGTGTTAATTTCTTTTATTAATAATGTAGTTTCTCTTGAACAAAGCCTCTGGATATGGTGCCTTCTTATTTGAGGTATTAAAACTCTGAATAATGACTGACTTCTTCCTTGCGGTAATAGAGAAATAGTCACTGGCATGTTCAGAGTCTCGTTGGTCACCCACAAGCTATTAAAAACGGTTCTGGCCCAGGGGCAACATTTGCTCGGAAGTTTGATGAGAATAACACCAATATTAACCCCACGGTGATCACAAGTGGGCCGAATGCTGTAGAAACTGATCCAATCAGATATGTTACATCCAAAACTATGGATTGCCAAACTGAGTTGGCAAACAACGGAACCCATCTGCCCATCCAAGGTGAGAATGTGCTTGTGCATCCCCTTCGGAGACCAGTCTCTGAGACTCAATCGACTGAGTGTCTTGTTGGCAATGATATACCGATCAATCAACAGGAGGATCTGACTATTGAAGGAGGAACAATTAGCATCTCTAGCGTCTACTCTCAAGGGTGGGTATATCTTCTTTCACTACTGTATTTTATATATTTAAGACCTTATCTAATACTTTTCTAACTTAAACAAAATTCCATTTAGGTTTAGGGTACTGAATATAAGCTGATAATATGTTTATGGATTTTGATGTTGACCAGCTTATTGAGCGCTCTGGCACAAGCACTTCAAGGCTCAGGTTTGGATTTGTCACAGGCCAACATGTCAGTGCAGATTGATCTTGGAAAACATGCAAATAGAGGGCTATCTGCTAAGGTACGACTGAAACAAAGAAAAATCTTGGTCTCCTTTTCTCGGTTGGTTCTGCTCTCGGGTTTATCGACAATTGTCTGATGTTCTTTGTTAAAACTTCTACAACTTTCTCGACGAAATTAGTCAATATACAATAATAGATTTGTATAAACTTGTGCTGGTTTTTATTTGTTTACTATAATGTTTACAGGAACCACATAATTCCCCCCATCAGGCAATGACCCATCTTAGAGATGTGAGCAGTGGAGAGGATTCTGATCATGCTCAAAAGCGACTGAAGAAATAAGACCGGCACCTGGGTTCCATAAAAGTTCATTTCAACTCGGTTATCCCACCTGATCTTTCTTTCCTGTTTCATCTTGGTTTCATTTGGTTATTGTATATGCTGCAGTTTTGGTTCTTTTCTAGAGGTCCAAGTATCGATCATTGTTTGTCGTAAGAGTAGTCCCCCTTAGATTATGTGTATTTTCATGGGGGTGGTTCATTAGAATTCTGTTAAGGTGATGTCAAGGCGTTTACCTTTATTATCATGGATGTATCATACATTTTGATATAAATACCTTCATAATGGATCAAAACAAAAAAAGTAGTATTACTGTTTGATTGATCTTTCAAGTCCTAAAATATGGTGTATGTGTAAACACAACAAGATTACTTTAGGATGTTGCATATCAATGGAACAAATATTATATGCATATGATCTTAAGGTTTATCAAGTATTAGTTGATGGTAGAAGCAAATGTTGGCAAACTGTCCTGAGGATTAGAATAGAAAGAATCTTCTTGTTCGGCATGATCTGGATTCCCCTTTCTCTTTGCTCGTTTTCCTGTACGATCTTCATGGATTTTCTTCACTAACAAAGAAAACTCATCCTACAACAATGTCCCATTCTTGTATTCTTCAATTAGACTGAACAAAAGCTTTCTGTCCAGTGAAATTGTTTGGCTTAAATCCACAGTATCTGCAGAAAATGAAGAAACATGAACTGCAATATGTAAAGACATGGTGGAATCGGGCAAACTTCATAGTCAGAAGAAGGGTTAGAAGTGAATGCCCGCGATGGCCTTGGACAGCTACTGCCATGTTCCCGACAAAAGTAGGCATGAAAATATCACTTTCTATTGCTACAATATAATCCATTGCAGCCATCTGATCTGCATGTTCCATGAAAGGTTCAAGCTCTTCTGGGTTTAATGTTTGCCTTAAGGAAAAGCAATGAAACATGATAAATTGGCTTAGAATTCAATGTAAAAAAAATGTTTGTTTTTCATTGATTTTTGAACTACTGACCAGATTTGGATAAGTTGCTACAAGGTCTGCCATTCTCTTCTCTTTATTGTATATTTCTTCGGCTGCAATGTAAATTGTGATGTTCTTATCAATGTCTAATGCTTGTAATACTAGAGCTGTTTCCTCCGGAGTTAAAGGGCACAATCCATGTTTGCGTTTCTTATTTGAAGCAATCGGTTTATGTCGCCATCCATCTTGGGAATATCTGAAAACTAACATTGTTAGATCAAATATCTGCATTTTTTATTTTTGGTTCCTGTGTTTATCGCAGTCACAAACATAATGAACACGATTATTCACTTCATTTGTTTTACGTCTTCAGCCTCTTCTTTCGTTAAACCTTGTTTGCAACTGGTGAATGCCAGTATATCCTTCTCGTACCTGAGATGAAGAACCAAGAAAGGACCCTTTTCTCTCAAGATGTTAACAATTTTTCTTCCGGTTTCCTGGATCGGTTGAGTAAACCTCAATGCTTCGTAGTTCACACGACACTGCAATCATTGGAGCTCTATAGGCAACCCATTATTGGCAAGCCTGCCATCAGTATGAGCAAACAGCAAAATTTCATGCTATTGTATCTGAGGAAGGATCTGTAAACAAATTTATATCAATACTAGTTGTTGAAATAAAGTTGAGTCAAAAGCAAGAAATCTTGGTGTAAAGGTTGGGAAAATGGGAACCAACCCTTTGAAGATAATATTCTAAGCTACCAAAATACATTGGAAACATATAATAAAGCGGTTCAGGTTCTGCTTTTCTCTTCTGTTCTGGAGGTAACTCTTTCAGTACTTTAACCTCGTCTCTCAGAGATGTAATGAAATGATTCACATAACAAATATCTTCAAATTTGCTGCCATAATTAAAAAAAAAAATGTCAGGATAATAGTGAACAGGTTGATGCAATGGTGGCTGAAGAGTGAGCACATCAACCGATTGAAAGGTTTTACCTGGTATCATTCCAGTATGTGCCATGAGCAAATTTAGGAACAATTAGTGTGACATTCAGATATCTTGGAATGGCAACCATATCAGCAACCTGTGAAGAACAAAAAAAAAAAATGCATGTAAGGGGAATCTGAATACTACTATGAATCTCAAACATGTTTTCGTTTACTCACCCCAAGTCTCTTCTAAGTCAATCCTCCGTTAGGTGAAATAATTAGATACCCATTGTTTTTATAAACCCCTGCAATGACCAAATTACAACAAATTTCATTTCCATCATTACACAACACAATTATCAAGAACAGTTAGCACTTACTTTGAGGTGGGAAATCATATGGGATATAAAATGCAGATTTTGGCACCATGATTTTATCATCAAGGGTTGCCAACTGCATAGCAAAGACCCAAAAGAATAAGTAGCATGATTAAGGTTACAACTACCCAGAACTTAATACAAGCCAATGAAGAAGGCTGCTTGGCTGCTACAGTCTTCATATTTTTTTCAGCTTTAGTCTCCTCCTCCAATGGCTTCATACAATAGATCAAATCGAGGCATATATGTTACATATATGGTAGTAAAGGAAAGACAGTAGTTCTTATAACATGATAATTAAACTATATGAATATATAAATGCTGGAGGATGTACGATGGATTAATTCAATTTAACCAGGAATAGACTGAATCAAAATAATCATTTGGTTGATGCACAAAGTGAAGCACATGTTTGTGGTCTCTTTGGAATGTTTTTTTATTATTAAATTTGATCATTTTCAGCTGTAAACATGGATGATATCTTGAGAGAATAGACAGTGACATAATCCTGTTTATATGTTGAGTAAAATATGAGTTGAATTAAGCTAGAGCCGGTCGATTTTATGTGTGTAATGTTTTGTATTTAATTTGGCCAAGAATAAATTGAATATTTAGTTTCGGGTACATCAATTATGTTTATTCTGAATTGAAAAGAAACCCATGCATCACGTTTTATCCAATCCTGCCATTTAACATCTATAATTATATAAAAGATTAGAACTTTTTACTGTACCCAAGCCAACTGCCATTTCTTTTTCCTACCACATCCTTGCTTTTTATTTGTATTATTCTCCTTCTTCTTTTGTTTTTTTTTTCCTTTATGTAAAAAAAAAAATCAATTATCATTAATGATTTCTATCATTAACTATGTGGACTCTTAAAATAAATTGACGGGCCAATCTAATAGAGACACATGGTAGCTTCTAGTTTAATCTAATATTTTTCTCATAAAAATGATTAAATAATAATTATAAATATTAAATAAAATTTTAAAACTAAAAAAATATAAAAATAATTAAATATTAAAAAATATGAAAATTTATATAAACTTAAAAAATTATAAAAATTCTAATAAATTATAAAAAATATAAAATTAATAAAAAATATTTATTTTTTTATAAAAACATATTAAAGTTATATAAAAATCATAAAAATGATAAAAATATTAAAATTCATATAAATTTATAAAAATTATAAAAAATCATAAAAACTTGAACATGAATGGATTAGTCGATTGCACCGATTAGACCAAAATCGATAAGGGTATCGATCTGGAGAAAACCATTAGATCGGTTGACTTGAGAACTGGAAAGTTGAATCAATTTTTATTAATTCTAATATTTTTAATATTTTATTTAATTGAACTACATGGGTTAGTCGAACTAGTAAACTAGTAGCCTGATCGGTTCAACCACTGGTCTAGTTCTGAAAACATTAGTTAGAATATTTCATTCTGGCATATGCTAATAGTTAGATAATGAAATTTTGGTTTGATAAAAATATTAAAAAAAATAAAAAAAATAGGTTCAACTGTCCGATTCCCAAGTCAACCAATCTAATGGCTTTCCCCGAATTGATACATTGTCGATTTCAGGTTAACCGATTCAGTTTAAGGTTTTATGATTTTTTTTATAATTCTTATAAGTTTATATCAATTTAATATTTTTATTATTTTTTTATAATTCTAATATTTTTTTTAAATTTTAAATATTTCAAATAAGTTTTATTAATTTCATAATTTTTTTATAATTTTATAATATTTATAAGTTTTTATATATTTTTTAATTTTAATAAGTTTATATCAATATTAATATTTTTAATATTTAATATTTTTATTTTCTTTTATAAATTTCTATGATTTTTAATCATTTGTTATGAGAAAAATATTAGATTAAACCAATGTGCCACCATTAGATTGGCCTATCAATTTATTTTAATGGTCAACGTGGTCATTGACGAAAATTATTAACAAAAGGGCTTAATTAATTATGTTAGTTAGTGACAGGGGCTTAATTGAATACAAATTTAATACTGATACTTAAATGATTTTTTTTGCATTTTTAAAGAATCATATAAGATTTTTTTTAGCTTAAACTCTTAGAAATAAATTTGATAGGTTTTTTTTTTAATTTGATACATATTATGGGGCAATTTACCAAAAAAAGCCTATTTTTTTTAAAATTACCGAAATGGGCCCGATATTTTATTATTTACCGGAATGGGCCTTTTCCGGCAAATCGCGTCCACGTCAGCGCGCTTTGTTGACGTGGCAACAAATTGCGTCCTCGAGGGGGCGATTTGTTGCCACATCAGCAAAGCGCGCTGACGTGGCCGCGACTTGCCCATCTAATGAAATTTCATGTAAATAGTTGCACTAAATTATTTAAATTATTTATAATACCTAAATTATCCCTATTTATTTGTTATATTACATAAAATACTCCTTTGAAAATACAAAACATTATGATAGCTAATTTAAAATTTATTCTCCACAACTAATGAAAATCATTTAAAATGCTAAAACTAGATCTGTCTGAAGAAACTATAAGAAAATCCCTGGAATGCTGTGATTTCTTCGTCTTCAACGAAAGATCTCGAGAAAGATCACAGTGAGGAAAGCTTGTGCTTAATGAGGAAGCAAATTTGGACACTCGGAATCATCTAACAATTATGCAGGACAGCAGTCGTCTTTCTTCACAGCTGAAACATCATCCCAAGAGCCGACATTGGTGGTTTGTCCCTTGGGCAATGTTGTTTGATCATTCCCTCCTTCGAGTGCTTTTCGACTGATCACATGATGTATTTGAGTTAGTATTTCAGTGAATGCATGCTCAACATTTGTAGATTCAAGAGCAGATGTTTCCATAAAGAAGCGCGTACACGTGGACGCGACTTATCTGTTTACTTTTTTCTCCAAAACCCTAAAAATCTTAAAAATCCTAAAACCCTAAACCCTAAAATCCAAAAACCTACAAGTCAGGAAATCGCGGCCACGTCAGTGCGCTTTGCTGACGTGACAGCAAATCGCTTCCATGAGGGGGCGATTTGTTGCCACGTTAGCAAAGCACTCTGACGTGGCCGCGATTTCCTGGCACGTCCCCTGACATCGCGCTGACGTGGACGCGATTTGCCGGAAAATGGTCCATTCCGGTAAATAATAAAATACCGGGCCCATTTCGATAAATTTATAAAAATTAAACTTTTATTGGTAAATGGCCCCATATTATGATCATTGCATATTTATATTTCCGTTTACAATATTTTTTTGGGGTCCATTTACAAAGGTTTTAAACTATTTATTGTTCTGTTTTATCTATTAATCTGGTTTAAAGGTTTTTATTTATTTATATTAATTTTACTATAATTAATATAATAATTAATTAAAACATTTAAATAAATATATTAAGCAAGGTGTTAATATATTTTTTAATTATTTATTAATCTTTCAAATAAGTTATAACTTCAATTATATAAAAAATAATAATCTGATGTTTTTAATAATCATTTTGTATTCTTACAATAACTCATTTCACCATCACCACTACATTTGAATCCAAGCACATGTCTCACCATTGATTTTAATATCACCGCTACAATATCCAATCTCGTAGCTAAAATAATTGATTTCGTTGTCATTGATGTTTTTAACTTCATCGGAGACAAACACACCGCCCGTTCAAAGGAAGCCTTAATATGTTTATGAGTCATAATATAAATTATTATTATTGAAAATGATCTTGAATCAAGTCTAATATTATTATATTAATAATAAATTTTTATTTTTAATTTTTTAAATATTGATATAAAGTATTATAATTTTCAATATTATTAAAAAATATTTAATTATTTCTATTTAGTAATATAATAAATTATTAATATAATTTATTAATTTAATACATTATTTAATATTAATTTTTTTTGTAATAATAAATTTTAAAAATAATAATTTTAAAGTTTTAATAATATTCTTCATATATTTTTGAAAAATATTTATATATTAATATATTAATAATAAATATATATTACAATTATAAATATATTAATAATAAATGTTTTATAGTATAGAGGTTAAAATATTTCATAAGTCCATATACTTTTCATAAATTTGGAATCTAGTTTCTATACTTTTATTTTTAAGAATTTAGTCCATCTACTTTCAGATTTCAAAATTCAGACCCAATTATTAACATTGTTAATTTTGTTGATGTGTAATTAATTTGGTTGATGTGTAATTTTTAAATAAATAAAAAAAAGACCCACATGGTAGTTATGTAACTAAAAATATGATGATATAACGAACTTGAATTTAACAAAATAAATTTAATAGTGCTAGCAGTTGAACTTGAATTCTGAAATCTAAAAAAGCAGAAGAACTAAATTCCCAAAAATAAAAGTGCAGAGACTAAATTCTACATTTATAAAGAGTATAGGGACATATGACATATTTTAATCTAGTATAAAATATGAATGTTTTAATTATATAAATATGAGTATTTGTTTAAATCATGCTTAGCTTCATTTACCACTTCCAATTTTAATGTGTCAATATGCACTCTCATATATATAATATATGTAATTTGAATTAAATTTTGAATTAGATCTTATTTATTATTAAGTTTATATATGATATTAATTATTACAAAATATTATCTTATTATAAAATAAATTTTGATTGTTAAAAGGAAACTGTACTATAATATTTTGTAAAAATATATTTATGTTGTGTTTATTTCATTAAGAACAACTTTTAGAAAATGATTTTAAGAAAATTTGTCAAATAATAAAAAATATTTTACGAGAATTGTCTAGACACAAAAAGAAATATTAGTTTTGTTTTTTTAGAAAATTAATCTAATTTTCAAAAATTATTTTATTAAAGTTATTTTTAGTGAAACAAATGTAGCTTAAGAACACTAAAATAGAAAAGAAAAACACATTAAAATGAATAAGAATTGGCAAAAGTCATTAGAAAGAGAGATACAATCAAACTTGAGAACTACCAATAGTTTCTCCCAACCTAAAAATAAGAAGATAACACACTTCAACGCACTCAAACTCACGTCCTCCTACATTGAAAATAATACCCATACCAATTATTGTATCATATGTGTTAATAATACACATACGAAAATAATACACATATGAAAATAATATATTAACAAATCTAAAAATTGTCGGACTCTCTTCTCTCTGTTGAAATGAAATATTTTATAAATTAGAAAGACAATTTGGTTATCACAAAGGAAAAATAAGTTTTACGCATGGAATACCACAATTTTAAGGTAATAGAGGAAGGCCAAAGAAGAAAATAATTATTCATTCAATTAAGCAAAACTAGAGTGAGCCCCCCCTAATTTCCAGCACCAAGGAAATGATGCTATGATGATATATAATCATCCCAATTCAGTAACAGATTTTCTTAGAAGCAGCTGTGGTAAACATTCTTGTGGGTTGGTGTCCCTGGGAACTGCAGTCTTTGAGATGGACTCCCCATTCGATTCGCATGAACTGCCTTCACTAACTCCAAAAATTCACTCCATTTTTGTATCCATCTATCAAACTAATCAACATTGCTCTGTCTAGACTAATTGTCATCTTGTATCCCAGGTACCTTCTATGACCTTCCATGAAAGAATATGATAAAGAGAAAGAAATAACTATCCAAACAGAGAAGAGAAATTAGAATAATCTTCTTTTGTTATTCAAAAATGCTTAGCTTTGCAACCCTCACCAGGTACAGTATATATAGGCATTTGTATTCCTTAGTATTTGCTCTCAACAATATAACTGCATTAAAACAAACTTAACAACTTTATAAACTGCTAATATTCATCCATCTTCTCCCTAGACAAAACCAGCAGACAACTCCGAAAACGAGGAAAAGTCGATATCGAAAGTGGTTTAGTGAGAACATCAGCGACTTGATCACACGCAGGAACTTCTCCCACTACTATTGAACCACTAGCAACCTTTTCACGAACGAAAAACAAATCTAACTCAACATGCTTAAACTTGGAATGTAGGACAGGATTAGCAGCAACCGCGACTGCACCAGAACTATCTCACCAAACATTCGGTATATCGGAGCATTTAATATGTAATTCCTGAAGTAATGATAATAACCATGTAACCACACTAGTGACTGCAGCAAGGCTCCTGTATTCCGCCTCAGCAATAGATCGAGCAACGACTTGCTGTTTCTTAGAAGACCAAGACACAGGATTATGTCCAAGATACACACAATACCCAGTAGTGGATCTCCGGTCATCAAAATCTAACCCCCAGTTTGCATCAGCATACCCAACTAAGGATAAACTCTCAGACGGACGAAAAACAATCCCAAGATCAAGCGTACCACTTAAATACCGCAAGATGCGCTTTAAAGCAGTCATATGAACAGAAGTGGGACAATGCATAAACTGACTTATCCGATTAACCGCATATGCCACATCAGGCCTCGTAAGAGTCACATACTGTAGTGCTCCAGCAAGGCTCTTGTATTCAGTCGGGTCCGCTAAACGTTGACCCTCATCTCTAGTCATAACATTAGAACTTATCATCGGTGTATGAACACTCTTCGCATTCTCCATCGAGCACCGAATAAGAATATCTCGGATATACTTCTTCTGACAGAGATGAAGACATCCTGAGGAAGAACGAGTAACTTCCATCCCAAGAAAGTAATGAAGTTCGCCCATATCCTTAAGCGAAAATTTGTTATTCAACAACTGGACAAACCAGTCTATAACAGTAGACACATCCCCTGTAACAATAATATCATCAACATACACAAGAACATAGGGCGTTGAACCTGATTGGACCCTGACAAACAAAGAAGCATCAGACTTCGATATCATAAATTCCACCGATATTAAAAACCCTTTAAGCTTCTCAAACCAGACACGAGGAGCATGACGGAGACTATAGAGTGCTTTCTTCAGACGACACACCAGAGGTCTACCATATGAATCAAGCTGAACATAACTAGGAGGCTGCTGCATGAAAACCTCAGTGTCAAGATCGCCATTTAAAAATGCATTATTCACATCCACTTGCCGAATGGACCACCCTCGAGTCACGACAATAGATAAAATAACTCTGATAGTAGCCGATTTAACCACCGGACTAAAAGTTTCCTTAAAATCACACCTCGGAACTTGCGAGCAACCTTTCGCAACCAAGCGAGCCTTATGTCGAGCAATAGTACCATCAGAATTCCTCTTGATTTTGAACAACCATTTGCATCCAATGACCTTACGATTAGCTGGAGCGGAAACTAAGTCTCATGTGGAGTTACGAACAAGTGCCTCATACTCATCTTGTGCAGCAGCATGCCACTCAGTAGAAGTCATGGCTTCTTCAATTGTAGAAGGCTCAGTAGCTTCAACAGTTAACACCTTAGGCTTGAAAACACCTGCCTTGGCCCAAGTGACCATAGGATGAGTATTACCCACAAGTGTCCAGCTAACTTGACTGTCAGATGCCGACGAATCACCTGCAGACACTCTCAAAGTAGAGTTAGAATGAGCAGGGTTATCACTTGATGAACCCAAACGAGCATTGGTATCACTTGACGCAGACACTCGCAAGGTAGAGTGAGAATGAACATTGGTATCACCTGAAGAATCCAAATCATCCATAGTTGGAACATTACTCGACCCAGACCCAACATCAGCCAGAGACTACATCAGCTCATCACCGGAACCAGGGGTATTAGACGGAGACTGGTCCTATTGTAAAGACGGTGTCATCATGCAAGGTGCAAGAGACGAGGAAGAGTAAGGCCACACTAGAGGAACAACATTCGAGCTAGTCTGACTGGTTGTTGATACAGACTTGTCAGAACTAGGCTCAGCAAACAAGAATCGCTGCTCATCAAACACCACATGCCGTGAAATAATAACCTTACCATCTGGTAAAAGACACTGATACCCCTTGTGACGAGGACTGTAACCCAAAAATGTAGAGGGATGAGACTGAAAATCCAATTTATGGCCTACAAACGGACGTAAGTAAGGATAACAACAGCAGCCAAAAACTTAAAGATGATCATAGGTCGGATCAGTTCCATAGAGTGCCTTAAACGGAGAACTGCCCTGAAGAACAACAGTAGGAAGTCGATTTATAAGATGAACCGCACAACAAAATGCATATCCCCAGTATTCCATAGGTAAATTTGCGTGAGCCAATAACGTAATACCCGCTTCAACAATGTGATGATGCTTACGCTCAGCCACTCCATTTTGTTCAGAAGTATACAGACAAGTCAGGCGATGTACAATTCCTTGAGATTCTAAAATAGACGAAAACCCACGGTATTCACCGCCCCAATCACTCTGAAATTGTTTAATAGACTTGCCAAACTGTGTCTTAACTAATTGTTGAAACTGAGTAAAACACTCTATTGCTTGACCTTTTTGACATAACAGATATACCCAAGTAAACCTAGTACTCATGTTAATAAACGAAACGTAATATCTTTTATCATTACAAGCAACAAGTGCAGGACCCCAAAGATCAGAAACAACCAACTTAAAAGGACTATAGCTAGTGGTCGAAGGTGAAAAAGGCAACTTATGTGACTTCCCTTTTTGACATGCAGTACATATACCATCCAAATTATTTGTACTTGAAACAACATTACATTTATTTAGAATAGTTTTGACCACAGAAGCTGATGGGTGGCCTAAACGATTATGCCATAAACCAAACACAGAACAACGTGAAACTTGCGAATGAGCAACAAACGGACCTACTTGTGACGGATTCGAAACCACTGGCACAGAAAATTGATACAAGCCATCACTAATGCGGCCCGTCAGCAAAGTCTCCCGAGTCACGACATCCTTAAAAACACAATGTGTAGAGTGAAACTCAAAAAACACACCATTATCACGAGCAAACTGTGAGACAGATAATAGATTTTTCCGTATGCTCGGTACACACAAAACATTTGATAAACGCAATGACTTAGATTGAGTAGGCAAACTAGTAGTACCAATTGATGAAATTACCGCAGGAGTACCATCACCCATTAAAAGAGACGACTTGCCTGAATATGGCTTGACATCACGTAAAGCTGACACATCATGACAAACATGATGACTTGCTCCCGAGTCAGGATACCAGGTTGTGGTGCCACCGTGCACTGGAAGATACGAGCCATTATTATCAGTACGGGATCCGAGTTGAGCAGTATTAACATGAGATTCCGAGACTGAAGAATCAGAGTAATCAGACATATTTAAATCCCCTAGCCGAGGAAGCCCAATACACACATCAGACCCAGTATACACCTGAGCACGCGGTTTGGTAAATCGTAAAACCTGATCAATCTCAATCGGTTCAGGCGACCCGGGATCAGCTTGGTCAACCTGAACAAAATTCGAGCATGGAACACCATGTGGCCCAACATGTGATTCAATATTCGGCCCAGGTGACGTGTGTGCAACATTCGGCCCATGTAACACAGGTCGACGATTCCCATCAACAAATTCTCGTGACACAGGACCAGTAAACCCAGGCCCATCATTACTACCAAACTGACGCACATTAGGCCTGTGAACATCACCATAAAAGCGGCCAGATTCATGCTGCTCAGAGAAACCATGTGGCGCACGTTGGTCATTTTTTAAGCTAGCACACCAATTTTGACTATCAACATGCCTATTTTGACTGGCATAATTCCCTTGACCATAAAAGGTCCTTTGACTTTTCTGATGAGGAGCCCATACTGTTCTTCATCATGTTGCGCAAACACACCAGAGCTAGACTGCTCAACACCAGACGACACCCCTGGACGCTCCATGGACGAGGTATTCGAGTCATGATGATAGCGGTAGTAGCATTTCTGAGCCACATGACCGAAGCGACTACAGATCTGGCATTGAACGCGAGATCGGAATGTTCTGCCACGGCCACGCACCGACGGACGACCCCCACGACTAGCTCCTTCAACCGACGGTGCATCTTCAATGAGGTTTGCATTCAAATGGACTTCCTGCAACACTTGAGCTTGACGGCTCTCACAGTCAACCAACGCATCAACCAAACGCTGTAAAGACAAAATACCAGTAGACAACCTAGCGGAAGAGATAACCGCCTCAAACTCCGACGGCAAACCCGCGAGAGTTACCTCGATTTTCTCTTCATCAGATATACGAGAGCCAGAGACAGCTAACATAGCACACAACTCTTTAATTCTAGCAACATAAGCTTTAACAGAGAGAGTACCTTTCTTCAACGAATGAAGTTCATGCCGGATCCGTGACTGCTTGGCACCAGTATCAGCGGCAAACAAATTACTCGCCGTGGTCCAAATGTCACACGCCGTGCACGTATCATCAAACGAAGACTGATGAGAAGAACTAATGGTGGACAAAAGCCATGAAGTCAGCAGCCGATCTTGCTGTGTAAACACCCGCGCGGCAGGATTTGGAGCACGAGATCCATCGGGCAGTGAAAGAAATCGTGACGGCGGAGCAACGGTACCATCTAGGAATCCTGTAAGGCCATAGCCATCAACGATTAGTTTTACCTGCTTACGCCATTGAAGATAGGTGCTGTCATCAAGTTTAACCACCTCATGCCGAGGAAACAGATTCGTGACACGATCGCCGGCGAAGATACCAGAGCTCGGCTCACCAAACTCGGAGTCAGCGGAAGCCATGATACCAGAATCCAGAATCAAATGGCGAATGATACCATGAAAGAATATGATAAAGAGAAAGAAATAACTATCCAAACAGAGAAGAGAAATTAGAATAATCTTCTTTTGTTATTCAAAAATGCTTAGCTTTGCAACCCTCACCAGGTACAGTATATATAGGCGTTCGTATTCCTTAGTATTTTCTCTCAACAATATAACTGCATTAAAACAAACTTAACAACTTTCTAAATTGCTAATATTCCACAACTTTTTCCATATTGCCTGCATAGGTAGGCAAGAATATGTCACTATCTAATGAAACAAGATAATCCAATGTTGCCATTTGATTTGAATGGGTCATCCATGGCTTCAGGTCTGATGCTGATAACAATGTTTCCTTCTTCACTTGTGTTTCAAAACAACAACCAAGGCATTTTTTTTAGATTTTATTATTGTCTAATAAGCTAGCTTTTGGGGTTTATATATATTTATTACCAAATTTGGATAGAATGCTTTAAGAGAAGCCAATCTCCTGTTTCCTCCATATATGTTGCCAACAGCTCTATATATTTGGATACTAGGATCAATGTTGAATGCTCTGAGTGTAAAAGCTGTCTCCAATGGTGTCAATGGGCACAATCCTGCTTCTCTTTGACTCTTGGGGTCTATTTCTTTTTCCTTCCACCAAGGAATAGCATATCTACATACATAAAATATAGTTACATTTTAGTTATGTAATAACAACTTTTTTAGATTTAACAAGCCTGATTAAATGAGTGATTCATGTTTATAGTAAAAAAGTACTTATAAAATTAGAAAAATTATGTGGTATACTACTAATAGAATATTTAGTTTCTACAAGCATGATTTAATGAGTAATACATATTTATAAAAAAAAAAAGTGAGTGTAAAAAATCAAACATATAACAATTTTTAACTTTACTGATGAAGTTTTACAAAATTATTGTTAGAAAAAGTCTGATCAAGGAGATGGTACTTCAAAAACTTTTCTAAAAGGAGTTTGACCTCCCTTCAACAAAAAAGGCGCTAGATGCCATATAAGGGGCAAGGGTTCAGACCCTATCAAGGATGCAATGCGTACATCCCCTTGGTAGGTGGCCTATGCATCATGCACAACTCAATTTGACAAGGCTCTTCAAAGTCGGGAGACAAAACTTGACTTGTTGAGGGGTCCTTTGACTTCAGACAAACGCCACTTCAAAAACTTTTCCAAAAAAAAATTGACATTCCCTCAACATATCTAAATTATTTTATAAAAATGATATGATAGAGAAAAGTCATAATCAATCAATTGATCTTTTCTTTTCCATTCTATTGTTTATTCAAACAAAGGCTATAAAAATTCCTTTACACGATTTATTTCTTTTATTAATTTTCACTATCTAAACAAAATATACCAGATTTATTTTCTTTTATAATTAATTATCCAAATATAATAACTTTTAACCCGATACTAAATCCTAATTTTTAAAGTTAATGATTAATTTTTATTTAATTAATTAATTAAGGGGAAATTTAGGGTAAAAAAATGGTTAAGCATTATTGATGAGGTGACAGAAAAGGTGAGATATTTAATTAACTAAGTTTTAGGAAATTGTAATATAATTTATCTTTGGAAGATGGGAAAGGTTAGTTGTTTTGACCCCAGTCTGGCAAGCTCTTCAACTTCGCTTTGATTGCAACCTTGAAAATGCCAACGTATCCATTTCACAGCTGTAATACTAAGAAAGGGCCTTTTTCCCTACCTCTTCTATTGCAGGAGTGAACCTTAGTGCCTCATATTAACTCTGCACCTTATTTTTTGAACCTCCACCGCCAGATTGTTACCAAGCCTAGAATCAGTTTTCGCAAAACGAACCACTTCATATTTTTGAAATCGAGGAAAAACCTGCATGATTAAATACGTCTGACGTTACCACCGCCGGTTAACTTATTCTGGTATTATAACGGCGGTATGACTTAACTCACCGTGTTGTAGTAATAGGCTAGCGGGGAACATTGAATAGAGTTCATCTGTCTCAACTTTTTTCTCAGCCTTGGTGGGAGATGTTTGATGATTCGTACCTCACTGCTCAGTGATTTGATGAAGTAATCCACATCCCATATGTCTTTGAATTCACTGCCACATTCCCGTATCAAATTATGCAAAATTAAAGTAAATTAGTAAGGAAATGAAGTTTTTACCCAATACAGGAACCACAAGCGTGAGATTCAAGAATCTAGCTATGGCAACCATATCACAAATCTGTTTACAAATATCCAATACAAATATCCAATACAGGAACCACAAGCGTGAGATTCAAGAATCCGCCATTGCATGAAACCATCAAGTAACCTTGGTTCTTATAATCTCCTGTAAAACATTGATGCTAAATGATAACCCATATATGCCTTAAAATCAACCATCTTATACATCTAAAATGTGTTGGTGCAAGAGGCAGCAACAGGCTGTTTTGTATCTTGCTTGAATAGCAAGCCTCGAGCCTTGGTGAAGAAACAAACTCGGAAGCAGAAACAGAAAATGAAACTAGCTAGTGAATAACAGAAAAGAGAGAAGAAGATTTGAATGAAAAATGAGCTGATCTTTTTCATTAACACATCAACAAGGCATTAAGCCATTACATATATCAGTCAACAAGTAAAACAAACAAGTAATCACCTAATCAACTACCTAACTTCACTAATTTGCATTGAAACTTACAAGATTAGCTTGTACAACTTGCATTGCTGACTTTTCAGTCAATCAATATCAAAACATTTACCTACTTAGTTCAACATGAACTAGATTACAAAACAATCAAAATGGAACTAAAATACAGCAAGTGGATTGGCAGCTTCAAACTTCAGTTGCTGCACACCATGGCACCACTGCTTGCTGCTATTTCTTCGAGCATGACCACCTTTGTATGTCGTGCATGGCCACCTTTGCATGGGAACTAAACTTAACAAAATGACACAACTTACTCGGGGGTGGAAAATAGGGTGGTGCTTCAACCTCGGCTGTAATCGTGCCGATATCGTCTCCTGATTGCGATGACAAAACCCACCGCAAAAGCATCGTCGTTGTGATCCCAACCATCCATAACCTGAATCGATCACATCCAGGTGACTTTGACACCACCAACCTCTTTATTTTATCCATTTTGATAGCTTTATTTTCGGCTCTTGTATGATTGTATCACCAATGGAACTCCATTCAACTAATGCTTTCTCTTCTTCAAAACCCGGCTTCCAGTCCTCCATCTCTGTCACCAACCGTAACCAAGTAAAATTAGGGCTTGAACCACCACCTGGTTTAACTGATTTGGTCCAGGACAAAACCAGTTTTCAGGAGCCTCCAGCAGTGGCATGTCAGAGAAACACATCCTTAAAAAATGGAAACTGTTTGCTTGTACCATCAATCAGCACGTTATCTTGCAGTGATTGTGGAGGAGAAATTATATTGAATATGAAGGATTGGCATTACAATTACTATAATTGTACTTTAATTGTCATGGAAGTTGAAAAGCATTGAACACATCACCTAAAAAACGAGTAAAATAATTCTGCTTTCAATTTCAACACCAATTTCTGTACTTATTAGTTTTTTTTTTTTTTTGCAAATAGAGTTGTGATGGTATATGATTAATTAATAACCTAGAAATTAAATTCTGATATTATCAAGTTATTAAAGCAAGCGTAATTGGATTAGTTAAAATTAGTGAATAAAATGTCAGTCTCCATATCATAATTATTTGATATTGAGTGTGATTGCTGTTTTTAAACAAACATTACATGCTTTGAATCTATAATTTCTACTTCGCAGCAGTATCAACTGATTTAATATTGACTTGTACGGTTTAAGAAAAGAAGCCCATATGCATGAATTATGTTTTCATCATTAACTAATTTTCCATTTTTGTAATTGTGAATTATGCATGAATGGTACATATTATTTTTAATTTTTAATTTAATAATTATATATTTTTCATTTATTACAATTTATATATCAGTAACTTCAACACTTTTTAAATGTTTACATTATATCATTATATATAATTTTTTTGTGTTATAAATTGCATAAAATATATAGGATTAGTATTTGATATATTGGTAGTATACTTTTTTTATTCTATAAGCAACCTTAAAAAATTGTCATGAGTTTTTTTAATATTTATTTTTAAGGCATGTCAAAAAAGCCCTTAAGAAAAATGCAAAAAAATCAATTAAGTCCTTATATTAAATTCACACCCAATTAAGCCCATACCGTCTTAATAGGAACAAAACCAAAATTTTTTTAAGGGGGTCAAATTAAATTGTAATTACAATGGTAAAAATATAATTTCACCATTTTAATAGCCTATATCTTTATAATTTTTAAAGGATTAAATCAAAATTACTTTTCTATAGTTCATCGGGACATTTGGTGAAAGAAAATATATATATTGAATTCATGAATTATTTGAAGATGATATGTTTATATGGCTATTGAAATGTTAATTGATGAAATCGAATAAATAATGATTATGTGTTTAAAGGTTGTTTAAAGTGATATGAAATATCTAGAAAGTTTATAGTTATAGGTATGTAACGCTTGTTTTGTAAATGCGATATTGGTGACAGAGTTGTGTTTAAAAGAAATAGAATATGAATATGAATTGACATGATCAAATGGTTGATATGATTTATATGCCATATTAAATGATTGAGAGACTATACGATTGTTATGTGAAACACTCACCTAATTGTTTTAAATGTATTGATAGGAAATCGTATTAAATTTGGTTATATTTGTTTACTTAATTGTAAACTGAGGTAATAATTTTTTTTAAATACCTATGAACTTACTAAGCTTTATAAGCTTACTTTGTTTCTTTTGCCGTTTTCTGTAGTTGATGTTTTGCGAAACTAGGTAGTTGGATCAACATCAAGGCTCACACTATCAAGCTTCAATCTCGGTAGATTCTGACTCATTTTTTCTTGGTTTTGTGGCATGTATATAGGTTATTTTGAGTTGATGGTTTGGAAGCACTAAGTTGAAGTTGGTATGTATTTTAATGGTTGAATCTAACAATTGCTATGGTATGCTTGGGTCTTAGATTATGAGATGGTTGACAAATGAATAAACTTAAATGAAATGCTTAATATATGTGTTAGTTGATAGCTAAGGTACATGTGTTGGTTCCTGGATATGTTAAGTTTTGAATGTGTACTAAGATAATGGTATTTTTGAGTTTTATGTATGGATAATTTTGATAAAAGTTAAACCATGTTTTAGGTGATGAAAAGGCAAAGTTAGATGGTAGTTTGTTATTTGGGGTCCTGTTTGGTGAATAG
Source organism: Gossypium hirsutum (assembly GCF_007990345.1). Classification (NCBI taxonomy): domain Eukaryota; kingdom Viridiplantae; phylum Streptophyta; class Magnoliopsida; order Malvales; family Malvaceae; genus Gossypium; species Gossypium hirsutum. Next base: position 18,708,329 of record NC_053449.1, on the reverse strand, counting down.
ATGTGGAAATGGTCACTTTGGTTTTGGTAACTTATAGTTTTAGGATGAGTATGTTTGCCTTTGGAAAGTGGTATAAATGAATGATTTTGGCCATATGATGTTTGAAATTTTATTGGTGAATGTATGGAATTAACATGTTGAATAGGTCTTGGTTTGAATGAATTTTGTTTAAGATTAAGTTATGGTGCCAATGAGGGCATATTGGCCAGACATATAGGTTGATTGTGATTTGATATAATTTTGACATGATTTGACATACTTCTATTGTGTTTTGAGTAGTTGAATACATGATTTTTGGTAAGCTTGGGACTTAAGTACACCATTGTTGAAAACCTTGCATTTCAAGGTATCATATAGCACACACGGTTTGACACACGACCGTGTGCCTTATACTGGCATGAGACACGATCGAGTGCTCTGTTAAATTCTAATGATTTTAGGTCTACATGGCATCAGTTAGCAACATGGCCTGAGAACAAGGACTTGTGTCTCCTCCTACACGATCTTTACCTTTGCACACGGTCTGGCCACATGGCCATGTCTCTACACCATACGGGTTGTGCCTTGTCACACGGCCGTGTGACCCCAAGTTTTAGTTTTCACCTAAATTTTTGTCAAAATTTCATATTAGTCCTGATTTGATTTAATGTTGAGTTAAGGGTCTTGTATGCTCGATTAATGCCTGTTTTTGATTGAAAATCAAATCATACTTGAATTAAATTTCATTTTAATAGATTTGTTGATTATTTATGTTGAATCTAAGGCTTGATTATATTTGATTATCATTGATTGATTGTAATTACGTTATATTATGAATTGTTTGATCATTTATATCGTTATATCGATTAAGATTGATGTTTGAATGTTTGATATAAGCCTTGATGAATATCATAACCTCTATGGTGCACGTATTTAAAGCGATTAATGATTTATGATTCGATTAAATGTTACAAAACGTGTTATAATGTTCCAGTAATTATTATAGCATCCTGTAACTAGGGTCTGACAATCGGTTCAGGTATAGGGTGTTACATTTAGTGGTATTAGAGCTACGGTTTAGTCGATTTTAGTACCAACGTAGCGTGTAAAGAGTCTAGAATATACATGCCACATATACTTGTGATAGTGTAATGCTATTGATGCGATCTGATTCTGTTTTTCTTATAGATAAAAGATGTCGGTCAATTCTAATCGTGTCGTTATTGATAAAATTGAAAGTAATGTTCCAGATCCTGAACAAGGAGCGAGTATATAGTGTGCCAGTTTCGCAAATGTCTGAAAATGAGGTAAAAAATGTTTTTTTTCAGCTTAATAGGTTATTGGTATAATGAAATTCTTATGAGTCAATCTTATGGCTCCACAACCTTCTCCTCCTACTGTATCTATCCTGACACCCCTGGTCTTCAAAGTTCCACTTCTGTATGTGTACATAGATCTCCCGTAGATAAGATTCGTAAATGTGGAGCCAATGAGCTCAAAGACAAGATAGATGATGATCTAGCTAAAGATGAATTCTGGTTAGAAAATATTCAGAGAATATTTGATGAATTGGCATGTTCACTTGATGACTATTTAAGATGTGCAGTATTACTATTGAAGGACAAGTTATATCAGTGGTAGTCCGTTATTAGCCATTGTATCGAAAGAAAAAGTTAATTGGGACCTTTCCTGAACTGAATTTAGAAAGAAATATGTTAGTAAATGGTACTTAGACTAGAAAAGAAATAGTTTCTCGAGTGGAAATAGGAAAACAAGTCTATATCAAAATATGAATGAGAGTTTGTTCAGCTTAGTTAGTATACTTGCGAGATTGTACTAACTAAAAAAGAGATGTGTGTTTGTTTTGAAGATAGGCTGATTGATAAAATTAAAATGTTGGCTGAAGTAATGGAAATATGGGAATTCGTGGTTTTTTCTGGTTGAACGTAGTAAATAGAAGAGATTTGTAACAGTAAGAAAAACATTGAAATGAAATTTCGTGACTCTAATAAAAGAAATATATCTAAATTGCCTTCAGCTTCACTCTCAAAGAAACTGAGATATTTTTAGTTGCAATGTCATATTAGCTGAATTCACAGGAAGAAATAAGTCGAGATAGAAAGATTCAAGACTCCAGCAAACACCGGTAGTCAGTATTGATAGTGTTCGTAATGATGATAAATTTGTTTGTGATTATTGTGGAAAGTTCTTCAGGGATGTGCGTCCAATTACGACCAGAGCCTATTTTTGATGTGGATCTACTGAACCTTTTATAATGGACTAATCTTTACAATGGACTGATCAAAGAAGTTAGACATTTTTGAAAATCAAGTTGTTAGACAGATGTCTATTTTTCAAGGATCAGACGACTAGGGTAGAGTAGTAATGCTAGAACTATTCGCGGTAGAGCAAAAGATAAAACAAACAGATCTGAGATTAGGACGTCTGCTGGAATGTGAATATTCCATAATTTTTTGTAAAATTCTTTAGTATCGATAGATATATATAGGAGCTGTGGTACCTTCTTGTAATAGTTTATTGGCACTCCTCACAGAGAACTTTTCTGGTGACTCTCCTCTTCATACCAGCATATCGTCGTGGGCCTCCTTTGCTAAGGGTATTCTCAAAATTCTAATCGCATCCTCACTTGAGAAGGTATTTTTAACAAGCTATTAGGTTCGAAACAACAGATACATCATCAATGCTAATGCTAGTATTTACTTTGTAACTAACAACCCCTAGTAACCACGCACCCGTCCATATTGATATTTTCTCACCAGTGCCGACCCTCTAGCACAGTCATTCTGTAACATCCCCCTTGCTGCCCTCACGCTCTTCTAGGTATAAGAAGGTAAATTACCTAGATCAACATTTAAAAAATCAGAGTTTGAAAAATATTTAGCCTTTAACACACGAGCTAATAAAGAATTTGGATAGTTAATAATACGCCAACCTTGTTTTGCTAACAAGGCAACATTAAACTTCGCTAGACTTCAAAATCCCAAACCCCTATTTTCTTAGGTCACATAAACAGTCTTATCCACACCAATGAATACCTCTCATACCATGGCCTTTTTGCCACCAAAACTTAGCTATAATGCTTTCCAATTCTCCACAAAGTGACTTTGGTAGCAAAAAACATGCCATAGAATATGTAGGAGTAGCCTGTAAAATAACTTTATTGAAGACCTCTTTACCTTCTTGTGACAAAAATCTCACACTCCAACTTTCAATCCTTTGTTTTAATCAGTCCTTTAAAATATAAAAAGAAACCTTCTTATTTCTCCCCACCATATTTGTTAGCCCTAGATATTGTTTCGGATTATTCAAATTTCTCACCTCAAGAATGTCAAAAACAATTCTCCTATCCCCTTCAAAAGTATTTGAATTGTAAAAAATTATGGATTTGTCATAATTTACACATTTTCCTAAACACCTTTTATACTCCTTTAGAACCAATTTCAAAGTTTGTACTCCCCTTTCACTAGTTTCTCCAAAAAGAATACTATCGTCTGTAAATAAAAAATGCAAAATCTGAGGACCTCTCCTACTAGCCTTTTCCCATTTAATAAAATCGTATTTCAAAGCTAATCTCATGAAAGTTGATAAACCCTTGTTATAGATCAAGAAAAGAAATGAGCTCAATGGGTCACATTGCCAAAGGCCCCTAGTGGGTCTAAATATCTGCCCAACTTTCCCATTCACAATTACCAAATACAAAACAATAGTGATGCATTTCATATTAGTCTCCATCCACAAAATATTGAACCTCATACGTATCATCATCACCCTTAGAAAAGGTCATTCAGCTCTATCATAAGCTTTACTCTTCTAATTTAAGAGCCATTAACCCTTTTTCCCCACCCTTTTTTGTTGAAGAGTATGCAATATCTCATAAGCTAATAACACGTTATCCGAAATCAATCTCCCCGGCACAAAAGCACTTTGGGTGCTATCAATGCACATATCCAAATTTTTTTTTGAAATGATTAACAATTATCTTTGCTACCACTTTATGCAGAACATTACATAAGCTAATTGGCCTAAATTTCCCTAGGTTCTCCGAATGGGGAATTTTAGGAATTAACACAATATTGGTAACATTTACTAGTTCAAATTTCTTACCTTCATTTAGAACACCCCAAACAAATGGAAGTGATGTCGTTTCCCACTATATGCCAGTAATTCTGAAAAATTAAAGAAAAAATCCATTATCCCTTGACGTTTTCGTTGGTCTCCTGTCTTTTAACACTGATAAGAACTCTTCTTTCGTATATTTTGAAGTTAGCATAGAGTTTACATCGTCAGAAGTACACCTCTTTACTCGTGAAAGAATATGTTCAGTATCTTCAACCCCTTTTAATAAGAAAAGATTTTGAAAACAAGTACCTGTTATGTTCTCCACTTGGTCCTCATCCTAGTTTCCCTCCCATCATCATGTTTCAAACTCCGTATAGTATTCCTCTATCTATAATGAGGGACAGTTGTGGAAAAAAGCCGTATTTTTGCCCTCTAATTTCAACTAATTTACACGAGCCCTCTGTTCCTAGGATATTTCATCCTTATTGATCTCAAGGTTGAGGTGAACTTTTGTATCAATGAGTTCTTCAAGGTTCCAGTTGTCTCTCTTCTGTCCTATAAACTTTAATTTTTTTAGTCAGTTCCTTTTTTAACTCTTCCCTCCTATATTTCACAGAAATTGTCCATCTCACTAAACCTTGTTCTAAACCTTTCAGTTTATCAAGACTATCACCAGAAAAGGATAGCCATAACCTCTTTACCTCTTTTTCAAAAGATTCTTCCATTACCTATCATGCCCCAAAATAAAATCTCCTCCTCGTTCGATTGTTCACTCATCATTTTGTTTGAATAAGAAGAAGGAAATGATCCGAAAAAGAATGTGGTAAATGTTGAATCACTGCAACTGTTGAAAATAACTGAAGTTCCTCAGTAAATTCCACAAATCATCTCTATTATGTGCATATGGTGCCTCATAAAACCCAGTAAATCGCCATTATTTTCCCTCATCATTTTCCTGTACTTCATCATCAACATGACAACTTGAAAAGCTTATATGATTGATAATTACATTCTCCTTCCATGCCAGACACAAACCTCCTATTGTGCCATCAGTTGCAACCTCAATACCATTAGAAAACCCACATATTATTCGCACACCCTCCATTCGTACATTGTTGATTTTAGTCTCCATAAAGAAGACCACATAGGGATTATACATCTTCAACATATGCCAAAGTATTCTAATAGCCCATGGATTCCTCAACCTACAGACGTTCCAATTAATTATTTTCATTGCTACCGATCGGTTTGTCCCTTGGCAGCTGCCAATAAAAAGCGATTTCGTCCCAACAAACTCTTATCTCTAACCACTATCAAATTTGACGCCTTCCCTTCATTGCAACTTCCACTATCCCTTCTGGGCCTTTTCTTCTCATCACCGCCTACAATAGTACATTCCTCCAAATCATGATTCCTATCTAATTGACCCTGTAACTTTGAAGTGTCCCATTTCATATCCAACACTAACTTCAAATCACCCTCCAAATTTAACAATAGCATAGGATTGAGGCACGTCCCAGAATCCCTCTTTCCTTTCGCACCCCATAATCCCTATTCTGGATCTGAATGCCCTAGGTTATCCCCCCTTATTGCCCCTTCACCTTCCTCTCGCAGCCACACACTATTCATGGCGAGAGCTCTCATTGACTGAGCTATCAAAGACAAATCCCATATCATCTTCGCTACTTCAACTCCTAAATCCATTTTAGCTTGACAAAACAGTCATTATGTCCCAAACGACCATAGAAGAAACAAAATAATGTTAGTCGCTCATATTTAAAATCGACATAATAACACTTTCCTAGTGAAAACATAACCTTTTTTTTTCCTTTTCAATGAACGCCTAACATCCAATCGAACCCGTATGGCAAGTAATTTCGCATGCCCCTGACCAAAATCTTACTATTATATTTTGAAAATTTTTTAAGGTAATCACCAATTTGCTTTGCTAAAGATTCATTGAAAAACCCCGGACGAGCATCATGCACTTGTACCTAGAAAATCTCATGGATTAGTGGTACCTCCAAAGGATCATCTCCATCTTTCAATCGATGAATCATCAAAAGATGGTTATTAAAATTCTATGGAGCCCCATTTAGAACCTGATCCATATCTATTTTGTGAAAAAATTGAAATAAGAACCTTTTCTCCCCCAAATCTAAGATTTGGATCCCTCTAACAGGATGCCAAAGATTCACCTTCGTACTTCTCATTGTCAAAAAGTGGATAACACTTGCCGTAAGAAAGCATCCCACTAGGCAAAATTGATATTCCACCACCATAGAATCAGGTTCCTTCTGTGCCTACAAAAGCTTTCCTTCCTCATCTTTCAACGATAGACTAGGCAAATCGTTTTCTATGACAAAGCTTGAAATCAAACTGAAAAAGAAAACCAGAATTCTCTTAGTTAATTAATCATTGTCTAAGCTTCAATGTAACCAAACTAAAAAAACCTATAAAACACTAGAACATGCTAGAACAACAAACCACCAAAAAGAAATTTCTTAAACATAGTAATATTAATTCAAGACAAGTATTAGGTTCAAGGATAAAACTTAAAATAATCATCATGTTTGGCTCTCTCATGCATTAAAGTATAAATAAAAATGTAGAAAAATTTAGAAATTATCACAAATTAGAATTAACAAAAACTCTAGATTTAGAAAAGATAACTCTCATACAAAAGGGAAAGAAATTGCTTAAGAAAACATGTAAAACTTCAAGGACTAAGTCAAATGAAAATATAAGATCCTTCCCACATCTAATATGTACATTGCCCTTAATGTACGAACAAAGATAAACACAATAAACTTAATAAAATAATACAATGAGGAAAGAACTGAAACTGCCCGAAACTGGGATGAATGGATGGAGAGTGTGAAATCTTGAAGCATTAAAGATATGAAGTTAAGTAAAGTTATACTTGCAACAATAAAAAGAAAGCAAAATAAAATAAAAAGGTAAAAATAAAATAAAATAAAAATAAAAATGAAAAAGGATCTAGTGAAGGAAAAAATGGTCTCCAATCTCCACATGGCTATGTCATTGGCCTGTGTGGAAAACACGACTGTGTCTTCAGCCCATGTTACTTTCACTAAGATAGAATTATGCTCCAATATTCATATGGTTGTTCGTCAACCCGTGTGGGTCACATGGTTGTGCCTTCAGGTCGTGTGCCTTTTGGGAACCATGTGGTTCTATGTAATATTATATCCTATTATTCACATGGCCATGTCTTTAGCCCTTGTGGTTCAGATGACCGTGTTTTTAGTCCGTGTGGTTTTAGTAACCTTGTTTTTTTTCATGACTGTAACTGTATTAATTAAACTAACCAAATTAGAACTTCAAAAACAAATAACTAAAAATGAAGAAAAATAAAATCAACATAAAAGTCAAATATGCAACACATGCAATAAATAAATAAAATGATAAACACTTGGTTGCCTCCTGAGAAGCGCTTGTTTAAAGTCTAAAGCTCGACTTCCCTAATGCGAGATCAATCGGGATCTTGGGTTTGGAACTCCTTTGTCCCATTATCAACATCACTACCAAGATAGAGTTTGAGACGATTGTTAGCTCAATAATGGATCGAAAACTCAATTGAAATAGTTAAGAGGGGGTGAATTGGCCTTTTAAAATTTTGGTGGAAGAAATGAAAGAATATGAAACTATTGACACAACGATTTAGAGTGGTTCGACCCTAATTGCCTACTCCTATACCTTAGCTTTCCACAGATAAGGATTTTCCCAAATTTACTAATTTTATCAACCTTTGAGGATAAGGTTTAACCTTACAACTCCCTTAAGATTTTTACACAAATCTTAAGACTCAAACCCTCTAAAAGAGAAAAAAAAAGCAAATAAAGAAATAACCCTTACAAGATCAAAATGTTTGCCAATTAAGCACAATTAGAAATAAAAGCAATTGAGCTGATAGAAAAATAATGAAGCTCAGAAGTGTATGTAAGAAAAGTATGGAAAAATTGAGCACAAAGGTTGTTTGATTGATCTTTAAGCTTAAATAATCTCTCTTCTTGTTGTAATACCTTTAGAAGCTCGTATTTATACCCTATAATTTATTTCTAGCTATTGTGGTTGTTGGGATATTGAATAGAGTTGAAAACCGCTAGTTTTACTCAAATCGCAAGTTTTAAATAAAAGTTTAAAACCGAACCATTAATGGTGGATTTTGGGATTTTGAGTCAAAACTTGGTTTCAAAGTGTTTTTCAACTTGTTTTAGAATGATTAGAAGGTTTTTAAACTTACCTTGAAGTTTTGTTATTGAATTATAATGTTTTAATGAATTTTGTGAAAATTGCCTAAAAGATGTCGAAAAATGTCGATACCTTGAATTGAGTAGATTTGTCTAGTTTGAAGGTTGTGAATTAGGCGTAGATAATTAATTGGATGAATGAATTTGATTTTAGACAAAATGATTAAGTATAGATCGAGATATTAGAATTTAAAGTTGTTGTGTTAATAACTTAAGTTACATAGGAATTTAGCTTAAAGCTTGTGTGTTAGTTGGTTTGAATGAATTTTGGTGGATATTTGAATATGGTTATTGTATGATTTATGTGTGTAAAGCTTTGGATTCATCAGAGCTTGCTACGAGCTAGGGAAGCATTAGTTGAGCTTTTCGCGTTTCGAAAAAAGCATAAAGTGGTGAGTGTATGGAATTTCTACTCGTAAACACGAGTCATGGTTATTTGAGAATCTAGATGTAGCCTAAACCTCTACTCTAAGTTTGAAGTGTAAGTTTCCTTGAATCCATAATTATCTTGTGATTTTGTGGTTTTGTATTGTGCATGTAAAGTGGTTTGTGAATATAGTGACTATTGTATGAAGTACAATCATATACATGAAATGAATGTGTAATATATATGCTATATGACTATGCTAGTGTTTTGAGAAAGATGCTAATATGTAGTGATAGTGCACAGATAATTGGTAAGTAGTATGTGTTGTTTTGAGATATTTTGGCCGTTTGATCTTGGAACCATAGGATATAGTTGGCATGCCATAAGATTGTAAGTACTCACTTATACGTTTAGTGGTTTCAGGGTTGAGGCCCTAGGACATGTTTGGGGGGATAAGGGAATGAGATCTAAGCTCCATTCAACGGGACATGTGACGGGTAATAAGGAGAGTGTTAGCTAAATGCTTCAATTTTGGGACATGTTTGACTCTCTGAGTCTATCTGGTGTGATGAAGATCCATTTATCTGATGTGTGATGATAGAGCTCCCTATATGTTTCATAACACAAGTGCCATCTTATCCCATTTTATCTTATCTTATGTAATTATGTGGAATATGTTCTATGCTTGAGGGACTATGTATGCGTTATGAGAATGACCTTTTAGACGATGCATGGTTAATACTATATGACTCTAGATTTAAGAATGAGGTACTTTTGAGTAAATGATTGGTTGTGTTGCATGATGATATGTTTGTGTGGTGGAAATTCCTTCATTCTCTGAGCTTGTTAAAGCTCACCCCCTTTTTTCAACATATGCAGATTAGTAACGACACGATGTGTGCGGTGTTGTTTTCGAGGAAGTGATCCAACGAAGATTCGTATATTCTTGTAGGTGTTCTTTTGTTTATTTCATATTGGGAAATAAGGCAATATGGTAGATAGGTTTAGTGCCATGACATGTTTGGATAATTTATCGACTTTGTTATTTCATTTTTGGAAGTTTGTGAGTTTATATGTTTGCTTATGTTCATGAACTTTAATGATGGCTTGATGTATCTTGCTTGGACTCATTTAGAAAATTTGAACTGTTAAATTTAGCTATTGGATGATTATTTACAGAAGTATGTAATGCATGATGCTTAGAATCTATTTTGGAGTGAGTTCATTGCATATGTATGCTGCATTCTGATGTTCTGGGGTAGAGGTATCCATATTCGGGATTTAAAATTGATACCTCTGTGTGTTCAAACGTGCAAGAAGTCAAAATAGATATTTGGTAACGATACCTTTTCTCGAGTATCGATACTCGGGGATAAAGTATCGATAAATTTTGACATGTACCAGTAATTCTCGACAAATGAGATTTTGGTCAAGAAACAAAATGCTCAATTGATATCTTTTTCTAAGTGGAATCGATGCCACTTAAAGAAAATATCGATACCTTAATGTTAGTATCGATACATACAAACATTTTTATGAAATTTTGCTAATTAGCCCTTATGCATGATTCTGGTTGTATGTATGATTGATTAACGAATGATTTGCATATAACAATGTTAATTAACTATTTGGACGACTTAAAACTTGTACGGGTAAACAAAAGATGATCGGTTTGATTGAATCTAGCTTCCTATTTAATGTACATGAGACGAGACGGTGGTGTGACATCCCGTATTTGGGCCTGGCGACCAGGCCGGGTATAGGGTGTTACATGACTTTTCTTTTGTCATTTGTTTTATTATTTTAATCATCATGGTTAATTAAATTATAACATATATTTTATAATATAACTTAATAACTAATCAACTATTAACAATTCTATGGTTAACTTGCCATATAAAACCATTAAATTATATGCTTAATTAATTAACAAAAAGCTCAACTAATAAAGATTAATAATGATTAACTTTTACAAGTTTTACGATTCAGTCTTTTTTCCTTAATTAATTAACAAAATGTCAAAATTTTTGAACCAAATTTTAGTATGACACAAATGATCTCGTAAATATTAAATAATTAATATTTATGAACTCACATGTCAGACTTGTGGTCTCGAAACCACCATTTTTGACACCACTAAAAAATGGGTTGTTACACCATGGGTGTTAATGTTAAGACGAGTAAAAATAAACAAAGGTAGTTCCCAAAAGGAAGAGTTAAGGAGCTTTTAAGCTCCTTCTCGATGACCTTGGTTATATCATTAAACATGATAAGCGCAAGGTTGGGACGCCTATTGGACTTAAAACAATCGATCCACCAATAGTCAATGGACTAAGTGACAACATGTTTAGAAATTGGCCTAAGAATCCAAGTAATAATCAAATGCAAGAAACGATCATGCACGACTAGATTAACAGTATGGGAGGATTTAACATATAAGGCGGGATCATAAAAACCTTTTTGGTTGGAAACACCACCGGGGGGTAAGGATAAAAGATTTTCGAAGTCTTCGAGAGAAAGGGGAATAGGAGTGTGTTGGAAAATCGAGCTCGAAAAACGTAGCGGAAAAAATTTAGGGAAAAACTAGAGTTTTAAATTTTTTTCTAAAATAAGAACTTGGTTGTGATATCTAAAGTAATAAGCACTTAATCAAAATTGTACCTTTACGATTCATCTAGGATGAAAGCTTCGATCGAGTAGTCTTCTCCGTTATCCTTAAGCTCACATATGTCGAGTGTGGGCCTGATTCGAATTAGAAAATTTTTAGCAAGAATTACTGGTAGGGTAATTTTACAATTTCTCTAAACTTATGAGTCAAGTTATAAATAAGAAAAATATCTCTAGAGATTTTTTGAAATAATTTGTTTAGACAATTTTCTCTATACAACTTTATCTTGAATTCAAGTGTGTCTAAATAATGACTCAAGGCTCTTTTTAAATAGGGAGAGTTTAGAGAGTTCAACCATGATTAAATTTAATCACCTTAAAATTGAATTAATATAATATTTACCAAGATAAATATTAGATTAAATTTAATATTAAATCTTATTAAATTATTAGAATATTTATCTACAAGATAAACATTAAATTAAATTTAATATTAAAATGATCACTTTAATATTAAATTAATAAAATAATATTAAGATAAATATTATATTACATGTAATATTAAATCTATTAAAATAATATTATTTTTGGAATAGTTAATTTGAAATCAAATTCTCTGGTAGAGTCCTAGTAGGAATATAATTCTTCCACTACTCAACCACCAAAGACCCATCGCCGTTGACCATTTTCTGGCCAAAGAAATGCTGCCGTCGCAGCCGCTAGCACCCTGACTGGTTCGGTTTCTATTGGTTCAGTCCGGGATAGTGATGGCCCAATCGATCAGGTTCAACCACTGATTGGACTGTTAGTTCAATTTTACATACCAGACTTGGTTTGACTAGATTTTGGGCTCTCGAGCCTAGTTTAGAATCTTAGGTCCAATTTTTTAGTTCAATTACCCATTGGGCCAATTGTTTGACTTGAAAGTTAATTTTCAAAAATATCATAGTAATCTTAATTAATTTAATTTTACTTGATCATAATTAATTTTCTGAAAAATCATTTAGATTTTCCAAATTAATATTTCAAAAAATTTCTTTAATCAAATTCTCTAGTTGAACAATTTTTACGACCATCCAATTTAATTCCATATCGAATAAATCAACTCAATGAAATTATTTTCAAAGTCGTAAAATTTTCTTCTAATTCAAAAGTAGTCCGATCGAGTTTTTGTTGAGCTAGCGGAGGGACCAACCGGACATATACAATTAGGCTCTAGTAATTGCAATTATGTCCAGAAGCATCGTTTCGATAATTCAGAATTACATAATCATGGAGTTAGTCCACAAGAAGTACTATGATTGAAAAATCCTTATTGTATACTCTTTATGAAAGCAATTCATCCATTCACTCAATACAATTCTATTTTATCTCATTTTAACCATTGTGTCTTCTTAATGATTAATATGATCACTTTCAACAAATAACTGTGATAAATTGCTCGTTCGAGAACCAGCAACCCGTGACCACGTTCCATATTTATCAATCCACATAATACCAATGAGAGGATATCATTAACTCTTTAACTAAGTTATGAATTCCACTATTGCTAGTAAAGCTATGCCATACACAAGTCGTGTACCCTACATATTGGCTATCGCCTCAATCATTTTTAGAGCATATGTGATACGAGTTTAAAGGCCCAATTTCAGACACATAGATGTGATGGGCTCACACTACCTCAAGGCCCAAAAATAATGTCAAAGTCTAAGCAAATCAAAGACAAGATTTGAGAACGAATATTTTTGAGGAAAGGGGGAATGATACATGCACGGGTGAGGTGAAATTTATTAAATTCCATTCACCGAAGTTGTCATTTTTCAAGTTTGAGGAATTAGTAGACTTGAAATGACTTTTTGGATGGGATCTAGGCATTTCTAGGTTGAGATCTCTGCATGGAGTTTGAATATCTTTCTCTTAGATTCGAAACACGCTTTGAATCACTTGATTTTGAGTTTGGGAGCTTAAGTTATGACCATTTTAGTGAAGACTACGCGAGTAGAATTTCTGGACGGGATTATTACTGAAATTATGAGTTTCGGGTTTAAATCATATTGGGTTCGATTTTTAGGCTTAATTTTTATTATATATGAGCCCAATGTTTTATTTATTAGTTTTTATTTATTTTGAATTTTCGATATTATTTAAGTGTTTTAAGGTGTTTAGGAGTTTTATGTTTCTTAGTCAAACAAGATAGTTTAGTTTAAAACTACTTTTTCTTTAAATTAATTAGAGTTTCAGTATACTTTAGAGTTTCATTTGGATGTACTTAGCTAGCCTATACAAAGGGTTCTTCATTGTTAATTAAGAGGAGAATGATTTTCATTAATAAAATTTTCAACTCTAGGAGTTTTTTTCTTTGTGCAATATTTCTTTCTTGTGATTTTTAGAAGTTGTTTTCTTCTCAATTTTCTTCAAGGAGTCATGAGAATTCATTCTTCACCCTTCATGATATGAGCCAAGGAGGTGACACTCAAGGGGTTGTTTTTCCTAGTGGTCCAATCACTCGAAGCAAGGCACGACAATTAAAATCAAAGATGAATACTTTGTTGCTACAAATTTAATTCATCATGTTCGTGACGTTGACAAATACGGGAATGCAATTCACTGGACCAATCTTGGAATAGTGAAAGCCCATAAATTGGTGGATTAATCTTTTATGTATCTTATTATTATTATTTACTTAATTCTCATTGGTTGGGACACATCACTTATGAGTTTTAAGTAATTTTATTGGTTAGGTTATTATTTATTTATTTTCTTAGATAATTTTAAAGAGTTTTATTAGGGTTCAATTACTCTTGTATTTTACCTATAAATAGGCTTATTTTCTACACATTGAGGGTTGTGGAATAGAAAGAGAGTATTTGTTTTCTTCCAAATTTGTGTGAGGCAAATTTTTGAGAGTAGAGTGATTCTTCTCTTGCTATTTAGTTTGGAGTTTGTTACTTTTGAGGGTATTTCGGAGTTACAAATATTCAAATTTCTTTCCTGTTCATCGGTGTTTTCTAGAGGTGCTTCTTCTAGGGGTTTCGTATGGAGTCGCTCAATCATTGACGTTTTTGGTTACAAGTTAACCAAGGGTTCTATAGGGCAAATCTATCCTTTTTTTTCTTTTATTATTATTTAACTAATTTTATTTATTCTCGTTTTATTTCTAATTTGTGTTTCTCTTGTGTCTAGATCCGGGATTCTGCATCAGTTGGTATCAGTTTCAGGCCATTCGGTGTTATTTTTGAAGCTAAAATCATATCCGAAACGAGTCAAAATACCAAAAACACTTTTCATCGGTTTCGTTGATTGTATTTTTTTCTCCTCTTATTCTTTAAAAAAAAGAAAAAGCAAAAAGCGCAAAAAAAACCGCAAAAAAAGTTGCCTACCTTTCCTACATAGGTTTCTTCTTTTCCTATTATTGTTATTATTTTTATTTTATTTTTCCCAAAATTGAATTTCTTTTCCTTCTTCTTTTCTTGACTCAAGTATAATTAAAGCTTCAATTTTTGAAAATCTTAAGACACCAAACGTTTCCGATTTTTGTTTTTTTTTTAAAATTGGGTAGAGTTTTCTTAAGTGTTCTTTTTATTAAAGCTTTTCTTTGACTCTAGAGTTAGGGATCGTTGCAGGTCTACGTTTTTTTGTTTCTCTTACGCTTTCTAACACTTTGTTTCTTCTTGTGTTAGCAGATATTAAAGGCATGCACAATTCCTTCATCCATGTAGCCTCCATTACAAATTGCCTCGTCAAGTTTATTGGCCTCTTAGAGCAATTAGGGTCTTCATTGTTTCTTTGAAGTTTGCACCTCCGTTATTTGATCTTGATTAGTAACCTTCTCCAAACATATTTACAAGTTTTGAATCATTCAGAGAGTTATTCTTTTGAGAGCTAACGAGTGAGGTTATTATTTTTTCTTTCTTGTTCCTGTTTGTTTGATCTTTCACAGATACCATGCCACTCACTAGATCCCAAACTAGTAAAAATGAAGAGGATGAGCAAAAAAGAGAAAACGATCCTTTGGTTGAGTTTTTACAAAAAGAGATGAAAAAGTTGCAAACTCAATTCGAACATCGCATGACCTAGATGTTACAAGAGAAAAGGGAGTATCTTGATACAAAACTTACAACTCAAGAGAGATACATTGCTGATAATTACAAGAAGTTGAATGAAGCCTTTATAAGCTGATCAAATTCGCGAGATCGAACTTTTAAACGAAGGGAGGGCCATGTTTTTGATGATGACTTTGAGTCCGAGTATGTACCTAGAGAAAGGTTGGAACGAAACAATGACACCCCCAAACCAAAATTTCCTTCTTTCTCAGGGAAGAATGATCCTGATGCTTACCTTGAGTGGGATGAAAAGATGGAAGCAGTCTTTGCTTGTTACAATTACTCTGATGAGAAAAAGGTAACATACGCTGTCGCTGAGTTCATTGATTATGCACTAACATGGTGGAATCAATTATGTAAAAGCAGGATTCTTTATAAAGAGCAACCTGTTACTACCTGGGTTGAAATGAAGCGCATCTTGCAAAAATGGTTTGTTCCACCATACTATTATCGAGAACTCCATCAAAGACTCCAACTTCTTGTTCAAGGAGTTAGATCTGTGGATGACTACTACAAAGAGATGGAGACTATTCAGATTAGAGTCAATCTTGTTGAAGAGGGTGAGGTGACTATGGCTAGATTACTTGCCGACCTAAAGCCTGAGATTACAAATCGAGTTGAGTTACAACACTACATGGATGTTGAAGAGATGCTTCAAACCGCACTCACCATTGTAAAGAAATTACAAAAGAAAGGGACACCGAGGGGTGCTAGTTCAGTTTCTAATCCTGCTTGGAGAGGAAATTGGCAAAAACAAGATAGATTGTGGCATGGGAGAGATGCACGGTTCAAGCCAAATGAGCCTAGAACTTACTCCAAAGATAGAGGTATGCCTAATTCATTTAAAGGTTCTACTTCTACTAATTGAGCTCCATCTTCTTCTTCTACTTCTCCTAGTGCCATTAAGCAGCCAAAAGATATTACCTGCTTCAAATGCCAAGTAAGGGGTCACTATGCTCGAGAATGCCCTAATAAAAAGTCATTGGTGATTCGAGAAGATGGCGAGGTTGATTTTGAGTCTGATAAAGAAGATAAGATGCCTCCTTTGGAAGATGCTAATGATGTGTATACTCATGATGAGTATGAAGAATACTTGGAGTATGGTGAGAAAGCACTTGTTGCTTAAAGGGCTTTAAATGTCCAGTTTAAAGAGGAAGGGCGCGAACAAAGAGATAACATTTTCCACATGAGATGTTTGATTGGTGGACAATCTAGTTAATTGATCATCGATAGTGGAAGTTGCACCAATGTGGTGAGTTCTTCCCTTGTTGAGAAACTTGGCCTACCTTGTGTGAAGCATCCAAGGCCATACCGCTTGCAATGGCTGAATGATAGTGGGGAGGTAAAAGTATCTAAACAATGCTTAGTTTCATTTTCCATTGGTAGATACTCTGATAAAGTTTTGTGTGATGTTATTCCAATGCAAGCTGGGCACATATTACTTGGACGGCCATGGCAGTTTGATCGACGAGTAAATCATGATGGTTTCCTTTACCAATAGACCTTTGTGTTCCTTGGAAAGAAGTTTACTTTGGCTCCACTTCCTCCTCAAGAAGTCTACAATGATCAACTCAAACTTGCTAGTTAGATGGGTAAGGGAAGTGAGGTAAAATCATTGAAAAAGGCTGAGAGTAAAGAGGCCTTTAGTGTTAAAAGCCAACTTAAAGGCCCAACATTGGTGAGTGATTGCACACACAAGTCACGAGATGAGAGAGTGAGTTTATTCGCTAGGTTTCGAGATATCAAATTTGCTCTTTGTACAAAACAAACATTTGTAATTATTAGGTTTAAGGAAAACTTTGTTTTGACTAACCCTAATACACATTTGCCTAGTTGTTTTGTTGATCTTTTGCAGGATTTTGAGGATGTATTTCCTTCTGAAATGCCTAAGGGATTACCTCCTTTACGAGGGATTGAACATCAAATTAACTTTGTGCTTGGTTCGAGTATTCTAAATAGACCAGTCTATCGAAGCAATCCTGATGAAACTAAGGAGTTGCAAAGGCAAGTTGAAGATCTCTTAGAGAAAGGGTTGATTCGTGAGAGTCTAAGTCCTTGTGCGGTCCCTGTACTTCTCGTCCCAAAAAAAGATGGTTCTTGGAGAATGTGTGTTGATTGCCGTGCTGTCAACAAGATTACGGTAAAGTATCGACATCCAATTCCTCGATTAGATGATATGTTGGATGAGCTTAATGGTGCATGCATTTTCTCTAAAATTGACTTAAAAAGTGGTTACCATCAAATAAGAATGAAATAAGGTGATGAATGGAAAACTGCTTTTAAGACTAAGTATAACCTGTATGAGTGGTTAGTCATGCCATTTGGCTTAACTAATGCTCCTAGCATATTCATGAGATTAATGAACCACATACTTAGACCTTTTTTAGGAAAATTTGTCGTTGTGTATTTTGATGACATACTGATTTATAACAAAACTTTGAATGATCATGTTGGGCATGTTAAATTAGTATTGGATGTGTTAAGGCATGAACGACTCTTTGCTAATCTTGAAAAATGCACCTTTTGTATGGATAAGCTTGTTTTTTTGGGTTTTGTGATAAGTTCTACAGGAATCCATGTGGATGAGGAGAAGGTAAAGGCAATTAAAGAATGGCCTATCCCTAAAACTGTTTCTGAGGTAAGGTCTTTCCTTGAGTTAGCCAGTTTCTACCGCAGGTTTGTTCGCAACTTTTCCACAATTACTTCGCCTTTGACTGCACTTATTAAAAAGGATGTATCTTTTCATTGGACAGATAAGCAAGAATTAGCATTTAATGAACTTAAAGATAAATTGTGTAATGCTCCTGTTCTTGTTTTACCTAATTTTGAAAAGACCTTTGAGATTGAATGTGATGCTTCTGGTGTAGGTATAGGTGCCGTCCTCATGTAAGAGAGTAAACCACTAGCCTACTTTAGTGAGAAACTTGGTGGAGCACATTTGAACTATTCGACCTATGATAAAGAGTTGTATGCCTTGGTAAGGGCATTAGAAGTTTGGCAACATTACCTTTTACCAAAGGAGTTTGTGATTCACACTGACCATGAATCACTTAAGCCCTTAAAGGGACAAGGTAAGTTGAACAAGCGACATGCGAGGTGGGTTGAATTCATTGAATCTTTTCCTTATGTTATAAGGTATAAGAAAGGTAAAGATAATATTGTGGCTGATACTCTATCAAGGAGGTACACTTTACTTAGTACTTTGCATACTAAGTTATTAGGTTTTGAGTATCTCAAAGATTTATATGCCACTGATTCTGATTTTGCAAGCATTTAAGATGCATGTGAACATGGTGCATTTCACAAATTTTATAAGTATGATGGCTATCTTTTTCGAAATAATAGACTATGTTTAACAAAGTGTTAAATGCGAGAATTGTTGGTTCGAGAGGCTCATAGTGGTGGATACCCTATGTTGAGTTTGCTTATAATCGTTCTGTTCATTCTTCCACAGGTTTTACTCCTTTTGAGATTGTATATGGCTTTAATCCACTTACTGTGTTAGATTTGCTTCCTTTACCTTTGAATGAGATTGCTAATTTAGATGGTGAAAGGAAAGCTGATTTAGTGAAAGAGATCCATGAGAAGGCTCGTAAAGCCATTGAGAAAAAGAATGAGTCCAATGCACATCGAACTAATAAAGGGCGAAAGCAAGTCTTGTTTGAACTTGGAGATTGGGTATGGGTGCATATGAGGAAGGAACGATTTCCTTCTAAGAGAAAGAATAAACTTGATGCACGAGGAGATGGACCATTCCAAGTACTCGAGAAAATAAATGACAATGCTTATCGCATTGATCTTCCTGGTGAGTATGGTGTTAGTGCTACTTTCAATGTTTCTGATCTTTCTCCTTTTGAATTTGACGTAGGTTCAGATTCGAGGACGAATCTTCTTGAAGAGGGGGAGAATGATACGAGCCAAGGAGGTGACACTCAAGGGGTTATTTTTCCTAGTGGTCCAATCACTCGAAGCAAGGCACGACAATTAAAATCAAAGATGAATGCTTTTGTCCAAGACTTTGTTGCTACAAATTTAATTCATCATGTTCGTGACGTTGACAAATACGGGAATGCAATTCACTGGACCAATCTTGGAATAGTGAAAGCCCATAAATTGGTGGATTAATCTTTTATGTATCTTATTATTATTATTTACTTAATTCTCATTGGTTGGGACACATCACTTATGAGTTTTAAGTAATTTTATTGGTTAGGTTATTATTTATTTATTTTCTTAGATAATTTTAAAGAGTTTTATTAGGGTTCAATTACTCTTGTATTTTGCCTATAAATAGGCTTGCTTTCTACACATTGAGGGTGGTGGAATAGAAAGAGAGTATTTGTTTTCTTCCAAATTTGTGTGAGGCAAATTTTTGAGAGTAGAGTGATTCTTCTCTTGCTATTTAGTTTGGAGTTTGTTACTTTCAAGGGTATTTCGGAGTTACAAATATTCAAATTTCTTTCCCGTTCATTGATGTTTTCTAGAGGTGCTTCTTCTAGGGGTTTCGTAGGGAGCCGCTCAATCATTGGCGTTTTTGGTTACAAGTTAACCAAGGGTTCCATAGGGCAAATCTATCTTTTTTTTTTCTTTTATTATTATTATTTAACTAATTTTATTTATTCTCGTTTTATTTCTAATTTGTGTTTCTCTTGTGTCTAGATCCGGGATTCCGCATCACTTCAATTTACCAAGGACTATTTCTTGGAGGGTTGATTAGAGCTATTTATTGAGTTTGTTGAGATTTATATCTCAAAGAGTTCAATTGGACATTTATCCTTCTATCCATCATATTCATCGGTTTATCGTTCCGTCTTCCACTTTATTTGTTAAAATTTCCATTTCTTATTTATTTATCATTTATTTATTTTTATTTGTTATCAAATTTCTTCTTTTATTTTTTTCAATTTATTTATTACTAAATTTGTTTTTTTTTCTTCTTTTCAAATTAGATCCATATCTTTCCTTTTCGAGTCAAACAGCTTGAATTCGATACTTGATCCGCTTCCTCCACTTTACTTTCTTATCATTTTATAAGAACATAAAGAACACCTAAATTAGATCCATATTATTGAGTTTGATTACTCTTTAAAAGTTACAAGAGAGAAAATCTAAATTTCTTTTCTTTGTCTCGTAGAGTTTTTTTTATTGTGAGTGTATGATGACGAGGTTTAATTTTCTTTGATCAAATTTTCTTTTATTTTTAGTATTTTTATTTCAGCCTCTAATAATGATATGCAGACATAAAATGGAAGAGGTTTTGGAATCTCCTACTGATAGGGACTATTTGCTTTAGTCCGATTGTCTTGTAGTGCGACAATCCTCTAGCATTCAAGTAAGGGATGAT
Organism: Gossypium hirsutum; assembly: GCF_007990345.1. Taxonomy (NCBI): domain Eukaryota; kingdom Viridiplantae; phylum Streptophyta; class Magnoliopsida; order Malvales; family Malvaceae; genus Gossypium; species Gossypium hirsutum. Next base: position 18,687,575 of record NC_053449.1, on the reverse strand, counting down.
TCTGATGAAGTGTAAAGGACTAACATCTTCCACTTGAGGTGCTTGATTCAAGGAAAGTTTTGTTCTTTTATTGTTTATAGTGGTAGTTGTGCCAACGTGGTGAGTAGTTTTTTAGTGGATAATTTATCATTACTTTATCAAAATCATCTTAAGTCATATCACTTACAATGGCTTAACGAAAGTTCAGAAGTTAAGGTAGTTAAATAGTCCTTAATTGCATTTAAAATTGAGAATTATTCTGATGAGGTTTAGTGTGATGTAGTTCCCATGCATGCCGCTCATTTGCTTCTTGGAAGACCATGGCATTATGATCGTGATGTGGTACACCATGACAAATTTAACTGTTACTCTCTTGTGTTTAAAGGAAAAAAATACACTTTAGCCTCTTTGAAGCCTAAAGATGTGTGTAAGGACCAACTGAAAATGATGAAATTTTGTGAAATGGTTAAGGGGAAAGAAAAAATATGAAAAGACAGAGAGAAAAGAGACATTGAGTGATAAAAGTCCACTTGATGTCCCATTTTTGGTGAGTGAAAATACATATAAGGTAAAATTGGAGAGTTCTTACATGGGAAAAGAAAATGAAAAACAAGAAAATAACCATGTAAAGGTGAGAAATGATTATATTTTAACTAACCATAAATCAAATTTGTTCAATGGTGTGTCTTTGTTACAGGATTACAAGGATCCGTTGATGGACTTCCAATTACATTACTCAACAATTGATAGAAGATTTTACTTGTGGGAAAAAGGTAGGTTGGACATTGATAATTCTCCACAAATGCTAGAAGGTAAGAAAAGTAAGTATACATTGGGAGTTGAAACATATAGGCATACCTTGAATGTTTTTGATAAGTATGCTACTGATTTTAAATTTCCTTAAGCGATGTTTTCTCATTGGTCAAGTTTCAATAAACCTTGGTTTGAAACTTCAATTAATTTTATGGGTTTATGTAGATTTGTAAAGGTTAAAAATAGTAATTTTGTTGCATTATATAGGTTTATTAAAACATTTTATACATTTTATCTTGAAAAAAAATTCCTATCTTGACCTTTAAAGATGAATTTTTACATAATAATATTAAACTTCTTAATTGTTATATGAAATTCTTGACTCATCTTTGGAAATTCTTATGAATGACCATGCATATTCAAAGAAAGTTAGCAGTAATTTTTTACTTGAACATTCATGTGCCTAAAATTTCTTTGTTTAGTGTTGATACATTGTTTTTAAAGGAGACGTACATGATCGAAGCAAATTTGAAAGATCGAAATAATGTATTTTATTTTTTAGATAGTTTTGGAGCACAAGAAAACTTAGGTAAGTATTTTTTTTAGTTTTGGAGATGTGAAAACTGCATGAGCAGAATTCCTGGACGGGATTCTTATGGAAATTATGAGTTTCAGGCTTTTAATTTAGGTTTAAATCATATTAGGTTCAAGTTTTAGGCTTAATTTTTATATAATGAGCCTAGTATTTTATTTATTAGGCTTTATTATTTTATTATTTATTTATTCCGAATTTTGGATATTGTTTAAGTATTTAAAGTTGTTTAGGAGTTTTATATTTCTTAGTCAAATAAGAAAGTTTAGTTTAAAACTACTTTTTGTTTAGATTAAGTAGAGTTTCAATATGCTTTAGATTTTTATTTGGTTGTACTTAGCTAGCCTATATAAAGGCTTCTTCATTGTTCATTATGGGGAGAATGATTTTCATTAATAAAATTTTCAACTCTGAGAGTTTGTTTCTTTATGCAAGATTTCTTTCTTGTGATTTTTAGAATGAGTTTTCTACTCGATTTTCTTCAAGGACTCATGAGAATTCATTATTCACCCTTGAATTTTGCAAGGATTAATTTTTGTAGGGTTGATTAGAGCCATTAATTGAGTTTGTTGGGATTTATATCTCAAATGGTTCAATTGGACATTTATCCTTCCATCCATCATATCCATCGGTTTATCATTTTGTCTTCCACTTTGTTTTTTTTTTAATTTCCATTTCTTATTTATTTATGATTATTTATTATTTATTATTTATTTGTTCTTTGTTCTCAAATTTCTTCTTTTCTTCCTTTCGATTTCTTTGTTATTAAATTTTTTATTTCTTTTTTTCGAGTTGAACAACTTGAATTCAATTATTAATCTTCGATCCTAATGATAAGAAAGTGAAGCAGAGGAAGCTGATCAAAGATCGAATTGAAAATACTTAAATAACAAAACAATAAAACCTAATAAATACAATATTTTGCTCATATATAATAAAAATTAAGCCTAAAAATTGAACCCAATATGATTTAAACCCAAATTAAAAGCCCGGAACTCATAATTTCTATAATAATCCCATCCAAAAATTCTGCTCGCACAGTCTTTACTAAAACGAACATAACTTGAGCTCCCAAACACAAAATCTAGTGACTTAAAGAGTGTTTTGAAGCTAAGAGATAGATATTCGAATACCATAAAGACATCTCAACACAAAAATGCCTGAACCGCATCCAAAAAATCATTGCAAGTCTGTTGATTTATCAAACTTGAAAATTGGCAACTTCGGTTAATGGAATTTAATTAATTTCACCTCATCCATGCATGTATCAATAAGCCTCCACTTATATCAAAGCATATGAGTTACATACGCATGATCAGTTACTAACTCAAGATTTAAGTAAATTACGCCATGAATGTTACAAGTGAATTAATTCACAAATGGATTCAGAATTAAATTTATCTTGGGTTCAGTTTAATGTATCATTCTGCCAATGAATACATTTATGTCTCTACCCATGGAGTCAACTACTCCAAGAGCCAAGACTAGTCATCTCCTCAATTGGAATTGTAGATAGCATAAAAATCATTCTCAATATTTGAATCAAATGCTCACTTTGATTCTTTAACGGGATTACGAACTCATTTAGATTATCTATTGAAGTAAGTTGTCTTTCTCTCAATATAAATGTTCTTACAATGACCCTTATCATCAGTTTGAACTTAGACAATCAATGGGCTAATATTTTCTTGTTACAATTTCTCTATGCATGCAAAATATGAAAGACTGTAATACAAAAATGAAATTAAAACCTTTATCACATAATTGACTAATACTTAGAAGATTATGCTTAAGACTGTTGACATATAATACATTTTCAATAAGGATTGAAGAGTTTTTACCAATAGAGCCATTTCCTTTATTGAGTCCTTTGAAATGGTGACCAAATGTAACTTTTCCTCCACTTTTTGGCTTCAATTCGATAAAATTGTCTGTCACCAATCATGTAACTTGAGTATCCACTATCAAGGTACCATGAGTTTTTGCTTGAATTGCCCACCTTAAAGCAATGTTGCTTTTCCTACAAACATAGAATTAATTTTTGATTTTTTGTACCCAAATACTTTTGGGTCCATAAGCATTAGTTTCCAAAATTTTAGTCCCTTTATGTATCCATTTAGAAAGGATATCCTTATATTGAGTAGTAATGAGTCTTTTATGGACCCATACACTTCTAATTATTTTTCCCTTATAAGTTTTAATAGGAACTCTAAGTTTATAGTACTTAAAGTTATTTTTAACAAAGTCTTGTTTTGAAATTTCTCCTATTTCAAACCTCTATATTGATCTTGCCTTGCTTCTCTAACCTCTCTTCGATTTCTGTGAGCAGTTCTTTCAATCTCCCTATCAAGAAATATAAGTTCCAATGGGTTGCCTCTAGTCATAAACCATAAGAACCTGTTAAGAACCAAATAAAAGTGAATCAATATCTCAAAATTAAATTAAAAATAAAATAAAATAAAATGGTTAAATTAACAGAAATAATATTTTTCTAATATTTTAGTCCCCGACAAGGTCGTTAAAAACTTGATGTCTACTAAACTACCTAAGAAATTGACTAAGGCAAGTGAACCTATCAATTAATAGTATAGCTATGGTGAACACAGATATCATTCCCTTGAGGACTGCAATTACTAGTAATTATCACCTTTCTATTACTTAACCTAATAATTCAAAAGACTGATTAAAATTAAATCAAACTAGCTAAATTAACTAATGAATGCACCGAAGAATGAAACAAAAAAAATCAAGTATTAACTAAGTAACAAAGCAATACCTAGGTAAGCATCCACCTAGATTTCATCTATAGTTCTCAATCTAATTTATGCAATTTATTTTCTTAGCTCTTTGATTCATAGAAATCCCTAATTTATACTAATATCTCTTTTGAACATAAGAGCAACTAACTCTAGGTTGATTAATTGAAATTTCTTTCTAATTAAAACTCCTATTATTGCATTAATTCGCTCAATGGATCCCCTTATTAGATTTGACTCTAATCCGGTAGATTTATGTCGTCCTGTTTCTAAGATTACATGCAACTCCATTCAATTATGCAAGATTTAATCACAAGAAGGGTCTATTCAACCTCAGACTTATGCATATCAAACATGGATTAACACTCTAAAATTAAAAACAAAAAATAATTAAGTATTCATAATTGAAAACAAAGAAACTAAGGTTTTATTGCATAAAACTAGAAATCGGACAATAAAATCCATCCTAGGGTTCATCTCCCCTAGGAATTAAGAGAATTAGTTCATAATTACAAGAATAAACATTAAAAATACAATATAATCACTAAAATAAAAGAAATCCATGATAACTCCCTTGGAAATCAACTCGGACTCTTGAATCTTGCTGAAAAATTGCTCGAAAATCGGCTTCACTTCTTTGGGTAATTTTCGTGCTATCCCTTGGTGGCTACTTTTTTTTCTCTTTTATTTCCTTATTTTTACCTTCTTAAAGTGCCAAAAAACCTAAAAATCATCACTTCCAACTGTTAACGCACATGGTTCCTGAACACCACATGCTCTGGACATACGTTCATGTGGGTCACATGACCATGTGGTTTGCCCATGTGAAACTTTGTTGCATGTGTTTAGCTTCCGGACTACTCCAATGTTTTAATTTCCACCTGCTTTTTCATTCCTATTGCTCCCAAGTGCTCTATTAAGCATCAAAACATGAATATAAAGGATTAAAAGTATATAATTCACAATTAGTGTCACATAATCACCCAAAAGTGCACTAAGAATGAGACTAAAATATGTTACTTTTGACACTTATAACTTTTTTATAATTTTTTATGGGAAATTATTATATTAGAATAGAAGATGTCATGTGCCACCATCTGTTTGGTCCGTCAATTTATTTTAACGGTCAACTTGGTCAATATCGAAAACCGTTAATGGAGGGACTTAATTGATTATTTTAATTGATGGCAAGGGCTTAATTGTGTATAAATTTAATATAAGGGCTTAATTGATTTTTATTTTCTTTTGCATTTTCTTAAGGGCTTAATTCCAACATTAATTTAAATCATAACCCTAATTTGAAACATATCCCAAGATTTTGATCCATAATCTTAGAATTTAATCTGAACCTAACCTTTAGTGGTCCCTAAACATGAATCCCAATGTAGAAAGCTTTTTGTTGCTACCATGATAAGTGAAGGAGGAGTAATTGATGTTTCAGGAAATCAGAAGGGATCAAATGGATTTTTAAGCGAAGGATTAATTCATACATCAATGAATTTTGTATTAATTTAGATGGTATTAATATTATTGTAACAATTTGAAAGTTGTAGATTAGTTAATTGAATTTGTATATAATTTATAAAATGTATTAGAACATAAAACTTAATTTATAAAGTAGGAAGTTAAGGTAAAACCCAACATCTCCATTTATCTTAGAAAATATAAATTGATTGTACTTGCATCTATGTAACAGATGTTGGCCTTTGCATTTTCAAGTTAAGGCACTACAGCAGAACAGGTTTTTAACGGCGTTTTTTTAGGTCTTTAGCAGCGCTTTTTAACGCCACTAACTCCATTTGCGGCGCTTGTAGAAGCGCCACAAAAAACGCCGCTGACGACAACGTCGCTAACTTTTGTGGCGCTTACATAAAAAAACGCCGCTAAAGATCATGTTCTTTAGCGGCGCTTAGAAAAAAATGCCGCTAAAGATCATGTTCTTTAGCGGCGGTTATAAAAATGCGCCGTTAAAGATCATGTTCTTTAGTGGCGCTTACAAATAAACGCCGCTAAAGAACATAATCTTTAGCGGCACTTAGAAATAAACGCCGCTAAATATCATGTTCTTTAGCGGTGCTTAGGAAAAAAACGCCGCTAAAGTTCATGTTTTTTAGCGGCGCTTTTGAGGAAAACGCCTCTAAAAGTAATATTCTATAGCGGTGCTTGTTCAAAAACGCCGCTAAAAGTAGTGTTCTTTAGCGGCGCTTATTTCACAAATGCCACTGTTTTGATATGACTTTTAGCGGCGCTTTTTTAAAAAACGCCACTAATTTTGGGATTTTTTTAAAATAAAATTTTTTAATTTTTTCAGCCCTCCTACAATAATAATTCAAAAGCAACCAAATCTAAACTAACCAAAAACAATAAATTTATATAATATTTCAAATTAAATGACTAAAATAATATTAATTAATAAATAAAAGTGAATTCATACTTTTCTTTACAAAAGCGTTAAAAGTATTTATGCAACATACACTATGAAGGCGAAAGTTGCGACTACTGAAACATCTTCATCATAATCTGAAGCTACTGTTGAAGTTCGTCGTACTTTTTGCTCTGCTCTGCTTCTCTCGATGCCGCATCTTTTTGAAGTCGTAGCTGTAGTTCTTCATATTTCTTTTGAACCTCTGCTTCTATTGCTGCTTCTCTCGCTGCTTCTCTCGCTGCTTCTCTCGCTGCGGCCTCTACTTCTCTCACTGTAGCCGCTGCTTTCCTCGCTGCCGCATCTGCTTTAAGTTGCTGCTGAAGTTCTTCATATTTCCTTTGAACCTCAAATGTGGTCGCTTGCATCTGAGCTATCTGGTCTTTTAACCTCTGAACTTCAGCTTGAGATTGACTCCCCGAAGCCATGTATTGGTGCGAGCTGGATCCAAAATATTGGGTTGGGCTGATAAAAGATCCTTGAAATCGAACCTGACCATACTTTTTAGGACCCAAAACTTCAGTAATAATCCGGTTATCAATGTTTTCAAGATGAACCGAACTATCAGTAGAAGCAATCGCTTCGTACTCCGTCTTTTTTTCCTTTAGTTTTTCCTAATAAATAAATCGCATAGTTAGGAATGCAATATATAGTAAAAAAAACAAATGCAATATAACAATAGTCGCATTACATGCAATGAATTAAACCATTAGAAAATAAACACTATAAATAACTAAAACAAGTGAAATTGTATTAAGTAAACGTACCATAATTTCACCAGCTTCAGGAGTCATAGCAGATCCATCCTTCTTCTTATGTGTAATTTCAAAAAGTTGTAGGCGTCCAACTTTTTGACCAGACGACCGTTCCTACAATATAGTAGTAAAAATATTATTTAATATAAAGTTATACATATTTGAGAATATTAAAAAATTAAAAATACCTCCGCCTCAGCTACACATGCAAAACTTCTCGACCCGGCTGTGTGAGTGAATTTTTGTTACTGCCGGCTGCTTTTTCCAACTCGTTCACGATCCTACGTTATAAAATTTTTAGTACGTAAATAGTAAATATTATAAACCAAAATAATTACAATAGTTTGGAAGTACGTCGTACCTCGCCTTTCTTAGAATGCCAAAATCTAACCGCATCTTCCCATTGGTACCTCAACATACCTCGCGAGACATTTTACAATTTCTCATCGAGGGTTGTTTTTGTCTTATAATAATTTTTCTTCAAAGTACTTTTATTGTCTCTCCATCTTTTTCCCAATGCCTTCTTTACATAAGCATCGGAGACCTCTAAAGCAAACCTCGCCTACAAAAAACACAAGTTAATAAAGTAAATATAAATGAAATTATTTCCCAAGCATTACAGATGACATTAACATTTTGTTACCTTAATATTATCGAGGGCTTGGTTTTTGTTGCTATCGGGCATTTGACGCCATGACTTGTAGTTGATAGGCAACATATTCCCATTTCATGCTAAAATGCCCATGTATCCTGCTAAAAGTCGAGCTTCTGATCCAACAGGCTGACCAAAACTGTTTCTGCATACCTTGACACGCTCGACTGGATCTAACTCGTATAACTCTCTAAGTATCGTACGACCTCGACCTCTACGCGTCCCACCATTTTCAGCTACAAATGGTATATTATAATATAAGAATTTAAATAATAAATCAATTATAAGTCAACACGCATGGAATTAATGTAAGTTACTTTGAACTTCCGTAGGATCCTCGTGTGTAATCGGAACATTCAAAGATCCAATTGCTGTTTGTTGTTTAGTACTATTTGTTTCTGTCGAGTTTGGATCATTTTGAACAATGCTTTCCCTTATAATTTTTCTTCTAGGCATTTTATCTGCAATACACATAAAATGTAATTAAACTTAATAACTAATTACAACAATAACAACACATATAAAATAGTTGAGTTATATAATAAGACCAAGATTTAATGCTAATGTAAGTTACATATAATTAAACAATTGTAAAATCTTACTACATCATTATTCGTAAATATCTTCATCCGTATCCTGACGAACCCATTGAAATTGTGCACTAGTACTAGGGATATTATCGTATAAGTTTTGTTCTGGAAATGGCAAAGTTTCTGATCTGTCGTCGATGTTATCTCTACTTCCACTGCCCATGTCAAACAAGTCTCTAGGGATGTTACGGAGTACAACGTACCAACCCTCATCAGTTGGATCTTTTGAGTAAAAAACTTGTTTGACTTGACTTGAGAATACATACGGCTCATCTATCAGTTGTTGTCCTGTGTGAATCAATCGGTCAAAGTTCACCATTGTAAAACCAAATTGATCTTGCTTGATTCCACTAGCTGTATTAACATCGGCTCAATCAGCTCGAAATAAGACAACTTTCCATTTGCCGTAGCAATCCAACTCAATTATGTCAGTAAGCTGTCCGAAATATTCCACATTTCCCTCGACAGGATTATTGTCCCTAGCGCTAGCATAACTTGTAATTGCAGAATTAACAACTATTCCACAATTTTGCGTTCTCCTCAACCTCTCGCGATATTTTGTATGAAATCTGAATCCGTTGATGAGGAACGCACTATATCTTTTAACCACTCGATTTGGACCTTGGGAGAGCCATTTAACTTCGTCGTTTACGCTCTTCCCATTCCAAACCTATTGAATGGAAAGTAAACTAAGTAATTAAAAATGTTATGAGAAAGCATTATAATTTGTAAGCGAAAGCTCCAACCACATACCGTTTGGCTTAACCATTCATAAAAAGATTCTGTAAACAACTTATTGATATCTCGATGTTGTGTTCTTCGGGAGCGCGCACGAGATCTCAATATTTGTTTGTACTCACTATATTAAAAAAATGTGATCTTTGTTAGAAGATAAACAATTTTTAGTTTGATAAATATTTATAAAATTTGTAGAACTTACTTCCGTAAAGGTTCCAATGATTCGTGGTGAAACAGAACATATCGATTGCTTGTACCCACGATAAATTATCTAATTCTGCAATTTCAACTTTGCCGATTGGTTGTCCAAAGCTTTGGAACAAATAAGTATCGGCTAAGTCATAGTCCGTGAGTCCAGTATTCCTATTTGGTCTGTTCAACCTTGTTTCAACATCTTCCAAATATCTCGAGCAGAAGGTCATACATTCCTCTGCCAAGTAGCCTTCAGCAATCGATCCTTCTGGATATCGCTTGTTGCGGCAGTAAGACTTTAATTTGGATAGGAACCTAAACACAATATACAACATTATCAAAAGTTGTAACTAAAGCCATTGAGGTGAATGAAGGAAAATTTTAAAAGTAATTCTTTAAGACCTTTCTATGGGATACATCCATCGATAGGAAACGGGTCCGCCAAGAATTGCTTCGTACGGGAGATGAATTATCAAGTGAACCATAATGGTGAATAAGGAAGGTGGGAAGATTTTCTCTATGTTGCATAAAGTCAAAGCGGCTCGATCCTGTACCTTCTGAAGTTCTTGAACATCCAAAACTTTGCCACAAATGGCTTTCATTATGTTGGATAGTTCAATGATACAAGATGTCACCTTCTTGGACATACAACATCGTAGAGCAACTGGCATTAAATCTTGCATCAAGATGTGATAGTCATGTGATTTTAGCGAATATAATCTTCGATCTTTAACACTAACACATCGAGATATATTTGATGCATACGCATCCGGAACCTTTATATCCTTCAACACCATGCAAAACAGTTCTTTCTCCGTCTTGGACATTGAGAAAATAGAAGGCGGCAACCGATATTTCCCATTCGGAAGTGGATTGGGATGAAGATCAAGCCGAATTCCCATCTGGACTAAATCAAGTCGACTCTGAAGATTGTCTTTTGATTTTCCGTCGACGTTCAAAATTGTACTCACAATGTTCTCGCGGACATTTTTCTCAATGTGCATAACATCAAGATTGTGTCGTAAAAGGTGATGCTCCCAATAAGGCAACTCAAAAAAATACTTCTTTTTTTCCACAAGTCCGCCTCATTAGGATCGTCATCTTCGTCGGAGCTTTCATCGGCTTCATCATTTGATCTTCTGTTTCTGTGCGTGTTTGGCGGTTGGTTCATCTTCCCATAAATGAAATTCATATCTTCCAACATGAACAAAATTTCAGAGCCACTGGTCTGGGAAGGAGCTTCTCTGAACTCTTCAGTGCCGTCAAATACAGAACTCTAAAATCTAAATCTATGATTTTCCGGTAACCACCGACGATGCCCCATGTAAGAGAACTTCTTCCCATTGTACAACCATTGTGAGCATGTTTGTGCAGCACAACAAGGACACGCATAACGACCCTTAGTACTCCAACCGGATAAATTGGCATAAGCGGGAAAGTCATTTATGGTCTAGATCAAAGCTGCACGTAAATTAAAGTTCTCCTTTCTCAGCACATCGTATGTCTTGACACCAGCCCATAATTATTTTAACTCTTCAATAAGTGGCTGCAAATAAATGTCGATATCATTCCCGGGCCCTTTCTCTCCAGGGATAATCATAGATAAGATAAGGGAAGATTGCTTTATGCAAATCCAGGGAGGTAGATTGTAAGGAACAAGCACTAATGGCCAAGTACTGTAGGCAGTGCTCATGATCTTGAAAGGATTAAATCCATCAGATGCTAGCCCAAGCCTCACACTCCTAGGATCGCTTGCAAAGTTTGGAAATTTATTGTCAAATGCTTTCCAAGCTAAAGAATCTGCCGGATGTCTTAGTAATCCATCATCGGTTCGTCCATCATGGTGCCACGTCATTGACTCCGCTGTCTTCGATGACATGAAAAGCCTTTGAAGCCTTGGTATCAACGGAAAATACCGCAAAATCTTAACTGGCTTCTTCCTCGACTGTGCATCATTTTCATTGTTGTTCCCGTCTTCTGTGTTTTTATTTATCCAACGGGTTTGGCCGCATACATGACAGCACTGTTGGTTTCTCCGATCACCCCAATATAACATGCAGTCATTTGGGCAACTATGGATTTTGTTGTACCCAATGCCTAAATCTTTTATCATTTTCTTCATATCCTTGCATGACTGAGGGATTTTTGCAAATGGGAACATCTCTCTCAAAAATTCTAATAGCATTGTCAACGAGTTTCCGGTCCACCCTCCCAAACATTTTAACTGAAAAAGACGAACACAGAAGGCCATTTTTGAAAATTTTGATCCCTCATACAGTTCTTCGTTCATGTCATTAAGTAGAGCGTAGAACTTCGCCGCTTCTCCATTTGGCTCCTCATGAGGTACACTACTTCCCGGTTCGGTAAAAGCAGTTCCACCAATATTACAATCATCAGATGCCATAAAATCCCCTGGGAACGATTGCACACCATGATTGTGCATATTAAATGCATCCCGCAACATACCTTCCATGTCATCCCCTCTATCAGACTGATGGTAAGCAGTACCAGGATAAGATACATCCATCGTTGAAGAGGAAGTACTTCTAGGGCATTCTCCATGAAAAAGCCATTGCTTATAACCCTTAACAAACCCATCAACAATTTGATGCTCGTATACAACCTCACGGTAATGCCAGTTTATGTTGACACACTTCTTACATGGGCAAAGAATCATGTTCTCTTGGCTTGCATATCGAAATGCAAAATTTAGAAAACTCTGCACCCCATTTCGATAACCGTTGCTAACCCTTGACAAATTCATCCAAGAACGGTCCATTTCTTAATTCTTGAAGTCTGACATTGACAATAAATTGCACGGGTTTAGGATTTAGGAATAACTTATTTATTATGTAAGTTATGTAAGTTGTGTATTATGAAACTTATGTAAGTTGTGTATTATGATGGTTATGTAAGTTGTGTATTATGTAAGTTATGTTAGTTGTGTATTATGAAACTTATGTAAGTTATGTCTTATGTAAGTGATGTAAAATATGTATTATGTAAGTTATGTCAGTTGTGTATTATGTAAATTATGTATTATGTAAGTTATGTAATTTGTGTATTATGTAACTTATTTAATTTATGTAAGTGTGTATTATTATGTAATTTATAATGTAGGATATTATCTAAGTTATGTAAGTTTTTTTTTGGTGTATCATGTAACTTATTTAATTTATGTACGGTATGTGTTATTATGACAGTTCTTTATTATGTTTGTTATGTACTTATGTATTATGTAAGATATATAAGCTTATATGTAATTATTTAGAAACTTAAAAATTTAATACTAATAAATTTAATATTTAAACAATATTTATAATTATTTAGAAAACTTTTAAATTTTATAGGTTATATTAAAACAATATTTATAATACTAATAAATTTAATATTAAAACAATATTTATAATTATTTAGAAAAATTTTAAATTTTATAGGTTATATTAAAACAATATTTATAATACTAATATAGATATTAAAACAATATTTAGAATTATTTATAAATTTAATAGTAATAAATTTAATACTAATATAGAAACCTTATAAATTTAGAAAACTTATATAGATATTAAAACAATATTTATAATTATTTAGAAAACTTTTAAATTTTATAGGTTATATTAAAACAATATTTATAATTATTTAGAAAACTTTTAAATTTTATAGGTTATATTAAAACAATATTTATAATACTAATATAGATATTAAAACAATATTTAGAATTTTTTATAAATTTAATAGTAATAAATTTAATACTAATATAGAAACCTTATAAGTTTAGAAAACTTATATAGATATTAAAACAATATTTATAATTATTTAGAAATGTTATCATTATAGAAAATTGAAATATAGGTTATATATCCATATTAATATATGTAATATATAAAAAGAACTCCAATTTACTGCGTTTTTGGCACGAACGATTTCGTTTTTTGCACGAACGGTCCAAATCATATTCCTTTCAAAGTTGCTGCTGGAAAATATTAACATGCTAGATGGACTATGACAATTATGTGTTCATTTTCTAAGCATTGCAAATTGTTACCAATTAATTAAAATATTTCATTTCAAATAATTAAAATTGAATTCATAAATGGATCCGATTACAAACCATAAATGAGTAGTTTATAAACCGAATTCATAGTTTAGAAAACACAAACCGAATAGATAGTAATTGCTAACACGGATTCTAGAACACATTGACCCATTTTCATTCGCCTAATTTAATTTTAGGTTTTTTACTAATGTATCACTTATATAATCACAAATTGCAATAAGAATCTGCCGGAAAAACAATTTTAACAAACAAACAAAGATGATATATTTTCGGGTTAAAATCTGACTAAAAAACAACATGGCCTAATAAATTTCAACACCAAAATCATCTTCATTACCTGGACATGTTTAAAGTAAAATTATAAATTACGAGAACAGTTATATAATCACCAACCAATATAAAATCAAATAAAAAATCTAACAAATACGAGAACACCCAATCTATAAAATACGCAACACTGATTTAAATACCCAGATGCAATTGCCGATTGCCAAGTTTAAAGCAAAATTAAAAATCCCCTAATCTTCTTGTCTATGAATTCAACAGTTTAACGCAAAGCAAATTCTGAACCCCCAAATCAGTAACTTACCCTTGCAGCAGATGAACAACTCCCTAAGCCTTAATCCTCCACTAGAACCGTTTGCTCTGTGACCTTGAACAAAATAATCCAAAACATTAATATCGAAAATATGCACCCGATTCAACAAGGTAACAAATATTACGGAATAATGGGCTTTAATCCGAAGAAATATAACCTTAACCGAATAGAAGAAACACTGAATAGAAGAAGTAGACGACTGCAAATGCGGGTTATAGAGCGACCGCCGGAGTGGAGCCGACTACAATGACAGGGGGGATTTGGGAATTTGGGGATTTAGGGAAATTAAATCGGGGAAACTGGGGGAATAGGAATTGGGGGAAAATGTGGGCTTAATCCGAAGAAATATAACCTTAACCGAATAGAAGAAACACTGAATAGAAGAAGTAGACGACTGCAAATGCAGGTTATAGAGCGACCGCCGGAGTGGAGCCAACTGCAACGACAGGGGGGATTTGGGAATTTGGGGATTTAGGGAAACTGGGGGAATAGGAATTGGGGGGAAATGAAATCGGGGAATTGGGGGGAATATGAAATGGGAAATTAGGGAATGAATTTGGGGAAATCAAAGAGGGGCTGAACTAAGGAAATTCTGCGCAACAAAAACGACGCCGTTTACGTTAGTTTAGTATAAATTTGCGGCGTTTATAAATAGCGCCACTAACGCATTAAAATTTAAAAGATACAAAACGACAACGTTTAGGAAACACTTATAACATAATTGCGGCGTTTATAATAAAACGCCACTGAAATATTACATAAAAACGACAACGTTTAATAGAGGCTATGTAACAGCCCAAAATTTACCCTAGTCGGGAAGTGGTTTCGGGACCGCTAAACCGAGTCACCGAAATGTTTGAATGTGATAATTATTGTCTAGAATATGTAATTATGAATGTGTGAAAATTTCAAGCTTCGATTTAGTCGATTGCATGTGAATTTAGTCAATAGGACTTATGCGAAAAAATTTTAAAATGTGATAGGTCAATGCGTAAGGACCTATTAGTGCATGTGGAAAAAGGGGGGACTTGCATGTCAAATTCCCCCCCCCTTTTAGTAGTGGCCGGCCATGACAAATAAGGTGGACAAGGTGTGATGGGCAAAACATGTCATAGACATGTTTTGTTGGTGCATCATGGGATGAATAACAAAATAAAAAGTTAATAACAAAGAAATGGAAAAAAAAAGAATGATGAAAGGAAAAAAAAAGGGATCATCATTCATGTTCTTGCTAGCCGAATCTAAAGAAGAAAGAAAAATTGTTCATCTTTTATCATCCTTGGCCGAAAATGCTAAGAAGAAGGGGGAAGGGGAAGTAAGACATTCGGCCACTCCTTCTAGTCTTGAATAAGGTATGTAATGCATGGTAGCTTTTGGAAATTGTTGAATGTATTAAGCTAGTTACTAAGTCCC
Source organism: Gossypium hirsutum (assembly GCF_007990345.1). Classification (NCBI taxonomy): domain Eukaryota; kingdom Viridiplantae; phylum Streptophyta; class Magnoliopsida; order Malvales; family Malvaceae; genus Gossypium; species Gossypium hirsutum. The sequence continues at coordinate 18,672,075 of NC_053449.1, read as the reverse complement.
TTACCTAGCCCATGTTCAAATCTTGAATATTGTTGGTAACATGAGCAATCGGTCATCTTAAGTCACTATTAAGGTAAGGAAGTTTGTACTAGCTTTTGAAATTTTAGTTAATATTGAGTGAGTTATCAAGTGATTTTTGTAAACCATGTTGAAATTTCGATTTTGGGGGTAAGTATGGTTTTCGGCTATAAGAGATTAATAAGGGTGATGATTGTGTTACATGCTAAACTTAGATGAAATTGTGTGATTAGATAAATTAAAAGTAATAGTATAGTTGATGAATATATATAGATATACATATTCGGCCATCACTTAGGAGCTTATGTGATGTTGGGTTTAAGCTTTGCATATTCGGCTATATGTATATATACATATATATGTAAGCCCATTCGTGATATTACCTTAGGACTATGTATATATAACCGACAAAAAAATGGGGAAAACTAGCAAAGGTGAAGGCCGAATGAACTATAGGAGGTGTGGATGACTTTTATGCATGTGGGTGTGTGTGTATGCCATTTAGTTGGTGACATTCGGCATTTCTTAATTAACATTAGAGATGAGTGAATGAAATCGGCATGTGTGTTTGTGAAAATGCCGAATGTGAATTTGGATAATATTGAGTAATGTATGTGCTTTAAAATGATGGAATGGAGTGGATGCTTTAAATGTGTTATGAACAATTATAAGTTAAATTAAGGTTTGCTAAATTACCATTGTCATTGCCGAATATACAAACATACACATGCATGTGTAATTGAAGTATGAATGTTTAGCAAGATGGTTAAACTAGTTAATTTATCGATTTAGCTCGAGAAGCTAAAGGTGGAGAGGCAAGCAAGGGCAAAGAAAAGATCATCGAGTAACCGAGTTGGAACCGTCTTACCCAACACAAAGTAAGTCATCAAGCATATATTTTGTATTGATCTAAATAGACATAATGTCTATGTAATCATGCTGAATGGAATGATAAATTTATATACATGTATGTATGTGGTGATGAAAGTGTTGAATGAAGAGAAAAGAGGTGAGATGTATTGAGTTGTTGACCTCGGCACTAAGAGTGCGGGTATAAACATTTATGATCATGAGATTGGCGCTAAGTGTGCGGGTTTAAATTGTACAGCACTAAGTGTGCGAGCTTGATTATGTAGCACTAAGTGTGCGAGCTTGATTATGTAGCACTAAGTGTGTGAGCTTGATTATGTAGCACTAAGTGTGCGAGCTTGATTATGTAGCACTAAGTGTGCGAATTTGATTATGTAGCACTAAGTGTGCGAGTTTGATTATGTAGCACTAAGTGTGCGAGTTTGATTATATAGCACTAAGTGTGCGAGTTGATTATATAGCACTGAGTGTGCGGACTTAATATATACGTTTGAATCATTATAGACACTAAGTGTGCGACATTATTAAGTCGATCACGGACAGCGGATCGGGTAAGTACCTTGAGTTCATGGCCAATAGGCGCTATGTTTATAATTGGAGTTGAGCTTGGTAAGTTGAAACCTATGTGACAATTATAATTGAAGTCACGTACATAAGATTTATTGTGGAATAGGTGAAAGGCCGTTTAGTTGTATGATTGTAACGAAAATAAAATGATGTATGAAAATGCCTCAAATATCCTATTGATGAGTATATGGAATGTGAATGCATGATTTGGTATGAGATTGAACCGATGGGTCTGAGGAACTATGGCATGGTTCGGTATGGATGGAGTAACTAGCCTCGTTCCATCTTATTTCCTATTGTGATAATGTTATTAAAGGATGGTAGTGCATTGCTTATGACTTACTGAGTTATATACTCACTCGGCGTTTCCTTGTCACCTATTTTAGGTTTCTTGGACTCGTCTCTTCTTGCGTGATCGGGCCGTCATTGGAGTCATCACACCGGCTAGCAACCTTTGGTATTTTCTTCTTAGTTGGTCTAAGAGAACATTTCGGCATGTATAGGCTAATATGTTTTGTTGAAATTTGGTATGTAAACTTTTAGCCATGCGAAAATGGCATAAATGTTCGGTTGGGTTTGGTTTTATAACGTTAGGTCGTAAATCTTGATAATTCGACCTTTTTATGCCATATGTCATGGTTGATTATTTTGGTGTTAAAATTCATGATATGGCAATAGTGTAGTAGGGGGATGTTTGACAATGATTAGCCTTTGGCATGGCTAGTCATGATCATAATTTGTGATATGTATGACGAATCACTAGTTAGATCAAGGAGAAATCACGAAATGGGCATAGATGCTTTCATAACAGATGCTGGCAGCAGCAGTGACGTGAGATTGAAAAATCACTAAAAATAGTAGGAGTGGGATTAATTGATGAATAAATTATGTATTCGAATCTCGATGAGTCTATTTTCATATAGAAGCAACGAAAAGATCATATGGACAGTATGTTAAGAGATATTCAGGTTCTCGTGAGACAGGGCCAGAACGGTTTCTGGATTCCCTGTTCCGACTTTGGAAATTCATTATAAATTAACCAGAGACAATTAGGAGTCATACCATATATGGATAGATTCCTCTCTGAGTCTAGTTTCTATAGAAACAAACGGAATCAGTATTGAAGCTCTGTGCAGGGAGATATCCAGGTCGTAATTCGCAAAGGTCAGTGTAGTCGATCCCTGTAACATGGGAGACTTTGACTAATAAACTGTACTAATTGGCCTGACCAAAAATTCTAGAAAAAAATATGTAGATGGGCATATGAGTCTAGTTTCAGGGAAAAATCACGAAACTTATTTTTGAGTTGTGAAACTCAAGATATGATTTTTAAAGCGACTAGTACGCAGATTGGCAGTGTCTGAGAAATATTTTTATAAAGGGTTTAAAGTCTGCTAACACCTCGTGTTCGACTCCGGTGTCGGTCTCGGGTTCGGGGTGTTACAGGCTAATGGGAAAATTGTGGCGTTTTCTGAACAAACGCCACTAATATAACTCCTTCAGCGGCGTTTTTACTAAAACGCCACTAAAAAATCAGACAAAACAACACTGTTTTGCTATCTTTCAATAAATATTTGTGGCGTTTTCACGCAAAACGCCACTAATGGTTAAACTTATTTTCAAATTATTTAAAATAATACTATTTCACTTTTTTTCTATTTTTAACATATAGTTTCCAATGTTTTTAGCATATCCCTTAAATGTGGAAAAAAGAAATTTAAACCCTAAACCATAAGCCCTTAAGTTTAACCCGTAACCTTTATACTTTAAACCCGTAACCTTTAAACTTTAAACCCTAAACTACAAACCTTACACTCTAAACCCGTAACCTTACACTCAAAACCATGCATTGTAAGCCTTAAATTATAAACTACAAACCGTTAACCAGAAGCATCAAGCCCTAAAATACTAATTAATCCCAAACCCCAAAACTTAAACCCCAAACTACTAACCCTAAACCCAAGACACCAAAACCTAGCCTACATCATAAACCCTAAACTCAAAACTCTAATATTCACAAAATAATAAACTTTATACAATGATTAACCTTAAAACCCTAAACTATATACAATAAACTTTTTAACTTATAATAATCACTTAATCATCAAACTATCAAACCCTAAACCGAAAACACTAAACCTACATCGTAGACCTTTAACCCTAAACTATAATCTAAAAATACTAAACATTATATAATGAACTCTAATAACCTAAACCTAAACCAAATATGATAAACTAAATATATAATAACCTACATTAATTATATAATGCATGGTTAAGACCAAATTACTGTTAACATATTTTCCGGCGCTTTCAGAAAAGCGCCACTAATTTTACTATACATAACGACAAAACGCTGCGTTTTGTTTAAGGTATTTTGCTTTTTTGCGGCGTTTGAACGTAAGCGCCACTAATTAAAGTATACATCGAGACCAAAACGGTGCGTTTTGGTTCAGATATTTTGCGGCGTTTTCATATAAGCGCCACTAAATGTAACATAGCTTAAAACAAACCACTACGTTTTGTTAAGATACGTTGCGGCGCTTTACCCAAAGCGCCGCTAAATATATTCTTTAACGGCGTTTTCTAGTAAGCGCCACTAATTGAAGTATACATCGAGACCAAAATGGTGCGTTTTGGTTCAGATAGTTTGCGGCGTTTTGCTATAAGCGCCACTAAATGTAACATAACTTCAGACGAAACACTGCGTTTTGTTAAAGTACTTTGCGGCGCTTCGGCTAAAGCGCCGCTAATGCTATTCTATAACGGCGTTTTCTAGTAAGCGCCACTAATATAATCAAAATTAAAACTATGCATTTTAGTTAAGTATTTTGCGGCGTTTTAACATCAGCGCCACTAATTGAAGTATACATCGAGATTTTTTGCGGCGTTTTCCCATAAGCGCCACTAAATGTAACATGGCTTAAGACCAAACACTGCGTTTTCTTAAGATAAGTTGCGGCGCTTCGTCTAAATCGCCGCTAAAGATATTCTTTAACGGCGTTTTCTTGTAAGCGTCACTAATATTAGTATACATCAAAATTAAAACTACGCGTTTTAGTAAAGATATTTTGCGGCGCTTTAAACAAAACGCCGCTAATACGGTGATTTAGCGGCGCATATCAATAAGCGCCACTAAATCTAGGATACATCAACACCAAAAACGATGCGTTTTGGTTAAGATATTTTGCGGCGCATATCGCAAAACGCCGCTAAGACACTTTAGCGGCGTGTTTTTTGAAGCGCCACTAATTCTTGCATACATAAAGACAAAAACGTTGCGTTTTGGATAGGAGATTTTGCGGCGCGTGGTTGTAAACGCCGCTAATGATATTCTTTTACGGCGTTTTGTTCACTGCGCCGCTAATACTGGAATTTTAGTGGCATTTGTCATGCAAACGCCACAAAATATGCTGCTAAAAGCATATAGTGGTGTAGTGAGGGATACATGTGAAAACTGAAATAACATTCAATCAAGCTTCACTAATTTTATCCTCCTCAAAATGCTTCCCATCCTTATTACCCAAATATTGCAAAGACACAACAACCTCAAAATCATTTCCCTGACCATCGAATATTTTAATTAAACTTCTTTATTCTGTTTACTGCACCTTAACAGTATGTGCCACCCTCTGCTTTAGGAGTTTAAAAACTCCAATAAATAATTTTCCCACATATATATAATCATGGTTCTTGTTGGTGATCATCATTAGATAGTTGTGGTTCATCAAAACTTGCCAAACATTCTTCTGGATTTGTATAAAAGTAATCTTCTTCCTTAGGCTTACCAGGGATCACCAATCTTTCTGCCGGATTCCCCATCCGATCTGCATGAGCTTCTTTCATTTCTGATGAGAATTTATCCCAGCTTATTGATCCAGCTTTATACAGATCCACTAAATCCACTACTGCCTTTCGGTCCAACAGAATTGTTTTCTTGAACCCCAGGTATCTGAATAGGAACACAAATGAAACACCATTAATCCATGTTAAATTGATGATTTGAAATGAAGATAAATTGGTAAAAGAATATATATATATATACCGTCTATGGCCTTCGACCACTTTGGCCATGTTGCCACCATTTGTTGGAACGAAAGTTTCACTTTGCACTGCCACATAATAATCCAATGCTGCCATCTGGTTCGAATGGTTCCTGAAAGGATCAAGCTCTGAAGATGGTAGTAGTGTTTCCTTCTTCACCTGTTAGCCAAAATACCATGCGAGACCCAACTTATGAATAGTATAAAAGCAATGCATGAATCAGGCGGATAAGCTATAATATACTACTAACCAAATTGGGATAAGCTGCTCTAAGAGTTGCCAATCTCCTTTCCCCTCCATATATATCACCAGCAGCTATATAAACTTGGATATTGTGATCGATACCTAATGCCCGTAACGTTAGTGCTGTTTCTTCAGGAGTTAAAGGGCATAAACCTGCTAGCCTTTTCTGCACGGAATCAATTACTTTTTCTTTCCACCATGGATATGCATATCTGATATTGCATTATCATGTGATTAAATAATTGAAGCAGTACATAATTATTTTTGTTATAATATTGTGAATGTTACCTCATTTTGGTTAACTCGTCAATCTCTTGTTCATTGCAACCTTCATTACAACCAGAGAAAGCAATCATATCCATTTCGTATCTGAGATGAAGAACTAGGAAAGGACCTTTGTCTCTTAGAATCCTTACAATCTTCTCTGCCAATGCTTGAATGGGAGGTGCAAACCTCAGTGCTTCATAGTTTACTCGGCAACGCAGCTTTTGGACTTCCACCGGAAGTCCATTGTTAGCAAGCCTTGCATCCGTTTTCTGGAAATGCACCACTTCATTCGTTTGAATTCGTGGAAGAATCTGCCCATAATTATAACACTATCATCGTAACATTATAACAATTATATATATCCATGTAGACTTCTCAATTTCGAATTAAATTTATAAATATTATTTATTTAGTTGGAATTTAAATTTGGAAATCTAAATTTATGTAAAACTGATATAAATTAGAATGATTCAAAATAAAATAATTTAAACAAATATTAGATAAATTAACTAAACTCAAGTGTTAAATCTGAGATTTAAATTTGAAATTACTTAAAAAATCTAATTAACTTTTACTTAAAATAATCAAATTTAATATGTAAAAAAGAAATTTAAAACCCCTACTGATACTACCTAAATTGATTAAAAAAATAAACTTAATTCAAAAAAATTAAAAAATTTAAACTTAAATAGAATTATCAAAACTCAAAATCAGTTCATGAAAATTTTAAAAACCACGTTACTCCAACATACATTAACCCAACCCAAAAACAAAATAACCCCTCAATTCTACAATCTATGTATAAGGCCGCGTACCACATTATAGTAATAAGTCATGTTAGACCAGCTGATAGGTGGCATCGAGAAGAGAGATTCAGCCACCTTCTCCTTTTGCTGAGGTGGCAGCTCTTTCAATATCCGAACTTCGTCTCTCAGTGATGCAATGAAGTATTCTACATCAAATATATCTGCAAACTGACTGCAAATTCCATTTCCTTCATCACAAATGGGATTTAATCGATTCAATCAAAAAAAGTAAATCAATTATATATATAGCTATGCGTATATACCTGTAGTCATTCCAAAACGATGTATTATCTAATTCAGGAACTATGAGGGTCACATTCAAGAATCTGGCAACTGTTACCATATCACAGATCTACAAGAGCAAACCAAGAATTCATTATATATCAATGAAATCAAAACAAGAAGAAGCAAATTACTTACACCAGATCGCATCTGATTCAATCCTCCATTTGAAGATACCATCAGATAACCATTGTTCTCATACACCCCTGAAAATTTGAGTTATTTGACAAGCATGGAAGATACAGTGGATATCATATAATTCATATATAATATTTGTATATATTAAGCAGGTTTATACGTACTTTCAGGGGGAAGAGGGTAAGAAAAGGTGGAAGTAGGGGTCCTTGATGAAGAAACTGTTTCTCCCAGTGATTTCAACTGCATGGTGATACCCAAAAGCATGAGCATGCTTAGAGCTCTGGTCACCCACAAGTTAAGTCGAGCCACTTGGATCCGAGCAAGGATTAAGCTCTTCAGCTTTTCAGCCTTAGCCATGCTTATATACTTCAAACTCATCTTATTGCTGTAGGGTTTCTCCTTCATTTCTCCACCCTCCGTCTCTTCAAACCTTGCCTCACTAAAACCCATCCTTAGCTTTCTTAATTCTCTGCAATAACAAAAAAAACAAAGCAAATTTATTATTGATAATAAAATCTGGGTATCATCCCCAAAAATGAAAAAATTCACCTTATAAAAGCCAGCTTGAAGCAACTTATCAATGGCTTCAGGCTTAAATACAAGGTATTTGTTTTTGTTTTGGTTTTTTTTCTTTGTTGTACCAGAAAGCTGGTTACAAGCAAAGAATTAAAATGAGGGGTTTTAAGGTTAATTTTTTTCATTATTTCTTGCGAACAAAGTTTTAAGCGTCGTACATCAGGCAGACATAACTTCATATATTTCATTCTCTGAATTTACTAGTAGTATTAATTTAGCATTTATATTATTTATTATCAGTCTTTATAAAACTTCATATTATATATTTTATATATAATATTTAGGCATAATCATAAATTTAACCCTTAACATTTATATTTTCTATCAATTTGACCCTTATTTTTTTTTCAAGCTAAATTTAGCCACTAACCTTTAAAAAATAATCGAATTACATTTCTTTAATAGAAATGTTGACTAAATCACTAATATTTTAATGATGTTGGGATGATAGCCTGTGTAGCAGTCCACGTGCACTTCATACTAACATGTCGTTATTTATTTTATTTGTCATGTCAACAAATAATTTAAAAATTATAAAATAATATTTAAAAATTTAAAATTCTAAAAAGTTGATAGAATTTTTTAAAAAATAGCTTGAAGTAGATGTAAATTGCTATGTGGGTTGTCATGTTTAAAAAATTAACATTTTAGCCAGTATTTCTGTTAAAAAATCAATTCAACATTTTTTTTAAGAGGTTGATGGTCAAATTTAACTCTTTTAAAAATATCAGGGTCAAATTTAATTAAAAATAAAAATAACACCTAAATTGACAAAAGATATAAACGAAGTTTAAAAAAAGAAAAAGGAAAAGGAAAACACATTGAAGTGATCATTAGGATTTCTATGGAAATTGGCAAGTACTTACTTTCAATTTGTTTTTTGGTTTGGTTTACATGCAAAGAATTATAGTGAGGGGAATTTTTTTTCATTATTCCTTGCTAACAAAGTTTATGAGTCGGATCCTATGTACTTGACACTTGGGGCTATGTATTTTGCAAATTTAATTTAAAACTATTTAAATTTTGTACATATATCGTTCTCTCAATTTACTACTAGTATTAATTTAGCATTTATGTTATTTATTATTGCTATTTATAATACTTCACATTACTTATTTTTCATAAATTTAAATTTCTTTATTTTCTAAATTTTAAAATTTAGGTTCAACTAATAATAGTTTAATTCAAGTTCTTTATAACATTGTTTTTTTAGTTATATTGCTATCAAATAGGTATTTTTTTTCAAAATACCATACCAACTAATTTTAACAATAATAATAATAAATTAATAGTGTTAACAGTAGAATATGAATTTTGAAATTTGAAAAATAGAATAACTAAATTCCTAAAAATAAAAGTATAAAGATTAAATTTCAGATTTATGGAGACTGTAAGAACCTATGACATATTTTAACCTACTTCACATCATATATATATATATATATATTATATAATACTTAAAACTCAATAAAAAAGAAAAATCCTAAGTGGAGACTTTAAAATTTTGACAAATGGTTCAAAATTTTGCCGCTTTTATATAATGCATTTAACTGTATATGATTTTTTTTCCTATAAAAATCAATCATTATATCAAGTATTTAAATGTTTTTAAATTGATGAGTAGTAACTGATAAGTATAAATAATATGAAGATTAAAAAAATTTAAATTACAATTCAAACTAATTGAATTAATAAGGTATAATGATTTTTTTGGCACTTTAACTTTGAAAAAAATGTCACTTTAGATCTTCATTTATTTTTCGTCTATTTTAGCTTTTAAACTTGTATTTTTTTCTCAAATCACTCCAAAATGGATAGACTAAGTTAACGTTTGTTAACTTTGTCGATGTGGCATATATGTGAATTGTCATGTGGATCACACTTCAGCATTTAATTATTTTTTAAAATTTAAAATGCAACACCTCAAAAATCTCAATGTCATTAATAGTAGTATTTCAAAAGATAAATAATAAATTTCCAGAAAAAAAGGTAAGAGTTTATCAATTGAATAATGATAGTAGAGTCAAAATTTGAAATTGGAAAATAAAGTATGAATAGTGAAATTTTAGTAAAAGTTAAATTGAAAATTTGTAAAACATGGACTAAAAGTGCAAATTTACTATTTTAAAAAAAGGGGCTCAAATTTAGGAATTTTTTTATGAATGTGACATGGATATGAATTGATAGGTGGAGTTAGAAAATTTAGATATGAACTAGATTGAAAAGTGGTGAAAAGAATAGGATTAAAGTGTAATTTTACCATTTTATGAGAAAAGGGATTAATTGCAATTACACCATGAATAAATAATATCTACCTAAGTAATAATTACTTAGTACACATAAGTATGTCATGTGTCAAAGAAATGAGTGATGGAAAAGGGTAAAATGACTTTTTTACCATTACGTCTTAAATATGACAAAAGATAATTTAAAGGGCAATTTGGCCATTTTCTTATTAAATATTGTTTTTTATTTTTAAATTATAAAAAGAGATATTTTAATGAGAAATTATAGGCATTGGATTAAAATCGTGTGATTAAATGTGAACCATTGTTTTAATTAATTACATAATTAAATGTTAAATAAATAAAAATCTTGATATATGAAGAGAAATTATTCTCTTCTATAAAAACCTCAACGTGGGATGCATGGAGGAAGGGAGAGAAGAAAAAAAGTTTTCTATTTATTTCAATTTGGTACATTTCTTACTCAAGCATATTTCTAACTTAAAATTCTTTGAAATTAAATCTAGATATCACATCCAATTCTAATTTAAGAGTGTCTTTTCATATGAAACCAATCATCGAGGCTTGAAGATGAGAATAAGCTCGGATGGTAGATATATGTATAAATGTTGATATAAAACACAAAAATCAATTTCAAAAGTTGAAATGGAGTCTAATAATAAGAAATTAAGTGCCTGAATGTTATGAAAAGTTATTGAAAATTTTTAATGTGACATCTCTTACTTGGGTCTCTTATCGGATTGGGTAAGGGTGTTACATTTAATATTTTCTTTTATAATTTTTATACATTTTAATCATTTTAATAACTTATTTTTTAAATTTAAAAATTAAGTAAATGCTAACGTGTCATTCACATGGCAATCAATTGTATGCCATATCGACAAAGTTAAGAAATGTTAACTTTTTCGTTTATTTTGGAGTGATTAGACAAAAAAATTATAAATTTAAGGATTAAAAAAATTTAAATACCAAATAAGTTATTGTCACGGTACTAGTTACTTTAATTGGTAGCTAATTAATTGATAGCATAATAAAAATAAATAAAAGAAAATAACATTTAATTGGTTGCTTTAATTGGAAACTAAATAACTTAGCATTTATGTTATTAGTTATCAGTTTATAAATTCAATATTAATTATTAAATTGACATTGATAATTGTGTAACAATCCAAAAATTAATGGCAGACTTTTCATCATATTTATTCACAAAATATTCACTTTCAAAATATTTAATGATAATAATATACCTTAACTTTAAGAGTACTTGTTTAAGGGTTTGATTTAAAAATGAATTTCTTTGCGTGTATGTTTTGCTTTTGCCTCTTAAGCTATTTGATACACTCTAAAATTTTGAATTAAATTCCACATAAATTTATAATATTTATTGTACTAAAATTATTTAGCTTCCAGGGTTAAAACATGTATCTAATGATTTAGTTGATTTTAGTTTAATAGTATAAAAAGCTCTAAAACAATTTTTTTTAGAAAAAATTAATTAAGTCACTCCCAATTTTTTTTACATCTAATTGAGTCCTTAAACTTATAAATTTGATCAAATCAACCCTTTGATTAATGTTGGTCTTTAGTTTTTAACAAAGTCGTTGATGTGACCGTTAACGGTTGCTACATTAACTAATGAATGCACATGTGGTGATCCATATCAGCACTAATTGCTGACGTGACACTATCATGTTAGTAAAAAAATATTTTACAAATCAAGTACAAAATAAATTTGGACAAATGATTGTCCAAATTCATTTAAATTTGAAAATCTATTTGTCCAATTCTTCTGCTAGCTTTGTTTCTAATCAATCCCAAGAATCTGACCAAACCTCAAACAACACTGTTAATGAACAAGAAGAACATTATGAAAATATTCCCCAAAGATTTGATAATTGGACTCTTCCAAGAGTTCCAACAAACCAAGTTTACAAAAAAACAACTTTTGAAAATTTAAATGCTTTTTGCAGTTATGTTATAAGAACAAAAGAAAGGAGTTTACCTATTCAAAAAGAATATGAAACAATCCAATTATTAGATAAAGTCGTCATTAATAAACTCAAAGAACAAAGATACAAATACATCCATTTTGGATTAGTCCAGGTTGGAGTCAAACCTCTTAGTGTTGAAGCCATTAAAAATACCTCAATATTAGTAGTCTTAAGAGACCAAAGACACATCATGTTTAATGGCTCATTATTAGGAACTATGGAAACAAGCCTATGTACTGGCCCAATACATTTTAATTGTTATCCAAATTTTATGGTTTCTTTGACTGATAAAAACATTTTACAATCTTTGACACTTCAAATACATACCCATAACTACAAAATGCTTCATGGTACAGAAGTATTAACTTTGGTTTATAGACTCCATTTCAAAGCCATGTATTCTGTAGTTAATACCAAGGCTTTACTCCAAAGCCCGAAAGGAGAAACCCTCTTAATAGAGACAGACACCACAAGATCTCATACTACAATCCCCAGAACAATACAATGGCATGAGATAAACCTTCCTGATAAGTGGAAACTTGAAGGTGCTACAGACCCTGTGGCACCAACCCCCATAAGAAACACTTCATTAAGTGAAATTTCTCAGCACCAAGATGGCACAGTTGAATTAAAATTCAATAGGCCACAAAGAATGCCTCCAAGACACTCCTTCGAAATAGGAAGTACCAGCACAACTTTTAGAAGGTTAAATATAGAAGAAGAGTCAAATCCAGAAACACAAACAGTAGATTTTAGGACAGCCAGAGCCTCTGTCTCTTCTATCCCAACAACATTTAGGACCAATTTACAAGGAATAGATAATTCCTCAAATATAGCTCAACCTATCTATGCCAGACAAGAAGAGAGTCCCCAAAATTCACCTAACATGTCACCAACTTATTCATCAATGACTAATAATGCAAGACAAAGAGAAAATTCAGAAATATTTGTTTTAGAAAAATTGTTTGAAATAAATAAAGAATGGTGTAGAAAGCACTTCTATTCCAACAAAAATAAGCAAAAAAGAGAAGATTACTTTAAAAATTATAATGATAAAAAAGAAAATATTCTTCAAGAATCTCATAGATTTATGAATACTCATAAAGTCCATATAAAATTCTTTGAATGGTTTGAAGAATATTATTTAGGATCTGTTAATACAATAAGACATAATACTAGATGGCAGACTAATAAAGGAGAAGTTCAATCTCGACATCCCCCTTTAATGGAGGTTCAATATCTTCATAAGAATACTGGAATAAAAGCAAACCCTTTAAGAATGAGAGCTCCCGATACAGGAGAACAAATCTCATCAAAAGATATCAAAATGATAGTAGAACAAAACAATTATACAAATATTAATCTTCATACAATAGGAAAACAATTAGATTATATTGAAAATTTGGTAGAAAGTCAACCAATTAAGAAAGAACCAGTAAAAGAGATAACCGAAAAAAGTTCCAAAGAACCAATATTCACACCTTATGAGATTCCAAAAGCTTTCCAAAATCCCAAAATGATTTCCTAACAGAAATCCAAAATTGACTTAATGCTTTAGAAAACCATAAGTCTAAATTAATCGCCCCTGATACCCCAATACAAACCCAATATTCAGTAAATACATTACACCAATCCTCCCAATCTGACTCGGATCAGTCAGATGAACAAAAAATTAACAAGATGGCTTGGAAAGAACCAAAAAGATTATATTATCCAAAAATCACTGCACCTGATCTTAACATAGAAGAAAAACCTGTTTTCCAAAATAAATACAATGCTAATACAATCTATGAATGGAATATAGATGGAATGTCCGAATACAATATTCTTAGTTTATTACAACAAATGACAATGATTTCAAATGTTTATAAAACCCAAAATCAAAATGGATTAATCAATGACCATGCTATAGCTAATCTTTTAGTTGCTGGATTTACTGGTCAATTAAAAGGATGGTGGGATCATGCACTGACTAAAACCCAACAGGAAGAAATTTTAAAAGCAATAAAAAAATATGACCAAGATAGAATTATTTTAGACGAACAAGGAAGAGAAATCCAAGATGCAGTAGCAACTTTAATTTTCTCAATGTCTAAACACTTCATTGGGGATCCTTCTCATCTTAGAGATAGAAATTCAGAATTATTATCAAATTTAAAATGTAAAAAATTAACCGATTTTAAATGGTATAAAGATGTCTTTATGACTAGAGTCATGCAAAGATCTGATAACCAGCAACCATTTTGGAAAGAAAATTTTCTAGCAGGACTTCCCACATTATTAGGAGAAAAAGTTAGGAATCAAATAAGAGAAAATTACAAAGGTATTATTCCATATGAAAAGCTTACATATGGTGAACTAATTAGTTTCACCCAAAAAGAAGGATTAAAAATTTGCTAAGATTTAAAATTACAAAAACAACTCAAGAAAGAAATATATCAATGTAGAAAGGAATTAGGATCATTCTGCCACCAATTTGACATCAGGAATGAGCCTTCTTCTTCAAAAACATGTTGCCCTGAAAAGCCAAAAAATAGGAAAAAGAATATTTCAGAATATTATAAAAAACCTAAATATAAAAAATACAGAAAAGGGAAGAAACAACAAAAAACAGAAAACAAAATTGACAAAATAATAAAATGTTATAGATGTGGAAAACCAGGACATATCTCAAAATATTGTAAAATCAAAAGAAAAATCAATAACTTAAATTTAGAAGAAGAGATAGAACAAAAATTAAATGAAATCCTATTAGAAACAACTTCTTCTGAAAATGATACATGTACTGAAACAGATGAATTACAAATAGACGAATTACATACAACATCCCAGTCTTCTGGAGATGAGAATGAACCTTCAATTAATATGCTAACTAAAGATCAAGAATTTATGATAGAAGTTATTGATAAAATTCAAGACCTAAAGCTTAAAAGAGAATACCTTTTGAAATTAAAATCCTCATTAAAAGATAAACCAGAAAAAGAAAAAGAAATCATTTCTAGTCAATCACAAATGTATAATATACAAGATATAATATTTAATAAATATGAAAAAATAAAACCAAGACAAATTACAAACTCTGAATTATAGTTGGAAATAAAACAGTTTAAATCAGAACTTTCTCAGCTTAAAATAGAACAACAAGAAATGAAAGAACAAATTAGATCCTTAAAACACGAAACCTCAGAAAAAAGTTCATCAGAAACTGAACCTGAACCTGAAGAAAATACACAAGAATATATGATGGTTCTAACTGAAGTATCTATTCAAAGATATTTAATAAAAATAAATATTGTCATAAATAATGAATTTCAATTAGAAACAATAGCCCTTTTTGATACAGGAGCGGACCAAAACTGCATTAGAGAAGGAATAATTCCAACAAAATATTATAATAAAACATCAGAATCTCTTAAGGCTGCAAATGGTAAAAAATTAAAAATTACTTACAAAATTCCCAATGCAGAAATATCCAACAAAGGTATAAAATATCAAACATGTTTTTTAATGGTAAAAGATATTACCCAAGATGTCATATTAGGAACCCCATTCATATCCTTACTCAAACCTTATAAAGTAACAAATAATTCTATCTCCACTAAAGTTTTAAACACTAAGGTAGAATTTCCTTTTGTAGAAAAACCGAAAATAAGAAACCTCAACCTATTAAAATTTTATCCATTCATAATGGACAAATTAATAATTTAATTAATTACAAACAGAAGCAAATCTCTTTCCTAAAAGAAGAAATATGTTTTAAAAAATTAAATGAACAATTAAGAAAAAGAAAAATACAAAAAAGAATAGATCAAATCAAAAAAGAAATAGAATCAATGATTTGCTTTGACATTCCTAATGCCTTTTGGAATAGAAAGAAACATGAAGTAACATTACCATACAAAAACGATTTTGATGAAAGACAAATACCCACAAAAGCAAGACCAATACAAATGAACAAAGAAATGGAAGAATTTTGTAGAAAAGAAATACAATACCTTCTTAATAAAAAATTAATTAGAAAGAGCAGTTCCCCTTGGAGTTGTTCAGCATTTTATGTAATAAAAAATGCAGAACTTGAAAGAGGAACGCCAAGATTAGTAGTTAATTACAAACCTCTCAATCAAGCCTTAAAATGGATTAGATACCCAATACCAAATAAGAAAGATTTGCTACAAAAACTTTGTAATGCAAATATTTTCTCAAAATTTGATATGAAATCCGGATTTTGGCAAATCCAAATAAAAGAAGAAGAAAGATATAAAACAGCATTTACTGTACCATTTGGACAATACGAATGGAATGTAATGCTTTTTGGGTTAAAAAATGCTCCATCTGAGTTCCAAAGAATAATGAATGATATTTTTTACCAATATTCTCAATTCACAATAGTATACATCGATGATGTATTAGTATTTTCAGAAATTTAGAAAAACACTTTATAAAAGTGTACATCAATCTTTATAAAAGTCATAAGAAATAATGGTTTAGTAGTTTCTAAATCCAAAATAAGTTTATTCCAAACCAAAGTAAGGTTTTTAGGTCATTATATTACCCAAGGAACCATTACCCCAATAAAACGATCTATAGAATTTGCTAGCAAATTCCCAGACCAAATTCTTGATAAAGTCCAATTACAAAGGTTCTTAGGAAGCCTCAATTATGTTATAGACTTTTATCCAAGTCTTAGCAAATTATGTAAACCATTATATGATAGACTCAAAAAGAATCCACAACCTTGGACAAAAAACCATACCAATATTATCACCCAAATCAAAAAACAAATCACTAAGCTTCCTTGTTTATATTTAGCTGATCCAAATGCCCCCAAGATAGTCGAAACAGATGCTTCTGAAATAGGGTATGGTGGGATCCTAAAACAAGTTAAAGGAGGAAAAGAGCAAGTAGTCCAGTTTACTTCCAGACACTGGAATCTTACTCAGCAAAATTATAGTACTATTAAAAAAGAAATTTTATCAATTGTTTTATGCATTACAAAATTCCAAAGTGATTTATTAAATCAAAAATTCCTTTTGCGAATCGATTGCAAATCAGCAAAAGAAGTTTTACAAAAAGATGTTCAAAACATTGCCTCAAAACAGATTTTTGCAAGATGGCAGGCAATTTTGAGCATATTTGATTTTGATATTGAATACATCAAAGGAGAAACTAATTCTTTGCCTGATTTTCTCACCAGAGAGTTTCTTCAAAAATGCCCCCCAAACTCCGAGACAAAGGAAAAGGGAAAATAGAAGAATCATCCAAAACCCAAATCACATCAAAACTAATTAAAACATGGTATGAAACTTGCCATGAAGAAGATGAGAAATCATCATCATCGTCAAAATCCTCCAAAAATACAATAATTCAAGATGCACAAGATCCAAATGAGATTGGTTCTCAAATCAAAAAATGGATTGAGTCCCTATCTCAATCTCCAGAAGTAGCATTGGCCTTTTCGCAAATGAAAGAGGAAACTCCTCTTAAACAAATTGCTGCTGAAGCAGCAAAGGTTTCAAAAAATAAAGAGATTGTTTTACACAAACCAAAATCTCTTAAAAATGTTTTAAAAGAGACTTCTCTCCAAGATGTTTTTCCAAAAGAGATAGCGGTATCTTCAAAAACTGCTACACAAAAATCTTCACAATATTTTTCAAACAAATATTTTGAAAAAATTCTTGTTATGGAGGAAGAATTTTCAGAAAAACCTCCACATATATTGGCAAAAGAACTTTTCAATGGATGGCATTTCAAACCATTGGATTCTAAAAAACCCCAATAGTATTATGAAAATATACTGGTCCAAACTGGATCTGTTTTGTTCAAACATTACACAGATCCAAATTTTATTACCCATTCAATAGCCCAAATATTAAAAATTCTTCGACCAAGAGATTAGAGTGAAAACCCAAATGCTCCAAAGAAATTCCCAGCCAAATTTACCACCAAAATAGACCATTACCCATATTTTACATATTGGGATTACCAAATGGCATGGAACAATGCCTTTTTAATGAACAACCAACACATGAGACATTCGTGGCTCATATATTTCAAATATGGCACCCAATTCAAATTCCCAAACTGGTTCCAAGAGTGGTGGAATTGGTATGGACCATCATCCTTTGAGATACTACCAGAAAAAATTCAAAACTTATGGCCCAAATTCTTTGACAAATTTCATCATGAACCAGATCAAAAACACATTTACAGGACAATCCATTTTTTCTCAAAACTATGCATTTCCTGAATTGTCTCATGGAATTATTCTTATGAGCAAGACCAACACACTGGAATTCCATTATTAGTTCACAATTACAGGACTAAATGGTGGGACAAATTTAATAATGAGAAATATGATTCAAAATATTTGGATAATTTTTTCAACAAGAATCCAAGATTATGTAAGTCCGTAACCCCGGATCAAACCACAGCAAAATTTCTTCAAGCAAAGTCAACAGCCAGTGCAATGTTAGCTCAAGCCAAGACCAAAAAAGAATACAAAAAACTCATGGCTGAAATGCTCAGCTCATTGGACTCTGGATCTAAAGATGAATCTCTGGCATCCTCAATCAAAACGGTGGATCTTGCAGATGATACCACTTCGGTAACCATCACCAGGTCCAAAAAGAAATAATACATGAACAGGAGAGATTCCCTACAAGAAATTATGTGAACAGGAGAGATTCCCTGCAACAAAATAATGCGTGAACATGAGAGATTCCCTGCAAGAAATGATGTGAACAGGAAAGATTCCCTGCAACAAAATAATGTGTGAACAGGAGAGATTCCCTGCAACAAAATAATGTATGAACAGGAGAGATTCCATGCAAGAAATTATGTGAACAGGAAAGATTCCCTGCAACAGAATAATGCGTGAACAGGAAATATTCCCTGCAAGAAAAGACAAGTGAATAGTTATGTAATTTGTATTTTGTAACCAGAGAATATATTCTCTGAAAATTTATTTTCAAAAGTTTCAAATGTAATGATTTCCCGATTTAGATGATGTAAGGAGAGAATAGCCCTCTATAAAAGGCTATCAGTTTGTGAATGGAAGGCAGAACTCGTTTTTACCCATTTGAGTTGTTTCTCCAAAAAGTTTCTCAAAGTTTCTCAAGACATTTAAGTTTTCAAAAATTTAGTTTTTAAATTTCCAAATTTTCAAATTAAGTTTTCAAACTTAAGCTTTCAAATTACAAATATATCATTACCAATCCGGTCCTCATATCCTCGGGACTTCCTGGTATCAGAGCCAGGAAAATTAACTTTTAAATTTGAAAATCTATTTGTCCAAATTTATTCTGAAATCATAAGAAATCATAGATATCATAAGAAAATTAATTCGCTGATGTGGAAAGTTGTTAACAGCAACCACAACAATTTTGTTAGAAATTAACTTTCAACATCAATCAAAGGGTTGGCTTGGTTAATTTTGTAAATTCAGATGCTTAATTGGGTACAAAAAGTTGGAAGAGGATTAATTGAATTTTTTTTGAAAATTTTCAAGAGTTTTTTATACCATTAAATCATAATTTTTTTGAAGAGACCAAAAATGTTCTTTTTTCTATTTAACTAACAGTGTCAAGGCCCATTCTTACCTCGGCTTCACCTCTTATTAGACTAGAGTTAAAAGATCACATATCTCAACTGTTTATTATTTGATTTTCTCTTTACTATACCCTATATAACTAGACTATTCAAGGATGGAGCTAGCAATCCAAACCCCAAGGTCTGTCTAGTATTTAAAAGGATTTTAATAAAAATACTATACTAATATTATTTTTTAAGTTTATAATGTATATATATTTAATATATTATGTCATTTATATCACATCAAAATTAAATATTTTATAACATAAATATTAAAAAAACAAGCTAAATTATTTATATATGGAAATTTAATAACATGGATATGATGATAGTAAAATAAATACATATGATATATTTTAAAAAAATTAAAAATAATGTGCTAGAACCATAAAAAAAAGATCTAATGTAAGATTTTATTAACCATAATCTGTCATGTAAAACCATTAATGTAACACTCCATACATGGCCTAGACGTTAAGACCAAGTTTGGAGAGCTACATCACATTATTTCAGAAAGGCCTACTTTTTAACCGTTTAAAGTTGACAAATGTGATCATATATAATTAAGTCGATACAGAGTCCAATTCATAGTTTGGATTCTGAAGCACATATAATAGTGTAAATCCAGATAAAACATTTAATAAGAAGTAAATGGATGAATGAGTTCCTGCCACGCCAACCCACCTAAGTCTGTGATTTACCCAAAATCCACACAACAACTAAGTGAGTTTGCAATTCAATGTGTGTAACTTACATTTAATAATAGTCAGTAAACTACAACCGTAATTTCATTTATCGTAAATCATCTGGTACTCAATATCAGCAACAGACAGAAACAAAGTAAGTCGAGTACAGTTACATGGTATGTCAGATACAGATGCAGAACATATCAGATTCATGTGCAGAATGAATCAGTTCAGATACAAATTCCTAACCCCATCCGCTACACACCATCTCCATCCGTCTCAACACACCATATAGGACATCAAATACCCATCTATCCCTACACACCGTGTAGTGACTATATGTCATGTTTCAGAATATTCGCAATATAGCTTCCAGATCAGAATGCGATAAATCACCACCAAGTTCAACAAATAATTAATCTATCATACTTTCTTCTTTATACGGTCCCAATCCCGATGCTGATGCAAACTAACAGATGCAGATATAAGTATGCGAGGTAATAGATTCAGATCATACCCAGTTAATACAACTTACATTTACTAGTTGTCTTCAATATCAACATTATGTACATAACAACAATTTATACAGAAGCAGATTATCAACTAATGGATTTTATAGCCCAAACCAAACCATACGGACCCTACGGTTGGCCTATGTTCATCGAAAATGGCATTTACGGTTCTAATGAGAAATTTAGAATATTATTCCACACGCTCGTATGGTTCCACACAGCCTAGCACATGTCCGTATGCCTCACACGGCCTGACACACTCCTATGTTACTTGTCTGTGTGGTCCTAATGTACAAACAGTATGTTACACTGCCTAGACACACGCCTGTGTCTCTGGCTCGTATGATTTATAGTGGCCAACAGTGAATCATACAACCTGGACACACGCCCGTGTCTTTGGCCCATGTGATCAATAGTGGCAAACCGTAAGTCACACGACCTGGACACACGCCCGTGTCTCTAGCTCATGTGATCTATAGTGGCAAGCAATGAGTCACACGGTCGTGTAATGCATACAGCCTACCACATGACCGTGTGGCGTCAACAACCATATTTTTCAACGTCTGAAGTTCGCAAAAAGTTAAATTTTCAGTACGCACCTGAAGTAGTTTCGATTGCCACTTCACGAATGCAATCAAAAAGAAAATAAAAAGAAAAGAGAAACAGGAAGAAAAAGAAAGAAAAGGAAAAAATAAAGAAAGAAGGAATACGTTAACTTTTATTTTAACCACCAATTAGACTTCTAACATTTAGCAAAAATATTTGTAATGCCTACGTTTAGACTTGAACATAGAACCAAAAGAAATACAGAAGCTTAACCATTGAATCATCAGGCTCATTCTTGACACAAATTTACGCAGAGTTAAGCATAAGTCAAGGGCTCAAGATTAGAGGTTAATCCAAAATAAAGTAGCAAAACTTCCTAAACTCTCTACTCGAACCCTTGACCTCAAACACATATGCAGAACCCTTACCCACAGATATAGAGACTTAATTACGATGGAACTCAACGGGTAGACATTCAAATTTTTGGGGTGTTACAATAAAAAACAAAACTAAATGCGGAAGCGTATCTAAATTCATTGATTTCTTGTAATCTTTGGATCTTATAATTTTAATCTTCTAAATTAGCACACAAGAAATTTTGAGAGAGTGACTCTCTATTCCAAAGATGAGATATTAAAAAAGTTACTTATGTGTAATTTGTGGACCATAACCCTAATATATATAAATTTTGCACATTAACTCAAATTTCTAATAAGCCCATCATCAATTAGAAATTAGTTACCTAATCTTTTATGATAGTAAATAATAACATGTAATTACTCTTATTATATATGTGATGTCCATATTTTCCAACAATCTCCCACTTGGACCATATACATATACTAATTACTCTATAATTATGTGTCATTATATAACCTTATGAGCTCAAAACTGTACTATCATATCCAAAACGTATTCCGAACAATCTCGTCCACTAATTATGTTAGCATAGAATTAAGACCACTTTTATTACATATATCGTAGCTAAATCCATCCCTAATCATGTATATTAACACAACCAAATGACATAGATTAAGTATAGATGTATAGCATGAAAATTATGTAACGCTCCACTTAATTTATTTTTGTTTCTATAAATTTTAACACAAATGTGTATCTGCTTCAGTGGTTAAGTGTTATAGGTGTGTGTATGAGGCCTTAGGTTCAAGTCTCACTCTTTGGAAAATTTTGTTATTTTAGAATCCAAACTTTACCTTTGTTGAGTGGGCTTATATAAAATTGTCTGTTAATTAGTATCAGAATGAGTCTGCTGGTTCGAGTGGTAAGGGAGTTAGTATGTTAGAGGTCATGTGTCCGAATCCTTACTTAAGTGTGGATGTTATTTTTTTTACTCGGTTGCATGGTAGAGTTTCGATGGTTCTGAGATTCTAAAGTAGTTGAGGTTGAGTGGTTAGTCAGGGAGTTGGGATTTGATAACATATTTTATTTTATTTTATTTTCTTCATTTTTCAAAATTTCCTCTCTCTTACAAAAATTCCCAAAAGAATCTGACGTTAATTTTTTTCTTTCTGTTCTCTGCCACTTTCTCCTTCCTTTTCTTTTCTGACAATTTGTTTTTCATTTTTCTATATGCTATCGTATTTTTGTATCTTGATATTTCGGGTTCATTGTGTGTTTTTGGTAAGTGCGGTAAGTGTGATTATTGTTTTGGTTATTGAATTGTTGGTTAATGGAGTTCGTTTGGTGCTTAGGAGAAGATCAAGGGGACGAGGGCTTTCAATTGGCGCTTTAACTATGTTAAATCATCGTTACCTGTTCGAAGGTAAGGGCTTTGGTGGATTAAAGGGTTGTCTATTTCGATGTAGTTCGGTTTAGTATCAATTTAAGCGACCAATTTGATAATTTATTGGTCAATTTTAGGTGCTATGTGCTCGAAGGTTTTTTGCATCAAAATTGAACCAGGTGTGTTCCCAAAACGCAAAGAATCGAGCTTCGACGAAAGCCAAAAAACCATACTGTCGATGCCACACGGGCGTGTGCCTGGTCGTTTGGTTGGCCGTGTGCAAGACACGGCCGCCTGGTGGTTGGGTGTGGCTATGTAGGCCATACGGGCTAGGCCAAATTAGGAGTGTAGGCCACATGAGTGTGTGGGTTTTAGGCTAGGCCGTGTGGGCCACACGGGTGAGGCTAATCTGGGCGTGTGGGCCTACACGAGCAAGCCACAATGACATATGGGCTCATAATTCTAAAATTTTCCCTAGGGTCAGACGAGTTGTTCTGATCGAATGTAGGCCTACCGTAGGATCGATAAAGGCTAACCAAACCCTAAAATTTAGTGATCTAATATTCTGATATTCTACTCTGAGTAGGACACTATTATGTATGTCTGATTATTTTGTTAATTATATATATGACATCTATATATGAGCATGTTATGCATAGGATTACTGTTCTGTTATATCTGTATCTGTGATTGGGGTGGGTTTTGTATAAGTGGAGGAAGTGTTTTGTATGGTGACCATCGCCTATATTCTGGCAGCTTGGCTGCACATTATCTTATATGTGTCGTAATGGCACGATATGGTGTGTAGGGATGGATGAGTGTTTCTAACCCCACATGGTGCGATGGGATGGTCGAAGTTGGTGTTTAGAGGATAGGGGTAGGATTCTGTATATTTGTTCTGCATATCTGATTATGTTATCTGAATCTGTAAAGGACTTAAGTCTGAATTTGAATCTGATTGTGTATGTGATATCTGTATGGATAACATGTCTATTTCTGTTGGGTTACACACTGAGTTTACGAAAACTCACATCTATTTGTTTGTTCTATTCAGGTAATCCACAAACTTAGGTAGATTGGTGTGATGGAGCCTGACGGTGACCTTGAGTTCGTAAATTGTTTAAGTTTATGGTTTTTATTTTAATCTAAGGATTATTTCTGGAGTTTTGTAATAATTGGACTCTCCGGACTATTTGGTTTAATTTTGGGATTTGGATTTTCGTTTTAACATTTTATTTGCGACGGATATATAAAACCATGGTTTTTACGAAAACAAAGGTTTTTCAAAATTACGAGTGGGATTTTTAAAAACAACATTTTCCATAACTTCTACTATAAATCACGTTTTGGAAAATTAATTAATTAAATGACGCTTTTGACAATAGATGTATTAAATGACTCTTTTGACAATAGATGTAAGCGAATATGAGTTATAAAGCTAGAATGATTTATCGTATCGACTTCGTTTTCAACACCCTTCTTTGTGACATCTCTGGATTCGGCCATAACGTCTAGGCTGGGTTTGGCGTGTTACATTTAGTGGTATCAGAGCCAGATTACAAAACTCAGGCTATAAAATTTTGGGTTCCAAAATTATGTTTAAAAAAGAACTGATTTTCAAATCATTTGGATAATTTTGAGAAAGTATGTGGTGCACCGAGTCTCCGATGTCGATCTTGTAAGTATTTCTGAACTGAGATAGAATATCTTGAAAACACTGTAGTTAGTACTTTCTGAAACTGTACTAAAATAGTTAGATACTAAAACCTCTGAAACCATTTCTAAACTTCTGATAATTTACGCATAAAATATCTGCTAATAAATACTGGAACTGATACATAAAATTTTATAATGTAGATAAAATTTGAAATTTACGATGAACACTCGTGGAACTCACGGTCGTGATATTCGTGGATGTGGTAGAGACCGTAAGGGGGCTCGAGCTGAGTCCTCTTTGGGCAGTATGCCAAGTTTAGACACGAGTGAGACACCAGTTTCGCCTGCTACTAAGACTGGGTCTCAAAGGCATTTGGCTGGAGACGACACATTGTCCTAAGCCATGTTGAGGGTATTGAAGAGGGTCACTAGACTCCATTCTGGATCTGGGGGTCGTTGGTCGGTAACTGAACGACTCTGGTCCAATGGTGCTGAGCTGTTTAGGGGTGTCACTGGAGTCGCCTCTACTGTGGCCGAGTATTGGTTGGAGGCCACTGAAAGGATCATGAACAACATAGACTGTACTCCTGAACAGAAACTTAAGGGTGCAGTCTCTTTGCTTCGCGACGAGGCATATCAATGGTGGTTATCAATTAAGGAGGGTACTCAGCCGGATCGTCTAAATTGGGACTACTTTAAGACCGCTTTCTAGGGGAAGTATGAGGGGGCGGGCTATGTGGTTGTTCGTAGGTGTGAGCTCATGAATCTCACGCATAGTGATAGATCAGTAGCCGAGTTTCTGAGATTAAGCCGTTATGCCCGAGACATGGTAGCGCCTGAGTATGAGAAATGCGTCCGCTTTGAAGGTGTCTTAAGGGATAATTTGAGGATACTGATTGCTCTACAGAGGGAGCGAGAGTTCGCGGTTCTGGTAGATAAGGCGAAGATCGCCAAAAAGGTTATGCACGTGGAGCACCAGAATAGGGACCGAGAGAAAGGTAAGGATAAGAGGGATTCAGAGCCCTCTAGTTCTGTTTAGAGGCCTAAGAAATGGGCCAGACCTGATGGGCCTGTTAGAGTGGGGGTTCATGTTTCTCCTACTGGGATTCAACTATGTAGTGATTCTGGTAGGCGTCATCTGGGTGAGTGTTGGAGGTTAGGCGCTTGTCTGAGGTGTGGATCATTGGAACATTGTATTAGAGAGTGTCTACAGTGGGCTGATTAGATGCAAGCTTCAGGATCGGGTTCTGTACAGCCTTAGAGGGAAGTTCAACAGCCACCTAGGGGCCGTAGATTGGCTAAGGGTGGTAATGGTATGGGCCTAGGACAGAGAGCACCGGGTAGAGGTGCTACTCAGACTGAGGCAAGATAGCCTGCACTGGTTTATGCTGCTTGACACCGAGAGGATAGAGATGCTCCTTATGTTATCACCGGTACGTTATTTATTTTTGATATACCTTATACTACTCTAATAGACATAGGTTCTACATACTCCTATGTAGCTAGTACTGTTTCCGAAAACTTAGGGATTTTTGTTGAGAGCACTTCTAGTGAAATTATTGTACTCAGCCCGTTGTGGTAGTCTGTTCGAGTTAATAGACTTTATAGGAATGTTTCATTAGTAGTGCAAGGGGTTGTCTTTCTTGCAAATCTGATGGAGTTACCGCTTGGGGAGTTCGACTTAATTTTGGGTAAGAACTAGTTGGTTGAGCACCAAGTTAGCTTGGATTGCGTGACTAAAAGGGTTGTTTTGAAGACTAAGGATAATAAATAGGTGGTTGTGATCGGTGAGCGTTGAGATGATTTGTCTAATGTGATCTTCGCTCTTATGGCTAAGAAATTGGTTCGAAAAGGGTGTGGGGTGTATATGGCTTTCGTCAGTGTTTCAGTTTTTAGAGACTCTTCTAATTGTGATATCAAAACAGTGAGGGATTTCCCGGATATCTTTCCTGAGGAGTTACCAGGTTTACCTTCGAATCGAAAAGTTGAGTTTGGTATTGAGCTTCTACCGGGTACAGCTCCGATGTCCATTGCTCCCTACCGAATGGCACTGAATGAGCTTATAGAGCTTAATGCTCAACTTCAAGAGTTTCTAAATCGTGGTTCCCTAGTGTGTTTCCGTTAGGGGCACCAGTTTTGTTTGTAAAGAAAAAGGATGGCACAATGAGAATGTACATCGATTATCGACAGTTGAATAAACTGACCGTGAAGAATAAGTATCTATTTCCGAGGATAGACGATTTGTTTGATCAGTTCTGAGGGGCTTCAGTGTTCTCAAAATTAGATCTCCGATCTAAGTATCATCAGCTTAGAGTTAAGGGAGTTGATGTTCATAAGACTGCATTTAGGACTCGTTATGGACATTACCAGTTCCTAGTTATGCCTTTTGGTCTGAAAAATGCTCCGATTGCATTGATGGATCTGATGAACCGAGTCTTTCAGCCATATCTGGATTAGTTCATCGTAGTCTTCATTGACGATATTCTGGTTTACTCTAAGATCGAGGATGAGCATGATGAACATCTTAGAGTAGTGCTTCAAATACTCTGAGAGAAGCAACTCTACGCTAAGTTGACCAAGTGTGAGTTCTGGTTGCGAGAGGTAACTCTTCTGAGGCACGTGGTTTCTGCTGGGGGATCTGAGTTGATCCGAGAAAGATTGAGGTTGTGCATGATTGGAAACAGCCTAAGAATGTATCTAAAATATGCAGTTTTCTGGGTCTTACGGGTTATTTCCAGCGGTTTGTCGAGGGGTTTTCTCTGATTGTAGCTCATTTGACTAAGCTTCTGCCCAACAGAGTTCCTTTTGTCTGGACTGATATGCAGGAATCAAGTTTTGAGAAGCTCAAGTTTGTTCTGACTCAGGCCCCTATTCTGATATAGCCTGAATCTGGTAAAGAATTTGTCGTATACAGTGATGTGTTTCACGTCTCGATGTTGAGGTGATATCGGTCTGATCCATCTCATGTTGTTCCTATTGAGGAGATCGAGGTTAGACCAGATTTGACTTTTGAGGAGGAGCCGATTTAGATTTTGGATCGAGATGTTAAGGTTCTGAGGAGGAAGTCCATTCCGTTCGTAAATTTCTATGGCGGAATAATGGCATGAAAGAAGTCACATAGGAACCTGAGGACTCAATACGTCAGCAATATCCTTATCTGTTCGGATCAAGTAAATTTCGAGGTCGAAATTTCTTTTAGGGGGTAGAGTTGTAACGCCCCACTTAATTTATTTTTGTTTCTCTAAATTTTGACATAAATGTGTATCTGCTTCAATGGTTAAGTGTTCTGGGTGTGTGTATGAGTTCTTGGGTTCAATTTCCACTTTTTGGAAAATTTTGTTATTTTAGAATCCAAACTTTACCTTTGTTGAGTGGGCTTATATAAATTTGTCTATTAATTCATATTAGAATGAGCCTGGTGGTTTGAGTGGTAAGGGAGTTAGTGTGTTAGAGGTCATGTGTTCGAATCATTGCACAAGCATGGATGTTATATTTTTACTCGGTTGCATGGTAGAGTTTCAGTGGTTCTGGGATTCTGAAGTAGTTGAGGTTGAGTGGTTAGTGGGGGTTTAATTTTATTTTGCCTACAGTTTTGTTTCTTAATATGTTTTTTGCAACCTATGCGTTTTTCTGAAGATTTTCACAGATGGAAGGCTATATGGCAAGTTTTTCTCTAGAGGAGGTGGAAAGGATTCTATTCAATTAGGGGTTGAATCGGTGGATAATGGAATTTCTTATGCGAATTGTTTTGTTAGAAAGTTTCTCAGCTCTAGCGTGGTTCATTTTCAAGTGATGAGATCTATTTTGGCCAATGGTTGGCACCCTATTGGTGGAGTCTCTATATCAGATCTTGAGAATGATCGATTTTTATTTCGGTTTTATTTTGAAATTGATGTGGATTAGGTGGAGAGGAATGGCCCGTAGAATTTTAATTCCCATTTGTTGGTTCTTCATCGTTTAGTTCAAGAGGAGAATTTTTTGACTCTACAATTAACAGAAGTGAATTTTTGGATTCTTGTTAATGATATTCCTTATGGTTTCATGTCTGAGGGTGGTGCGAAACAATTCAGGAATTTTTTTGGGGACTTTTCTTGAATATGACACTTCGGTAGTCCAATTAGCGTATAAAGGAATAATGAGGTTGAGAGTATGGCTTAATGTTGGCAGCCCTTTGAAAAGAAAGAAGAAGCTTCTACTCTCAAATGGTATGTTTGTTTTGAATATGAGAAACTTACTCTCTTTTGTTTTCTTTGTGGAAAACTAAGGCATTGTGAGAGTTTTTGACAAATAAGGGCAATTAATCCAAATCCATAATATGAGTTTAAGTGGGATATCTCACTCCGTGCTCAGTCGAGAAGAACTGCGGCATGGAAGAGTCAGTGGTTGGTGAAGGACGGTGGCAGACAAGGCCCAAGTTATGGCAATTCTAGAAATAATAATGGAAGGAGTAATTTAGGGGATCTGCAAGATGGATTTGTAAGTTAAGGAATATCTAAGGGATCTTCTTCTAATCCTCCTCTCCCTTCAAAAAGAAAGTTGAATATTTCCATATTAATTGGACCAATAGTTAAGAGCGGACTAGGCCATTGTGTTAACACAGTTAGTGATAGTTTTGATGATGAAATGGCAATTCGTGAAGAAGAAAATAGCCCAATGCACAATTTGGATGGGCTAAAGCGTCCTAGGACCCTTTCATTTGCTTCGAGAGTTTTTCCTATTAAGGATTCAACTACAGCTTCGGGTATTCTGTTGTAGGTACCTAATCAAATAAGATCCCCATTCCTTGATAATGAGGCCAATCGGAAGCAATAAAGCTTCTTAGCTGGAATGTTCAGGGTTTAGGAAGACCTCGAACACTTCAACGTCTCCGGCATATGCTGAGAGACTCTAATCCCTCTGTGGTTTTTCTAATTGAAACAAAACTACAAGGTTCTCGATTGGAAAGGATTAGGTGTAAGTGTGGTTACATTAATGGAATTGATGTTGATTCGAATGGAAGAAGTGGATGCTTATCTATGGGTTGGAAAAGTGATTACAAGGTGTCACTTAGATCATACTCTAGACGGCATATTAATACTATGATTGACGAAGATTCAGAGGGGTAGAGTTGGAGGTGCACAGGCTTTTACGGAGCACCGAAAGAAAATAATAAAAAAAGGCTTCTTGGAATCTTTTGCGATCACTTAATGATTTTCCTCAAATCCTTTGGGTAGTTATCGGGGATTTTAATGAAATAGCTTATATGTTAGAGAAACGGGGTGGCTTAGTTAGACGCGAAAGTAAAATGAGAAAGTTTCGGGATATGTTATCTGATTGTGTTATCTCTAATCTTAGGTACACAAGACAGTGGTTCACTTGGGAGAAGGGACACACTACTTCTAATAACATACATGAACGGCTAGATCGAGCTGTTGTTAATGATGAATGGTGGTCATTATTTTTGAATTACAAAGTGTCTCACCTATCACAGTTCTTTTCGGATCATTGCCCTTTACTTTTGGATTCAAAGGTGGAAAGTCTAAGCACTAAAGTACATCACTTTCGGTTTGAGGCGGCAGGCTTTTAGAGGATTCTTGCGAAACAATGGTAAAAAAGTTGTGGGAGGCTAGTTCGGGCACCATTCCTACGAGACTTCATAAGGTTGGGGAGGGGCTAGATAAGTGGTTTACTCGAGTTAAACGTGAAAGATCCATGTCTAGAAAGGACCTTGAGAGGCAACTCCAAAGATTAAATGAGTTGACTCTTTCTGATAAAGTTTTAGGGGACATTGTTGATACAAAGTTAGCTCTTAGTTTGGAGGCCGATAAAGAGTTGTATTGGGAACAAAGAGTGTAAACGATAAAATATATAGGATTTTTCCTATGTAATTTATCACCTTTTTACTTAAATCCGTTGTTAAAACTAAGTAATTGTTTAATAAATTAATGAAATATGTGAAAATATGAAATTAGGACATAGAAATTATTAAAATGTGATTTTATGCTTTATTATATAGTTTTCATGCAATAAATGGCTTATTTTATATTAATTTGAATATATTATTTTTTAAGACATAAAGTGGGTCATTCATGATTAAATTAAATAATAAAATATAAAATTATATTTAATAATTCATTTTAAAATATTTCATTAATAATTTGGGTTTTAATTAATTAATTAAATTGGATAAATTTTATTCTTTGGTCCTCTAACTTGTTGATTTATTCTGGATAGGTCTGATAGTTTTGCTAGATTACAAAACCATCAAAATTGAAGACCAAGTCAACCTAATATTCGGCTACACATGGCTGTCCATTTAAACCATTCTTTGCTTTAGTTACACAAGGTCCTTGCCGTGTTGAAGAAATTAGAGATTTTCTCAAAGATTTATGATTGACCGAGTCTCAATCTTGAGTTGTGTGGCATCCAAAATGGCTTAAAATCAAGCAACAATCAAGTCAAAAGCCACTAAGCATGGCCGACCACAATTTGAGGAGATTTGAAGAGGTTAACATCCACTATTTTTAGCAAACTATCCCCCTTTCCTCACCTATAAATAAAACCCTCTCATTCCTACATTCATCATCCCTCAAGCATCCCTCAATCATTCCTCATCCATTCTCATCATTCACCATTCTCTCTTTTCTCCAAATTCTCTTAGTTTTTTTTTATTCCCACGCCTAGCATCATCTCTTCATAGAGATTTTAGCAATTAAGCCTCTTAAAGAACCCTTGGTCGGCCACCTTGGAGAGCCATCAGCAAAGGAGAAAAGTAAAGGAACGAAGAAGCCTCGTCAGTCAGAGTCTTGGGTGACAGCCACTCTAAATTGGGTTTAATCTTCCTTTTCTTTAATTTAATATAAATATGTTTGCTATGTGTTCTTTGTTCTTGTTTACAACAATGTTAGCTTAATTTTATTTAAGCTAGGATGATTGTTTTGATTAAATAATATTTATTTGATTCATACTTATAATGTTTGTGCCTCAATCGATCATGTTTTCAATTAAAATCAAGTCTGTATTCATTCATACGTGATTGAAATGCACTTGAATTAGCTGAGCGATCCTGGCCAGACGACGGCTAATGGATACATAATTGAAATGTGCATGCTTAATTTAGATCTTGACCCGATTAAATTGTAGGTTGCATAACAACTCTGACCAAGCTCTGTTATCTGCATAGTTTTTAGATTTGTGTGATTAAATTGTTTCAAACTTGACACGTTCCTGTTACCTCACACGAATGCGAAGAAACCCTTAGTAAATAAGGATCAGTAAAATGTGTATTTACTAAGTAAAGGATTTCGAAAAGGACCTAATGTGGTTTCCAAACTCATGAAAGATCGAGTTGCGATGGAATGTTTTTCCGAATGTTATTAAGCATGTTGATAATAAATTGAGTTTAATTAAAGTAATTGTCCTAGTTTATTTATGTTATAATTGTTGCAAATTATGTTTAATTTTACTAAAATATATTTCATTCATATAGTTTGCATACTTAGGATAATTTGCATTAGGGATCATTGCATTTAGTTTAATATATTTTAATCACTTCTCAACTATACTGTGTTTTTATTTACCAGATTGTTAATATAATTTTACAAATTGAATGACTTAGCACAAATACAATCCTTGTGGAGACGATAATTCGATACTTACTTATTACTTGATAATGACTGTGTACACTTGCACAAACCTACACGTTACAAGTTTTTGGCTCTGTTGCCAGGGATTGTCAATTGTTGCCATAGTCATTTTTTTCGTGAAATTATTTATTTTCAATTTGATTTATTTCTAACATTACTAACTTATTCTTTTTAATTTTTGTGATTTTCTTTTCAAGTGTTTATGAGCATAGATCGAATTATCGATTTCCTCCTTATAGACCCTGAAATTGAGCGAACTTTCAGACAAATAAGACGTGAACAAACAGCTCAAAGAGAAGTCGAGATGAACCTTAGGAATTAGAATCAAGACCAAGGTAATGAAACCGATCATGTACGAAATCCTATCCTCATTACCGATGATAGGGATCGATGCATCAGACAATCTACTATGCCACTTTTCAGTGAGTTAAACCCAGGAATTAGAAGGCCAGATATTGAGGCAACTCAATTTGAATTGAAAGTAGTGATGTTTCAAACGCTACAAACGATGGGCCAATTTAGTGGTATGCCCACGGAAGATCCACATCTCCACATTTGATTGTTTATGGAGGTGAGTGATTTATTCAAGATAGCCGGTGTAACTGAAGACGCACTAAGGTTGAATTTGTTTCCGTACTCGTTGCGAGATCGAGCACGAGCATGGCTCAATTCATTGCCACCAAGTTCCATATCTACATGGCAAGAATTAGCAGAGAGATTTTTGGTTAAATATTTCCCACCTAGCAAAAATTCTAAGTTGAGGACCGAGATCTCAACTTTCCAACAATTGGATGATGAGTCTTTGTATGAGGCTTGAGAGTGATTCAAGGAGTTACTTCATAAGTGTCCTCATCATGAGATTCCTCATTGTATCCAGTTGGAGACATTCTATAATGGTCTCAATGCACATACAAGATTGATGGTAGATGCTTCCGCGAATGGTGCAATTTTGTCTAAGTCTTATAATGAGGCTTATGAGATTATCGAGAGGATCGCGAGTAATAACTATCAATGGCCAACAAATCGAACAGCTTTAAGAAGACGTGTAGCCAGAGTTCATAAAGTTGACACCCTCACTTCGTTATCAGCTCAGGTATTGTCTATTTCCTCTATGATAAAAAGTTAACCGCTAATAGTACTAATACTTATGCAACTCAACCACCAAGTCCGTTTGAAGTAGTTTCTTGTGTGTACTGTGGGGAAAGTCATTCTTTTGAGAATTGTCCATCAAATCCCGAGTCAGTGTACTGTGTGGGGAACCAATATAAAAATAGGAGTGGACAAGGAACTCAGTCCAACTTCTACAATCCTTCATGGCGTAATCATCTTAACTTTTCTTGGAGCAACCAAGAAAATGGACCGAACAACAACTTATTACAACAAAAAATCAACCAATCTCAAGGGTTTAATTAGTAAGATCCAAAACCACCTCAAGCTGAGGCATCAAACAGTTTGGAGAACTTTTTGAAAGCGTACATGGCAAAGAATAACGCTTTGATCCAAAGCCAAGCAGCAAAACTGAAAAATTTGGAAAACCAAATGGGTCAGTTAGCTACAGAGCTATGTAATAGATCGCAAGAAACCTTGTCGAGCAATACTGAGAATCCAAGAAATTTGGGTAAAGAACATATCAAGGCAATAGCATTGTGAAGTGGTAAAATTCTAGAACCCTGATTGATTGATCTTGAAGATAAGCTCGTTGAGAAGAATCAACCAGCTATTGAAGTTCCTACACCAAAGGAATCAGAATTTACAAAGTCTGACAAGGTAAACCCTGACTTAGTGGATTTAGATATTTTAACATCTTCTTTGGATGCAGATTTACCTACTCAGAAAAGTTGTTCGGTTCAACCGAAAGTTCCATCACCTCCATATCCGCAAAGATTGCAGCAAAACAAGCAGAAACATGAGGTGCAATTCAAGATGTTTTTGGAAGTTCTAAAGCAGTTACACATCAATATTTCGTTAGTGGAGGCTTTAGAACAAATGCTAAATTATGTGAAGTTTATGAAGGATATACTATCCAAGAAGAAACGACTGAGTGAGTATGAGACTGTCGCATTGACAAAGGAGTGCAGTGCGTTCCTGTAAAACAAATTGCAAGCAAAATTGAAAGACTCAGGAAGCTTTACTATACCATGTAACATTGGTGAATCTTACTGTGGTAAAGCTTTGTGTGACTTAGGAAAGAGTATCAACTTGATACCCAAGTCTATTTTCAAGATGTTAGGGATAGGTGAAGTAAGACCTACAACTGTGACGCTTCAGCTAGCAGATCGATCTTTAGCATATCCCGAAGGAAAGATCGAGGATGTTTTGGTAAGGGTTGATAAATTTATTTTTTCCTATTGATTTCATTGTCTTAGATTTTGAAGTAGACAAGGAAGTGCAGATCATCCTTGGGAGACCTTTCTTAGCCACGGGAAGAACGTTAATTGATGTACAAAAAGGAGAACTCACCATGCGAGTTCAAAACGAGCAGATAACCTTTAACATTCTTAAAGGGATGAAATTTCTCGATCAGGTAGAGGAGTGTTCAGTTATGGAAGAGATAGAAACCTTGGTTTCTATGGAAAGAAAATTTGAAGAAGATCCATTGGAGAATGTCTTAGATCTTGACCCATTGGAGGATGAAGAAGGTGAAGAAAACATGGCTTTGATGGAAGCCAATCTGGGAAATTTTATTCAACCCACACGGTTTGAACCATTAGAGTTGGAAGTTAGAGAATTTGTGCAACCCAAATTGTCAATTGAAGAACCACTTAAACTCGAACTAAAGGTACTTCCTTCCCATTTGAAATACGTTTATTTAGGTGATTGTTCTACTTTGCCTATGATTATTTTAGCGAAACTGATGAAAGATATAGAGGAGTAAAAACGAAATTATAAAACATACCATGCATGAACATTTGCCGTGGCCAAACCCTAGCTATATCCTCCTTAAGAATCGGATGAAGAAGAAAACATATGGAAGAAGATGATACTTTTTACTTATTTAATTTTGTCTTTATTTATCATTTTACTATTTTACCCTTTAAAAACATTAATAATTTCAATGAAACCTTGTCATAATCATCCAATAACAACATAAATAGTCTAATTACCACTTAAGTTCACTCACATTTAATTTTCATAGCTAATTGATACCTATAACTAATAGAACTCTATTTTTGCATCTTTTACGATTTAGTCATTTTTACTTAATTAAGCATGCAAACGTCAAAATTTCTTAACAAAATTTTTATATGACCTTTCTAATATTCCATATACAATAAAATAATAATAATAAAATTTACTCATTGGATATGTGGTCCTGAAACCATTATTCCGATTTCACTAAAAATGGGTTATTATAGTGTAAGACCATGGCTCAATTGTGGCAACGAAAAGACAGTCCACTGGGACATTAAAAATAGGGCAGTTCATCGAAACGATAAATACAGGGTAGTCCACTAGGACGTTAAACATAGGGTATATTGTGCAAGACCATAGCTCGGTTACGACAGCATAGAGAGTCTGTCAAGACATCAAATATGGGATAGTCCATTAGGACGATAAACGTAGGTAGTCCACCAGGACTGTGAATACAGAAAGTCATGTAAAAAAGGAGAATTACAAGTATTGGAAGACGATAGCCAACAATTGGATTTGAGGAAACCGCCAAAAAGGAACAAGGTAATAGAAATGGGAAAAGTCCGCCCAATGGTAAACAAAAGGGCCAATAGGGTGTATGGTGTTAACCTAGCTAGGATCTGTTGGGGGAATGATGCGTCATTAATGCCTTGTAGGTAGGTAATGAGAGGGGATCTATCCATAGATTACAAGTAAGGATCCACCATTAAGAACCGCCAAGAAGTGTTCAAAGAAGCTCAACATGCTAGTGAAAAACCTTGAAAGGTTATGGGGAGATTTGCTCCCGACATAAAACTCGTTGACCTTGTGGTTTATGCAGAAAGGGTTAATTGTTTGTACTCTGGATAGACTAATCGATAAAGAGGGGTTAGTTAGAACCCACTAACAGAAAATAGGTACTAGGACGGCATTACACTTATAAGATAGGTATCGCAAATAAAGCGGATTACAAGGAAGTACTCCAATCACTTTCATCCCAAGTGGGACTTAGTCCGTCAAAGTGGCATGGGACCTCATAAGTTATCCCAACAAATGGAATGTCAACAAGTGCTTCAAGACTATAGTAAGAAAAATGAGTCTGACAAGGATTAAACAAATTTGGAATGACCGCCAAATGGGACATACCCGAGGGTCATTAGGAGGGTAGGCTCAGGGACTACCTTATAAGGACATGGTGGAAAGAAGAATCCACATTGGGAATAGATGAAATAAAGAATACAAGTAAAGGAAGGACATAGTCTGCGGATTTGGCAAGACATTCGAATAACCGTCAAGACTAGTTGAAGGTTGATAGGATTGCCCAAAAGAAGATTGCTTAACAACCTAATCGTCAATGGATAAGTTCAGAAAACAAAATAATAGACATGTCATACAAAATAATAGTTCCTAGAACAAGCACAATCGTATAGAAAACAAAATTTGACAGTTTATTTGAGCATGCTTAAGAATGTTAATACAATTCATGTTTAACAAAAAAGTTCCTACCCATACTGCACTACACACCACAGTAAGGGTGTTTGAATAGACTTTTCTTGGCTGATGTAATCAATTTTTTGATGAACTTATAATGATCTATGATTCATGTGTTTTATACCCAAATTCTGCATATTTAAACATATGAGCTCATTAGAATTTTCTAGTAAGTCATTTTAAGTTAGTTTAGAATGTATTAGGACTTAGAAACTAAGTTAGGAAAATTTTCTGCACTTTGAAAAACATAATGGACATTTCGTATCGGTACCAACACAAACACTTTTTATAAAGTATAGATACTTACATAAAAATATTGATACCTATCAGGTGTTTAAAATTCCTGCAGTGTTTTAAAATATTTAAAAAAAACTAAAACCCTAAATTTTTTCCCTCTCCCATGCCTTTAACCTAAAAACTACATTTCACCAAAAATTTCTTCTTTTTTTTTTGTTGTTCTTTAAAAAATCTCTTGACAACAACCATTCCACTTCCATTTTAACAAGGATTCAACAAATTTTGCTAAAGGATTTCATCATTTTTCAAGCAATTTTGAGGTAAAAAATTTCAGTTTTTTATTTCGAAATTTCAACAATATTTATGATTAATCTTTGTTAAAAATGTGCTATTGGGTTGATTTAGAAATTTTATATTTTTGTTTTAATGCAAGATGTTGCCTAAAACCAATAATTTTACTTGGGAAATTTTTCAAAACCCTTGCCCACAAAGTGTTCGATAAAATTCCCCAACAATTTTCTAAGTGAACTTAGTGTGTCTAGAGTTCTAGTTTGTAAGCAAGCCTATCAAGAAACATCCTCGAACCGACGCCTCGTCATTTATCCCTTTGAATGGTCCAATCGATTCTTTAAATGGTTTTTTTAGAAAATTCGATGAACGATTTAATACTCATTTCTCCACTCGTAAGATTAATGTCTCTCAACCACTTGGTTTTGATTCTTTAGCCAATTTTAACTTTGTTTATCTTCCTATTTTGGTCGAATGGCGTTGGGTTGATATTTTCAAAATCTACTCTCAAACCCATGCCAATCTTTGTTTGAACATTCTCAAACATGAAAAAATGGGTGAGACATTTGTTGCCACCAATTCTTTTCTAATGAACACTCTTATATGGCTCACTTTAGAAAATTTTTAAAACTACCACCTGGAAACGTGTCTAATGAGAAAGGCCCTTATAATCTGGTCTTAACCATTCTAAGCTTGAACACGTTTAAGCTTAACATCCATGATCATTTTTTACACTTAATTCTTACATGGATATTACACCTTATTTCTAAACATGCGATTCTTTGATCCATTGATTATTGGTGGATGGATTATTTTCAAACTAATAGGTATCCCGACCTAGCTTATCATGTTTAATGATATTACCAAGGTCATTAGCAAAGAGCTTACCAGTACCCTCACCTTGCCTTTTGAAACATACCTCTCCTATATTTTTAAACGTCTCAAAATCCCAACCCGGGGTGTTCCACCTATGGCCACCTCCTACACTCCACTTAGCTTTGGTGCCTTACATCATATTAGGTATAAGAAGGATCCATGCACTGGCACATGGGTTAAGGATGTCCAACCAGCACCCTTGAAGATGAAGATTCTAAGGGAGATCACGATGAAGTTCCTCCTCCCGAGCATGATCCTTCTCAACCTGCTCATTCTGTTGGTCCTTCACATGTTGCTCCATTTTTTGCCGAGACCACCGCCATTATTAATATCATTAATTCATTGAGTGATGAATTTAGAGAATTTAGGGTTGAGGTAAATGTTGAAAAATCTTTGGCTGATTTGGATACTAGTATAAATCTAATACCTTATAAAATTTTCAAACAACTTAGTCTCAAGGAACCAAAATCCTCTAGGATGAGTATTCAATTAGATGATAGATCAATTAAGTATCCTAAGGGTATTCTTGAGGATATACTTATTAAAGTAGATAAATTCATATTTCCTGTTGATTTCGTTACATTGGAATGGATGAGTATATTGATGTACCCATGATATTAGGTTGACCCTTTTTAACCACTGCTAGAACTA
This sequence comes from Gossypium hirsutum, assembly GCF_007990345.1. Taxonomy (NCBI): domain Eukaryota; kingdom Viridiplantae; phylum Streptophyta; class Magnoliopsida; order Malvales; family Malvaceae; genus Gossypium; species Gossypium hirsutum. Next base: position 18,633,014 of record NC_053449.1, on the reverse strand, counting down.
TTATTGATATGGCTAATGGTGAACTTGTACTGAGGTAGGTGATGAAGAGGCTACTCTTCAAGCACATGATGCTGTGAGAGTTTTTAGTGAGCGAAATGGTACTTGTCATTATCTTGATGTTAGTAATCATGCGACTCAACATTCTTTGTACGAAATCAATCATGAATACGTGTTAGAACTATATCCTTTTCAAGGTGATGAAAATCAAGGGACAACTGAAGAGAGAATGGTTCAGCTCAATGAATTAGATGAATGGAGAATAAAGGTAGAATGTTCAAAAAAGTAACAAAGCAACGGCATGGTGTGCATGTACAGAGGACGAACCAATTCAAAGTTGGAGACAAAGTACTGCTGGACAATCTGGATCCACGAATGTTCTCTGAAGAGTTGAAATCCAGATGGTCGAATCCATTTGTGGTACGAAACGTATTCCCATACGAAACCACTGAGGTAACACACCCTGATTATGACACATTCAAGGTAAATAGTCATCATCTCAAACTTTATTTTGATGGTGATATTGATAACGAGAGAGATGAGCTCCGGTTCGAAAATTTGACTTAATCGTAAGCTTGAAAAGGGAAGTCGAGCTTAGACTTTAAACAAGCATTTCTCGGGAGGCAACCCGAATATTTTATTATTATTATTATTATTATATTTCCATTCAATTTTGTTGCATGCTTATTTTCTTATTTACATAACTTTTGTTTTTATTAATTCAAAAAAAATCAAAAAGAAAAAGTGTCACACGATCTGGGGTAGACCACACAGCTTAGAGACACGGTCGTGTGACCCACACCCCCTTGACACAATCGTGAGAGAAGTGAACAATTAACCCCACACGGCCTGAATGAATCCACACAGTCGTGCGATACACACAGCCTAGACACATGGGCGTATCACAAATCATATGAATATTGGAGCCAATTTTTCAATTTTCTTTTAACACACACGGTCTAAGTGGATTCACACGGTCTAGCGACATGGCTGTGTGGTGCACACGGCCTAGACACACAGGTGTGTCTAAGGCCGTGTAAACACTAGAGCAAATTTTAAAAGTTTTTAATAGGTCATACGGTCGTGTAGCCCACATGACCATATACCCTTTTTTTAAAGCTAGTTTTTTTTTCCTTCCTACTCCATTTCACCAAACCCTAATCGCCGCTTTATCTTCGCCGTGATCACGCACCCAAAAGCCCCCCAAACTATCTTTTATTTTTGTTTTTATTTGTTTTTATTCTATTTGTCGGACTTATATGTTGTATTTTATTATATCATGCACTTTACTTTTATTATTATTTTTCCGGTTGTTTTTATTTTTTGTTATCTTTTTATCGTATTTTATTTTTTTTGTCTATCTTCTTATTAGTTTGCTCAAAACCATGTACTTAATTTAGAATCTCCTACGATTCCGAATTTCATTATTCTGACGAAATCTTCCAAATTCAAGATAGTTTCAGTTCTCTTCCTCACTTATTATATTTGCTTATTATGTTTATATTTGTTTGTACATTGAGGGCAATGTACATCTTAAGTGTGGGGAGGATTTATATGTTTATGCGATATAGTCCTTGAATCATTTTTTTTAAAGTAATTTTCTTAAACCTAACATTGAAGTTGATTTTTTTTAATTTGGAGTTTTTATTAATTCTGTTTGGGATTAATTTGTGAATTTTTATGCATTGTGTGATTTATACTTTAAGACACGAGAGAGTCAAGCATGATAAGTTTTTTTCAGAATATTATTTTAGGTTATCTCCCTGAACTGAAGCATTATCTTGAAAATTAAAATTTACAAATTTAACATCAAAACCATAATTTTTTGTGAGCTTTTGAGCCTATAAAACATACATTTTATTTCGGGCTCATTTTATTTTTGGTTGAGTATGTCAATTTGATTTGTTATTTTAGAACTTGCTTCGGTTATACATTTCTAGGCCACATTATTTATTTGATATACTGAGATGATATAGGCACTTAGGATTCAATTCGCTTAACCTATAAACAACTTACTCGTTAAATTAACCCCTAATTAACCTCGTTGATCCTAACAATTTTTTTCTTATCACCCGTTTGTGTTAACTCATAACCTATATTAATGTTGTAAATCATCCTTTTTATTGACTCCCTTTTTGTCGAGATTCGATTTGGTTAGTTGCCTAACTATGTTTCATAATTTGCATTGTTGAGTTCTCTCTTTATTGAAAAAAAATAAATGAAAAAAAACTTTGAATTGCGAGTCTCATCGATTGTATAAAAGCTCACATCCACCATTTATTTCTTAATGTAAATTCTTTTAATTCAGCAACTGATTTTTCTAGTTTGGTAACTTATGAACTCGACTCTCGATTGTAACCAACTTTTCTGACCTTTTTTGCAGTCTTAACTAAAACCCCGTTACAACCTTGTAAAGACATTTTGATTGGTGTGTCATCTCGTTATATAATGGTAGAGATTTGATTTTTAAGCAAATCTATGGTAATAACATTGCTTGTTCGACTGTTGAGTGCACATTACTTGAACCTTAAACACTTTGAGTGCTTTGAGTGAACCTTAGTGAGGGTGTTCATTCTTATTGAGTGGAATTTTAGATCATTATTGAGATAGGGGAGACTCCTATGTTTTTTGCGTTTTAAAAGTTTCTGCTTGGATTGCTTGTATTCTTTAGTGTCATTTTAGTTTAAGTTTCCAATGCATAATTATATGTAAATTATCTTAAGACATTATCGGTGAAAATAATAAATCGAGAGAAGTTAACTTGAATGTGGGTTGAGAATTTTGCTTGTGGATAAGCAAACGCTTAAGTGTGGGGATATTTGATAAGTGTTAAAATTAACATGTTTTAACCTCATTCTTAATACATTTTTGGGTGATTATCTAATGTTAATTGTGAATTTTATGCTCGTAATCTTTTAAATTCATATTTTAATTCTTAATAAAGCACTTGGGAGCAAAATGAGCGAAAATGAGTGAAAACCGGAGCGTCGAAGCAAGCTGCAGGAGCCACAGAGGTTGAACCATTCCACACGGCCGTGTGACCTACACAAGCTGAACCATTCCACACAGCCATGTGACCCACACGGGCGTGTGGTAGGCCATGTCGATTTCACGGAATTGCACACTGAACTATAAAAAATCACGATTTTAGGCTTTTCGGGCATTTTAAGACGTATATATGACAAAAACAAGAAGATAGGAGAGACTTGTCATAGAATATTCAAGAAAACAACTAGAAAACACCATTGAAGTTAGCTTTGAAGCAGATTTCCGTCAAGATTGAAGATTCCTGGTTGATTTCTTAGGAAGTTATCATAAGTTTTTTTATTTCTTTCGGTTATACTGTATATTGGATGTTTCTATTTTCAAGCATGAACTAATTTTCTAAATACCTAAGGGAGATGAACCCTATGATGGATTTTTTCGTTTGATTTTTATTTTACGCAATAAATATTTAGTTTCTTGTTCTCAATTATGTGTGCTTAATTCTTGGTTTGATATTTCTAGATTATTAATTCATGTTTGATGTGCTTAAATAGGTGGTTGAATAGACCCTGTTTAAGAGTAGATCTTATATAGTTGAGTGGAGTTGCATGCAATCCTAGAAATAGGATGACATAAATCTACCGGATTAGAGTCAAATCTAATAGGGGAATCCATAGCACGAGTTAATATGATAATAGAGATTTTAATTAGAAAGAAATTTCAATTAATCAATCTAGAGTCAGTTGCTCTTATGCTCGAAAGAGATATTTGCATAATTTAGGGATCAAGTTACTAAAAAAATTGTGTAATTTAGATTGATAGTGACAGATGAAATCTAGGTAAGTTCTTTCTTAAGTATTGTTTTGCTTCTTGGTTGTTACTCTATTATTTTTGTGATTTGTTCTTTTTCATGTTCTTTAGTTAATTAATTTAGTTAATTTTAGTTTTCAATCAATCACTTGAATTATTCGGTTAAATAATAGAAAGACGGTAATTACTAGTACTTTTAGTCTTCGTGGGAACGATATCTTTGCTCATCGTAGCTATACTATTAATTGATAGGTGCACTTTCATTAGTTAAATTTTTAGTTAGTTTCGTGGACATTAATGCACATGGATCTTCCCTTTGACAGTATGCTAGTCAATGAAGGTGACCCCGATCATTCTCTTCTTGTAAAAGACCCCGATCATTCTCTTCTTGTAAAAGACCCCGATCATTCAATTTCTTGGTATTCTAATTTTTAGACGAAGAATGCTCAAATATGGCTAGAATCTATACTTTTCATTTTAATGTTTTTTTTTTAAGTTCTAAGGTTTGTATTTGTCGTATTGCTTCAATAAAAATATCCAACCTTTGTTTCAAAAAACACTAATGAATATTTTAAAATATATTATATATTTTACTTATCTCCTAATAATGGTTATTTATATTAATTATATAAAATTAAATATTTTATTAAAAATAAAAAATTATGTCTATATGATATGATATAAAAACTAAAGAATATTTTAAAATATTTTATACATTTACATATCTACTAATAATGATTATTTATATTAATTATATAAAATTAAAATATTTTATTAAAAAAAGTCATGTCACATGATATGATATAAAATAGTAATGCATAGCTAAAATCTTCAACCTATCCCTAAGATATTTATAGATCACACTTCCTCCAAAGGCTTCGCAAAATTATCAGTCACTGTTTCATATCTGTTCACAACAAGAAGAGAGTGGAGAGTTTCTCAAGTTTACACATGTTATTAACTATGAACAAGAAATCAAGATTCAAAAGCATTAACATGAATATTTTGATTAATAGAATGAGATCCTTTTTACAAGGCAAACAATGGTGATAGCACTAACAAATAGTAAATCATATATCTTGTATAAACCAGACATACACTCTGCAGTCTTTTTCTCCACGTAGCAGCTATGTTTCAATATTTGCTCCAATATTAACCGCAACTCTAAGCTTTAGTTCCTTCTCCTCGCTTCTTTTCATCTTCAACATCCTGCAAGTGGCCATATAAATGGAACCATATGTTACAATTTACTACCATTCAAAGAAGGAACAACCCTGGCATAAGCATCAATGAATTGAGGTAACACTTAACATGCTACCAATTGAAGATCAAAGGATGTAACAAAATGATAAGGCGTAAAAGTTGTTCGAGCTTACAGAATTTTCAATCTTGTCAAAATCATCACCAAAGCTCCCATCACCATCACCATCACCATCACCATCACCATCATCTGAATAATTAACAAATTGAAAGGACAAATACTATTTAAAATAGAGAAAGAAATGTCTAGTTCAATCCATTTCTAAAGGGTTCTATATCAAAAATGAATCTTGTCACATTATTGCAATAATGGCCTCATTAACATCTCCAGTATCACGTACCTTATCAGGAAATAAACACCTCTTCCAAAATCATACATTGCATTGAATTATGAATCAACCATAGTAAGTTAGGCTACAGAATGCATAATCAGGCTTTAATATGACTCTCGAGAAAAACATCCTTTCGGAAATATAATTTGAATAAGAAGTCATCAACATAAAAGTTAAAACTGCTAAGCAACTTCAAGAGCAAGCAATTCAAACTATCAAAACTCCAGGAAACAAAAGGAAACCTATGTCAATATTTTATATCCGTACCTCCACCACCAGCATCGTTATCATCAAAATCTCCCAACAAAAATGTATCCAAATCTTGCTTGGCAGATGCATTCGAAGTTTTACTTTTCAGACTAGTTTCTGATTGCTCTGTCGTAAGTACAGGTGTTTGCTTTGGTTCATCCTCCTTTGCCTCCTCCTGCTTTGCTCTCTGTTTAACTTCCTCCATGTACTGCTGCTCATAGCTGAAAATACAAATATCTCACATCAAATAATAATCTAATCCTTTATCCTAAAGTATCGTTTATACTTATTCTAATTAAATACTTACGAGCCAACATGAGTGCTAACTAGAGTGAAATATATCCTCCAAAATTTTCTTTCTTTCATCACACGTGGACACAGTTCATATCTTAATTTCTTGATTTCCTGCATAAGAAAAAAAAAAGCGTTTTACATAAATTATTAATTACTACCAAATGATGTTTGCATATTCCGATTGCAACTGAAATTTACAATAATTAAATTTAGACAAAAAAATTATCTCAGAAATATTTTTTAACTACAATGTTATCAGCGATCACGATGAAAACAACTCAAATCAAAATGCCAAACGTAGCCTTCAAATTAAAAAATCCAGAATGATACGTAATTTTTTTTTACCTTAACAGTAGTAAGAACAATAGTGGCATGCCTCTCTTGCCATTCATTCAGATCCTTCCGTACATTGGTCCCCGTAGTAGTCGCGTCCGGTTCATCTACTCAACAATCTAAACTTTTAGATTTAATTTTCTTTTTTTTTAATGAAAAAGATAAATGTAAAAAATTTACCTTGTACAGGGAAAGGGAAGCTCTGGAAAGTACTAGAAGTAAAATTTCTAACAAAGTCTCTCAAATCATCAGTGAGACCGAACTTCCGAAGCTCCGAATCGGAGATGGGTGGAGGATCCGAGGAGGCAATGGAGAGGGAGGAGAGTTGAGGAGGGATAATGTCGGAAATGGACTTGGAGAGACTTTGGCTTTGGAGTTGGATTTGATCGGCTTGTTTGAGAGCGGCGACTTTGAGCTCATCGGCCTTTTTGGAAGCTTCAAGAGCAAGCTCATCGGCTTTCTTGGAGGCTTCAAGAGCAAGCTCCTTGGACTTCTTGGCGGTTTCGGCGACTAGATCCGCGATTTTGTTTGGCATTGTTAGGGTCTGAGATTTCTTCGCCGTTTCTTCCGCGAAGGACTTGGCGCGCTTCCAAAAATCTTCCATTTTTGGGATCTGAATCTGATGGATTTGATTCTTTGGATCGTCTCGGTTGTCGATGTACCTTAGTTTTTCTTCCTAAAATGGCGTCGTTTTGATATGGAACTGTACCTCTGGTGTTGTTAAATTTTTAATAATTCTGCGTTTCCCTTGTGTTTTTTCAACCTATCATTTTCTCGATCGTGCTGTACGTTTTCCTTAATTACTATCCATATGTTTTTTTACCTCTAAAAATTAAATAACAGGATGCTCATAATTAGCTAACTCATCAAATAGTTTTAATTGCTCAATTAATTTCAATCCATTCTAGAAATAAAATAATAATAATTGAAAAGAAAATGTAGAATTAAAATTGATTAACCAACTTAAAATTTATGTATGTCCACGCAGGTTTTGAATTCATCAAATTATCACATATAATATTAACACAGCGAATTGAAATAACAAAGTTTGAACTCTATTAAGGGGCAGTAACCTCAATATATACACTAAAACATATGTGAAAAAGTGCAATAAAGTTTAATCAAAATTATAAAGAAAGATGACTCCATTTTTTAGAAGCTTTCATTTTAGTTATCCAATTATTAAATTTCTAACAACGATTGACTACACACGCCACACCATATTTATATTTTCATTTTGATCACCTAACTTCTAAGTAACCTTCATTTTAGTCGCTCAAGAAATATCATTTTTTAAGTATTGATCGGGGTAAGAGCATATTAAGAATTAAGTAAAAAAGCCATAAAAACTAAAATAATACATTAAAAATTTTTAAATTGTACTTGTTTACCCGTTTACCTAAATTTCAAAAAAAAAAATCAATGTTGAAATTTAAATTTTCAAAACATCAAAATAAATTATTGAAAATTTTTTATTCCTTAATAGTGTCAGTCAATTTGTTACTATAATATTAGAATTAATTAATTTAATCTCTTTCTAATTTTTTTTTATGTTTTCAAATTAAAATAAACTCAAATAACTCATATTTAATAATTGTCTACCGAATTATTTACTTTTCTAGAAAAGATAATATTTTCTAGTATTTGGATGAATCTATGTAAAATGTTTTCTATTGGTTGGCAGATTTCCTAAAAGTATTTCATAAAAATTGTTTTCAATAAAACAAACATACATTTAAGATATTTTTATGCAAAATATTTTCTATTGTTTGGTAACTTTTTCATCTAAAAATATGATGCTCCACCTTCAAAACACTTCAAAAAAAATCTTTATAGCATAATTTTATTTTCTATTTGAATTAAATTACATAAATTAAGATGTGCACATCTATACTTCAATTACAATAACCCTTTTACTTGAAAGACCCCTGTTAAAAGAAAACTTCATCGAAGCACACCATCCATGGATATCAACATATCATCCCAATAAAGTTGGAGACAATTTTCTCTAAAAAAAATGAGCCAGTGGGATCATTTTCCTCAGAACCTTGAACTTCGACGTAGAACTCAGCCTTCACACATTCCATGTAAACATGAATTATAATAATCTCTACCATATGATCATGAAACTCAAAACCTCAAAAATCTTTGCAATTCACACACCTATCAATGCTTCAATTAGTATCAATATTTACAAGTATCCCATTTAGATTTATTTTTAAATTTGAAAACTAAAGTATAAATTTATTGAGAAAACTAAGAAACAGAATGTCATAAGGAATTAAAAAGACGCATCATTATCATTTAGAAACATGCACCAAACACACATCAATGGATTAATAATGTAAAACTATCAGATAAACTCTACATGCGTCACAACTCTTAACAGGTTCCTAGAACTTAAATCAAGCCAACATAGATGCAATAACCAATTTACATATTGATGCTTTGCCAGCAAAACAAAAATGAATCAACAATGTAAAACTGATGTTGAAGACAAAGTCAACTAAACACTTAAATAGGCAATAGAAGAATCAGATTTTGTCTTTGATAAATCTAATCTAAAAAGTATTCATCTTATATAATAAGGAAATACATCAATTTACAAGGTTAGTAAAGCTTAAAAAATCACAAGACTAATAAAACTTAGGAAAGCAAAAATGATAATGTCTCTTTTAATGGTCTTATTATATTAATATATAATTCTAGGGCACCTAAGCTTCTTTCATCTATTTTTTTAAGGTAGAAAAGACCCTTTTTTTTTATCAAAATAGAGGTTCATATACTACATAAGTTACAACAAGAACCATAATACCAATACCAATTGTAACACCCTAAAAATGTGAATGTCTGACTGTTGAATTTTGTCATAATTAAGTTTTTGTATCTGTGGCTAAGTGCTATGTTTGCGTGATTGAGGCTAGGGGTTCGAGTTGCATCCTTGGAAAATTTTGCTATTTTATTATAAGTTAATCTTTATCCTTGAACCATCAACATAAGTTTAAATTCGGTGTGAATCGGTGTTAAGAATGAGTCTACTGGTTCACTGGTAAAGCATTTGTATATCTGCTGGTCCTGTGTTTGAGTCGCTGCATATGCGTTAAAGGAATATTTTTATGTGACTCAAGAAAGTGTTAGTTTTCGAGTTAATTTTAAAATCTTTGTACGTTTCTTTTCTTTTTCTTTCTTCTTTCCCTATCGTCTTTTCTTTTCTTTCTTTTACTCCTATATTTTTTTTCCTTTTTGCTTGCCTCATGAATTGTTATCGAATTGAATTGGAAGTTTTGCTTTATCATTGCATCATTTGCAAGGTAAATTTGTAAGTTTTGTTGTTGGATTTTGTCAAAATTTGCTATTGTTCGTCCCTGTCAAAAACGTGGGTTATCTGATTATCTCGCTCGAATTCTCTGTTTATGTGTACGATTGGCATTCTCTAGCAGAAAGCCTCGAGAATAACGACTCACCAACCGTAATAGGTCTGTAGATTTTCGAGTCGTGCGTAGGTAATCGCCATTTTGAGTTTGGGGAGCTTTGGTGTTGAAGTTGTCGACTTAATTCGGTTTCTGAGAGATTATTCTAGCACTACACATGGGAATGTTTGTTTAATTGGTCTCTGGTTTATCGTTTTAGGTTCTGGAATCATTCCTGTTGCTTTTACATCGAATTCGTACCAGGTGCATATTGAAAACCTGAGTTTTTACAAATTTCAAACACCAGAAAACATGGCTATTGATGCCACATGGTCGTGTGGTAGGCTATGTAACTCACTGTCTGCCAAGTACAAGCCACACGGGTAAGGGACACGAGCGTGTAGGCCAGTTTATGAAATTTCGACATATACCAAGTATCACTCAAACTAAATACAAGCCTTCTGTGAGGTCATTTGAACTGAATTTGACTACATAAACTGATATCCTGTGATCTGGAAATTGAATACTGATTACCAATGTGTGTATTATTTTTTACTAAAATTACTAGAAGTGATCTATTGTATACAAGTATGAGTTATATTTGAATATTTGCATAGAACCATGTATTAACTATTATGTGAAGTATGTATATGCATTGGATGGGAATTGAATCAGAAGGAAGCATTATGTTCTGAACTAGTGGTTAAATCCTTGGTATCCCGTATACTAATCTGGCAGCTAGTTTGCAATCTCTGAAATGTGCCAGACCTACACTGAGTGGTGTGTAAGGTTGGATGGGTAATGAATACCCTATTTGGTGTGTTGAGTTGGTCGGAGATGGTGTGCAGCGGTTGGTATTAAGTAATTACATCTGTCCTGTTCTGTTTTGCATCTGATTATAGCTTGATTTATTATTTGTTTGTATGACTCTGATCTGTAACTGAATGAATTGTTTTCTGATTCTGAGTTAACATCTGCACTTGGATATCTTGGTTTTACCGATATTCTATTGAATATGTAAATAGTTGGGTCCTTTCTGGTATATTAATTCAGTTATTGTTGAATGAATTTTAGGTAAATCATAGACTTGATTAGGTCGGCGGATGGGGAGCTCGGTTATGTGTTTATACTGTTTAGTGTTATGAACCATGCTAGTTATTTTCGTAGTTTCAGTTAGTTGAAAGATAATATCAAGATATCGGTTTGTCTTTATTAAACTTTATCAGACTTTAAAGGTGTGTTATTATAAATTGCAGAATGTCTTTTGATTATCATTCGTTCTAACTCTCCAGACTTGGCCTTGTCGTCTTGGCCGGGTATGAGGTGTTACACCAATGAACTCAATAATGACACTACTCATAATAGCCATGTAGCTAACAAGAAAGAACCAGTTCAACAAATCACAAACACACAAAGAGAAGCACGAAAGTCACAACACCTAAAAACATTAATTCCTTTTTCAAAATTAAAATAATAACAATGACAAAGCAATGTTCATGTCCAAACTACCTTACGGGAAGACAAACCATAGAGTTAGCTTTTGCCCTTTCAATAGAGTAATCATTGCCATTTCATTACCTAATTATCACAAGCAGAATTAATAATAATTAAAATAAATAAAAATAAAAAATCAAATAGAAGCAAGCAAACAAATCATATAATTCCAAAATGATTCTCAATTTATCATTATCTCCCATAGTGAATTGTTGATGGTCACTAAATTAACTATTAATATGACTAAGGCAAGCGCACCTATCAAATAATAGTATAGCTATGGTGAGTAGGGAATATCGTATCCACGAGGACTAAAAGTACTAGTAATTACTGTTTTTCTATTATTTTACCGATAAATTGAAGTGATTTTTTTATCTAAATTTACTAATATAATTTAACTACGAATGCAACAGAGAATGAAATGGGAAAAATAATCGAAGACAACCAATGAGAAAGACAATACCCAGGAAAGAATCCACCTAGACTTCACTTATTATTCTGAATCTGAATTAAACGATTTATTTACTTGTGTCTTGATCCGTAGAAATCCCTAAATTATGTTAATGTCTCTTTCGAAAGTAAGAACAACTAACTCTAGGTTGATTAATTGAAATCTCTTTCTAATTAAAACCCTATTGTCGCATTAACTTGATTTATGGATTCTCCTATTAGATTTGACTCTAATCCGATAGATTTATGTCATCCTATCTCTAGGATTGCATTCAACTCTACTCAATTATGCTAGATCTACTCTTAAATAGGGACTTTTGCTCCACTAAAATAAGCACATTAAACTTGAATTAAGATCTCAAAAATATTAAAACAAGAAATAAGCATACATAATCGAGAACAAGAATCAAATATTTATCAAGTAAAACATAAATCAAATAATAAGATTCATCATAGGTTTCATCTTCCTTAGGTATCTAGGGAATTTTAGTTCGTAATCTGGAATGAAAACATCTCAAAGTTAGGATAACAACAAGACATAAAGAAACTCAATAAAACATCGAACGAAATTAACTAGAGATCTTCAATCTTGAAGGAGATCCACTTTTGAGTTGATTCCGATGGTGTTCTTCGAGTCTTTTCTTCGATCTTCTCTATGTGTCCCCTTAGATCTTTTTCTAATTGATATTTATAGACTTTAGAATGCTCAGAAAGCCTAATAATTGGGTTTTTCCGCCTGTTTATGAAACATGGTGCGATATCGACACGGGCTGGCACATGGGCGTGTGGCTAGTCCGTGTGGAAATGCCTAGGTCTTGTGGATCTTGGAAACAACTCTATTTATCCAATTTTGGCTCATTTTTCACTCCTTTTGCTCCAAATGCTCTCTTAAGTATAGAAACAAGAATTTAAAGGATTAGGAGCTTCAAATTCACTAAATTACATAATTAATAATCCAAAAACACATTAAGAATGAGATTAAAATATGTTACTTTTACAGCTTATCAATTGTCTCACTGTCCATTTTGACAATTGGGTTTTGAACTTAAATTGATTGATTTCGCTTGAAGTGGCAAATAGTTGAAGGGAAATGGACGAAGAAATTGAATAGAGAAAATCACCCAATTGTTGAGAATTCTATTGCTGAAAAGACTAGAAATGGCTAGGGCTTTTTTTTTTGTCAACGAAACTACTGCTTTTCTAGCATAGAGATGGAATCGAAGAAGAAAAAAACAAGAAAGTGAGAAAATGGGAGTAGATAGAAAGATGAGATAAAATTGTGTAAAATGTAACAGCCCGATTTTGGGCCTAATCGGAATAGTGGTTTTAGAACCACAAATCCGACGAGGATAATTTTTATTTTTATTATATTTTTATGGTCTAAAATTTCACAAAATGATTTCGTGAAATTTGTTTTCGAAAATTTCGACGTTTGGGCACTCAATTTAGTCAAAAGGACTAAATTGTAAAAAATGAAAAAGTTGAGATCTAAATGTTAGAGGTGTCCAAATGTTATGAAATTTTAAATTGGAGGTCCTTATATGGTAATTAGACCATTGGTTAAGTTGGTGGACAAAAATGGACATGGTTAGGCATGTTTCCAAAGTTTTTCATTAATGGCACTTTGGTCATTTAGTTATTAAAACGAATTAAAAACAAAATTAAAAGCCAATTTTTGTCCATCTTCAACCCCTAGGCCGAAAATTTCATAGAGAAACCATGGCTAGGGTTTTTCAAGCTTCCAAGTTCGATTGAAAGTCCGTTCTAGCCCTATTTTTAATGATTTTTACGTTTTTGAAATCCTCGTAACAAGATTTACCTATTTTTACCATTATTTTGAACTAGGGTTTGTGTTTAAAAATTTACCCATGAATGATATGCATGTATTTTGATGTTTTATGGAAGAATATGAATGTTTGGAGTGTGATGAATGTCTTTTACTAAGTGATTTTCGATGAAAATGCCTAACAGGATTAATTTGTAAAAGTTATAAAATATGTCACAAGTGTGCGAATAAGTGAGAATTGTAGACTGCTATAGTTATGAAAATGGTTCGTCTAGGCCTAAAATGTAAGGAAATTGAATAAAAATTATTTTACAAGCCTAGAGGCAAAATTGTAATTTTGTGAAACTTTAGGGGTAAAAATGTAATTTTTGCCAAAATGTGATTTTTGGACTAAATTGAATAATGTGAGTGTTAAGTAAGTTAAATGTGTTATTATAAATCAAGAAAGACGAGAAATTGACTTTGATCAGTGAAAAAGAAAAGTGAGATTTCTCGGTTGAACCTCTAGAATAGAAAAGATACGGATGAAGTGACAATAATGATCACATGTGTGGCACGGGCAGTGTGCAAGCCACTATGTGAAAGAGATAGTAATGTGTAGTACTATGTGCAGGCTACTACGTGTACCGGGTACCATTGATTATAAAAGTGGTTGTTGTGTGCTGATTCCACCGAGTACTATTGATTATGAAGGTGGTTGCTATGTGCTAATTCCACCGAGTATCATTGACTATAAGGGTGATGCTATGTTCTGATCCACCGTGTATTTGTTATTATTCCAATGTGTTCATCGGGAAATTGACTAAGTGAAAATACATGAGATCAAGTAACGACTAATTGTAATTGAATATGACTATGTGATGAATGAGTGCAGGTATAAGTGTGAAAATTTATGAACAATGTACTTGATATTTGATCAAACCATCGGTAAGATGCAATGGAGTAAGTGAAATTATGAAAGAGTAAATTTAGCAACAAAACAGTTTTGGATAGCAATAGTTGTGTGAATTTGAAAAATCACCAAAAATATTTGAAATCGAATTAGAGAGTGACTAAGATATGAAATTAAAACTGAATGAGTCTATTTTCACATAAAAGAGACAAAGCAAGCAAACGAGTTTTATATTATGATATATTTGAATTTTAGTGAGACAGGGCTAGAATGATTTTGGAATCCCCTGTTCTGACTTGGAAAATCATTAAAAATTGTACAAAAATAATTATGGGATAAACTTTATATGCTTAGAATCCTGAATGAGTCTATTTTTAAAAGAAATAAATGAGAACATTATCCTAATTCTATACTATGAAATAACTAATTTTTAGTGAAGAAAGGTCAGATCTGTCGAGCAGTGAAACAGGGGAAACTTTAAAGAATAAACTGTACTTATTGGCTAAGCAAAAAATTTTGAAATATTTATGGTAAGAATATATGAGTCTAGTTTCAGGGAAAATTAATAGATCTTAATTTGAATCTCGATAGCTCGAGATATAAATAAATTAGTGACTCTGACTCAGACAGATAGTTTGAATTTACATACAGGAAAATAGTGAAAGTATGGATAATGTTGTTTAAGTGTGTTATACACCTTAAGGATGTGGAATGGAGAGAATTAGGAGGAAAATTGGGAAATATATGAATGATTTGTGTATAATTGGTAATATGCTCAATTATAATTAATAAACGATGAAATAGAAATGATGCTTATATTTGCGCATTATTGGTCATGATTTAAGCTCATGTGGGAAAATAAAGTTTCATAGTATGTGTGTATGGTATATTTGGAATATGATTTAGCTTGAAGTAATGTCATGAATGGTTTATGAATTAACACATGTTGGTAAGTTTGATACATTAATAAATGTTGTGCTCATCTATACGTTTATTTGGTTAACATATTTGATGTACATGCTTAGGCTTTGACCAAGTTGTGGCTGGATTATGCCATGTTAAACTTATAAGTTATGCATTGAAATGGTAAGTGCCTAAATGGAAATATGCTTGTGATCATGACAGGGGTGGTAAGGTTTAAATTATGTAATCTCTAGTGAAATGATTTATCATGTGGTTAGTTCCAAAAAGAATTATGCTTAAATGCACTAGCTTGCGACTATGGTTGAACGATATGTTTATGTCTTATGTGATATGCATAGGAAACGGTGTGGAAAGGTAATGAAATAGTAGGTTCATATTTGAAGTGAAAAATGACGAAAAAGGGGATGATGAGTTGAATTGATGTTGTTATTTAAGATAAAGTGATATTTTCATTGCAAAATTGAGAATTTTATAAATGTGTTAATGAATGGTATAATCGAAAAACGTTGAGTTAAATGGTAAATACGTATTAGTATTGAACTTACTAATATTGAATTGTACGTGAATTAAATGGAAATTGCTAGTGATATGATTTGAATTATGAGCATGAGAAATTGTGAACTGAATGAAATGAAAATGAAGAATTGAATTGCATTGGTATGTATAGGGTATCGTAGGCCTTATTTATTATGAATATAATATTTTGAGGATATATTGTGAAGAAATATAAAAACATGTTAAAATTTTTTTGAAAGTTTTAATTTAGATGAAATTTTATAATACGGTTAAATACGTTTACAAGCGTTTGTGTTCTGGTAATGCATCGTACCCTATTCTGGTATTGAATACGGGTAACGGGTGTTACATAAAATGTCTTACGGATATTTCTTTTTTTTTTCGTTCTTACCTTTGAGAGAGGAAGATGAATGTCGTTGCCACTAGTGCAGTGCAAATTTTGGTGTGGCAAGGAAGGGGGAAGGGGAAGTTTGCTGGGATGTGAAGAGAAGAAAATTGGAAAATGTCTTACCGAATAGAAAATGGTAAGACATTTTACCAAAAAAACCTCTCATTTTCCCATGTTTTGGAGAATGGTTTATGGTGAGAATTCATTTTCCACCAAACAAACATGGGAAAACAATGAAAATGTTTTCCATAAAACCTTTTACATGCAAACAAACAGATCCTTAATTTAATTAATTAATTTTTCTTATATGCCAAACAAAACTTAGAATTTTTTCATTACTTTTTTACCCAAATGAAGAACAAGTGAATCATTTAATTAATTGTTGCAAGGATCTTTTCAAAAGAAATTAAAGTTTTGTAGACAATTATTAAATACGACTTATTTGAATTGATTTCATTAAATATAATCTAGAAACATAAAATAGAATTTTAAGATTTAGAAGGAGATTAAATTAATTAAACTAATTAATTTCAATATTATAGTAACAAACTAGTTGATATTACCAATGGATCAAAAAATTCAACAATTTATTTAATTGATTTTTATGTTTTGATATTTAAAAATTAAATTTTTAATTTTTAATAATTTATTTATTTAATTTCAATATTATAGAGGCAAACTAGTTGACATTAGCCAAGCCAGGCATAATCTTAACACACTTTGTGTTTACTCAAGCCCGGCCAAACTTGAAATATGGGCTTAAAATTCTGTCCAACCCCGTCCATATTTATAAATAGCTAACCTAATCTCATTTTAAGCCTACCATATTATTTTTAAAAATTTTTAAAAATATATTTATATTATTTTTAGGTTAATATTTTTTATTTATTAAAATTTTATATATACTTGTCGAAACCGCTTTTTTGAAAAACAAAAATTTTGTTGTCGACTTTAAAAATAAAATCGGAGTCGCCACCGATCCTTTATTAAGGTGTGATCGGCCCACCTTAAAAATTATTTTGGTCTACGAGTTTTAAGAGAATGAGTTCGGGAGTCAGTTACGCACGAGGAATGGTTAGCACCCTCGTAACGCCCAAAACTGATACCAAATCGATTATTTAATGTCTTAGTGTCATGGGCTAAAAAAAGAAGTTTAAAAAAAACCTAAATAATGAAATCAGAAAAGGATAATCAATTGTTCAAGACATATAAAGAAATCGAGTCTCAATACCTTAGGGTACAATTTCTCAAAATTCCTGAACTTTGAATATCATTCTCATTTTATACGAAAATCTTCATTTTGAGAAAGTAACATGTCATGCCCAATACGTTAGGACACAACAAATTAAGTTCCCGAAAATAATTTTTATACTTATGTATTTTAAATAAAGAATATTCTCGGTTATTTAGAAATTAACAAAGAAAATCAGAACCCAATACGTTAGGGCTCAATTTCCTCGAAAATTTCAAACTTTGAATATTGCTTTTATAAAAAAAAACTTTGTATTGAGAGAGAATAATTTTGATGAACTCCGAGATGTATTTTTTTAAAATGTTAATATACACATACCTTAATTTAAACTGTATATGTATATGTATATATAAAATATATGTACAATATGTATAAATAACGGAATATATATGACAAAAACTGTTTATAAAAATTAAAAGATATAAATATATATACTATAGAAAATGAATAAATAATTTAAATTATACAATATGGGAAGTACATATGAATTAAAATGTATATGCATATTTATATATATTATGAAAAAATAAATTATGAAGAATAATATAAAAAAAAACATATATAGAAGTATATGTATATACATATTTACAAAAGTAAAAAAAAAATTGAACTTAAAATATAAAAGTATATGTATATAGAAATTAAAAAAAATAAAAAAAAATAGAAGAATATATGTATAAAATGTATAGGTAGACGTGTAACCTAAAACATGCATATATATATATTATATAAGAAAAGATTATGTGAATACTATAAAAATGTATATGTATTATATATTAAAAACCATGCAAGTATGCTATATAAAACATGCATATATAAAAATGATACGTGTATGAATGAAGTAATAATAATTATAATAACAATAAAAAGTATAACTTAATTATAATAAAAACTCAAATGAATAAAATAACTAAAAAGGGGCTAAATTGAACTTAAAAACGGAAAAATGGGGCAGATTTAGAAAAAATTAGAAAATAGGACCAACTTAAATATTCGCGTAACAGTGGAGGACCGAAAGGGAAATTATTCCCTCCTTCCAAAACGCTGCGCAGTGAGGGACCAAATTGAAACAAAAGTCAAATCTGCGGCCCAAATTTAAAAAAATAAAATGGGCCTAATTGAAGCGCGTCGTAACAAGGAGGGGCTAATTGCGCAATTTTACCCCTCAGGCCAGGACGCGCGGATCCTCCCCTTCGGGTCGGGTCACCGCACGAGTCAAGGCCATCAAACGGCGTCGTTTTGCAGATGCTTTAAAACCCAAAATTCCCCTTAATAATTTATTTTGCTTTTTGCCAATTTTTTACAAAAAACCCAAACTGACCCTAGTCTTCTCTGCCAGGGTTCTTGCTCTTCCTATTACCGCCGTCGCCGTTAGGCCTTCCTTTGGCCTCCAACGACGTCCCAGCCTCCGATTGCGACGGAGAGGGGACACCGCGACGATGAATCCGGCGGAAGAGGTAAGTCTC
Organism: Gossypium hirsutum; assembly: GCF_007990345.1. Lineage (NCBI taxonomy): Eukaryota > Viridiplantae > Streptophyta > Magnoliopsida > Malvales > Malvaceae > Gossypium > Gossypium hirsutum. The sequence continues at coordinate 18,614,176 of NC_053449.1, read as the reverse complement.
CTTTCCCCTCTTTTATATTTTAAGCGAAATAAATAAATATAAAACAAAAAAAACAGATATAAAAAACTTTGAATGATGAACACCGAGTAAAACAAAAAAAATCACCCTTTTTATTTTTTGATTTTTTCTCTCCTCCGTATTTTCGTCCTTCTTTACACTGAATCCCCCTCCCTTTTACACTGAAAATATTGGCCTTTTATAGCCAAAAATGGAAAAGAAAAATAAATCCAAAAAACAAAATCTATTCTGCTATCCCTATTATTTTGTTGCGGTTTGTTTTTATTTGTTGTTGCAGGTGCGGTGCGCAAGGCATGGCGTGCGTAGAGGAGCGGCGCGCATGGAGGAGGCTAGCTCCGAATCTTGCGGCGGCTGGAGAGGGGACTACGCAAGGTGATGCGGCGCTGGAGATGCTGCTAACTGCTGAAGGTTCTAGGGTTTAGTTTTGGGCTGGTTCGGTTATTGTTTGGGTAATTGGGCTTAGGTGGGTATTAGGCCTGTAACATGGGACTGCTTATTTTTTTGTTTTGTAAGGGCCCGGGTAAATTGGGCTTATTACAATACTCATCTTAACATTTTTTAATGTTTACATTATAATGGTATTATATACTACTAATTACTATAAGTTTAATTTTTATGTGTCATAAATTAAATAATATATAAAAAATAACATAATATAAAATATTACAAACTTACAAAAACGAGTGGGGTTGAGTTGGGCCCAAGCCTTCAATGTTCAACCCTCATGCCCAACCATATTTTAAATGAGCCTAATTTTTTTTGCTCAAACCCCCCCAAATTTCGGATGAACCTTCGAGCTTGGGTGAGTAGCCCTACTAGAGGTGCTCATGGCTCTAGTCGGGCTTAAGCATGATATTAACATGCTTTATGCTTGCCTAAGCCCAACCCAAAATATGAGTCTAAAATTTTGCCAAAATTTGCTCATATTTGCAAAAGACTAATCCAAGCCCGTTTTAGGTTTGCTCATATCATTTTTAATTTTTTAAAAATATTTATATTATATTATTTTAATATTTAATAAATTTATATATTCTTTTATATATTGAAAATTTTTATATAGTCATATTAATATTATTTTAATGTTTACATTAAAATAGTATTATATATTTAGTGTAGGTTTATATTTTTAATGTGTTCTAAATTACATAATATATAAAATAACATAATATAAAATATTATAAATTTAAAAACGAATCGAACTGAGCTCATGCCTTGAAAATGAGCTTAATTTTTTTTATCCAAATTCTTTTTTGGGTCTAATATTTGACCTAATTCCTCTCAAATTTCATGGGGGCTATGAACAGGACCAACCTGACCATTAGCAAGTATAATTTCATGGGATTTTTACTTTTTAATATATATTTTTAAAATTTTAATTATTGTTGCAATGATTTTGTAATAATATTTACCAAACATTGTTTAATGTAAAAAAGAGCAGGTATGTTGGGGTTTGTAGCCACCATTTTCACTATCAAGAAAAAGTCGATAATTACCAAACAGTTCCCTATCTTAGTTTTATTTAAACGAGATCAGATTTCAAAGTTTTCCTTTTCTCAAAAAAAAGTGTCGGCCATAAACAAAAACAAAAAGAAGACAGGTTCCTCATTTCCCTAATTATATTACAAAAGCAGTAATTGGTGTTACATATATTTTTTGTTAACAAAATTGTGATCCTAAAAAAGGATTGTTATCTGTACTGTTGTTGTTGATGGGGACTGATCAAAAGCACACATCAAAGAAGGATGGGATCCCCCCAGGTTTCAAGGACCAACCGGCAATGACTTGTTATGTATGGGGCGTCGTCTTCTTACGTGCGAATAATCCATAGTAAAATATTGCGAAATGTCAGTCCCAGACTCCATCCATTCTTGCCTTGTGCCTCGACTTGCATGCACTGTACCTTTCTCTTTCTGGTATGCCTTGCCTGTCCAATAAGGTTGCTTATATTATTTTAAGACAAAGAGTTTGAACGGGGACTAAGCTTCATGTTATAGTTTTACTAGAAAATGCAACTGAACAGATGGATGCTTGTTACTTTAGATATGTTACCTGAAGCATGTTCCTTCTGCTTGGTGTTTGTAATTGAATGATGAGCTTCATTTCCCTTAGACTGTAGTTTCAAAAATAAAAAGGGCAAATGAGTCCATAAGGAGATTGTAATTTTGATACTACTACTTAAAGATCGTATATGTTTTGTGGATAGATTCTTACTGCTACAACTTCCTCAGTGAATCTGAGCTTCCTTGGCAATGTTGGGTACTGAGAAAGATGAACTCCTTTTGCTGCTCATGATATAAAGCATTTAAACTCAATAAATAATGAAAAAAATAAGCCTAGAAAATAATAAGATAAGAGGGACCTTTTTTTTATGCAGTTTTACCTTGTTCATTTGATGATTGCTTGATTTGCAGGGAAGTACAAGGTGTTTGCACTGCTAAGAAGGTAAAGCACAGCACGGTAATGGACACTATCAACTCCATATCACTGCAATTCTCTGAAGATTTTCTGTTCTTTTCTTGTATGACTACAACTTTCTAATTTTCTCAAAGTGGGTTGCTTTTATATCAAGCAAAGCCCCCATTAAACAAAGAGGAAAGGGAACAGACACAAAGCACAAAAATGCAGTGTCTCAGAACACTTCCATTGAAAAACTTAAAATTTTATTTACTTTTTTTAGAAAGGCTTCAAACCATTTGAGTTTGTTATTTTTTTTTTCATGTCAGGAACAATATTATGGTATGAGTAGGACCCTAGGTTCTGTTTTATTATAACAAAGTCCAAGACATATCTCCATCAAAAGCACCCATTATGTTCGTAATGTTAGTTAATTTATGAGCTTTTGATTGCATAAATATAGATTTCACGTTGTCTTAATAGAGAAACGAAGTAAGCATTTGATCATTTGATTATGATTTAATCCATTCCTTAATTAGTTAAAGAAAAGGGTTGCAGGCCAGCTCATATGCTTATTCATAATTTAGATTCTAAAATAACAACTTTCCTGGGCTTTTGGTGGTTGACAGCAAAGAAGATTGGAAGTGGGAATTTTCTTGTTTATGTTTGTCTTCTGAGAAAAAAGGAAAATTGAAAGAAAAAAAGGTGAAGATTGAAGTTTTTTCCGTACAAACTCTATGGAAGGGCACATTGGACGAACAAACATACCCAAACCAAAGCAGTCAAATGTATTTAATTCCATCATTTCGTTTTTCAAAGACGACACATGCATGTGTAGTAAATCCATGAGAGAGTCCATTGAAGAGATGGAAGTAAAGGACCAAAAAAGGTGTGTTTGACCAACAATGGCAACTACTGAAGCTTAAACAGACTTTTTCACCCATGGGTTTTCCTTTAATTAAAAAAAAAAAAACAAATCTATTTCATTTCTTTTGAAGATTCAAGAAAATTTACATGAAACTTTTACCAAAAAATTTGGATTTGGATTTAGTTTTTTAAATTTTTTATTTGAAAATTAAAATATTTAAAATTTAAATTAATTTAAATTTAGATTTGAATTTCAACTAATTCTAAGTTTTAAAAATATTCTTTTAATTTAGTTATTTAGGAGGATTTTGAACCTTATTGTTTGAACTGGTTTGAATCTACAATTGAGGTAATGGTTCAAAGAAAGACATTAAAACGGTTGACTCAATAATTAGTATTGGACCTATTGAATCTGAAGAAAAATCGATGAATCAAGCGGTTTTACCAATTAAACTAGATTTTTTTTATTTTTATGAATTTTTATATTTATTTAATAGAACTGTACAAATTAGTCGAACTGATCATATCGACAAACCAATAACTTAACTGGTTGAACTACCAATTTAGTTATGAAAACTTTGATTTTGAATGAAAAAAAAAAGCATTTTCCATTTTGTTATAAACAATTTAGAATAAAACTGTTTTGCTTCTGTATATTCTTTCAAAGAGGTTTCTTTTATTTTAATTATACTTTGTAACTTTCCATTTTTATATTTTTATAATCTTTTTATGTTAAAATATTAAAAATAACTCTCAACATTATCATATTATCTATATAAGTCATTTATATTTTGTTTATACATGAATAAAATCATATAATTTGATTTGTACTTAACTAAGTAGATTTACTTAGGTAAAAATTAAAAGCCCAGGGTTTATAAATTAAAATTATGGAAATTTTGAATATTTTATATTGTATTAAATTAAATGGATAAAGCTTCATCATTGTTTTCAAAATTGGACTAGGAATCGATTGGATACCAGTGGAATAAGGGGAAAGATTGGTTGACTTATGATTGAATCGATTGGACCAGTCAAACCGGTTGAATCGGGAACAAGTAGTCTAACTAGTTCGTCCAGCGATCTGGTTTTGAAAATCTTGAACTTAGTTGATAATATATTATAAGTAAAATTAATTATTTATTATTTGAATTTTGAAGGCATTATAAAAGAAGAGAGAACAAAAAGGTTGTTATTTTTTTAATCTATATTAGATTTAAAAAATTATAAGTTTGAAAATGAATTTTAAAATCTGAAGTTTAAGTATTATAAAATTGGATTTAGATTTGCCTATATTTAAATCCAACTTTTTATTTGTTATTCAAAGAATTTGGATATTTAAATCTAAATTCAAATATTTTACCCTAAATCATAATTTTCAAATTGAGATTTTAATAACTAGGTTGTGGGAGGATATTGAGCTTTAAGCTTGGATTGAGGCTCTTACCATCTCGCAAAAAGGAAATTAACTATGGAGTATCGAGTTAGCACTCTAATTGCTGTCAAATACTTGTACCATTAACGGAAATTTAAAAAAAAAAAGCTGAAGGAAGGAGAAAGGAGAGTAAATGTAAAGGTGATGAAGGATGAAGTAAGAAAATCTAAAATAATACTTCACTTGGAAAGTTTGATTTGAGGTGGAGAATATACGGGGATTCACTCATTCTCATTCACAATGACAATGACAGGGTGCAAACTTTACAAGACTGCTACAATCATTGCTTGTTGCTTATAGCTGTTGTAAATAAAGAGAGCCATTACACATTATTTGAATAAATGTATAACCTTTTGTTTATGCATAAAGGCTATAAGAGTCGAAGCCTATGAATTTGCCAACAATAGCTAGTTGGTATTTGCTAATGCACTAACTCTTTGGGTCACGTTTCAGTGTTGTTGAAACTGTTGCAATAATTTTATTATAAAGAAATATTCAATTTAAAGTCAAACTTTAAAATCTAATAAATTAACTCCGATAAGGAATTTACACCACTGGAACCAAAAAAAAAACACTGCTGGAAGCTTACTTGGTTAAAGTTACTTAAAAGAGAGCTCACTTAACCGGCCTCCACAGATAGACAGATCGAATCAAGACCTCGATGGATTAAGCGTGATTCTTGGAATGCAAATTCTGCAATTGCTAGTTGGGTGGAAAAGTAGAAAGCTGAAGGAATGAGTGGACAAATGGAAAGAAAATATATTTTTAAGTATACTTAGTTGAAAGAAAAAATAGGAATAATATGAACAATAAATACACGGAATTAATACAAATAAGGTAAAATAATCAATGACATACAAAATATCAAATAAATGAGCAAAATAAAAAATATGATATTCTTTTAAAATATGAATGAAAACATAAATAAACAAGTGAAGGAAATAAACAAAATTATAAAAAAATATATAAAGAATATAGGATGTGTATATAATATATACATTGAAATTATGAAGTATAAAAGACATACATATGGATATATATATATATACGAATATGGATTGTAAAATTTATAAAAAATATATAATGCATTTACGAAAATAAAGTAAAATATATAAATATATATATAATATGTATTAAAAATATAAGTATATATATGTACATATATAAGTTATAAAATAAATATATAGATTATGAAAATAATGATTATATATATAAGTTATAAAAAAGAAATAATAATTATATTATTGAAATTAATTAATTCCCAAAAAAACAAAAAAAGGACTAATTTTGGACTGGAGATAAAAATCTGCGGCAAATCTGCAAATAAATGAAGTCTAAAGGATCATATTGAACACGCAAATAACGCAGAGGGGCTGAAAGGGAAATTCTCCCTTCTCCTCTAAACGACGTCGTTCAAATAGGATCAAATTGAAATAAAAAATAAATTAAAGGGGTAAATTTAAAAAAAACCTAATTGTAAGAACATTAAAAGGCGGAAGGGCTAAAAGAGCCATTTACCCCTCCACATAAAAACACGCAGATCCTAGGCCGGGTCGGGTCGGTTTCGAGTCGGCCTCCCTAAAACGACGCCGTTTTGGCACCTGGGGAGGCTTAATGAAACGACGCCGTTTCATTAGGCTATTTCAGCAACAAACCATTTCAAAAATTTCATTTTTCCTTTCTTTTTTAAAAAAAACCAAAAAAACTCTAAAAAAAAAACATTCTTCCTTCGATAAGTCCGGCTAGGGGCCCAGGCATCGGCCGATCGTCGGCCACAATGCCGGCCGCCGATCTCCGACGACGGCACCACCGTCTGCGATAGCCGAAAAAGGAGAAAATCTCCTATTCGATCCTTTCGACCTTTCTAAACCCAAATACGAGTTCAAAGTCTCCAAAAAATTAACAAAAAAGCGAAGAAATCAAGAAATCTTTCGGTTTTCGGCCACTAATCTTCGTGGGTGGCTCCCTCGACCGTCTCAGCATCGTTTCAGAATCAAAAGAAAGGTTGTTTCTTTCTTTCTCTTATTTATTTTATTTGTATGTAAATAAAGAATGTATATAATAACAGTAGACTAATGAAAAAGGAAAAAAAACTGTCGATATCAACCTTTTGAATCGATTTCTGCTGTCTCAGTATTGAACTCTCTGTTTGTATTTTCGGTTCCTCTTTTTGTGTGAAATGCTGCTTTTTTATTGATTTTCTAATCCCCTTTTACAGTATCTTTAATGGCTTTTTATAGCCATAATGAAACAATATAAAGAAGCATATCTGTTCATATCAATTTGATTTTGCAAATCTTTGATTTTCTTGCCATGTACTGTTTCCTTTCTTGCTGTGTAGGTGAAGGCGCGCGTGGAGATTCGGCTCGTGCAGAGGACATGGTTGCGACGCGAATGTTTACCCTAGAAACCCTAGGGGTTTCTGAAATTGTTTTGGGCCACTGGGTTTGTGATTTTTGGCCTTTGTTTTATTTCAGGTTTGGGCCATGTAGGCCTGCTATAATTCAGGCCTTTTATACCCGGGCAAAATCGGGTATTATAGCTGCCCCCGTTTGCTTGTTGTCGGGTAAGGAGAACAGAGCAAAGACCAAAAAACCAATTTTGCCCGGTCATACTGGACTTTGGGGCTTTTTTTCTTTAAGTAACTTCATTCCATCCTACTGCATCTTCAGAGGTATAGGAATTGATGCTCCAATCCGCTCCATTGTAACTTCAAGGAGATTGGATTGGTTTTCTCAATCTACTCCACTGCAACTTCAGGGAGATAAGATTTGATATGATCTGCTCTACTGCAACTTCAGAGATATAAGATCCATCATTCTAATCCACTCCACTACAACTTTAGGGAGATAGGATTTGTTTATTCAGTCTGCCCCACTGTAATTTCAGGGGGATAAAACTTGCTTTCTTGAGTCGCTCCACTTGTAACACCCCCTAACCCCAAACCATCACCGGAATAGGATTACGAGGCATTACCGGACATATCTGATAATTTACAATAATTCTTAAATAAATATCAAACATATTAAGGTAAAATCATAAATTCATATAAAATTACAAATTGACTTTTTTTAATAAAAATTTCGGTAGCATTTCTGCTTACTTTTACACTAAACCTCCTGCAAATAAAACCATAAATTTTTACAAACATAACCAATTCAGTCAATTCAACCAATTCATTTCATATTCTTATTTTCTATTCTCCGATCTATATCTCCGAAGCATCGAAACATGAAAAACATCATGAATCCTTTGTAATTCCGGAGGTAAAGCCAATCGATAGGCAACCAGTCCGATTCTTTCCACAATTTCATACGGCCCAATAAAACGTGGACTCAATTTTCCTTTCCGACCAAATCTTAAAATTTTCTTCCATGGCAAAACTTTGAGGAATACTTTATCACCAACGGAATATTCAATATCTCGTCGTTTCAAATCTGCGTAAGATTTCTGTCTGTCGAATGCGGCTTTCAGTCTATCTTTAATCTTTTTAACTGTTTCCTCTGTCTCTTGAATCAATTCCGGCCCAATCACTTTTCTTTCTTTTAATTCTGTCGAACATACTGGTGATAGACACCTTCGACCATATAGTGCTTCATATGGAGCCATCTGAATACTAGATTGAAAACTATTATTATAAACAAATTCTGCTAATGGCAAATATCGTTCCCAACCTGACGTAAAGTCGATAATACAAGCTCTCAACATATCTTCCAAAATCTGAATTACCCGCTCGGACTGTCCATCAGTTTGTGGATGAAATGCAGTACTAAAATTGAGCCGAGTTCCCAGTGAATCATGTAACTGCCTCCAAAATCTCGATGTAAACCGAGGGTCCCAATCTGAAATTATCGATACCGGAATACCATGTAATCTAACAATTTCCCGGATATAAACTTCGGCAAGCTTCTGTAGTGACCAATCAATTATGACTGCTATAAAGTGAGCAGACTTGGTAAGCCTATCAACTATCACCCAAATAGCATTCTTTTTGCTTGCTGACAACGGTAATCCTGTAACAAAGTCCATAGTAATACAATCCCATTTCCACTCGGGGATACTAATAGGCTGAAGTAAACCTGTCGGTACCTGATGTTCTGCTTTTACCCGTTGACAAGTCAGGCATTTACCAACATACTCGACTACATCTTTCTTCATACCTGGCCACCAATACAGTTCTCGTAGGTCACGATACATCTTCGTTCCACCTAGGTACAAAGCAAAAATACTATTATGTCCTTCTCGAAGAATCAACTCTTTAATCTCAGAAGTAGCTGGAACACAAATTCGATTCCGAAATCTCAAACAATCATGCTCGTCAATACTAAAATTTTCCACCGTACCAAGCTGTACCATTTCTCTTTTCTTCATCAACTTTTCATCTTTTAGCTGTGCTGTTCTGATTTGATCAAACATTACCGGCTTGACTCTTAACTCAGCTAACAAACTTCTATCATCATTAATACTAAGCCGAGCAAACATTGCCCGTAATTCAACCGCTGCTTTCCTGCTCAATGCATCTGCTACCACATTTGCCTTTCTTGGATGATAATCTATAACAAAATCATAATCTTTCAGAAGTTCTATCCATCGTCTCTGTCTCAGATTCAACTCCTTTTGTGACAGAAGGTATTTGAGACTTTTATGATCGGTATATATGTAACATTTTTCACCATAAAGATAATGCCTCCAAATCTTCAATGCGAAAATTATAGCAGCTAACTCCAAATCGTGTGTCGGGTAGTTGCGTTCATGTGGCTTCAACTGTCGAGATGCATAAGCTATTACTTTTCCATCTTGCATCAATACACAACCCAAACCATTCAAAGAGGCATCACTGTACACTATAAAATCTTTCCCCGATTCTGGTAAAGTTAAAACCGGTGCCTCTGTCAACATTTGTTTCAATGTCTCAAAACTTCTCTGACACCGATCATCCCAGATAAAAGGAACATTCTTCTGTAGTAACTTGGTCATCGGCAAAGCTATCTTCGAAAACCCATTTACAAATCTTCTGTAATACCCAGCCAAACCAAGAAAACTGCGTACCTCTGATACATTCTTTGGTGCCTTCCATTGAACAATTGCCTCGATCTTCTTCGGATCAACTCTGATTCCATCTGCCGATACTACATGTCCCAAAAATACCACATCTGATAACTAGAATTCACATTTGCTGTGCTTTCCATACAACTATTTTTCTCGCAAAATCTGTAACACAGTTCTGAGATGCTGATCATGCTCTAACTCTGACTTCGAATAAACTAATATATTATCAATGAAAACCACCACAAACTGATCTAAATACGGCTAAAAAATACGGTTCATCAGATCCATGAAAGCAGCTGGAGCATTAGTCAATCCGAACGGCATCACCAAAAATTCATAATGACCATACCTTGTACGAAAAGCTGTCTTCTGCACATCACTTTCTTTTACTTTCAACTGATAATACCCGAACCTCAAATCAATCTTCGAAAATACCGAAGCTCCTTTTAGCTGATCAAATAAATCATCTATACGAGGCAACGGATACCGGTTCTTGATTGTGACTTTGTTCAACTGCCGATAATCAATACAAAGCCGCATTGATCCATCTTTCTTTTTAACAAACAATATCGGAGCTCCCCAAAGTGAAATACTCGGTCTAATAAATCCACGATCTAGCAAGTCCTGCAACTGCACCTTCAACTCTTTTAATTCAGTGGGCGACATTCGGTACGGAGGTATAGAGATTGGTGCTGTACCCGGGTACACTTCTATAGCAAATTCAACCTCTCTGTCAAGTGGTATGCCTGGTAGTTCTTCAGGAAATACATCTGGAAACTCACATACAGTTCTGATCTGACTACACTAACTACCCACCGAATCAGAATTAATAACATAAGCTAGATATGCTGTACAACCCTGTCGAAACAATTTACTAGCCTTGATTGCTGAAATAATACGTGTCGATCGACTAGTACGAATACCATTCACCTCAATTCTGTCTCCATCCTCTGTCTGAATACTGAACCTCTTTTTGTAACAATCTAAAATCACCCCGTATTCAGATAACCAATCCATCCCCAGTATTATATCAAAATCCCCAAATGGCATAATCAACAAGTCAACGGAAAACATTTTATCATGTATCATCAACGGGCATCTCCGACATACTCTATCTACAGACACAGTTTGTCCCAAAGGGCTAGACACTTCTATTAAAATTCTAGACATTTCAGATTTTAACTTTCTCAGTTCAACCAGTTTTGAATTTATATAAGAGTGTGAAGATCCGGGATCAATTAAAGCATAAACAGGCTCAGAATATAGTAAGAATATACCTGTTACTACATCGTGGGCGTCGCCTTCTTCTCTTGTTCTGACTACATAAGCTCTGGCGGGTACTTTAGCTTCAGACTGCTGGGTATCAACATCACTGCTCCTTCTACTACCTCCTCCCCTTGAAGCTAAGCTACCTCTGCCCGAACCTCTACCACGAGTAGTAGATACTGATCTCTGTGATGTGTCGGAAGTATCATTTTTATTTTTTGGACAGTCTTTAACAAAATGTTCTATTGACCCGCAACGGAAGCAGCCTCCAGTCACTTTCCAACACTCACCTAAATGTTTCTTCCCGCAATATCCACATTATGAAATTTTCACATCCCGGGGTGGAGCTCTTACACTACCAGTGGATACCGTCGTCTGTTTCCCCTGGCTTCTGTCCCCTCGATCAGATCTAAAACTTGACCTCCAACCACCTCTAGATTCTCGAGATCTTTTCAGTAAAGGATTTGAAATAGTAATGCCAGCCCGTTTTCCAGTTGATCTAGCTATCTCTGGCTTTTTATCCAAACCCAACACCTGCTCAACCATCTTCGCTCTCTCTACTAAATCTACAAATTCTGTAATTCTATGTGACACCAGCTGTACCCTGATCTCATCTCTCAAACCCCGAAGAAACCTTTTACAACTATCAGCCTCTGTCGGTATAAACTCAGAAGCATATCGGCTGAGTCTGGAAAATTCACGTCCATAATCTACAACAGACAGGTTACCTTGTTTCAACTCAAAAACTCCTGCCTCTTATCTTCAATATACAGCTCCCCAACATATTTCTTCTGAAATTATTTTTGAAATAAATCCCATGTCACCTGTTCTGTAGGCAGATGTCGTATTACAAATTCCCACCACAAATAGGCTTCTCCTTGCAGTAGAGAAACAGCACAGATCAAGCTCTCTCGGGGGGTACATTCTAATTGCTGCAAAACTCGTTTAGTTGATTCCATCCAATTTTCTGCAGTGGATGGATCAATTCCCTTCAAACCCAAAAATTCAGTAGCACCGTGTTTTCGTAATTCTTTGATTTGGGCCCGTCTAGTAGTAGGAGTAGATGTCGTAGCAGGTACAATTCCCACTACTCGTTGCAAAGAATCAGCTATAATTCTCAGTAAATGGGAGTTATCTCTGTCTCTAACATTTTCCCGTTCTATATTAGGTTGGTTACCTAATGGATTTACACTCGGTGTAGCTGATTCTGTTTCATCCAATTCTCTATCTCTGATATACATTTCTTGATCTACATCTTCCACGTGTTCATTCGACATTTTGACTATAAAACAAAACAAATAATTATATCAGCATCCAAAAATCCCGACTCAATTTGACTCGATTGTGGCATGTACATCTAAACTCAATTCTGAGCCCGATTTAGTCCGAGAATCGACTAAACCCGATAGCTCTGATACCACTAAATGTAACACCCCCTAACCCCAAACCATCACCGGAATAGGATTACGAGGCATTACCGGACATATCTGATAATTTACAATAATTCTTAAATAAATATCAAACATATTAAGATAAAATCATAAATTCATATAAAATTACAAATTGACTTTTTTTTTTATAAAAATTTCGGCAGCATTTCTGCTTACTTTTACATTAAACCTCCTGCAAATAAAACCATAAATTTTTACAAACATAACCAATTCAGCCAATTCAACCAATTCATTTCATATTCTTATTTTCTATTCTAAATACATTCTAATCAAACTCAATTAATTCAATATTAATTTAAATTTATCAATGTACTAATTAATTTGGAATGGATAAATTTCTTTCATTGAAATTCTCAGATTTATAATACTAACATTTTTAGCTATTTATATTCAAAACATAATAACGTTTATACACATCCTATGTACATGCCACATTCTAAAAGAAAATATACATCACCAAAATTTGTTGAAGTCGGGTCTGGTTTTGGATGCTGGCTCAATACTTGACTTCTACAACCTGCGCACGGAAACAACCGTACGCTGAGTATTTTTATACTCAGTGGTATTACCATAATTCAAATTATAATAACAATAAAGAATTATAATTACCAAGCATGTAATTATCTAATTTCTTAAATATCAATTAATTCATAAACTTTCATTACTTAACAATCACAGTAAAATTTATAGTTATTCTTCAATTTCAATCACATATCACATGTAAAAATTTCAATCACCCTCATATTCAAAACTACAATTGAACAAATTCATTTAATTTTCTCATTTCAATTATTCACCCTATTAACAATCTGGACTTTGACGGATACACGGATTCCAGCCCAATCACACCAGTACGGCACATTGTGCCTAAAACGGTACATAGTACCTGATCAGTATACGACACATAAGTGCCTGAAACGACACACGAGGTGCCTGATACGACACACGAGGTGCCTGATATACGACACATAAAGTGCCTGATCGGCAAAGCCGATAAATCCCGTACTCTTCCAAATCCTATGGCATGCCAACTATATCCGACTTAGCCCGACTAGTTAATAGGGTATTTAAATTCTCAATTCTCTTCCATTTCCAATTCAAGATCACTTTTCCACTTTCTAGTCAATTAACAATTTAATACCAATACATATTTCAAATAATCACATATAATCATATTTTGATTCAATTCAATTCAATTCACTTTTCTATCAATACACAATCCACATTTTCACACATATTCATAAATTAATTCACTTTATTTAATTCATATTTTAAAATTCATTTTTCAATCAAATTTAAATCACTAATACTTTTTAATCAATATACATTTCAAATATTTACATATTTCCATCATTCAATTTATTTTGATTCAATTCAAGTCACTATTATCATTCCAATTGCTTACCTAATGTTTACTTACCATGCATTTTAATTAAAATATAACAATCAATAATAAATAAATTTGAATTATAGTAATACAAACCCGAATTTTGCTCGATTATTCCTCAATAACCTTCTCCTTTCCTTTGTGTGCCGATGCCTCGAGTTCTTTGTTAGCTACGAAAATAATAATAATTTACACCATCACTTACCACATTAATTTATAATAATAATAGAATTTCTATCTAATTTATACTTTAATTCTAATTTAATCCTAACTAAATTTATTTACTTTTCCAATTTAATTCACACTCTATTTCTATTCAAATTTCATCCAAACTAAATTTTATCTACTAATTTCTTCAGCATTTTTCACTAATTTCGAATTTCCCTCAATTTAATCCCTAAAATTCAAAACTTATAGTTTAGTTCACAATTTTATCCATTTATCAACTCTAACTAGAACTCTATCAAATAAATCATCAATTCCATCATTTATTCAACATAAACCCTAAAAGAAATCTATTAACTTTCAAATTTTCAACTTAAATCCAAGAGTATTTCACTCTAGGGTTCCAAAAAAACATCAAAATGAAGAGAAAAGGACTAAATTTAGCTTACCAATTAACTTGAAGCTTAAAAATCTCAATTTCCCCTTTTCTTTTCTTTCCTTTCTTTCTTCCCCTGTTTTTCGTCTCTTTCTCTGTTTCTTTTCTAGCTATTCTGTTTCTTTTCTTCTTTGTTTCTTTCTTTTACTTTATTCCTAGTTAATAATAATAATAATAATAATAATAATATATTTTAATATTATTTACTTAAATGATAAGTAAATATGTAATAATTACTAATATATGTATTTCATTTTTCCACATTTCTTCATATGCACCATACATTTGTCAACTTTATTTATTTATTTATTTAAAATATAATAATAATTTAATAATACTAATTTAATAATAATTTAATAACATTTTTTTAACACATAAAAATCTCAGATTTTTATACTTATGCGTCTCAAATTTGGCAATTGGCATAATTATCTATTTAGTCCCTATTATTTTCTTTTAATCTATAATTAAACTTTCACTTCTATTGCAATTTAATCCCTTTTTGCTAATTATTCCTAATTAAGCTAAATTCACCTATCTAAAACTTAATTAAACACACAGCTAGTCTAGTAAATATTTCTAATAATTATTTTCAAACTCAATTTACTAAGACGGAGGCCCAATAATGTACTTTTTCGGTGCTTGTGAATTTTAGGTCATTACACCACTGCAACTTTAGGGAGATAAGACTTGCTTTCTTGAGTCTGCTCCACTACAACCTTAGGGAGATAAGACTTGCTTTCTTAGTCTGCTCTACTGTAACTTTAGGGAGATAAAAATCGCTTTTTTGGGTCTGCTCCACTGCAACTTCAGAGAGATAAGACTTGCTTTCTTAGGCCTACTCCATTGCAACCTCAGGGAGATAAGACCTGCTTTCTTGAGTCTGCTCCACTGCAACTTCAGGGAGATAAGACCTGATGTGATCTACCCTACTGCAACTTCAGAGAGATAAGATCTATCACCTTAATCCGCTCCACTGTAACTTCAGGGAGATAGGATTATTGGCTTTAATCTGCTCCACTACAACTTCAGGGAGATAAGATTTGCCATCTTCAGTCTGCCTCACTACAACTTCAGGAGGATTAGACTTGCTTACTCCAATCCACTCCACTGTAACTTTAGAGAGTTAGGATTTGTGGTTTCACTGATCTGTTCTCTAGGGAACATGACCTGTAAAATTCATTTTATGAACTTAATTATGCCTAGTGATTGAGATGTCATGATCAGAATAAATCAAATGCTCCTAACTAGACATGCATGAATGAATGCAAAATGTCATTTTTTTTGAGAATGATCTCTCATTATCACTCAGGTTATCATTACTCAAAGTTCATTAAGGTCTTATCGCTGACGTGCTACATCACCTTTTTGCTCAACTGGCGTCTCCCAAGAAACACTTAGTCAGATTGCCCCACTGTAACCTTCAAAGTTTAATCCACTAGGACGCAAAATTTTGTACCATCTTTCCTTCGTTGTGACCCAAAGGTAGAAAAATCTGACTTTTCCTCAATTCTCTCCTATCATAATTCAAGGATGCAGATTCTAAAACTCTTTTGGTCATTTTCACCATTCCCAGGGTGTCATGCCAAATTCTTATGCACAAATGAAGAATTTTCTTTTTAAAGGGAACTTCTTCTTATCCCTTGGTGATCATTGCTTTTTTGTTCATTAAAGCTTTGTCACCAACAAGATATCTTGACAAAATCTTAGACATTTCAACTTTTAAACTTGACATGTTCTAAACAATAGTCCTGTTTCAGGTTACTGTATTATTTAGAAACTTCCAGAGTAATATGCAAAACTTCCTTCGTGAAAGTTTATTAGTCCATTAATCATTATTCTAATGCAACATGCTTGCACCAAGATCATAATACTGACTAAGAAATGAATTATCAAATAAGAATAATAGAAAAGAAATTTATTGAGAGCAAGTGTTTTGAAAAGAAAAAGGTATTCAAGAACAGCGAAGAATAAAGTATTACAAGAACAAACAAATTCAGTACAAGTAATATAAAGACTAGATGCCTCGGATATCACAGCTTGAACTTCTCCGTTCAAACTAAGAACCATTTTGAATTTAACACGTGTTTAGGAGATCTACAGTACTTCGTCGATGCCCCAAGATGTCGCCTACCCTTTTCTGTTGATTTAGGTATGGCAAGATCACCATATGCCCCAATCTGATCAATATTTGAGCCGCCCTTTTCGGGTTTTCAACTCAAATCCCCTTTAGTCTCAAGGCGCCCTTTGCGGGTTTTTACCTTGGCCTCTCCTCTTTTTTTTTCGTGATTTAGAGTGCCCTTTGCGGGTTTTCACTTTGATCCCACCATTTCCTTCATGTGAAATATTTCTTGACTGAATCTGAGTTTACAGGATTCGGTAAATTTTTACCATCCATCTCACTCAAAATCAAAGCTCCTCCAAAAAAAGTCTTTTTTACAACATAAGGTCCTTCCCAATTTGGCATCCATTTCCCTCTAAAATCCTTTTATAAAGGGAGAATCTTTTTCAACACCAAGTCCCCCTCATGGAATTCTCTGGGACGAACCTTTTTGTTATAAGCTCGCATCATTCGTTTCTAATACATTTGACCGTGACGAACAGCTTTTAGTCTTTTTTCTTCTATCAGGTTCAACTGATCATATCGAGATTGGATCCATTCGGCCTCATCCAACTTTAACTCAGCCAATACATGAAGAGAAGGGATTTCAACTTCAATGGGTAAAACTGCCTCCATCCTATAAACTAAAGAAAAAGGCGTTGCCCCAGTAGAAGTCCTGATAGATGTTCTATAAGCAAGAAGAGCGAACGGTAACTTCTCATGCCAGTCATTATAAGTTTCAGCCATTTTCCCCATAATTTTCTTGATATTTTTGTTGGTCGCCTCCACTGCACCATTCATTTTTGGGCGATATGGTGATGAATTATGGTGTCTAATATTGAATTGACTGCAGACTTCTACTATTGTGCTGTTATTTATTCAGCGTATTGTCAGATATGATTCTTTCAGGCATTCCATATCGACATATAATTTCTTTTTTCAAGAACTTACTGACTGCTGACTTCGTGACATTAGCATATGAGGCTGCTTCTACCCACTTAGTGAAGTAGTCAATAACCACGAAAATGAAACGATGTCCATTAGAAGCCTTTGGCGATATTGGCCCAATGACATCCATTCCCCACATAGAGGAAAACCATAGAGAAGTCATAACATGAAGAGGTGAAGGAGGCGCGTGTATTTTATCCCCATAAATTTGGCATTTATGGCACTTCTTGGCATAATTGATGCAATCTCTTTCCATGGTGGACCAATAATATCTGGATCTCATGATCTGTCTAGCCATGGTGAATCCATTGGCGTGCGTTCTATAAACACCCTCATGGACTTCTTCTAAAATTTCCTTAGCCTCTACAGCATCCACGCATCTCAACAGTACTCGATCATTTCCCCTTTTGTATAGAATCTCTCCATCTAAGACATAGTCAATAGCTAGTCTTCTCAATGTTCTCTTATCATTCTCCGTTGCCTAATCAGGATATTCGCGATTCTTCACATATAGTAATATATCTTGGTACCAAGGATGTTATCATTCTCCACTTCTTCAATACTGTAGCAGTGGACCGAGATTTCATAAATACTAATTTGAATGGGCTTCATGCCTTCTAATTTTTTCACTTTAATCATGGAAGCTAATGTAGCCAGAGCATCAGCCATCTGATTTTCTTCCCATAGGAGATAACAAGAGGTAATGTTGTCAAACTCTTCAATCAATTCCAGAACCAATCTCTGATAACGAATTAACTTGGGATCTCTCATTTCCCATTCCCCTTTTAGTTGGTATATTACCAATGCGGAGTCTCCATATACTTCTAGTATCTTAATTTTCCGCTCTATGGCTGCTCGGATACCCATGATGAAAGCTTCATATTTAGCCATGTTATTGGTGCAATGAAAGTCCAATTTACTGGTGAAAGGATAATGATCTCCATTTGGAGATACAAGGATTGCCCCAATCCCATCACCTACTGCATTCGAAACTCCGTCAAAGCTTAACCTCCAAGAATAATTTTCTTGAAAATCCTCTTCAGCATTTGCCACACACATCAAGTCTTTATTCGGGAAATCAAAGTCCAAAGGTTCATAATCTTCTAAACCTCTGTTAGCCAAGAAATCTGCTATCGCACTCACTTTGATGGCCTTCTGATTTACATATACTATATCAAACTTGGAGAGCAAAATTTGTCATCTAGTCATCCTCTCATTTAACGGGGTTGATTCCATCATATACTTTAAAAGGTCTAATTTTGGAATTAGCCAAGTCGTATGGTAGAACAAGTATTTCCTCAATCTCTTTGTCGTCCAGATCTGGGCATAACATAATTTTTCAATAGGTGAATATCTCATTTCACAATCAGTGAATTTCTTATTGAGGTAATATATCACCATTTCTTTCTTTCCAGTCTCATCATGCTGACCCAATACACATCCCATGGATTTATCAAACACTGTTAAATACAAAATCAATGGCCTATCCGGGCTAGGTGGTGACTGCACTGGAGTATTCGATAAGTATTGTTTTATCCTTTCAAAAGCTTCCTGGCATTCTTCATCCCAAACACCTGGATTATGTTTCTTCAGAAGACGAAATATGGGGTCACATTTCTCGGTCAACTGTGAAATGAACCGAGTAATATAATTTAGTCTCCCTAAGAAACCTCGAACTTTTTTCTGAGTACGTGGTGGCGATAAATCTCGTATTGCCTTGACTTTTTTTGGGTCAATCTCGATTCCTTTTTCACTGACTATGAAGCCCAACAACTTTCCTGACCGAACTCCAAAAGTGCATTTTGTTGGATTGAGCTTGAGCTGAAACTTTCTTAGTCTTAAGAACAATTTTCTTAGGACTTGTACATGTTTCTCCTCTGTTCTGGATTTGGCAATCATAACATTAACATAAACCTCAATCTCCTTGTGCATCATATCATGAAACAAGGCTACCATGGCTCTCTGATATGTCGCTCCCGCATTCTTTAATCCGAATGGCATCACTTTATAGCAAAATGTTCCCCCAAAAGTAATAAATGTAGTTTTTCCCATATCTTCAGGATGCATTTTTATCTGATTATATCCTGAGAAACCATCCATGAAAGAAAACAACGAATATCCCGCCGTATTATCCACCAAAGTATCAATATGTGGCAATGGGAAATTGTCTTTTGGGCTTGCTTTGTTCAAATCTCTGTAATCCACGCACATTCGTACTTTTCCATCTTTTTTAGGGACTGGACCGATGTTGGCCACCCATTTAGAATATTTGACCTCCTGTAAAAATCCAGCGTCAAACTGCTTCTTGACTTCCTCTTTTATTTTAAGCACAATATCAGGCCTCATTCTTCTGAGCTTATGTTGAACTAGCTTACAATCCTCCCTTACAGGTAGGCGATGCATTACAATATCAGCACTCAATCTGGGCATATCCTGGTATGACCATACGAGGACATCTTTGAATTCTTGGAGTAATTTAATGAGGTCTCGTCTTGTCTTTGCGGAAATCTTAGTTCCAATTTTCACCTCTTTTCCTGCTTCCAAGTGCACAATTTCTATTGATTCCTTGTAAGGTAGGATTTGTTTTTCTTCTTGTTCTACCATCCTCAACAAGTCCAAAGATAAACCACAATCTACGTTATCTTCAAAGTCACGCGATCCCTCTAAACACATGTATCGCTCAAAAAGAAACTCTGAGTTTGTAGCGGCGTCATTCACGTCATTGATATATAGGGATCTATTATGGTTACAAAACAATGTATGAATTTATGTACAATTATTTGTGTAATATGATTATGAAAGAATAACTTAATATATTTACTCATATGGAAAGAATAAAATAATATTTGCTCGAAACAATTGCAAAGATGTATTTTATTAAAATAATGATGTTTGAACATAAGCCTATTTCACAAAAGAGTTCTTATTGTCTCTAGGCTAAAACAACAAGTTGGTTCTGAATATTACTCTGAGAAAGTTCTAACGACTTCAGGTATTTCTTCCGCAATCCAATTATTTAGAACACTCCCAGGTTCATAAGGACAAATGTCTAACAAGCTCCCCTCTTCATTTGCATCCTCATTTATGGCATTGATGTGCATATTTTCCAACGTCTCTTCGATGCTTTCATCAATCAATATCCTTCTCTTAGAATGAATGATCCCTCCAGATATGAAAGGTTTGGATATGTGGGGAATTATCATTGGCTCCCAATTAATCTCCTCCCCACTTAGACGCGCCCTTCTTCTTTCCTGCCTTTTTTCTAACTCATTTTTCTCTATCATTTATCTGACTTATACCCTAAGACAAAGTGGTCTTGTTTCTCTTTTAGCACCGGAATCTCAATTCTTCCTTGAATATATTTCCCTAATCCTCCTCTGGGTAAAGCTCATTTCCCTACCAACAGTTGCAAACCCATCTCTGTAGTTTTGGATATTTTAGGCACTAGAATTTTGCTCCCTTCAGGAATAAATGTTGCATTTACAAACTCCAAAGATTGAAAAGAGCATTCCACCGATTCGTCATTAGTTTCCACATACGGCGCCTCATTAGATGCCGCCGCTATGATATCCTCTTCGCCGTTTATTATCACCAGCCGACCTTCTGATACTAGCTTCAAATTCTGATATAATAATGATGGTACAGCCCCGGTCGAATGTATCCATGGTCTCCCTAATAAGAAATTGTAGGATGGATTGATGTCCATTACGAGGAAATTCACCTCATAAACTATTGGACCAATCAGTAGGGGTATCTCAATTCTTCCCATGACCTTTCTTTCTGTACCGTCAAATGCCCTCACTATATTTAGGCATGTTTTCATGTGCAAGCTGCCTACGGGAAGCCTGTTAAGAATGGATAATGGCAACACGTTCAATGCTGATCTATTATTAATAAACACTCCTGACAAGGTATACCCCTTACATCGTGTAGTAATATGCAAAGCCTTAGTAGACCCCATGCCCCCAGGTGGTATTTCATCACCATTGAAGAATTTGAAATTATCAGCACTGAAATTATTAACCAATCGATCCAATTTGTTAACAGAAATATCATTGGCCACATAGGTTTCGTTCAGCACCTTCATCAATGCACTTCGATGTACTTTTGAATTCAAGAGTAAGGCTAGTACAGATATACGAGCCGGTTGTTTATGCAATTGTTCGACAACACTATACTCACTATGCTTCAAAAATTTGAGGAATTCCACAGCTTCTTCCTCTTTCACTAGCTCGTTGATGGATAACACAAGCTCAGCTATTTTCTCCTTCTTTTGTTCCACTGTTATGGCCCTTCCTTTCACAGGTTCTGGATAAGCACCTATACCCTGATCCTCTGTAATCTCCTTTCCAGGGACAGTTGTATTGCACTCATAGTTTCACAGAACTTTCCTACTATCTTGGTAAGAAAAGGTCGTAGGTTTCTTAATTATGATATTTGGCATTACTGGTATTTTCACTTCATCATTCTTTGGTCGCGAGATGATGACGACAGGATGAGTTACTTTTGGAACCTTCATTGATTCAGATGCGCATATACTTCCTTCTTCATTAACTTCTTTGTAAAACTCCACTTCTTTGTCATCCATCATGCCTTGAACTAAGTTTTTGAATTTTGTACACTCTTGAATCTCGTGTCCCTCCTCGTTATGGAACTCACAGTAGTTTTTTACCCTTCTAAAGCTTCTTTTCGAATCCAAAACAAACAACCCCCTTTCTACTATTTTCTTCCAGACCCATTTTAAAGGAATTATCACTTCTGTGATATCTTCCTTGATTCTTCTACCCATATCTCTATTTATCATATTCACTCCATTATCATTATGATTAGGCAACGGGTTCTCTGTACTGGGCGAATCATCCAATTTAACAATGCCCATGTCTATGAGTATTTTAACCAGCTTTTTAAACGCCGTACAATTTTCTATGGAATACCCCATGATTCCCACGTGATAATCGCATTGTGTGTTTGCATCGTACCATTTGGGGTACGGAGGCTGTAGAGGTCTTAAGTAGTAAGGGGAAACAACATGTGCATCAAATAAATTTTGATACAGCTCCCTATACGACATTGGAATTGACGTAAATTGAAGCTTCTCTGTGTTTTATCTTGTGTCGGGTTCCTGTTTTGATGAACCTTGTTGGTTAACAGCCACCTTTCTCGGCTGATTCACCGTAATCATTTTTGAATAACCCTTGCTATATGAACTTGTGTTGTTGACCTCATTTTCTTTCTTCTTCGAGGCTGATTTTCTGCTACTTTCTACAGCATCAATCTTCCCACTTCTGATAGCATTTTCTATCATTTCACCGTTCATAACTATGTTAGAAAAGCTTTTCGTGGCATTTCCTACATATGTGTGACAAATGGGGCTTTCAATGTGTTAACGAAAAGTATTGTCATCTCTCTTTCTAGAAGAGATGGCTGAACTCGAACGACAACCTCCCCCCACCTCTGTGCGTATTGCCTAAAACTTTCACTGGGCTTCTTTTCAATGTTTTGTAGAGTGATTCTATCAGGTACCATGTCGGTTACATGACTGTACTGCTTTATGAATGCCTGTGCTAAATCTCTCCACGAATTAATCTTGGTACGACTCAATTGATTGTACCACTTGGATGCTGCCCCTGTGAGGCTATCCTGGAAACAATGTATCAGCAGTTGGTCATTATTAACATACGCAGTCATCCGCCTACAAAACATGGTAATATGAGCTTCGGGCCCACTAGTTCTATTGTACTTCTCAAACTCTGGCATTTTGAACTTGTAAGGGAGTACTAAATCCGGAACCAAGCTTAGTTCTTTAGCATCAATCCCATGGTAGCTCTCAGTACTTTCCATCGCTCTAAATTTTTCTTCCAGCCATTTATACTTTTCTTCTAGCTGTTTTGGCAATTCATCTTTCATTTTTTCTTTTCCAGCTACTTTATTAAAATTAGGGATAGCAGGATTAACAAGGTTGTCTCCGGGGTTAGAGCCTGATCCACCTTGAAAATTCATTGGTGTTGCAGCACCAGCCTGAAACTCTTGAGGCTTGATGGTCACAGAAGATTTGCGCGGATATGCCTCAACATGCTGAGGGGTAAAGCCAGGGGGATAAACAGGTCCCTCACTGTCTCCTTCTTCAACATTGAGCACAGAGCCCTTTCCTTTATCAGTACCTCCGGTCAACAACTGAGTTAATTGAGTCATCATATTCCCTTGAGATTCCATCATTTTGTCCATCATATTCTGCTGAATCTTCTCGAGCTGCTCTTTCATCTGCTGCTGAAGCTGATCCTGCATTTTCTTTTGGAACTGCTCTAGCCTTTCTAATCTTTGATCCATGTCTTTGGTTTTCGCTCGAGTACCGTAACGATGTTTGGTAGGTTGGTTGGTTTCCAGATTAACTGAGGAGTAATTTAAATCAATTAGAATCTTTTAATATTTTTTAATGCATATGAAGTAATGCAATGTATGAAATAAATGCAAAAAAAGCATCAATTATGATTCAATTCCATCTAGGAAAACTTTACTAGAAAATAAATTTCTTTACATAAAGTGAATTACAAATAAGGTTTTGCTCGAATACTCAACACCCTAATCTTTCTAAGTAACAAAGTTAACTCTTGCCCTCGATCTGACTCTAACTCATACTTCACGCTCACCATGTCAGCCTGCACCGCTAAAGTCTGTATGTGATCAGCCACTTCTCGAATCTAGACCACAGCTTCCCCCATAATATGATTTCTGCTGCTAACTTGATTCTGAAAGTAGTGAACCTGTTCATTATTACGACTTTCATTTGCTTCTAAGTACTCGATCCGGATCTCACAATTTTGTAATACCGTTTTTACTCTTCTATTCTTTTCTTCATTTCTTCAATCTTGCTCAAGCTTACTCTCAATTCTATTGCAGAGTTTTGATTTCGATATTGATGAAGAGATCTTTCCAACTCGATCACCCTGTCCTTTAACTTGCCTTTTTTCTTTTGGCTTTCTGACAAACTCTTCTCTAAAGTCTCATTTCGTGTCCGAACCTCTTGGAATTTCTGTTCCCATCTATCGACTTTGTCTTTTTCTTCTCGAATTTCTGCTCGCAACTGTTTTGAAGTTTTTCCTAGCCCGGCAGTTCTCATTGACAGACGCAACTTTTTATAATCTGTCTTCAAACTATCCAACTCCTCATCAGCCTTTTTTTTCCCTTTTTTTAATTTCTCAGTTTCGAGCTTTTGAACGTCTATGTCTAATCTTAAGTTTATCTTCTCTTCCTCTATTTATTCTATCTTTTTTTCTAAATCCGTATTTCTTCTTTCAAAATCTTGTCTTATGATTTCCAACTCAGAAGGGACGACCCGCAAATATTCCTCTATTGACTGGCTGTTTTCTTGTTTTGACTTAGGTGTATTATCATTGATCCTCCTAACCCACCATTCATTATACTCAAGAGTTGTCATCAGACCCACGGCTAACCTCTTCATCCGACGAGTGTGTTTCCATGCACTGGATATCTCTTGAATCTTTTTTCTATAACCATCATCCCTATATGAGAATTCACAATCAGCTATTCCTTGGGTTGTAGGTATAAATTGCCTTGACCTATACTGCCTTAGCACTAGCAATGGGACATATCCAACAGCTCCCCAAATTCCAAGCAGAGGAACCCAATCAAAATTACCACATCTATACAGGATCTCACCCGGAAGCAACCAAGGGGCTCTCCACTCGATGTCCTCTTCTTGAAGATTTTGAAGAATTGCCATCCACTTCTCCTCTAAAATGTTGTCTCTTCTCGATGTGGCTACAATATCCTTTAGTGGTGAATAATTTTCAGAGAAAACCCGATACAAAACCCTATCAACCTTCCAAAAGTGACTGTGAAACCACGCGAGTAGGAGCTGTGCACATCCAATGAATCTACCCTCTCCCGCTTTCCGGCATGCACTCTATGACCTGAAGGTTTCTGCTAAAATTGTTGGAATTGGTGTAACCCTCTTATCAAGCCGGTCAAATAAATCGGTGACTGCTTCATCAACATGTCCCAAAACTTTGGGGAAGACAACTAAGCCATATATACTCAAAGCAAAGATGTCTACCCTCTTCCTCACATCTAGGTGTGTTAGAATTAAATCTTTCAAACTCTTCCAAGGAATGCACTTGCTATCCCCCTTTTGCTTAATCCGTGCAGCAATCCACTGTTCACTCATCCCCGTTATATTCATCAGCTTCTTCGAAAAGGTTGGCACATTTACGGCTCTTGAGTAGACTTTGTCTACTTGAAACTTTGAACATCGAAGTAAAGCCATATATTCTTCTATCGTAGGCACCAAATCGACCTTCCCAAATGTGAAGCAGCTGTAAGCAGGATTCTAAAACTGGGTGAGGGCTCGAAACAAATGCTTGTCTACCTTCACATCAAGAAAATAAGGCAAATCCCCATAATTATTATAAAATAGCTGTCTAACCTTGTCATTCCACTGATCCTAGATTTCCTTCAACTCTTGCAAATTGTTTTGAGTTACACTGATGCTAGTAAAGTCCCATAATTCTGATATATATCCATTAGCCAAACTATCGCCTTTCTCTTGCTCTGTTGTTTCAGACCAAGTTCGGACAGCCACATTATCTTCCACTTTATCAAGAAACCCTTTTTCCATGATAAGCTTTCATCTAGCAACTGAATATGAATCGATGCCTTTTATAATGAAATGAAATGCCATGTCATGCAATCAAAATAAAACCAAAAAAGTCAGTATCATATATAAACATAAAATATAATCAAGAAATAGTAAAACACCTATTCGGATATCTACTAGGGTTCAGTTTAGTTCTACCTAAAGTGGATTCCTAAGGTTCATTATATGAAGTTCGGCTTCTAGGGCAAAGGTACCCGAACCAGCAAATTCCTTGATCTTCACCCATTATAGGCTCATAAAGATCAAGTTCGGTTCAGGGGAATACATTTCCCTATGACTATATCGAGATAAAAATCTCACGAAGGCATAGGTACAGATGTATCCTGAAAGAGGTCCACTATCCTATACGGAGGTGAAAACCTCACGAAGGAATAGTTTCTCACTCCCACCTAAAGGGTAAAATTATCCAACACATGTAATGTACAATGCAAAAAAACAACAACTAAAGTACTTAGATCAATTAAGCACGAAAAGAACGAATGTAAAAGGATTTTATGAATTTAAAACAAATTTCATTTTTTTCGACCATAAGACAGAAATTAATCAACTTTGTGGCTCGACTCTCAAAATTTGTCCTCAGCAGAGTCGCCAAGCTGTCAAAACCATTTTTATTTTGTAAAACGGGGTCGACTTGGATTTTGAAAAAAAAATGAAAATGGGAGTCGCCACCAATCTTTTATTGAGGTGTGATTGGATCACCTAAAAATGGCTTTGGTCTACGAGTTTTAGAAAAACGGATCCGGGAGTCGGTTACGTACGAGGAAGGATTAGCACCCTCGTAACGCCCAAAAATTGGTAACTAATTGGTTAATTAGTGTCTTAATGTCGAGAGTTGAAAAATATGATCCTTAGTAAAAACTTAAAAAAATGTGTTACTTATTAAGACTCTTCTCATTTCAGAGAAAGAAAATGTCACACCCAATGCGTCAGGGAACGATATTCTACTTCCTCAAAAATTAGTTTGTCCAAAATATTCGTGTAATAAAATTTAAAAGAATATTCATTTGTTTAAGATTTATAAAGAAATCGCGGCCCAATACATTAGGGCACAATTTCTCAAAATTCTAAACATTGAATATTTCATTTATTATTTTTTAGAAAAAAAATCTTCATCTCGAGAAATGAACGCGTGACATCCAATACGTTAGGACACGACATGTTGAATTCCCGATAACAAGCTTTTATTTTGTTTGATTAAAGAGCATTCTCGATAATTAGATTCAACGAAGAAAATTGGAACCCAATACGTTAGGGCTCAATCCTTTCGAAGATCCTAAATACGAGTATTACCTTTATTTTTTAAAGTTTTCAATTTTTAAGAATTCGAGTAAAAAAATCGGTGTAATGCTACATTTGATGCATAAATAAATGCCGCTTTAACAAATGACAATAATGAATACAACAATGATATAGGAATAATATGAACAATAAATACACGAAATTACTACAAATAAGGTAAAATAATCAATGACATACAAAATATCAAATAAATGAGCAAAATAAAAAAAATATGATATTCTTTTAAAATATGAATGAAAACATAAATAAACAAGTGAAGGAAATAAACAAAATTATAAAAAAATATAAAGAATATAGGGTGTGTATATAATATATACATTGAAATTATGAAGTATAAAAGACATACATATGGATATATATATACGAATATGGATTGTAAAATTTATAAAAAAAAATATATAATGCATTTACGAAAATAAAGTAAAATATATAAATATATAAAAAATATGTATTAAAAATATAAGTATATATATGTACATATATAAGTTATAAAATAAATATATAGATTATGAAAATAATGATTATATATATAAGTTATAAAAAAGAAAAAATAATTATATTATTGAAATTAATTAATTCCCTAAAAAAACAAAAAAATGACTAATTTTGGACTGGAGATAAAAATCTGCGGCAAATCTGCAAATAAATGAAGTCTAAAGGATCATATTGAACACGCAAATAACGCAGAGGGGCTGGAAAGGAAATTCTCCCTTCTCCTCTAAATGGCGTCGTTGAAATAGGATCAAATTGAAATAAAAAATAAATTAAAGGGGTAAAATAAAAAAAACCCAATTGTAAGAACATTAAAAGGCGAAGGGGCTAAAAGCGCCATTTACCCCTCCGCATAAAAACACGCGGATCCTAGGCCGAGTCGGATCGGTTTCGGGTCGGCCTCCCCAAAACGACGCCGTTTTGGCACCTGGGGAGCCTTAATGAAACAACTCCGTTTCATTAGGCTATTTAAGCAAAAAACCATTTCAAAATTTTCATTTTTCCTTTATTTTAAAAAAAAAACCAAAAAAAACTCTAAAAAAAAACACTCTCCCTTCGATAAGTCCGGCCAGGGGCCCGGGCACCAGCCGATCGTCGGCCACCGCGCCGGCCGCCGATCTCCGGCGATGGCATCGCCATCTGCGGTAGCCGGAAAAGGAGAAAATCTCCTATTCGATCCTTTCGACCTTTCTAAACCCAAATCCGGGTTCAAAGTCTCTAAAAAATCAACAAAAAACGCGAAGAAATCAAGAAACCTTTCGGTTTCCGACCACCGATCCTCGGGGATGGCTCTCTCGACCATCTCAGCTTCGTTTCAAAATCAAAAGAAAAGTTGTTTCTTTCTTTCTCTTATTTATTTTATTTGTATGTAAATAAAAAATATATATAATAACAGTAGACTAACGAAAAAGGAAAAAAAACTGTTGATATCAACCTTTTGAATTGATTTCTGTTTTCTCAGTATTGAACTCTCTATTTGTATTTTCGGTTCCTCTTTTTGTGCGAAATGCTACTTTTTTATTGATTTTCTAATCCCTTTTAATCTTTAATGGCTTTTTATAGCCATAATGAAACAATATAAAGAAGCAAATCTGTTCATATCAATTTGATTTTGCAAATCTTTGATTTTCTTGCCATATATTTCCTTTCTTGCTGTGCAGGTGAAGGCGCGCGTGGAGATTCGGCTCGTGCGGAGGACATGGTTGCGGCGTGAACGTTTACCCCAGAAACCCTAGGGGTTTCTGAAATTGTTTTGGACTACTGGGTTTGTAATTTTGGGCCTTTGTTTTATTTCGGGTTTGGGCCATGTAGGCCTGCTGTAATTCGGGCCTTCTATACCCGGGCAAAATCGGGTATTACAGAAATTATAGCATATTGCTTTGCTTACAGCTAAATTTGCATGACAAAAACTCTGAAGCACCAAGAAGACACTCTAAACCTACTGCACATTATTACACGCCAAGCGAGGGAAGAAGGGGATGATGTATTTTTGATATGCAAAAATAATAAATTTGTATAACCTATGCATGATATAGAACTTTTTTTCAGAATCTACAGCAAAGAAAGCCCTGCCTCCATCCACGATGCCTCCGATACTGTCTCCGGTCAGCTTTTGCCATTCTTACCGGACTACTATTCCATTCGGACTGCAATCTGTATATGGAGGAAAACAGAGAATAAGCAGCTAATGGTTGGTTATGAATACGATAGAACAAGCGCAAGTAACAAAATGGTTTGGCAGTAAATTACATCGGGAAGGCAAAGGAACGAGTGCTTGTCGTGCTGCTATCCGATCTAAGAGAGAGATTGCCTGAATATGCTATCGGTCCAGAGTAGCTTATTAGACCTGTTAAGGGCCCTGCAGCAGAGAAACTAGACTCCCCATTTCCGTTTTGAAGATTGCTTGAAAAAGGTTGATCAGCTGTCTCTTCAAGTTTGGATGTTCTTCCAGTCTCGAGAGGCTTGTTGGAACCTTTGCCGCTTGTTGGTGCAGAAGATCTGGAGTCAAATGTGATGCTTCCAGTTTCATTGACAAGGCCACTGCTAGTTGCTTCCAAAGAAGCAGAGGCTGGAGCAGGACTGATTGGGGTAGCTTCCCCTTTCCCACTGTCCGATCCTTCAGCTGTGGAGACCAAAGCAGGAGCAGAAAGAATTAGGTTGTTTGATTCTTCAACCGCAGAAGCCACTATCACTTCCTTTTTACTTGAGTTCTGCGTATACAGTAAATCCATAATGTTATTACAAGGAGTTTTGATATGGTAAATTGATATTTTATTAACTTTGAACTAGATTTTTTTACCTCAAAGGACTGTTGTTCAATTCTGTCACTTTTGCAATCAGGAGACATGGCTTCAGATTTCAGTGTGGTCAATTCAGGCAATGAAAGTATGTCTCCTAGGGTAAACAACTCTTTGGAGCCGTCATTTGACATCATTTCCATTGCATCATCCTTCATGTCTCTTGTCACCAGCAAATCCCTAGGATCCCATTCGTTCGAAATTCCCTTGTTAGACTTGTTTTCTTCTAGAGATAAGGCAATATCCTGCATATATGTATCGGCGTCGAGTTTTTTGTTAGAGCCACCTTCATTGTCAATATCCTTCCCAGATTGATTTTCTTCCGGAGAAAAGGAAATGTCTTGCATGGGCATATCAGTCTCTGACATTTCTTTCATTAGTTCATTATCTTGATCCTTTTTGGGATACGAAAAGTTGCACTCGCTCTTCTCGTCCACACTGCTTTCAAACAAGAACATGTCTTGTGTCGGAACTCCCTCATCAATACAAATGTCCTTGACAACATGATATGTACTCTCTTTATAACAAACTACCAATTCAGGCAATTCACAATCCATTACACTTTTGTCCAAATAAAAAACCGAGTCCTGAAATGAATCCATATTCTTTGAAGAATGAGAGTTAAATGTCACAAAATCTCGGACCTCCTTTTCATTACCATTAGAAAAGTCGAGTACACTGTTGGAACAATCAAGTTCAGAAGCTGTCCATTCATCTCGTGTATTCTCTGAATATATTGAGAAATCTGAATCCAGTTCATCGCTCTTTATATCATGCACGACTCCATTCTGATTTTCCTTCACAGTATCATCCGTGCTCAGTTCAGTAGCATCTGAAGACTTTTCTTTGTTCTCAAAAGGTTTAGTGTCAGCTAAGAAGGAATAAGGCTTCGAATCATTCTTGTAGCCTATAGTTGAATGGCAAATCACTTGTTCATTATCTGCAAGTACATAAAAACATCCTATAAACACTGAATTCTTAATATATAAATGACTAAATGTAGTTGGCAGAATAACATCTGAAAGACGAAAATATGTACGGGAGAGACAGACAGAGAGGCAGAGATGAAAGAGAACGAAAATAGAGATGGGGTTATTACCAAGTTTCATGTTTCACGATGGTTGGCCTCGGATCACAATGTCTTCAGCCATACACCAAAGGCGTTGGAGAGCTACTCTGCACATGAAATGCAGGACAAGTTAGGTCAGTAACGAACTTGAAATTTCCTACAAAGGGAAAACAGAAACAGCTACCAGCAGACATTAAAAAGAAAATTGTTCGATGAAAAACTCGCTAAGACGAAGCAGCTGATAGGATCAATTGAAACCACCATGTCATAAATATTCTCCAGCTAAATTACTGACAAAGAAAACCATCCTCTATTTTTCCATGATTGCTTTCAAACATTGAAATACATGAAAACCAAACAAGAATACATCTGTAAGAACCAAGCAGTCTTAACCCTAAAACTAATTTATATTCAAAGATTAAAACAGAAATCCATTAAAAAGAAGCGAAGGCAGTATGATAACAGAGATGGAAGTAATCTAAACCAGATTAGTAGAACCTAAGTCCAAGCTCATTTATTAGCTTGAAGAAACCAACAATTATCCAATTATAGGCACCAAAAACAGAGCCCTAAATATCCAAACCACAGTAATTTTCCTAAACCAAAAATCTAATTATCCAATTATATACAACAATAATAGTTACCAACAGATTGCTCCATGATAAAAAAAAAACCTTTCTTTTCACTATGGGGAATCTTCTGTTTTATGTACAAAAAGACGAGAGAAAAGTTTTTAACTTTTTTGAAAAGCTTACATGCAGTTTAAAATTGATTTTCAAACCCCAAAACGAACCCTTTTTCCCTTTTTTTTTCCCAACAAAAGCTGCCATCTGTTGTGTTTATACCTTTAACTAGATCTAATCCACTGCAATTATTTATAGAGGAAAAAAAATCACAGATTGGTTTAACTCAAATAGATGAAAAAGATGCAGTAAAAAACAAAAGGAGAGAATATCAGAGATCTGAAACAGATCCCAACAAATACAAAAACCCAAAAGAGAGAAACAATCATACATGAAAATATATTAAAATAAATGATAGTAGCTGTACCTTTATGATTCAGAACATAAAACATTCATCAATATTTCACTGCATAAAGGTTAGAGAAAAGGGAGAACCTATGGAGTTTTGGGGTCTTCACTCTTCAAAGGAAGCAAAGCAAATAAAAAAGAAACAATCTTTTCATTTAGAAGCTTTAAAAGCAGAGCTTAAAAAACCCCAAGTTTGAAGAAGGTTTGGGGGGTTTTAAAACAGAGGAATATTGTAAATTAATAAAGAAATGAGTGAGTTGTAATTATTGAAAGATTAAAACTCCACAGCTACTATCTGTTATTAATGGCCGAGAGAACCAAACACTGTCTATATTTATTATTATTTTAATGGATTTGGGTTTTTGGCTGAGAGACTCCAACATCTTTCCTTCACTTTCCCCATTCCCATTTGTAGAAGTAAGTTAACCAAACTGATAACACCACTTTACCTGTTCACTTTCCCAGGATTTAAAAAAAAAACAAATTTTCTTTCCAGCCAAACAGCAACAACTACAAATACAAGGGAAAAAAACACAACCTTTTTTTTCTCTCTTTTTCCCTTTTGACTTCGTTTTTTTTGGAACCTGACAATAATCTTAGCTCTGTTCCTCAAAGTCAAAATGGTTAAGTTGATATTATTTTTCGCCGGAGAAGCTATTTAGTAGCGAAAACGGCAGAGGGGTAACAAAAAAAAAGGGGGAAGGATAAAGTGGAAGTGGGAATAGAGTGCAGATGATGAAGATGACGGTGATATCGCGTGCACGTGTAGGTTTGTTAGGTACCCCACCATGGCTACTTTCATCCTCCCCACTTTTTGCGAGTCAGACCCTCTCTTCCTTTGAGAACTGGTCGTCGACAACGGTTTTCACTTTTCATTTTACAACCTATGGATCAGACGTTGGATCGGGTTTACATCTACGCTTTAATTATATTGACGTTGACTTTTTTTTTAAGTACACCCGAGCCTATGTAAGGGTGAGTTTGGATGGATGATTAGGTGCGATGCGGTACGTTTAGCTTACTTTTTGTCTCAAACTATAGTATCGTTACAATATCTAATCTTACCGCCACCGCTGTTTTTACACTAACCGTAGGTAAATGCATCGCCCATCCAAACTCACCCTAAGTTTACAATTTTATTTAAGTGTCAAAATATATCTAAATTGATTAAAAATTTTATTTAAATTATTAAATTATTCGAAATTTTTTTATTTAAGTGATTAGGTTAATTTTTAAAAAAAAAATTAATTAGCAAGTTCTAAATGATGATTTGATGATCAGTACAATGAATCGATACCCATTAACAAGCAGAAAAACATACTTTATATCTAGGTCGATTTCATGACCAGTTTTAGATTCGTGACATTTAAAATTATTTCATTAAAATAAATTATAAAAGAGAAAAAAATTTCAATTGGTGCAAACAGTGCTAACAAAAAAAATCATATAATAACATTATTTTATAAACATAAAAGCCTAAGTTGGATCCCAATTAATCTCATTAACCTCTCCTGATATAGAAAAAAAGAAGTAACAAGTGATAACAATAATAGTTATATATTTAAGGATGAGCAATTTTGTGATTTTAAATTAAACAAGATAATAACTATTTTACTAAAAAAAGCCCATAAACTTTATTTACTCGAATGAGTTAAAAAACCCAAAATGTATCTACGTGGAAGCGTTTTAAGAGAGAATTTAAAAAAGCGCGCTGACGAGGACACGCTTTATCCCGTGTCAGCAAAAACGTGCTCACATGGGCGCGCTTTTGCATGTGCTCAAACTAAATTTTTAAAAAAATGTCATTTTTTTTAAAATGTCATTTTTTAAAAATATTATAAAAATAGACCAATTTTTTGAAAATTTACGAGAATAAGCCTTTATAAAGACCCAAAGTGGCAACATCATTTTTTTTTTGTGACAGATCTTTATATAGACCAAAGTCTCATTTCCCTTGTTTTTTTAAACAATGTGGGGTGTGAGATATATGTATATATAGACTTATAAATAGGCTTGCAACTTGTTCCTAGACAACATGAGATTCCTTCCTCTTTTAACTAACAACATAAAATTAAAAGCTACACTATATTTTATACTTTTTTACTTATAGAGTTTAAAGTTTTTTTTACAAAAAGTTAACATTTGTTACATTATAAATACAATTTTTAAACTCTATAAGTAAAAAAATTATAAAATATAAAATAAGTATGGTAAAGTATTAAAAAATATTTAAAAAATTACTAATAGTTGAGTGATCATTTTGTAAGTTTTTATAATTCAATAGCCATAAAATCATAGTTAAGTGACTACTAATGTAATTTAATCTAGATATTAAAACGTGAAAAATAATTATTATATTTTATGTATATTATATATTTCTATAAAAGAAACTTATTTATCATAATTATATACTATTTTTAAATAGATTATCTATCTAGTCAAAATACATCTGAAATAAATTTATCAGCATTCATTAGGTGATGAAAATTAAATTAAAATTAGGATTAAAAAATTAATGAGTATAGCAAAATATTAAAAAATAAATATTTAAAAAAAGAGATATCAATAATATACAATTTTTTAAAAATATAGTGTATCTTTTAATATTATATTGTTAGTTAAAAGATAAATGAATCACACATTGTCTAGGAAGAAGTTGCAAACCTATTCATGACTCTATATATACACATATCTCACATCTCATATTGCTTAAGAAAACAAGGGAAATGAGACTTTGGGTCTATATAAAGATTTGTTTTGTAAGTTTTATTTCCATATTAATTGATGACACCTTAAAATAAAATAAAAATGGTGTTGCCAATTTGGGTTTTTATAAAGGCTTATTCTTGTAAATTTTCAAACAATTGGTTTATTTTTATAATATTTAAAAATAATAATATTTTTTGAAAATTTAGTCTGAGCACGGGTAAAAACGCACCCATGTCAATGCGTTTTTGCTGACACGAGGTAAAACTTGTCCCCGTCAGCACGCTTTTATGAAATTTCCCCTTAAAACGCTTCCACGTAGGCACGTTTTGGGTTTTTTGGCCCATTCCAGTAAATAAAGTTTTGAGTAGCCTATTTCCGTAAATAAAGTTAGAAATGAGCCTTTTTTTAATAAAATAGTCCGGGATAACTTAATTTTATATATTAAATTAAGAAATAAGTAAATGAAAGTAAATAAGGATATTAGAATGTGACATTAACAATTTATATTTCTAAAAACAGATTTGGTGAAAAAACCAAATAAATATAGGTGTGGAAAACATCAATCCCATTCTTGGTTAAAATTTAAATTTTAAAAATGGAAAATTAAAAAATATATAAAATATTTTTAATAAATATAAAATTTAATAAAAATTTAAAATCAATTTAAGAACTTTGAATTATTTCTAAATAATTTATTAATAAAATGGAATAGTTTTTTAAACAAATTTTCATAAGTTTTTTTATACTATAAGGGTAGAATTATTTTAGTTCTCTCAAAATAAACAAAACAATTTAATTTTTATACTTTTAAAAAATAAATAAATAAGAAAATTAATGATGAGATTTACTATTTCTTTTAATAATTTATTAGGCTATAAACAATTTAGTCCATTTGAAATTAAATGATTTGAGTTAGTCCTTCTACTATTGAAAAGCCTAAAAGAACAGAAGATGAATACAGATGTGAAACAACTTAAAATGTTAATTGGTTTAAAAATATAAAAAAATAATTAAGAATGGCATTGTTTTATAAAATTAGAAAATTCATAAAAAATAAAAAATTAATAAATAATTTCAAAACTAGAAAAAATTGTAAAATCATTTAAACCAATTTTTTGAATTGAAAAATTATTTTTATAATGTTTAAATAATTATTTTTGAAATTTTATTTTTGAAATTTTGGAACAAAATATTTAATTTTTTTATCTTTTATAAAAATTTGAGAATTTTTATAATTTTTATTGATATTAGATAGGCTCTTTTGTCATGGATATTATATAGTTTTCTCTTCTTTTCTTTTTTGTTAATTTTTATAAACTCAACAAATTGTATACTTTCACATGATCATTGTTTTTATTAAGGAAAATTATTAATATCGCTTCAATTGTTTTTATTTGTTTAATTTCAAATAGGTTAAAATATGTCATAAGTCACTTTATTTTTCGAAAATTAGGAATTTAGTCTTTGTATTTCTATTTCATGAATTTTAGTACTTATACTTCTCAAATTTCAAAATTTAAGTCCAACTGTTAAATTTGTTACAATGATGTTTTTGAAATAAAAAAAAAAACTTACTTGATATCCTTGTAATTAAGAAAATGACTCTGTAATTAACTTGAATTGAACAAAAAAATTAATAATATTAACAATTAGACCTGAATTTTGAAATCTGAAAATAAAAAAAATTAAAGTTCATGAAATAAAAATATAGGGACTAAATTTCTAATTTTTGAAAAATACGGGAACTTGTGGCATATTTTAACCTTTCAAATACTATTGAGACTAAATTACTTGGTTTATTTTTATAGGAACTAAATTGTTCCTCATCCTATAGTTTATTAACGGGGAAAGTTAACCTTGTCATAAACTTTTTAATAGTATAAGGATGAAATTGCTCTATTTTCATAGTTTTGGTACAAAGAAAGTGGGGTAGTGTAACACTCTATACTCGGCCCAGTCGTCGAGCCCAAGTAATAGGACGCTACATCAAACATCGAACTCATACATATTCATACAGTCTCAAATACATGCAACCATTATCACTTTCAAATATTTAGAGGAGTAATGGGTCTTAAATACGTTAGACAACATTTAAATAAACTTAACATACCTTAGTCAACATTAGAAATAATTTATTTAAAAACATACTTAGGGACCATTTGATAAAATTATAAAGAATCCACATTGATATTGATACGCCATCACATGTATTGATATTTTGGAAGATAAGTATCGATACTAGTAAGAAAATCGATACCAAACTAGCATTCTGTTAAATTTTAAACGAAAGCATTTTATTTATACATGAGCAAAGGTATCAGTATTTTCACCCCAAGTATCGATACTCGTGATTGGGTGTCAATACCAAATTAAGCTACTGACTTCACAAAGATACAATTCCACTCCAAGGTATCGATACTTATGTCCCAAGTATCAATACCTCTGATCAGATTCACAAAAACACAGTAAAACATAGTATTAAACATGCTCAACATATCTTTATTCTAACATGCATGAATCATCACAATATCAAGCATCAAATTTACCCAAAACACAGTCCAACGTAACATCTTTACCTTGCCGATCCAAATCATGGTAGTAATAATTAAAAATAGTAATAATTAACAAGCAAAAATTCTAAAGGTTCACAATCATACTAAACCAACAAGAACATAATCATAACCAGCCAAAGTTTTAACCACATTTCCTTTATTTCCATAGTTTA
Source organism: Gossypium hirsutum (assembly GCF_007990345.1). Lineage (NCBI taxonomy): Eukaryota > Viridiplantae > Streptophyta > Magnoliopsida > Malvales > Malvaceae > Gossypium > Gossypium hirsutum. The sequence goes on along the minus strand of NC_053449.1, from coordinate 18,576,363 downwards.
ACGAATAATAATATCACCTACTTAAATACCAAAGCCTAACTTGGATCACTTCCTTGGAAGCGCACCCCTCACACTGCAAACGCTAAATATCTGTAATGGTTAGAAAGAGTGGGTGAGCTTAAACAAGCTCAGTGAATGTCGGAATAACCACCAAGTATACACAACATCAAAGGTTATACAAGAACATACTACAACACATTCACAACCATATTCTAACCAAGTCAAAATAACATATTCACACTTCATTAAATCATGAAACTAGCATATACTCTCACATCCAACTACATTTAACTTGTAACACCCCTAACTCGTATCCGTCCCTGGTTTATGGTTACGGAGCATTACTGTACAAATGAAACTTTTGAACATACATTTCATACATTATCCAATACACATAATAAATCAATCACATACATAATGTCCCTAAATCGAGCCCTCGAGGCCCAAAAATTACATTAGAAACAATTCGAGACTAATTTGAAATCATTTGTAAAGTTTATGCAAAAGTTACAAAATTTTAGAAATAGGATTCGCACGGCCGTGTGCCTCACACAGCTGATACACACACTCGTGTCTTAGGCCGTGTAACTTTCGAACTAGAGACACACAGCTTTGTCCTAGGTCATGTCCTCACCCATGTAACTCACTGAGTAAGGTCAGACGGGTGTGTAACAAGCTGTGTCACACGCCTGTGTGCCAGGTCGTATCATATGCCCATGTGTCAGGCTATGTAGCTCTTGAAATAGCCCTACATGCCCGTGTACCAGGCCCTGTGCTAGGCCATGTAACTAATTGACTTGCATACAAAAGAACCTACTGGAGACATACGACCGTGTCGCCAGGCCGTGTGTGAGTCAATGTAACAGCACGGTTTTAGTTAAATCAGAACAGTGGTTTCAGAACTACAAATTCGAAGTTGTAAAATTATTTGAATATTATTTTATGTGTTTACAACATGTGAATTAATATGTGTGAAAGTTTCGTGAAATAGTTTTATCGATTGGTTGTTTAATTTGATAAAAAGAGTTAATCACGTGAAATGCAAAAGTAGCATGTTATATGTTCAAGTGTTTAATTACTTTAATTAATTATTTATAAGGTCCTTATGTTGTGATTTGGCCATTGAATAATGGTGTGGACGGTTATGGGTTTATAATAAGTGATTTTATAATGTATAAATGATGGACAAAATTGTAAATTTTATATTATTATGTAATTAAATAAAACAAAACATTAAATGCATGTATTATCATCTTTGTTGGCCAAATGTACCAAAGCAAAAGAAGCCATTTTTGAAGCTTTAAGTTTAGCACTTAGGGGACTTGATTTAGGTATGTTCTTTGCTTGGTTATTGATAATTTTTACATTTTTGAGATCGTTGCTTCGTATACTAGCTAGCCTATGCTTAAATTTTTGAATTGGTTGATGTATTCATTAAATGCCATTGATGAGTAATTAAGCTTTTTGTTTTTTGATGATGGGTTATGAGAGTTTGATGTTAGATTATCATGTGTTACTAAGTAATTTTTATATAAATTCTTATTAAGATTAAAATGTGAAATTTGTAAATTGAGAGGTTTACATGATAAATAAATGGAATTAATGGGCTGCTAGGGACCTAAGGAATATTCGGCCAAACATGGGTTAAATAAAATTTTGAGTATTTTGTGTTGTTTTGAAATAGGGACTAAATTGTAAAAATGTGAAATGTTAGGGGCTAAAGTGAAAAATGCCCATTTATGTGTTTTTGGATGAAATTGAATGAATATGTCTTTAAATAAGTTAAATTTGAATTGATTTAGATCAAGAAAGGAAGAAATCAGATTTGAATTGGGGAAAGTCGAAAGTTGTTGAATAGTCATTCTGATCCGTTCGTTTCCGTATGAGGTAAGTTCATAAGCAATTAAATGTTTTTGAATTCAAATGTATATATATTATATGTAGATGAATTGAATTGTATGTATTGATATATATATTGCCGAATTGATTTGAGAATTGGATGACAGTTTCGAGCATGAATTGATTTAATCACGAAGTCGAAAGCCCCGAACGAACCTTGGGAAATGTATAGGATACTAATGTCATGACATAAGGACTTTCGAGATGTGATTTTGTGTAAGACCATGTTTGGGACATTGGCATCGAAGTGAGAGAACGTGTAAGACCATGTCTGGGACATTGGCATTGTATATGAGTCGTATAAGACCTTGTCTGGGACAGTGGCATTGAAATGTGTTAACATGTAAGACCATATCCGAGATATGGCATTGTACGAGCTTTATATGATTTCCGTGTATCATTAACAATTCTGAATGGTTTATCGTGCATTGACAAAACGAGACGAAAGATGAAATTGAGCTAAATGGTTCAGGTATGTGAGAAGTTTATATATTCATGAAAGATCAAGGTAAGTGTAATATTTAATGTGGTAATATGTAATTATATAAGTAAGATGATTTTATATGTGTATGAGATTGATTAAATTGGCCTATTTGAATTGAACTATTAATGTTCTTGTGATAATTTAATTGCTTATGACTTACTAAGCTTTCAAAGCTTACTTTGTGTGTCTTTTCATTGTTTTATAGATTTTGAAAGCTGGTTTCGAGCTCGGGGATCGTCAAGGATCATCGTCACACTATCGATTGCTATTTTAGTACTTTAAGAGTTTGTACTTTTGACGTATGACATGTATAGGCTAGTTTTGTTATGGTTGGTTTTGATTTGTATATGTATAGCCACGCGAATTAGCTTGAAAGTGATGTGAATTCGGCTTTATAATTAGCTTATTTTGGAAGTGTGTTATATGGTATATCTTGTGCGATGTATGATTTTATGAACCGGTTTAAGTGATGTCAATGTAGTTGATGGATGTGTTTATGAGTTGTGGTTTTATCCATGCGAGTTGGTTAGTAAATGGTGTAATTGTTAGAAGTTACTTTGACTATATAAATGAACTTATTTTGTGCATTGATAAATGATAGATGATGTCTATAATCTATCTTGTGATTTGGAAAATTTGATATATTCATGTGGTTAATTATTCGGTTATATGTTAATGCTGGTATGTGTTCATATTTGCTATGTGATGACTAAGCTATGCCATGTGAATTTGGCTATTTTGTGTGGCTTATTAATGACCTGTGTTTTGATGTATAAATTTCCTTGTAAGTTGTTTTGTGAATGATGAAAATTGCTTTGGTCATTAGGTGAGATAAATTATGATATATATATGATGCATATTTATATTCGGCTATGGTATTTGGTTCATTTTGATAAGCATGAGATTTTGGTATTTGGTATAATTAGTATAAAATTTAGTTGCGGTATTGATATGATTTATAAGGCTATTTATTTGTTGAATATATGATGTTTTGACATGATATTTTGTTTGCGAAATTGGTATGCTTGATTTGTCATTTGTGCTCAAAATGGGTAATTTTGTTATGTTGGAATGCGCATGAATTTTGGTAATGTATAAGAATTATATTTAACCATTTGTTAATGTTTGCTAATGAATCATATTTGGATAACTAATAAATGATATAATATGATTTGTTTTAACACATTATGTGAAAGTGCATAGGTATATAAAATGGTTTGTATAATAATTAGCCATTGAAATATATGTATACTAAAGAATGAGGTGATATATGTGATTGATATATGGAATAAAATATGCTTGCATTTAATTTAGGTATTTGAATACCATGAATGCGATGCCTTTATGGTTTGTATGTTATATTTATAAAGTACATGTAATACGGCTTTGTTGCATGTTAGTTGGTTCGAATATGTGATTGAATAAATGATTATGCTGATCTGTGTTTTGTACGGTAATACCTCGTAACCCTAATTTGGTGATAGTTACGGATTAAGGGTGTTACATTTGATTGGTATCAGAGCTAGGTTATTCGGTTTTAGGACTAACGTAGTGCGTGTGAGTCTGGCTATACATGCCATATATATAAACTGCGATAGTGTGATGAATCTTGATAATTAAAAATGTGTTTTTGTATAGTAAATGGATCCCGATCGAGTCATAGCTGATGATGTGGAAAGTAATGCGCCTGCTCCCGCTTATGAGTAGCCACGAGGGAGAGGCTAAACAAGCCTTCTTCCAGATGATGAACGAATGGTTCACACAATATATCCAGAAAAATTCGGCTGCTCAACAACCTCCACCCCCGCCTAATCCTTCCCAAATACTTGTGATACCTTAAGTTACTGATCCGATGCGATTAAATAAGCCTCCGATTGATAAATATGGAGTCGAAGAGTTCAAAGCTACTGTTGATGATGATGCTGAGCGAGCTGAATTCTGGCTTGATAATACGATTCAGGTGTTCGATGAATTATCTTGTACTCCTGATGAATGTATCAAATGCAATGTATCTTTGTTAAGGGACACTGCATATCACTGGTGGAATACACTAGTATCAGTGGTTCCAAAAGAACGGGTTACTTGGGAGTTCTTTTAGATTGAATTTCAGAAGAAATATATCAGTCAGAGATTTATAGATAAAAAACGCTAAGAATTCCTCGAGTTAAAACAAGGTTGCATGATAGTGACAGAATATGAGCGGGAATTTGTGAGACTCAGCAGATATGCCCAGTAATGTGTTTCGACTGAAGCTATAATGTGTAAAAGATTTGAAGACGGCTTGAATGAAGACATTAAGCTGTTAGTCGGAATTCTGGAAATAAAAGAGTTTGTGGTACTCGTTGAGCGAGCATACAAAGCTGAGGAACTTGGGAAAGAGAAAAGAAAAGCTGACTTTGAAGCTAAAGATTCGCGAAAAAGATCATCGAGTAAGTCATTTCAGTCAGCATCAAAGAAGTTCCAAGATGATTTTAGCCGTTCAAAGGCTATTGCAGGTTATTCTAGACGAGATTGAGACAAACCACTTGTGAGTTTGAAAGCTACTTAAATAGCTAGTGTTGGAAATGCCAGACTAAATAAACTTGAGTGCAAACATTGTGGTAAACGACATCCCGAAAATTGTAGATTGAATGATTGGGCTTGTTTCAATGTGGATCATTAGATCATTTCACGTGAATGTCCTGAGTTGGCTGAGCAAGATACAGTGTAGAATACGAGGCCGAGTAACACTGCTGCTAGAGGTAGACCACCCAGAAACACAGGTAATGTGAGTGGTAGCCGGAGGGGAACTAAAGACACTGCTATTAGATCTGAAGTCCGCGCATCTGCCAGAGCTTATGCTATTCGCGCTCACGAAGAAGTTTCGTCTCCAAATGTTATTACCGATACTTTCACTCTTTATGATATTAGTGTTGTTGCATTGATTGATCCAGGGTCAACTCATTCTTATGTATGTGAGACTTTAGTATCCACTAAGACTTTGCCTGTAGAGTCTACTGAATTTGTTATTAGAGTATCGAACCCCTTAGGCAAGTGTGTTTTGGTTGGTAAAGTAAGCAAGAACTGTTCATTGATGACTCGAGATTTCTGTTTTCTGGCCAATCTAATGTTGTTGCCATTCGACAAATTCAATATAATTCTGGGTATGGATTGGTTAACACTGTACGATGCTATTGTAAACTGCAAATAGAAGACGATTGATTTGAAATGTCAGAATAATGAGATTATCCAGATTGAATCAGATAATTTGAATGGTTTACCAACAATGATTTCTTTGATGTTAGCTCAAAAATATGTGAAAAAGGGTTGTGAAGTTTACTTTGCCTATGTACTCGACTCGAAAGTGACCGAAAAGAAGATTGAATCAGTACCAATTGTGTGTGAGTATCCAAATGTATTTCCTGAAGAGCTACCGAGACTACCACCGATTCGAGAAGTTGAATTTGGTATTAAACTAGTGCCGAGAACTGCTCCGATATCAATAGCTCCATATAAAATGGCTCCGATTGAGTTAAAAGAATTGATCTCTCAGTTGCAAGAGTTGACCGATAGAGGATTTACGCGAACGAGTTTCTCTCCCTGAGGTGTTCCGGTATTATTTGTGAAAAAGAAAGACGAAACTATGAGAATGTGTATTGATTATAGACAACTCAATAAAGTGACAATCAAGAATAAATATCCTCTGCTACGAATAGATGATTTTTTTGATCAGCTGAAAGGGGCTACAATGTTTTCTAAGATAGATTTGAGATCGGGTTATTATCAGCTACGAGTTAAAGACTCAGATGTGCCAAAAACTGCTTTCCGAACGAGGTATAGGCATTATGAGTTTCTAGTTATGCCGTTCAGACTAGCGAATGCACCTACTATTTTTATGGACCTAATGAATCGGATCTTCAGACTGTATTTGGATAGATTTGTTGTTGTGTTTATAGATGACATCTTGATCTATTCCCGTGATGAATTTAAACATGCTGAACATCTAAAAATAGTGCTACAAACTTTGCGAGATAAACAGCTAGTTGCAAAGTTTAGTAAATGTGAGTTCTGGTTACAAGAAGTTGGTTTTCTGGGGCATATTGTATTAGCATCGGGTATTCGATTCAATCCGAGTAAGATTTTGGCAATATTGGGTTGGAAGCCTCTGAAAAATGTATCTGAAGTCTGAAGCTTTCTAGGGCTCGCTGGTTATTACAAACGATTCGTAAAAGGTTTCTCAATGATTGCAACTCCGTTGACGAGACTACTTCAGAAGGATGTTAAGTTCGAGTGGTCGACAAGTACCAGAAAAGGTTTGATCAGCTGAAGGCTCTTTTGACTGAAGCTCCAGTGTTAGTACAGCCAGAATCGGGTAAAGAATTCGTAATCTATAGTGATGCATCATTGAATGGTTTTGCTGTGTTTTATGCAGGAAGGCAAAGTCATAGCTTATGCCTCGAGACAATTAAAGCCGCATGAAAAGAATTACCCGATGCACGATTTGGAATTAGTAGCTATCGTGTTCGTGTTGAAGATTTGGCGTCACTATCTATTCGGTGAGAAATGTCATGTTTATTCTGATCACAAGAGCTTAAAATATTTGATGACTCAAAAAGATCTAAATCTACGATAGCGAAGATGGTTGGAATTGTTAAAAGATTATGAGCTAGTGATTGACTACCATCCAGGAAAGGCCAATATTATTGCTGATGCTTTAAGTCGGAAATCTTTGTTTGCTCTACGTGCAATGAATACTTAGTTGGCTCTATCTGATGACGGCTCGATTATAGCTGAGTTAAAAGCAAGACCATTATTTATGCAGCAGATTTGCGAAGCTCAAAAAGTTGATAATGAATTATTAGCAAAATGGGCTCAATGTGATTTGAATTCTGATTCAGAGTTTTGAGTTGATGCTAATGATTGTTTAAGATTCAGAGGCCGAATATGTGTACCGAGAAATTCAGAACTGATTCAGATGATCTTAAATGAAGCTCATAGTAGTCGTTTGTCTATTCATCCGGGAAGCACGAAAATGTATAACGAAATGAAACAGCTTTACTAGTGGTCTGGTATGAAACGTGACATCTCAGAGTTTGTTTCTAAATGTTTGATCTGTCAGAAAGTTAAAGCTAAGCATCAGGTACTGTCTAGTTTATTGCAGCCAATTATGATTCCTGAGTGGAAATAGCATAGAGTGACTATGGATTTTGTGTCAGGATTGCCCCTATCTCCAAGAAAAAAAGATGCGATATGGGTTATAGTTTACAGATTGACAAAATCATCTCATTTCATTCCAGTACGAATGAACTATTCGCTTGATAAGTTAGCTGAGTTGTATATTTCAAAGGTTGTGAGATTGCACGGAGTTCCTATTTCTATTGTTTCGGATAGAGATCTGAGGTTCACATTGCTGTTTTGGAAGAAACTACAAGATGCACTAGGTACAAAGCTACACTTCAGTACCGCTTTTCACCCACAGACGGATGGACAATTCGAGTGAGTTATTCAGATACTTGAGGATATGTTACGATGTGGTGTTCTTGAGTTTGAAGGTACGTGGGAAAAGTATTTGCCGTTGATTGAATTTGCATATAATAACAACTTTCAATCGAGTATTAAAATAGCACCTTATGAAGCTTTATACGGTCGCAAATGTCGAACACCTTTGTACTAGACTGAACTTAGTGAGAATAAGATTCACGGGGTCGATTTGATTAAAGAGACTGAACAGAAAGTGAAAGTGATTCGTGATAGTCTGAAAGCAGCGTCAGATCGTCAGAAATTGTACGCAGACTTGAAACGAAAAGATATTGAGTTTCAGATTGGGGATCGAATGTTTTTGAAAGTATCTCCGTGGAAGAAAATACTTAGATTTGACAGAAAAGGCAAGTTAAGTCTAAGATTCATCGGGTCGTATGAAATTATCGAGCGTATCGGACTGATTGCTTATAGATTGTTGTTTCCACCTGAATTAAAAAAGATTCATATTGTATTTCATGTATCGATGCTTCGACAATATCAATTCGATCCTTCACATGTGATTTCCCCGTCTGAGATTGAGATTTAGTCTTATATAACATACGAAGAAAAATCGATTCGAGTTTTAGATTGCGAGATTAAAGAACTGAGAAATAAGAAAATCTATTTAGTGAAAGTCTTATGGCATCAACATGGGGTTGAAGAAGCTACATGGGAGCCCGAGGATGCTATGAGAGAGCAATATCCAAACCTATTCACTGGTAAGATTTTCGAGGACGAAAATCCCTAAGGGAGGAGAGTTGTAACAACCCGGTTTTAGCTAAATTGGAATAGTGATTTTGGAACCACAAACCTGATGTTGTAAAATTATTTTAATATTATTTTATGTGTTTACAGCATGTGAATTAATATGTGTGAAAGTTTCGTGAAATAATTTTATTGATTGGTTGTTTAATTTGATAAAAGGACTTAATCGCATAAAATGCAAAAATAGCATGTTATATTTTAATGTGCTTAATTGCTTTAATTAATTATTTATGAGGTCCTTATGTTGTGATTTGGCCATTGAATAATGGCGTGGACGGTTATGGGTTTATAATAAGTGATTTTATAATGTATAAATGATGGATAAAATTGTAAATTTTATATTATTATGTAATTAAATAAAACAAAACATAAAATGCATGTGTTATCATCTTTGTTGGCCGAATGTACCAAAGCAAAAGAAGCCATTTTTGAAGCTTTAAGTTCGGCACTTAGGGGACTTGATTTTGGTAGTTTTTTGCTCGGTTATTGATAATTTTTACATTTTTGAGATTGTTACATCGTATACTAGCTAGCCCATGCTTAAATTTTTGAATTGGTTGATGTATTCATTAAATTCCATTGATGAGTAATTAAGCTTTTTGTTGTTTGATGATGGATTGTGAGAGTTTGATGTTAGATTATCATGTGTTACTAAGTAATTTTTGATAAAAATGCTTATTAAGGATTAAAATGTGAAATTTATAAATTAAGGGGTTTAAATGTAAAATAAATGGAATTAATGGGCTGCTAGGGACCTAAGGAATATTTGGCCAAACATGGGTTAAATGAAATTTTGAGTATTTTGTGTTGTTTTGAAATAGGGACTAAATTGTGAAAATGTGAAATGTTAGGGGCTAAAGTGTAAAATACCCATTTATGTGTTTTTGGATGAAATTGAATGAATATGTCTTTAAATAAGTTAAATTTGAATTGATTTAGATCAAGAAAGAAAGAAATCAGATTTGAATTGGGGAAAGTCGAAAGTTGTTGAATAGTCGTTCCGATCCATTCGTTTCTGTACGAGGTAAGTTCATAAATAATTAAATGTTTTTAAATTCAAATGTATATATATTATATGTAGCCAAATTGAACTGTATGTATTCATAATGCCTCGTAACCCTAATCCAGCGGCAGTTACGGGTTAAGGGTGTTACAGTCACAAACCCGTGTCTCAGGCTATGTGGACCCAAAATGAACCTTAAACAACAAGTTTACCATTTCAAACTTACTTGGACCCTAAGTAAACCATTTACCAACCAAAATACATATTCAAAGTGACATTAGTCAAGCAAAAAACATGCCAAATCAACATCCTAAGTGCCTAACCAATGAATCCTAAATGATACCACAAATATATACAATTATACATTTAAATGAAACATCAATCACAACCTTTCAATTCATCAAATCTATCATCTAACCAATATACTTAACCTAAGCATCACATACACAACATTCTATTAACACATATCATATTTTGTATCAACACATTTTACCTCATTCACATATATCACATGAATTCACATGTATCTTATAGGATAACAATATACATTCAAGATCATACTTAATGATTTACATATTCAAAACATTAGTAATGACATACAAGCTTATTACATGCCATATAATCCGAAAAGAACATTCCAAAAACTATCAAAATTTATGGATAGTGTGACTTGAGTGCCGGTCCGATCGTTCAACCTTCCGAGTATCTACAAGAAGAAAGATTAACCCAAGTAAGCTCAATGAAGCTTAGTAAGTTCGACGTATTTAAAATAATAAATCTTACCGAAGTAAGTATTACAATTCAAATAGTAATAATACAATCACGAATGTTCCCTTAACCCAAAATTCATCAAATTAACCATTTTTATCAATTCAATATTTTAGCTGAATATAATTGACCTTTAAACAGTCCCTAATGAACATCAAATTCACTATCAAACCCTAAAATTTTGACATTTTCATGATTTAATACTAAAATCAAAATCTAACAAAAATCACTTTACAAAATCATCAAACAACACAACTAAAGCTTCAAAGACATGGTTATCATAAAAAAAATTCAAGATTCATCAACGGCAACTTCTAAAATTTTTAACAGATTCAAAAACGAAGGTTCGGACTAGCTGGACGTAGTTGCAATGATCTCAAAAACATAAAAATTACAAGAAACATATATGAAATTCATTTACATGCAAGGTATTAAGTCTAGCCGATTCTCCAAGCTATTCTTCCATGGATTTTAGGCAAAGATGAAGTCAAATTATGAAGAATAAAAGCTTATTTCTTTCAATTTGTTTTATTTTACTTTAGATTTATTTACAATTTTGCCATTAAGCATATATTATTCTAACATTTTAATATCAATTGCCGTCCAACCTCATTACATAAGGCCTAATTGTTACTTAAGTCCTTCCTCTTTTAGTAATTAAGCTATTTCATCTTTTAAATGTAATAATTACTAAGTTTTGCACCTTTTTCAATTTAGTACTTTTTCTTTAATTCATTATCAAACCCTAAAATTTTGACATTTTCACGATTTAATACTAAAATCAAAATCTAACAAAAATCACTTTACAAAATCATCAAACAACACAACTAAAGCTTCAAAGACATGGTTATCATAAAAAAAAAATTCAAGATTCATCAACGGCAACTTCTAAAATTTTTAACAGATTCAAAAACGAAGGTACGGGCTAGCTGGACGTAGTTGCAATGATCTCAAAAAAATAAAAATTACAAGAAACATATATGAAATTCATTTACATGCAAGGTATTAAGTCTAGCCGATTCTCCAAGCTATTCTTCCATGGATTTTAGGCAAAGATGAAGTCAAATTATGAAGAATAAAAGCTTATTTCTTTCAATTTGTTTTATTTTACTTTAGATTTATTTACAATTTTGCCATTAAGCATATATTATTGTAACATTTTAATATCAATTGCCGTCCAACCTCATTACATAAGGCCTAATTGTTACTTAAGTCCTTCCTCTTTTAGTAATTAAGCTATTTCATCTTTTAAATGTAATAATTACTAAGTTTTGCACCTTTTTCAATTTCGTACTTTTTCTTTAATTAAATATCTAAACGACAAAATTTCTTAACTAAAATTTTAATACGACGCTAATGACTCCATAAATATTCTAAAAATAATATTTATGAATTGACAATACAAAAATTTATGGTCCCGAAACCACTATTTCGTCACCACTGAAAATCGGGCTTTTACAACTCTCTCCCTTAGGAAATTTCGTCCTTGAAATTGTTACTGAGAAAAGATTCGGATACTGTAATTTCATCATTTCCTCGGTTTGCCAAGTAGCTTCTTTTGTTCCATGACGATGCCACAAGACTTTTATTAATGGTACCCGTTTATTCTGTAGTTCTTTAATTTTTCGAGCCAGAATTTTCACTGGTTCTCTAGAATACGTCATATCTGGTTATAGTCCAATCTCACTATGAGGATCACGTGTGAAGGATCAGATTTGTACCGTCTCAGCATTGAAACATGAAACACATTATGAATTTTTCTTAAGTTCAGAGGATAAAGCTAATCTATAAGCTACAGGGCCAAATCTTTCAACAATTTTTTACGGTCCGATAAATCTCGGATTTAACTTTCCTTTCTTGCCAAAAAGCACTTTCTTCCACAGAGAAACTTTTAGAAATACTCGACCGCTAATAGCAAATTCTATATATTTTCTTTTCAAATCTGCATATGATTTCTGATGATCAGATGTAGCTTTCAAATAATCTCGAATAATTCAAACTTTATCTTCAGTTTCTTGGATCAAATCAATTCCCTCCATTTTAGATTCGCTCAATTCAGACCAATACAATGGTGTTTTACACTTTCTTCTGTAAAGAGATTCAAACGGTGTCATTTTTATACTAGACTGATAATTGTTATTATAAGCAAATTCAGCTAACGTCAGATACTTTTCCCAGCTACTTTCAAACTCGAGTATACAACATCGCAACATATCTTCCAAAATCTGTATCATTTGTTTTGACTGCCCATCTGTCTAAGGATGAAACGTTGTACTGAAATTGAGTTTAGAGCCCAAAGCCTCGTAAATTTTACTCCAAAATCTCGATGTAAACCTTGGATCACGATCATAAATGATAGATATCGGGACCCTGTGTAATCTAACAATCTCAAACACATAATTCCGCTAACCTCTCAAGTGAGAAATCTTTTCTGACTAGAATAAAGTCTGCTGATTTAGTCAATCTGTCAACAATCACCTAGATTGAATCTTTCTTTTTCGGAGCTATAGGTAAACAAGATATGAAATCCATCATGACATGTTCTCATTTCCACTCAGGAATCATAACAGGTTGTAGTAAACCTGACGGTACCTAATGCTTTGCTTTTACCTGCTGAAAAATCAAACATTTAGCTACGAATTCACAGATTTCACGTTTCATACCCAACCACCAATACATCCGATTCAAATCATAGTACATCTTCGTGCTACCAAGATGAATAGAATACATACTCTATGAGCTTTAGAAAGGATATCTCTTTTCAAATCTAAATCATTCGGAACGTAAATCCTATCACGATAACGCAATGTACCATCATCATCAACACTGTATTCAGTACTCAAATTATTCTAAAATAGTAGTCTTTTCAACTTCAACTTCAGATCGTCATTTTGTAAGTCCCAAATTCATTGTAGAAACAAGGGTTTAGTTCTCAACTCTGCCAATACAGAACCATCTTCATTTAGAGCTAAATGAGCGTTCAACACTCGAAGTGCAAACAATGACGACTTTCGATTGAGAGCATCCACAACCACATTAGCCTTTCCCGGATGATAATCAATAACCAAATCATAATCTTTCAGTAGCTCTAACCAACGTCTCTATCTCAAATTCAGTTCCTTCTGAGTTATCAAATACTTTAAAATTTTGTGATCTGTAAACACGTGACATTTCTCGCCGTATAAATAATGTTTCCATAGCTTCAAAGCGAATACAATCACGGCCAGCTCGAGATCATGAGTAGGATAATTCTTTCATATAACTTTAACTGCCAAGAAGCATAAACTACTACTTTTCCTGCCTACATCAGCACACAACCCAAACCGTTGAGAGACATATCACTATAAACAACATATGCTACCCGAGACTTAGGCTGAGTCAACACTGGAGCTTCTGTCAACCTATTTTTCAGCTGATCAAAACTCTGTTGGCACTTATCGGACCAAACAAACTCAATATTTTTTTATAGTAATCTGGTCATCGGTGAAGCAATGATCGAGAAGTTTTTAACAAAACGACAGTAGTAACCTACTAAACCCAGGAAACTTTGCACTTCAGAAACATTTGTCAGAGTTTTCCAATCATCATAGCAGAAACTTTATTCAGATCAACTCGAATACCGTCAGCTAATACTATGTGACCCAAAAATCAAACCTCTCGAAGCCATAATTCACATTTATTAAACTTTACATACAACCATTTTTCTTTCAAATTCTGTAACACAATTCTCAAGTGTTGAGCATGCTTCGATTCTGTCTTGGAATAGATTAATATATCATCAATAAACATATCCCTAAATCTATCCAAATGAGGCTAGAAAACCCGATTCATTAAATCCATAAAAGCAGCAGGGGCATTAGTCAAACCAAATGGCATTACCAGAAACTCATAATGACCGTAACGAGTTCTGAAAGCAGTTTTGGGCACATCACAGTCTTTAACCTTTAACTGATAATACTTGAATCTGAGATCTATGTTTGAAAACACTGTGACACTTTTTAATTGATTAAACAAATCGTTGATACGTGGCAAGGGATACTTATTTTTTTATCGTGACTTTATTCAACTGTCTGTAATCTATACACAATCTCAAAGAGTCATCTTTCTTTTTCACAAACAACATAGGTGCACCCTAAGGAGATACACTCAGTCGAATAAACCCTCTATCTAACAACTCTTACAACAGTGCTTTCAATTCTTTTAATTCAGCTGGTGCCATGCGATACGATGATATCGATATCAATGCAGTTCCAGGAACCAGATCAATCAAAAAATCAACTGATCTAACTTTGATTTTGAATCTCTAGTATCAATAATGTATGCTAGAAACATTTCACTACCTTTATGTACCAATCTCTGTGCAGAAATAGCTGAAATGATTCTAAGAACATTTTTCGGCCGATCGGACTCAACTGAAATCATCTCTCCTGTCGGACGTTTCAAATCAATCAGTTTATGTCTATAGTTTACTACAAGATCATTCAACGATAACCAACCCATACCTAGAATAACATCAAATTTCCAAAATGGTAATAACATCAAATCAATAGGGAATTCACAACCTCTAACTTTTAGTGGACATTTATGACAAACTAAGTTAACTATCACACTCTAACTTAGTGGATTAGGAACTTGAATATTATATTCAGTGGATTCAACAGGTAATTTATTTTCCATTACTAATGCTGTGCAAATATAAGAATGAGTTAAGTTAGGGTCAACCAGTGCATACCCAATAACATCAAAGAGATAGAATGTAACTGCAATCACATCAAATGTAGCAGCTTCCTCTCTAGCTTGAATGACATATGTACGGGCAGGTGCTCTAGCTTCTAATCGAACAACGGTGTCTGTTGCTCCCGTATGAGTAGTCCCAACGTTACTATCCTGGCTTGAACGTCTACCTTTCTGAGATGTAGACATTTGCTTTTTATTTTGTTCTTTATTTTCCTTTAACTATTTAGGATAATTCCGGAGAAAGTGATCAATTGACCTACATCTATAACATGCTCCTAACTTAGCTCTGCACTCGCTAGGATGAAATTTTCCATAATGTTTACAACTGGGCTTCGAAGCATTCCGTACACTTCCACACTATCAACTGGTTTTGTAGGAGTTTTAAAATCATGCCGAGTCGATTTACTTTTGTTTGGGTGCTCAGACACTGAAATAGCCCGACTAAAATCCTATTTAGTCTTCTTTGTCGGTGATATAGAAAGCGACTTTGAAGAGCTTCTTTTCTTAAACTCTCGAATCCGTCCATCCATTTGTATCTTGTGATTGTACACTTATTCCATTTTCTGTGCATGATCAGATAAGACAACAAATTCTCAAATTTCATTACCTCTGATCATCATTCTAATTCCATCATTCAGGCCATACACCAATGCTCATAAGAGCTAATCCATCCGAAACACACCAATGGCTTTGAAGAGCTAGTCCAACTGAAACACACCAAAAAAAAGAGTATAACACGAGTGTTCGCAACAAATGCTGAACCTCGGTATACTCGAGAAACATATATATATCACTTCACAACCATCTCCACTCCAATCCCCCATAACACGCCATATCTCGACTGTATTCTATCCCGTGTTCAATCCAATCCAAGTATAGAATTTCAACAAATTTTCCTCAATTAACTTACAACATTTATAATCAAATATAACTATCACATTACATATTATCATCAAACATTTTATAAAGATGTTAGGTTATGAACTATACGAACTTACTTGGTCTGAATTGTAGTAGTTATATAAGTTCAGGGACTATTTTGTAATTTTCCTTTTTCCACGAGAATCAACTAGGTCTTGATCCAAAATGTAAAATTCTTCAATTATTAGCTTATATTTCAGCTTCCAATTCACTTTACAATGTATACCCTTTCATTTTTCAAATTTACACAATTACCCCTAACTTTTAAAACTTTTATGATTTAGTCCCTTAACCCGAAATTCATCAAATTAACCATTTTTCTCATGTAAATATTTCAGCCGAAGATACTAGGCCTTTAAATAGTCCCTAATGAACATCAAATTCACTATCAAACCCTAAATTTTTTATATTTTCACAATATAATCCTAAAATCAAAATCTAACAAAAATCACTTTACAAAATCATCAAACAACACCAAAGCTTCAAATATATGGTTATCATAAAAAACATTAAAAAATCATCAACAAAAACTTCTAATTTTTTAATAGATTCAAAAACGAAGGTACGAGCTAGTTGAACGTAGTTGCAACAATATCAAAAACATGAAAAATTATAAGAAATGAGTATCAAATTCACTTACATGCAAGGTATTAAGTCTAGCCGATTCTCCAAGCTATTCTTCCATGGCTTTTAGGCAAAGATGAAGTAAAATTATGAAGAATAAAAACTTATTTCTTTCAATTTGTTTTATTTTACTTTTGATTTAGTTACAATTTTGCCATTAGGCATATATTATTCTAACATTTTAATATCAATTGCCGTCCAACCTCATTACATAAGGCCTAATTTTTACTTAAGCCCCTCTTTTAGTAATTGGGCTATTTCATCACTTAAATGCAATAATCACTAAGTTTTGCACCTTTTTCAATTTAGTCATTTTTCTTTAATTAACTATCTAAACGACAAAATTTCCGAACCAAAATTTTAATACGACACTATTGAATCCATAAATATTCTAAAAATAATATTTACGAATCGACACGACAAAAATTTATGGTCTCAAAATCACTATTCCATCACCACTAAAAATCGGGCTGTTACACAACTCGTATATATATATAATTCATTAAGACAAAAAAATGTATTCATGCTTTAATGGCCCACAAGTCTAGCTTATATTCTCACATGCATTTACACACAATATTTTCATGTAATAATAAGTTAATGATAATTTGACAACTTGGAAACATGAAACATAAAAGTGGGCTTTATCACCATATATTGGATACACGGATCTCCATCACACCAATGACTCAAAGAGTCTAACATATCCCATAAGTGTAGCATAAAGCTAAGCACTCTCCAACACACCAACATATCCCGGTGAATGGAGCTTGGCTCAACATTCCTTTATCCCTCTAATCTGTCTCGAGGCCTCAATGCCCAAATCACGAAATACAAGGGTGAGTACTCACAATCCTATGGCATGCTAACTATATCCAACAGTTTCACGAGATCACAAGGCCAAAGTATCCGCAAATACACACAATTAATTACTGTTCGTATGCACTTAATCTCTGTTCATAAACATCAATTCACATAACAATTTGTACACATAGCATACTTATTAGATTCACATTTAATTGCACTTTAAATGCCACAACTATGCTTATTGAGCCATCACATATCCATTCACATATGAATGCATTAAAAATCAGATTATCACATACCACATACCAATATTCACTTGCTTTACCTGTCAAATCAACATCACATTCCACAATTCAACACATATGTACTTATTGTCTTTTGTACACTTTCACTGCACATTTATATTGCTAACACAATGCCATCACTATCATTCGACATGTTTAATATGCCCACAACTAACACATTCACAAGAGCCATCACAATATATATCACTTGTCACGTTATCACAACCTAATACTCAATCCACTTTACACAATTACATACTTTACAAATTAAACGAGGGGTATAAAAAAGCTTACACTCGGAACTTAGGATAGGGGTTTAAGCTATTCCTAAACTCCCAATTAACACTATGAATCATGTCTACAAGCAGCAATTCCAAACACCCACCATTCGCGCTTTCGCTTAACCGCCAAAAGCCTAAATTAGCTTTGCCTTTCCTTTTGCCTTGCTCGTTGAGCGCTCCAACAGTTTTGAATCTTCACCAAAATGAGCTACACAATAAATATAATTAATTTACAGCTATAGACACACCCAAACAATAAAAAATGCAGGTCTAAGGTTCATTCATCTTGAAATTGGAATTTTCGACTTGTAAATTCAAAACTCAAATATCTTAATTTCTACTTAATCCGAATGCTTAAAAATTATTCGAATCATCTAATTATCTATCTAATAATGATTCTAAACCTTCAAACTATACAAAACTACATAGATTCGTGGTTCTGAAATTTTGACATACAATGGCCATTTTTCATGAAAACTTAACAAAAACTTAAAATCTTTTAACGAAACTTTAAGGAGAGTTTAGAAACCTTCTAGTCACATCAAAAAAGTTTAAAACACTTTGAAACATCAATTTCATTCAAAATCTTGAATTTCAACACTAGCGCCCTAAATTTTGACATTTACACAAAACCTTTGATTCAATAGATAAAACCTCACTTTAAACGACTAGATTACATTAAAAAAATATTAGGAAAACAAAACATTACCTTGATTGAGGGAAAAAATGCTTGATAGGAGATCTGAAAAACCCACAAGTTAATCAATAGCAAAATCAACGGTGGTCTTGATGCTCTTTTTGTAATTTTAGGGAGGTTTAATGTTTGGAAGATGATAGAAAACAAGAGATTGGAGTAATGAAGACCAACAGTTGAAAGATAAAGTTTAGGGGTTTTTCTCTCTAATGGATGGCACAAAGAAAAGGGGAGATGGGTGCTCTCTTTTTTTCACGTCAAAAGTAGGGTGAAAGGGGGATAAATGAGCTGATTTTAAAACTTGGTATAATTTCTTTAAAGCTACTCTTAAATTAAACCCATTTACAAAATAATCATCTTTTTAAAATTGAAAGTCCTTTTCACACTATTTTCACAAATTGATTTAGTTTTCAAAAAGCCATGGTCGAGTATATTTTCGATTTACCATACTTCAAAATTTTTGAACTCATTCTAAGCCAATATCCCTAAATTACCCTTGAAACTTCTAGGCCCGAATTCAGGATGTGATAGGTAGAGCAAACTAGGCAAATGGAAAATGGTAGTCAATAGCCTTTTGATCCTGCTTTAGAAGACTTTGCAGCTCAATCAAAGAAGCAATATACTCACCAGTCCCAGGGAATTATGTCTTGCCAACTTAGCCATGAAATTAAACACGGAGTTTGCTTATCAGTGCACATGTTTAATATCGACCTTATCTAACCTCTTTAACATCAACAAAATCCTACTGGCTAAAGAAATGTTAATCGCTTCATTAGTTTCTCGAGTAAACATATTAACCAGTTGCTTATTAGCACTCTCTATTATTAAGTTATCCATACCATATTTGACAACTATTGAAATTCCATCAAATACAACCCAAAGCTTAGCGTGCAGTGCCAAACAATGGTCAATATTCTGTTCAAAACCAAGGATCGACCTTGTCTCAAAATCTCGAAAAACCCTTATAGTTGGTACGTGGTTGTTGGATAGTCGCATGGCCCCATCAACATTTTGCTTGATCTTACCAACTCTTGGGTTTTGCCAATGAGCTACGAGTCTCGCTCTTATGCCTAATAAGGAACTGTTTGGAGTATTGCCAAACGAATACTCAACTAGCATGAAAGCAGAAAGAATGATTTACTGAGGCTCAAAAGACTTCTCATTAAACAAAACCATATTATGCAGCCTCCGAATAAACCAACAAAGATGGCCAAAAAAAATTCCCCAATCCACCTAATTCACAAAATATCGTTCACCATTGGCAACATTAGTAACTATCTTTTCCTTCAGTGTTATCGAGAAAAACCCTTCTTTCTTCACTTGGGTCCATACTTGCCTAGTAGTTTGGCATTCCCTTAGAATATGTAATGTCGACTTGACACTACATCCGCAAATATTGCACCCTAATGCATCCGTCATATGATACCTTCCTCGTTTCTCATTAGAAAGTAATTAGTTATGCATAACCAACTAGAGGAATTACCTCACCCTTTGGGATCCATTAAACTTCCACGATATCTAAAGGAAGAATTCACCCTAAAAGATCCTTTTGCGCTCCATTTTCATTTTGAGAATGAAAAAATTGAAGGGCCAAACTCAGGCAAGGTTCATGTATAGGCAAGGCTCATGTATGGTATCATTACTATGCATAATTGTCGAAGCTCAATTTGATCTACAATATGTGTTTCAAATTTTGCACAAACTCATTTATATTTGTATTGGCTAATCCAAGCTCGCATAGGATCGTCCATATTATTGTTATTATTATTATTATTATTATTATTATTTTAT
This sequence comes from Gossypium hirsutum, assembly GCF_007990345.1. Taxonomy (NCBI): domain Eukaryota; kingdom Viridiplantae; phylum Streptophyta; class Magnoliopsida; order Malvales; family Malvaceae; genus Gossypium; species Gossypium hirsutum. The sequence continues at coordinate 18,555,806 of NC_053449.1, read as the reverse complement.
TTTTATTATCTAACCATTATATATATCTTTTATTACCATTATATATCTTTTCTTTTATATATATTGTCAATGTTTGACTCTAGTCACCGGAAAGAGTTCAGCACTTTATCACAAACCACATGCTAGTTCTTTTTATTAAATTTTAAATATAAACAATTTAATATATATTAAATTTTGTCACACCCACGATGAAAGTGTTAAAAATATTTTCTTTTATAATTTATTTAATAATGAATATAAGTGGATTAGTAACGTGTTTGATTCTTAAATTTGTAATCGTTTTATTTAAAGATAATGGTATAAAAATACGAAAAAACAAAATTGTTATCATAATAATATTAATTATAATTTAAAAAAGAAGAAGATATTTTTTGTAATTTCATAATTGAATCGGGATTAATAATGACACCAGTTTTATAAAGTACTTTAATATAAGTATTAAATTTTTTAATGTTTATAACATAATATAAATTATTTAATTTTCATATAATATAAATTACATAATATATAAAATAACATATTACAAACTTCAAAACAACCTAAATCATATTTGAAATTAGCTTTTTTCTTCCTAATCTTATATTTTGGGTCTAATATATATCTATACTATTTATTAAGTGTTTTACTAAGTTAGTATCACCATTAATCAAGTCATCAGTTCGGTTAAGAAATTATGGAAATACCCTTCCATAATTAAAATAAATTATATTATTCAAACATAATTTAGTCTTTTTATTTAAAAAAACAAAAAAAAATACAAATGGTAGAATTTGAACTAAAACTAATTCATTAATAAAACTTTTTTTTTGGTAGACAAAAAGAACATTAAGTGATTACAGTAACAATCAACCTGTTATACTTGCAAGCTTATGAGCATGCATGGTTCCTTGTAATGAACTTGGCAGAACCATGAATAACAAAAGCTTTGACATTTCGTCATTTGCAGACTTAGTCATATGATCAGCAGCTGTATTTTGCGACCTTTGAATATGGCGAATTCTTATTCTCCAATTACATTTGAGAAGGCAGCTAATTAAACGCAATTCAACCAACTTACTGGAATCAACCCTACCAGCTAGCAAGGTCTCAACTAAAAGTGCATTATCACATTCTAGTTCTACTTGCCTAAATCCTTTCTCCCATGCTATGCTCAGGCCTACATATATGACATGTGCTTCAATCCAATAAATTGATTCCTTGGTCACCACCATGGAAAACCCACATTACCATCTCACATCTGCATCTCTAAACACACCCCCACCAATGCCCAATTATTAATGTCTGAAACAGCTCCATCGGTGTTAAGCTTAACTCAACCAGTCTTAGGAGGTAACCAGTAAATCTTCGACATCGATGGATTCGGTTGTGGTCCAACTCCCCTCGTATTCATGCAACTTCTTGCCCATACAATACCTGTATCAACAATTTTTTCCACAAAGTTATGGCCATTAGTAGAAACAAAAAAGTTACGACCCTTCCACAAAAGCCAACACAAAATCGAGTACAACGAATGCCACTCAAAATTCTCAGACCCCCATCCTCATGTGCTTTTTAAGTTCCACTTCAACCAATCAATAAGTGGCATAGAAAAGAATGATAAATGAGCACTTGCTGGTACATATTTTACTACTTAATTTACTACTTAATTAAAGCTTTATTTTGATATTTTTAAACATTTCAATTTTTATTATGTACACTTTATTACCTTCATCAATTGTGTATATATATATTAATGCATTTGATTGAATTTATGTCATAAATAACACGACACCAATTTAAGATTCATGACAACACTATGATAAATAATTTTAATATATTTTTTTATTTTAACATGATACATATTTCATTTGTTATTATCATTAATTAATTTTAAATTATATACTTTATTATTTATTATATTATTTTTAATTAAATGTAATAAGATTTTTAATATATATATGTAAAGTTTGGTCAAGTTTTGGATGGACTTTCTAACTTGTAAAAATAAGTAGGGACAGTAGCAAGGGTGTTGAAAAAGATGTGGTAGAGTGGATAAAAGCTCATGATTAAGACCTTTTCTAGGTTCGGCACGGATTGCTCGGATGATAAGTGTAACAAGTAATTTTGGAAAATGCCAGCGTGCATCGTCATAAACCTTAAATCATATCGATAGTCTAACACTCATTAAATTTTTATTTAAAAACTTTAACAATTTAATCACCAATGTTGTTTATATTTTCTCTCACCTAACCGTTAAAGTATTTAATGGAACAATAACATGACACATTTTAAATTATATATAATAACTTTAATCTTTAATCTGTATATTTTTTTTGTTAATTACCTTAATTTTTATTAAAAAAGAAAAAAATTATTTTCCCTTTAAAAAAAATCTAAAAACATATAATTAATATAACAATATAATATACACATAAAAGTTAAAAAAAAAACCAAATTTCTTCCACCTACTCCTCCATCGCCACCGTCTTAGAGACCGTGACTTCCCCAATCCAATGGCTAAATCGAAATCAAATAGCTGGGGGCACATTGATTCATCAACTATGATGTGTAATCTTTCAAGATAAATGCTTCTTCAACTGCCCAATGACTAATTACTTTCAGGTAAGGAAAATGAAGAATTGTTTAATCCTAAGTCTTCTCTAAAACAGTCATATGCTATAATAAAATTTTGTTATAACAACTAAATTTCTAATAGAATTAATTTTTTTTGTTTTATTTTAACCCTTTATAACAACTTTTCACTTATAGCCCTAACATCCATTGTTCAGAAGTACATTCTTTATTGAATTAGTTTTCTATAATAGTATATTGTTTAAAATTTTAAATAAAATTATAAATATTTCATATAAGCCAACCTATTAACTATAATTCATTAAATATAAATGATCCTAATTAAAATATTATTTCAATAAAATGTTTAAATTTCATATGAAAAATTCTATTAATCATATTTTATTAAATAAAAATAATCTTAAATGACTGGCATTAAAGATATTATAAATCAGTAAAATATTAAGTTCCTTAATTAAATATTCTACTATGAATTTGGAATATCATAAACTTATAAATTGATTATTTGAATTTAAAAACTAATAATAATTAATTAATTAAATTTGATAACTCATACTGATTAATTGAGCTTGTTAGATTTATGAAGTTTATTATTAATCATGTGAAAAATGTAAAATAAGATATGCATAAAAGCAATAAAGCATTCATTTGTTACATGTCATTTAATTTTGTGGATTTGATTCTCACTTTCTTTTTTTAAAAAAATATAATTCCCACTTTCTTTATTTGACGAAAATTCATGAATTCTATGATAGGTTTACAATAATTATCTCTTTATAACAACATACTGCTATAGGTGTATAACAATCACCTCTTTATAATAGGCAAAAAATTGACAAACAAATGGGCTTGTTATAGAGAATTTTTTTTTTCAACAGAAATAGGCCTGAAGGCCACTACCTCAATTAAAATGAATCAAGAATTACACAATTATGGATATCACTAAGATATTTCGTACTGAAAGGCAAGTTTCATTGGTTATTCAAGGTATGATTACAAAGGTTATCCGCCACTTTGTTTGTATTGTGACCAATCCACCTAACATCGGTTTCAGCGAAGAGCTCAATCATGCCTCTAACTTTTTTGACCTGATGGCCCAAGATTGTTAGTCCTCACAGTGTTGTCGAAAACGTTTACTAAGCTCAGACAACCGGACTCGAAGATGATCTTATTGAAGTTAAACAAGCGGGCCAAAGTGATGCCCTCAATCAATGCACTTAGCTCTACTTGTAACATCCCAAAAATTAGGGGTTAGTAGATTGGGTTTGTGAATCGAGAAAGAGTTGTCATGCCTTAATTTTTGAGATTATCTATGCAGTTTTAGGAAATAAATGAGGTATTAGTTTATTAGTTAAGTGTTAATGAAACGTTTCTTAAAGCCCAAGTTCAAATCCATTCTCTTTCACCATTTTTCTTATTTTGCAAATTTTGCCTCAAACCCTGCTATGTGACACGCCTTATTTTAAAATTATATCAAGAATAATTTATTGGTTTGATGGTTAAAAATTAATGAATTTATCCTTAAGGTTCCAAGTTCAAATCCTTTTCCTTATGAAATAATTTAATTTTTTGAAAAAATCCATTGTTTTTAATGTGTTTGCCACCCAAGCCTTGTAAACCTAGGTATAAATGTTAAATTTTTTTTACAAATAATCAGCCTTTAATCCTCCTCCTCATTGCCCTAGCTATTCATCTCCTCCTCTCTCTCTCTTTGATTTTATTTTTTTCCTTTCCTCCATTAATGCTGTCACCTATACCTCCCATTTTACAATCTTTTTCTTTTTCTTTTTGTGTCAAGATTGTGCACCATCTTCTTTATTATATTGCTTCCATTTATCCTCATCTAAATCAGCCCCAGATTTTAAATCTTGAACCCCAAGATCGACCCCAAACATTGCCAAGAAAGTGTCATTGCCGTTTTTCTCAACTAACTTGGGTAATATCTCTTTTCTCATCAATTTCTTGATTAATCTTGTCAATTAAAAACAAAAATTTCCAGACTTAGAATTTGGAGGATTTTAAATGATTTCAAAGGCATTTTTTCAAATTTTAATGAGATCTCAAACCGTTCTAAAATTTAACCCCAATTTTGGCCATTGCGGGTGGTGGTGCGTGCGCCTATGTGCAAGAAAGGGGCTATTTTGTTTCTTGCGTCTTGCCCATATTTTTCCAGCATTAAATTGTGTTTTTGAACCCTCCTAGTCAGCCTTTAATCACATATTAATTAGGGAGAGACGTTCTTGATCAATTAGCCAATCGGATCCCACAAATCGTGAAGCGTAAGTGCAATTAAGGATAACTAGTTTGTTATTTCAACATAGTTGTTGGGAAAAGGTTATGAAGTGATTAAGTTAAGGAATTTAAGCATCAATTAGCTATTGATTTTCCAGTATATTATTGAATCAGGTGCTAACCCAAACGTCCCAAATCATCCATAAAGGCGAAGAATGATTGCACGTACTGTTGCATTGATACAGTGTAAGGAATCTAACTAGTTTGGATTCATAAAATAGTTATAATTTCAATGGTTGGTTTGAACTCATAAGTGGGTGTTTGAGGATGTTTTAATGGTAAATTTATTGAATTTATATTGAATTTTTGTTTAGGTTCGTTTAAGGAATTATTAAAGAAAATTGGAAGATTCGCTAATGTGCTACGAGGAAGCGAAAAATAAGGTGTGAGTCCTAAACTCATAAAATTGTTTAAAAATGTTAAATAACATGTTATATTTGATAAATTAGCTTTCTTATTGGATTGACTTAATAATCAAACTATTAATTTTGTGAGTGGCCGAACTAGGTATGTTTTGTGCCTTAAAAAATTGACATGTTAGCAAAATTTCTAGTTTGATAGTATGAATGTTTGATGGAGTTTGTAATTGCATATTTTAGTTATGAGATATGAGAATGATTGAATGAACGATATAATGTGTTGAGATATTAAGCTTATGTATGATTGAAACTCATGAGTTAATTGTTATATTGTGTACTGAAAAGGGTGCTATTTATGGACAATTAAAATCCGTGAAGTATGTGAAATTGAATGATATTGACTGGTACCAACACAATGGTAATTTGAAAGATTGGAACACTGTTTCCATTTATTGAAAGTATGCAATTATTAAGGACATGCTGAGCACGTCAAATGAATGTGAAAAGTACTGAGATATGATTATGTATGAGATTGTGTGACATGTTGAACATGCATTGGATTGGGATTTTGTGGTTGACAAAGGAGTTTTGTGGAGTACCTGCGGCATATTAAGTCCGCATTATTCTTAATCAGTGCACTGCACCTGGAGTACCGAGGGAAATGATGATTTATCACATTTTTACTGGCAGCTTGTCTGCATTTTTATTGGCAGAATTTTTTGTATACTGTTATCGGTGGTTTTAACCACAACGGCTTAAGCTTATAATGTTTTGGAGTTCGGTTGACGGGTTCTGGGGAACTCGTAGTGTGTAGCAAATGGTATGGGTAGGAACCTTTTTGCGTTGCATCATGCTCACGACATATTCGAATGTTATTGATTTATGAAAGGTGTTGTATTGTGTTGTATTGAATGGTATCGAAATTAATGATTGTTACTCAAATGAAGGATGTCCCATGCTCATACACCATTTGGCATCAATTTGATAATGGCTATGTAATGATATGAAATTCCTATAATGATTCTATTTTCTTTTGTTAATACTAATATGTTTTGCTGTATTTGATATTTTTGTCCATTTAAATAATTTTTCAACTCACACTGAGCTTTTCATAAGCTCACCCCTCAATAGTGTTTAACTTTTTAGGTAAACCTTGAAATAAGGACCGGACTCGACATTCGGAGAATCACCTTGGACCTCGAATTATTTTTCTTAATAAGTATTATTAAGTCTTTATTGGTTTTGGCTTGTAATTTTTAATTATCTCTGGTCTGTGGCTTGGTAACTTTTCTTTTGGGGATTTTTGCATACATGGATTACTCAAGCATAATAACCGGATAATGCATGATATCGGGCTTAAGTAAAATTTGATATTGTTCCCTAGTTTCTAGTACTTTGCAAAGGAGTTGTTTTTGAAAAACAAATAGATAAGGCAACTAAGTTTCCAAAATGACTTGAAAAATGGATTTTCCGTTGCATTAGTTTAACATCGAGTTTTTTTTAAAGAAGAGCGACAAGCAAATAGTTTTTCTAAAACAACAGTATCAACAAGAAAATGAATCCTAAGTATCCACGACCTAATGAATGAATGCTTTTAAGCAAACTCAAAGTACAACTACGATTTTCTCTAAAATGAGTTTATTTAAGGTTTTTAGAAGTAACGTAAGTTAGCTTAGCCGTTTTGGTGGCTAATGTAGCCTTTTCAATCTAGCCATAATGTCTAGGCTGGGGTTGGGAGGTTACATTACCCATTCCATACTAATTAGGGTCTCAATTGAGATTTTATTGATGATTACCAAATAGGGTTCATATTATTCTTCAACTAAGTCACATAATATTAGCTAATACATTAAGATAGCGTTTGGTAGGATGGAAATTGATAACTTTCCTAAAAAATTAATCTGTTGAAAAGTGATTACAATGTCTGACATGTAAAAAAAAATACTTCCTTTAGAATCTAACTTTTCATAAACCTGACAATGTGATTTTCATGATAAAAGGTGGGAAAATTATTGTTCACATGTAGGTTGGAAAGTTAAAAAAATATTAAAAAATAAAATTAACCCTATTTTATTTTGGTTTGCAATATTAATCTATTTAACGTAAAAAAAATTATTCTTTCCACTACCCACTCTTTTGTTATTTCAATTGATTCTTTAAAAGCAATTTTTTTTTCTAATTTTATTTTTGATATGCATATTTAATCATCTGTATTGAATATTTTTTATGTATTATATTTATTTTATATTGTTTTCCTCTTTTTCCCTTTCGGTATATTGATTGAAATTTCAATTTCATTATAATATTTATTTATAGTATTTATTTCAAAACAAGTTTTATATATACAGGATTTTATATATGCATTGTTATATTTAGAAAATACATGCAAGATAAATTTGAAATAATTTTGTTTTCAATTAAAATTATAAATTAAAATAATAATTTTAAAAAATATAAATGAAAATATTATTATTAAATATTTAATCAAAATGTTTATTATTAATAAATATTATTGTAAAGTATTAAATACATCAATAGTATTTTTATTTATTAAGGGTAAATTTATCAATTATCATTATATTATTAGGACAGTATTTAGTGAACCAAATGTGATAATGTAACTTTCCAGCGATCTTATTCAATACTTTCTGATATATATCTAACGTTGCAAAGTAACTTTCCCACAATCACATTCTAATAATCACATTCCCAAGAATTATGTTTCGTTGAAATCATAACATGGAAAAATGCTACCTAAATTCAAAATCCATAAGAGCATGCCAGTAAATGCTGCTCACCAATTTTTCTTCTATTTGGATCACATGTCAACAATAGTTAGTGAGATCAAAAGCCAATAGATTAACATGTGGGAAAAAATTAGCTAGCTATTTAGCGAGGGTATGCAAGGAGCTGCCTGATATATCTTCTAGCATCCTCATTTTAAAGAAACCCAAGATCAAATTTAGTTGGTGTGGGCGGTTGATATGAACCTAACGAACTCAGGAGAGGTAAACTCACTTGAAATCAAGCCTGGAGCATTGTCCAACATGCAATGTATTTTTGGATTATTTGAGCATTTTTAAGTTGAGTTATGTTGAATAAAAAATTTGTCTCTTTACTTCATAACGCACATTGAAATGTGTCTATTCAAGTTCAAAATTTAAAGTTATAACAATTTCAGTGATGATTGCACAGTAAAAAAATTCTATACGAGTTAAATATAAGTTTTTTTTAGTTGAAGGCATTGTAAGTCACTTTAACCATCAATTTCTATTATTTTAAAAGAGTACATATATATTGATTCATTTAATTAGAGTTTCATTTGTATAACTGTTGTAAAAATGAATATTTAATTAGGTTTTAGGAGTTTATATTTTTTTGAGCTTTATCATGTAAGTGTCTACGTAAAATAGACTTGACCAATCAAATTAGACACAATTGAATAAAGTTGATTTTTTCTTTTTACTTTGTGTAGGGCAAGTTTTTAAGAGTTAAGTTAGTTTTTTCTTGTTTATTTTTGAAGTTTGTTACTTTCAAGTCTTTCATGTTGTTACAAGTTTTCAAGTTTTAAGCTCAATTATTGGCCTTTTTAAGAATTCTTCTTCTACGGATTCTCAATTATTGACATCCTTTTTCTTTTTGAATCTCTGGTGGACTTCACCAATCAGACAGTTTTGGTGGACATTCCCTCCAAAAAGGTCCTGGCCAAACTTCCCACTTTTCTGGCGACCCCTTTATCAATTTCTACTTAGAATTTCTGATTCAATGAATCATTTTGTAAACACTTAGTAGATGATGGTTCTACACCAACTCTAGTGGACTCTTATTGAAAAATATCTTTGAAGGAAATACCCATTCCTTCCACATATGCCGTGTTTAAGATGCTTCTACCAGTTATTCTACCTTTGCCTTTCGGCAGATTCCTCTATTTAGCATGCTTAACAGTAATCTCTCTTTTTATGCCTTGATAGGCTTTCTATTCATCGTCCTGGTGGATTTCGTTTTTGCCATGATATGTACTTGCTCGCCACTGGATCATTCCATGACCAACCATGGACTTTTGATTCTGAAAAATCATTAAACCCCTTTCAAGGTGTTGCCCTAAAGGACCTATATACTATCATCACGGTATTACCGCGAATGACCATTTGAATATCGTTGTCACGGTGTTTCCCTGAAGGACCATTCAAATACCGTTATCATAGTGTTTCCTCGAAGGACAGTCGAATACTGTCGTCACAGTGTCACCTTGAAAGACTAGTTGAATACCACCGTCACGGTGTTGCCTCGAAGGACCAGTTGAATACTGCTATCACGGTGTTGCCCTGAAGGACCAGTTGATCCCTTTCACGATACCGCCAAAATCCTATGAATCCCATAACAATTCGCCAATTCTTCCATTACGCCAATTTTTCCTATCGTCATCTACCTTGTCAAGGCAAATCCTTCTGTACTCCGCATATCATAAACATGCATTTCACACAAGTCGTTGTACATATTACTATAAAATACAATACGCCATTGACTGATATACCAGTTCACAACCATTTGACGTCCAGTGAACATACTAGCAAGTGTACATATACTTTCACAATATTATACATACACATCATACTCATTCACCATATTCATACACAACCGTGGATTCAAACAAACCCAGATCAGACATAAACACAATTCATACAAGTAGGATAACATCATCAATCATCCAAAGGTAGAGTATAAAAACTCACCTAAAATCCTTCATCCTCACCAACTTAGCTTACCTAAATGCCAGAGTCTCCTTTTTCCTGGCAACAACTAAGCATACCAACCCATATTCCAGTGAAACCAAATATATTTCCATATTGTGTTGACCTTCAATATGTCTTGCCGCTCTGGCGAACCCATTCTTATTCCATCTTAATGTTCGTAGAAGGGGATTACTTCTAGTAATTTTCCCCTTATCTTTGCCTATACTTGAGACCTCATCTGTCTCATACGTGAAGTTCGATCTATCTTGTTGGACTAATAATTTTTTGCCCGTATGGCTATATGAGCCTATCATCTCACTTGGTCGTCTCCTCATTACAAAGTTATCCTTTCTACGGTATACCCACACTAAACTATTCTCAAAGAGGAATGGTCTTGGCAGACATTCTGTCTCCTCTTACCTTCCCATACTTAGGCTAGCTCCTACACAGCCTATCTCTCTCTAATTATCATTAGGTCTTCGCCCATGTCTTAATCCTTTCTACCTCCATTCTTTTAGCGGATTCCTCTAGATCCGCTTGCCACTACTCATACTTCCTTTTAACTTTTTTTCCCACCTGCGGGGTTTCTTATACATGGAGCACAGGTTTATCGTTCATGTTTGAGGTACTGGTGGACTTCATGGGATGCCATAGCCTAGCTATGGTCTTATACCCTTCTTACCTCCTTTCTTTCATCCCAGCAGATTCACCTGTGTTTATTGTCCCAACAAACTATCTTTGTTTCGTGTTTATTGTCTCGATTAACTTACTCTAATCCATGTTTACTCTATCGACAGACTTACTTTGTTCCATGTTTACTGTCCCAATGAAATTTATCTATATGGATACTATGGAGTCTGTCATCCATGGTCTTACTCATCATACCTGGCTGCAATAACGTCTTTCATCTATGGTCTTACATCGTTTACCTTATACCTTACTGCTATGGCATCTTTCACATACGGTCTTACGTTATTACCATTTTACCGTATACCATACTGCCATGATGTCTTTCATCTATGGTTTTACGCTACATACCACATACCAAATTGCCATAGCCTTTTTAATCTATAGTCTTATGCCATATACCGTCGTCAAGGTGTCACCCCAAAGGACTAATCGGTATTGCCATCATGGTAAATACCATTCTATAATTTCGTTTCCCGAATCCTCCTCCTATTACCTCATTAACACCACTTAACCTTGATGATTGAACATCGTAGTGTTCCCTCCGTAAGGTTCGGAGCTTCTCCCGAGGCAGTAACTAAAGGTTCTCTTCCCATTTTATTTTTTAAACTTCATCTAACCCCTTGAGGTTTTCCCCTTAGTCATGCGATGCATGTTCATATAATCATATTATCATGCTCATGCAAACATGAAATACATAACAACATAACCATAAAAGTAGGTTCGAAGTTTTAGGAACTCAACTACAACTTTGTCATTTCCATCGTTTATCCCTTCTCTCGAGCAATAGAGCTTCCATTCTCTAGCCAGTAGCTTACAAAAAAAATTCTATTGGTTAAACTTATGTTACATCTTAAAATCTTAAGCTTCCATAAGCATACAGAACCCTTAAATTAGTTTTGACGTCCATAAACTTTACCTTACATACATAAAAGGGTTAAGAACCTTACCCGTTTGTTAGTTTCCTTACTTTTCCAGCTTTATCCTCATGAAGTTTACTCTATGCAGAACCTTTCATGGCTACTCCTTCGAGCTATTGAAGAAGATGAAGGATGGGAGAAACTGAATCAAAATCTGGAAGAAAATCATCTTGGAAAGTCATCTTCTAACTATTTATAAACCTAACTACGCCAATTCCAATCCTATGCGAGACATCAATGGCTAATTATGATGTCTCCCACTATGGAATTGGCTGGTTCCATCCTAACCGAACCAGAATTGGATCTTAACCATGCCCAAATTAGTTTTTAGCTTTCCCATTGTTTCCAATATAGGCCACCAGCTTGTGGCCCCTTTTAATTTAATCCCTTAATCATTCTAAATTTTGGGTTATTCGAAATCTGGGTGTTATAATTAGTATATTTGGTGTCTTTCTTAGCTAACCAGGATGGATGGGGCTTTGGTATTTAGAAAAGCTAAGTTGAAAAGGAGGGAAGACTGTAGGTCAATTTCTGTACTCTACCTTTTGAGTGTTGTTCTGGTTGCTATGCTGCTTGTATGTTCTGCACTAAGTTCAGTTTGAGTTATTTGGCTATATTTGATCATTGCTGACTGGAAATGTTATGCATGCATATGGTTGTGTGATTATATAAATGTTTGCTAATATAGTATCTGAATGTATGATATGGTTGTGTATCGATGAACTGATATGCGGCGTACTCTATATTATAATAGTGAACATATTGTTGTGCGTGAAATGCATGTTTATAAAATGTGGAGTATGGAGGGAATTATTTAGTGGGTTAGTTGAAGATAAAAATTAGTGTAATGGAGGAATGAACGAATTGGAAGAGAATTGGAGTCACTAAAATATGATAATGGCCTAACCTTATGGGTGAACACGTAGGTGTTCGAACTAAAAAAGAGGATTGAGGAGGTTTGATTGAATAAACGATCTACTTGATCTATAGAATGACATCGTGGAAACGATCTACTGGCTCTATGGAGTGACATGATGAAAATGATCTATTGGCTTTGCGGAGTGACACCATGAAAATGGTCTAATTACTTATCGGAGTCACAAGTCCATGGCTAGCCATGACATGATCTAGTGGAGGACAGGTTCACCCTTATGACTAAATGAAGTCCGCCAAGACAATAAATAGGAGAGCCCATCAATGCATTAATGTGGAAACCACTATGTTACTCACGCAACGAAAAGTCTATCTTAACGGCTAGGCACGTATGGGAACGCTGGCAAGTGTGCTAATAGAAGGTCTAACCAAGAAATGAAGGCAAAATGAATATGTGAAAGCATATTGTACGTGGATATACATGGGAAAAGGGGGTCTTCCTTTAGAATATTTGCAAATATGTATCCACCATTAAGAGTCCGCTAGAGGTAATGAACAAGTCAACCTTGGTTACGAGAAAGTAAGACAGTTCTCGAGACTCTATTTCTAAGTGTTTCCTGGGAAAGAGGTCACCAGAAACGGGAAGTCTGCTAAGGACCATTTTATGTGGAATGTTTGCCAAGGACTATCTATTCTGTAAAGTTTGCCAGGGACTAACAAATGAAGAGGATGTCTAGTAGGAATATTTAGTGTTGGGAAATACGCTAAAGACTATCGAATAAGAAGGATATCCGTTAGGACTATCTAGTGTTGGGAAGCCCGCCAAGGACTAAAAAATGAAGAGGATGTTCGTTAAGACTATCTAGTGTTGCGAAGCCCGCTAAGGTTTATCTTACAAAGCAATTTTGTAAGAAAATATGCAGCTTAAACTATCCGCCAAATCTTATATTCGAAGGCCACATATGAGGATCTAAGTAAATGTGGGGATAATATAGTAAGTCAATATTGAACTCAACGTGGAATGAAGAAATTAGGGTAAGAATCCATCTTTTGGTGAAACGCCTGCAATTTCGCCAAAGTTAGTCAACAATCTATATATTTGCTTACGTGGCTATCTTTGAGGGGTCAAACTAGTAAGGTAGAATAAAAGTCTAAGATGAAGCTTGACAAAGTCGAGTCTCAAAAAGGGGTTGTCAGAAAGAGTACGATTCCATCCAAATTAACCTCGATATGTCTGCCAACGATTCATTCAAGAAGAAAATATAAGCATAATCTACGCTAGTCAAACTGTGAAATCTCCTATGCTACTCAGGGAGTTTAATTATCATGCATTACATCTTTATTACCTGAGAGTTTAAGAGTCATTTATGAATACTGTTGTATAAAATATCATTAACTTCATTCAAACTTATGAGTGTTTTAGCTTAATTGTAAGATCAATAAATTACTTGGGGATTGTGTGGAGGGACCAAACTAGGCATTGTTAAGTCCATGTGAATGGCGTTTTAGCAGTATCATGAATATAGAGGGGTACCTTTAGAGGCTACGCCTCGGGGTTTGAATGGGTGTAAATAAATCGAATTTAAGTTCCCAGATCATAATAAATATATATTTTTATGCCCAATAAAGTAAAATGATTGTAAGAAGTTTAATCTTTGAACTTTTGCTTGTATAATAGACAATTTATTTGATGTTTAATGTTTGAAACATGTTGATATCTAGGAGATTAGAATAAAGTTACATTGTACATATGAATTAAATCTAGCATTGTTTAAGTTGTAAATAAGTCAAGTCAGAAATGTTGTTATGTAATATGAATTAATTGTGTCTTTTGGTACTCGGACCCAGCGGTCGGGTCGAGTATAGGGTGTTACAAAATTAATTTGATTTTAATGTATTAAAATTATTGTACTAACTATTAATTTTTTGTTGGAAAACCGGGTTTGGAAAACGTAGCAAAAAATAAATTTAGGGAAAATAAAGTTGAATTTTTTTTCCAAAACAAGGTATTGGTTGTGATATCTAAAGTAATAAACACTTAATTAAAATTGTACCTTCTCGATTCATTTAGGATAAGTGCTTCGACCGAGTAGTCTTCTCCGCTATCCTCAAGCTCACGTCTGCCGAGTGTGGGCTCGCTTCGAATCAGAAAATTTTTCACAAAAATTACTAGTGAGGTAATTTTGCAATTTCTCTTAACTTTTGGGTTAAGTTGTAAATCAAAAAAATATCTTTAGAAATTTTCTAAAATAATCTCTTTAGAGAATTTTCTCTCTACAACTTTCTCTTGAATTCAAGTTTTATAAAATAATTACCCAAGACTCTTTTTATATAGGGAGAGTTTAGATAGTTCAACTATGATTAAACTTAATCACTTTAATATTAAATTTAATCTAATATTTATCAAGATAAATTTTAGATTAAATTTAATATTAAATCTTATTAAAATAATAGAAAAATTAAATTAAATTAAATATTAAGATAATCAATTTAATATTAAATTAATAAAATACTATAAAGATAAATATTAAGTTAAATTTAATAGTAAACTATTAAAATAATATTATTTTTGGAATAGTTAATCTAAAATCAAATTCTCTGGTAGAGTCCAGTAGGAGTGTAACTCTTCCACTGTACAACTACTGAAGACCAACTGCCATCGGCCACCAGAATGCCGTCGTTGCAACCGTTGGCACCGCCGTGTCTGGTGATACAAATGTGACACTCATACGACACCTCGAGCCGGTTTGGTTGCTGTTGGTTTGGTCCAGGTCAGTAACGACCTAACCGGTCTGGTCTAGCCACCGGTTGGACTGTCGGTTCGGTTTCACGTACCGGGCCTAATTTTACCATTTTTTGATCTTGATCTCGATTTTGGTCTCCCGAGCCCAATTTATAATTTCATGTCTAATTTTCAAGTTCAAATACCCATTTGGCCAATTGTCTGACTTGAAAATTAATTTCCAGAAATATCATATTAATTTTAATTTATTTTATTTTATTTGATCAAAATTAATTTTCCAAAAAATCACTAAGATTTTACAGATTAATTTTTTCAAGAAAATTCTTTAATAAAATTCTCTAGTTAAACAATTCTCACGACCACCTAATTTAATTCCATATAGAATAAATCGATTCAATTAAATTATTTCAAAAGTCATAGAATTTTCTTCTCATTCAAATGCAGTCCGATCGAGCTTTTGTTGAGCTAGTGGATGGACCAATCAGACATAGACAATTAGGCTCTAGTAATTGCAATTATAGTAAAACCTCGATAAATTAATATTCGATAAATTAATAATCTTGGTTAAATAATAATATTTTTTGGTCCCAACTTGGGCCAAGGGGATAAAATAAATATTCTCGCTAAATGTGTAAGATAATAAGTTTTAGAAAAATCCTTAAGGGCCCAATGAAAATATAAAATAATAATTCATTAAATATAGTAAAATTTTTTATATACAATCATAAAACTAAAGTGCTTTCTAGACAAATCTTATTTTTTTCAATTTTATTCTTTGTTAAAATATGCATCTATAGTTAATTGCTTCTTCTTTGCATGGGAATCAAATGCAATTTCATCTTTAACTTTTAGAAGGACATAAACCAAGTCTGGTATATTCTTCTCGTGTTGTATTAAATAATTCATCAAGGTATCCACAGCTAGAAAAGCCTCTTTTCGAGAAACATGTGGTAAAACACTACTGTCATTTGGATCTTGTTCGTCACCAGCTGGCACATCCATTACTCCTTGAGTAATTTTTTCATCTGTAGGTGACTACATCAAAAATTCATTTTCACTTGGATAATTCAAAATCTGCTCAACATCCATGGCATTTCTATAGTATAAATCAGAAATTACTTCTTTTAATTTATGAATGCCTTCAACATCACCAATTTCTTGTTCGAGAGGCATATACTCCTCGAATCAAATTTTGCAATGTCGGAAACAATTTGTAATAGTAGTAGGCTTCACATCAATATTCCAAGCAACATTAATAAAATGGATTGCATCCAATACATTAATCTTTTCAGGGTTTATTTCTCATTTCTTGTATCCTTCCAATATGCTAGAATAAAAGCGACGCCGATAATAAATCTTAACTACTCTAGTAATTCTAGCATCACATGATTGAATTTTTTATGTTGAATTCGGAGGAAAAAAGAATAATTCAATATTTCTAAAGCCTTTAATAACCTTGGGATGGGCTGGGAAATTGTCTACTATAAGCAGCACCTTTCTACTAGTCATTCTAGCATTAAACTAGAGTTAATGGTTTCAAAATCCAATACGTATCAAAATATTGTAATTCATATAATCTTTTCCTCAAAATATTGTATCGAATGAATATATACGTATTGGATTTTGAAACCATTAACTCTCTTTTCTTTTTGGTTACATGAACCAATTAATTAACTCTTTTTTTGTTACATGAACCAATTGACTTTGATTTATTGCACCTACATGCATATTGGATTTTGATAAAAAAATCTCACGCATGAAGTATAAAATATTCTCTAAATTAATAAAGAT
This sequence comes from Gossypium hirsutum, assembly GCF_007990345.1. Lineage (NCBI taxonomy): Eukaryota > Viridiplantae > Streptophyta > Magnoliopsida > Malvales > Malvaceae > Gossypium > Gossypium hirsutum. Next base: position 18,538,837 of record NC_053449.1, on the reverse strand, counting down.
TAATTTATCGATAAATTAATAAAATATTCATTTATCGATACACTAATAACCTCGATAAAATATTCAATTTTTTTTTATCTTAATGAAAGAAGCATTTATAGAGAATGATAAAATCTAACAAATTTCAAGAAAACATTATATAGTCCATTAAGACACAAAACATTGAAAAAGAAAATACATCAACCTCAAAACGCTATTAAAACCCTAACACTGTAACACCCCACGTTTGACCCATCCATCGGATCCGAGTATGAAGCGTCACAATTGAACCTATACTTAATTTGGCTAATATAACGACTATAAAACATTCTAAAATAAAATATTCTAAAAATATAATCATAATAATTACTCTTACAACTCAGGGTCTTAACCGCTAACTGTTTTGTCTCTAAATCTTTATTTCTACACATTTTGTTGTTTACAATGGGGCCCTCTTTAAGTTAGCCTAAGGGATAACTATTTTAGAATCCCGAATCTAAGGCGGTCGTATGGTATCTCCATGATTTCTCTTAATGCGAGCCTCCAAAGTTACTCTCTTCTTATGTGCATGACACCTACTGCCTGCGATCCCTGCCCCCAAAGGTACTGCCATCCTAATTCCACTTTATAGTTCATAGTGACATGATTAATTCCAGTAATACGCCTTTCACACCAGCCCATACTTGGGAACTCTCTCATTCCTTAAGTAAAGATCCCTCTATCTAGTTGTACTAGTAGGTTATCATTCTTGCGACCATACAAGCATGGTATTCCTCTTGCTCGTTTCTTCCTCACTACTATTATTGTGGCAGAATTCCTGCACCAAACTTTCCTCAAAGAGGAATAGTCTTGAAAGACATAATTTCCCTTGGACAATATCCTTATCCTAGGGGTGAGACTCCTATCCTTCTACGAGATTTACTTCTCGGGTACAGCTTCTTTAGGCTCCCTTTAGTATCTCTTCATTTCTACACATAAAATATTCAACCTTTTGGTGGATACCTTATGATCTGCTTGTCATACTTATGCTTTCTCTTACTCTTCCTCTGGCTGCATGGTTCCTCTTACATGACATACTGGTAGCATGCCTTGCTCTTAGTGTCCCTGCAAACTCTATTCGCTGTCATAACCGAGGTATAGTTTTAGGTCCTCCTCATCCCAATTTTCTTGTCCTAATGGAGTTACCCATGTTTATTGTCCCGACGGACTTACTCTATTCCATATTTACTGTTTCGGTCGATTTATCTCTATTCTATGTTTACTGTCCCAACAGACTTATCTCTATGGATGCCATAGAGTCTTTCTTCTATGGTCTTACACCTATCTGTCATCTTTAAGTACTATCTTATGATGCCATAGAGTCTTTCATCCATTGTCTTACTCATCATATCTTGTTGCCATAGTGTCTTTCATCTATGGTCTTACACTGTTTATCTTATACCTTGTTGCCATGGCATCTTTCACCCATGATCTTACACTACGTACCACATACCAGATTGCCATAGCCAGTTTAATCTATGGTGATCACCGCACTAGCCAAATCAAAACCCTCATTTTCCCTCTGCCCCTACCGTAGTCTAGCTTGGTAGTTTCCACCGCCTGTCTAGGGTTGAGCCCTGGGATTAGACGACGGACTTACAAAGCCATCTACAAATGCTTTACGCCTAATCATTCCGGAGAATTCTTGCATCCTTTGTATTACTACGACTGCTGGCACAGAGTTAGTCGGTGCTTATTCCCCAGATACCGTTATTTCTTCTTCTCCGAGAAAAGAAGTTCACGACCTGTGGGCCTTCTACCTTCATGCGACATTACTCTGTCAAGCTTTTGTCGATTGCGAAAAATTCCCCATTGCTCCCTCCCATAGGAGTCTGGGCCGTGTCTCAGTCTCAGTGTGGCTGATCATCCTCTCGGACTAGCTACTGATCATCGCCTTTGTAAGCTATTGCCTCACCAAATAGCTAATCAGACGCGAGCCCTTTCTCAGGCGGGTTCTTCCTTTTGCTCCTCAGGCTATGGGGTATTAGCAGCTGTTTCTAGTCGTTGTTCCCCTCCCAAGGACAGGTTCTTACACATTACTCACCCGTTCTCCACTTCAACGCCACTTCCCTTCTGACTTGCATGTGTTAAGCATGTCGCCAGTGTTCATGCAGAGCTAGGAATGAACTCTATATGAGATTCATAGTTGCATTACTTATAGCTTCCTTGTTCGTAGGCAAAGCCGGTTAAGAATTGTCTTTCATTCCAAGGCATAACTTGTATCCATGCGCTTCATATTCGCCTAGAGTTCGCTCCCAGAAATATGGCCATCCTTACCCCCTCACGTCAATCCAACGAGCCTCTTATCCATTCTTATTCGATCACGGCGAGGGGCAAGGCAAAATAAAAAGACTCACATTTGGTTTAGGGATAATTAGGTTCGAACTGATGACTTCCACCACGTCAAGGTGACAGTCTACCGCTAAGTTATATCCTTTCCCTGCCCCCATCAAAAAATAGAACTGACTAATCCTAAGTCAAAGGATCGAGAAACTCAATAACGCCACTATTCTTGAACAGCTTGGAGCCAGGCTTTCCTTTCGTATTATTAAGGACACGAAAAAAATGGAAAAAGTTAGATTCAACTGTCAACTGCTCTTATTGGAAATAGGATTCGCTACAGATTTGAGCCATATACACATGGTTTCATAAAATCGTACAATTCTCCTGATCTAAATCAAGTAGGTTTTATATGAAGAAGGTTTGCCTCAACATGTTCTATTCGATACGAGTAGGAGAAATGGTATTCTTAAAAAAATAGAGAAATCAGAACCAAGTCAAGATGATACGAATTAGCCCCTTCTTCTTGCGCCAAAGATCTTACCATTTCGGAAGGAACTAGAGTTACATCTCTTTTCTAGTTCCATTCAAGAGTTTTTATGTGTTTCCACGACCCTTTAAGACCCTTAAATTTTGACAAATTTCTTTTCTTTTCTTAAGAACACATACAAGATTCGTCACTACAAATAGGATAATGGTAACCCCATGATTAATTACTTCATTTATGAATTTAGTAATAGAAATACATGTCCTACCGAAACAGAATTTGTAACTTGTTATCCTCTTGCCTAGCGGGAAAGGATTTACCTCCATGGAAAATATGATTCATTCGGATTCGCATGAAAGCCTATCTCCATTGCATTGCTAGAATCCATGTTGTATATTTGAAAGAGGTTGACCTCCTTGCTTCTCTCATGGTACTATCCTCTTCCCGTTGAACCCCTTTTCTCCTCGGTCCACAGACTAAATGAAATGTAGGACTAGGACTGACGCCAAGAGTTAATCACGGAAGAAAGGGCTCACTAAGCCGGGATCACTAACTAATACTAATCTAATCTAATCTAACTAATACTAATAATAATAGAATAGAATAGTAATCTAATACTAATAGAATAGAAAAAATAGAATAGAAAATACTAATATAATAGAAAGAAAAGAATTGTCATTTCGATATACTTTCCTCGATTCCGTTGGTACCACGAGCTTAATGCAGTCGATCGGATCATATAGACATCCCTTCAACACAACATAGATCGTCGAAAGGATCTCGAAGACTCACCAAATCACGAAAGCCAAGATCTTTTCAGAAAATGGATTCCTATTCGAAAAGCGCATAACCACATGGATAAGCTCACACTAACCCGTCAATTTGGGATCCAATTCAAGATTTTCCTTGGGAGTATTAGTAAGGAATTGGAATGTAATAATATTGATTCATATAGGAGTAAAAGGTTTTGTATTGATTTAAATGTTGTACCTATGGAATAGGGATAGAGAAAGAGGAAAAGTCTAAGGCCCTTCTTTAGGAAAATTTTTCTATCTTTAGTAATTATACCTTTCAATCAATGTACTTTTCCTTTTTCCATATTCATCTACTCACATTTCCTTACTTATAGTTTCATTGTATTTATTTCAACATACATCTACTAGAATTTCTACTATCAAAATCTCTTTACGAATAAACTTCTCTTTACGAACCCCAATTTTGTATCATTTTCAACTATCCACCCAAAGATTCTTAGAACACACCTTCTTTGGTGGACTTGTTCATACCAATCCTTGATGGACTCTTTCTATCCAAACCTTAGTCCTAGACGACTTATTAACATTCCATATAACGCTAACCTTCAGCCTGACCCGTAATTCTAGCAAACCCATCCTCATTCCACCTTATATTTCGCAATGTGTGATTACTTCTAGTAATCCGCCTTCCAAACCATCCCATACTTGAGGACTCTAATGTTCCTTAAGTGAAGATTGCTTTGTCTATGTAACACCCCTTACCTGAACTAGTCGTCGGATCCAAATAATGGAATATCACATTTGTTACGAAAGCAATCCACATCAAGAACATTCAAATTTAAAATACAAGTTATAATTATTACCAATCACATACCATACGTACATAGTAAATTGAGATCAGTAAGAACCTAACTATGAAAATCTAGACATAAAATGGGATTAGATTGTAAAATTTCAAAGTCTTAAAGTTAATATCAAAAGTTCATAGTTGGTATCGATACCAAATTACGATTATATTTTCTTTGTGAATCAAAGGTATCGATATCCATTATAAGGTATCGATATTTTATGAAAAAGTATCAATACTCAAATAAATATCGATACCAAATAAATATCGATACCATTTTGGCATTCTGTTTGTTTAAAAACTGTTCATATGGTCAAATATAGATACCAAATGCCAAAATATCGATACTCGAGTTAAAAAATAGTAAAAATCTATCTTGAAATGGTCCATTTCATGCCCAAATTCACCTAAACTCAAATATTACTTTTAGATATAATTATAGACATGTAATCATCAACTAGAGACATACTTGTTTATGTATAAATCAATTCAAAAACACTAAATCCATATCAAATACATCATTTAAATCAACCAACCTAAATATCTAACCAATATGCCTTTAACGACACCTCAATTTATATATTCAAATAATCACAAAAGATCATATTCAAACATATCAACATACCTTCAACGTAACTCAATAAATTCCATCTTTCAAGTGCAACCATTTGAACATCAAAATACCATTCCATTCAACATTATATGACATTTTCATTATCACTTACTCAAGCACAAATAAACTTTAAGTCAATCTCATGTTTCAAACATCAAACATACCAAAATATCTCTTAAATATAATATAAACATATCATACATTCTTTCACAAAAGTATCAACTGAAAACATATTGCATAACATGCCATTTTCTCAACCATAAGGATATTAGGCATACAACTGAAGTAACCTAACAAATCATCAATAAAATGTTCATTTCCATCTCACTTATACATATATACATATTCTTTAAAGGCCAACAAGATTAAAAATTGACCATTATAAACATAGAACATCCTAGGTACATGCCAAGACTAAAACGAACAATTCACCAACTTTTGAGTTCGAGATTGCCTCTGGATGCTGAGTCAATGATCGAACTGATAAGTACCTAACCTGGGCACAGGAAAACAAAACTGTATGCTAAGTATAACTCAGTTGTATTTCTATAATCCGAACATTTAAAACATAATATAAGTAATAATGATGCATAAACTTAATTAAGATAATATGCAATAAGTAAATTCACTAGGCTAATTCACAAAGTCAATAAAGCCAATATGCTAATTTTACCAATATTAAGACATAACAATTATGTTTCGAAGTCATTTTCAATGTCAACTAATGTAACGACACATTTCATTTCAATTTCTTATTTCAAGTGTTCATTGAACAAATATAATCAATATTCATAGTTTAATCTACTATTTCATATTTTATTTTACATTTCATTCCATAACATTTGCTATTTCAATATCATTTGCCATTTCAAAATCATTATCTTGATTTCACCATTTATTTCCCTATTAACACAACTCAAACTTGGATGGATACACGGATCCAACCAACACACCAATTTGGCCCCTAGTGCCTTAATGGGTAAATCCGAAGCAAGTAGTTGTGCTCATCGCTATAAATAAGTTTGGCACCCAGTATCTTATCGGTTAAACTGAAGCAAATTAACACCCAATGCCTCATCAACTTGTAGTTGAAGTAAACCTAAACTCTTCCTATCTTATGGCATGCTAACTATATCCGACTCTGCCCGAACAGTTAATAGGGTTTCCATTATATGTCTCATTATGTTCAACAATCATCTCAATCCTCAATTAACTTCATCATAATTACATTTAATTAACATATAGCAATAAAAAATCATCATATACATGCTCAATTTCACCTTTGTATAAGTATATACACTTTTCATATATATTCAATATAATCCTTTGATATATCAACCAATCCAATTCAGCTCAATTCATTACATTATCACAAATGACTCACCTCATATTCTTACTATACACAAACAGTTCAAAATGCAACAATTTACGTATAGTTCAGATTATAGAAATATAAGCCGTAAACTCTGAGTTATTTGTCGATGACTTTGTCTTTTCCTTTATTTTCTGAGAAATCTGGGTCAACGGTAGCTACGAATTAGAAACAACACATAAAATTATCAAGATGCAACCATTTTCACATTCAATTACTAATTTATGCAACTATTTCATTTTATTCAATTTAGTCCCTAAAATCGAGACTAACATAACTTTCAAGTTTGACCTTCAATTTTGATACCAATTTCACTCTAGACCTAATTTAACTTGCTATTTCACATTTCTACCCCAAAAATTTCAAAATTTACGCAATTAGATCCCTATTACACAAAATCATCAGTTGACTTTATAATTTAGTCCTTTTTCAACTCTAAACTTAAAATCTATCAAATTATTACCAAAAAATTCAACTATATAACAATGGAAACTTTTTAAATCTTTAATAGTATAAGAAATTATAACATGGGTTAGCTAGCCTGAACTACCGGGATTCCAAAAAAACATAAAAATTACAAGGAAATGACCAACTTGAACTAACCAAATTGAACTTGAAACTTAGAAAACCCTTACCCTGCGTTGAGTTTTCTTTTCTTCTTTGGTTTCAGCTTTATTGAATATGAAATGAATGAAATAATTCTAATGCTTCCACTTTCTGTATTTTATTACTATTTATGTTTTATTTTATTTATTAATTATTATAATTATATCATTTTTTAACACTCAACTTATATATTAACGTCAACTATACATATTACATAATTTAAATTGCCTGGTAAGTAATTTAATTATGTTCTACATTATGATTTAATTATAATTCAACTTTTGACACTTACGCGAATTAGTCCTTATACTTGAATTAAGCACTAATTCAATGAAATTACCTAAGCGAAATTAAATTCGGTTCTAATATAACTCCGTAAATATTTAATAAAAATATTTATTGGTCTGATTTACGAAAAGGGGGTCTTGAAACCACACTTTTTGACACCACTGACTTCCGCGTTGTTGCAATCTAGATGAACTAGCAGGTTATCATTCCTATGACCATACGAGCTTGCTATTCCTCTTACTCATTTCCTCCTTACTGGTATCATTGTGGTGGAATTCCCGCGGACTTTCCTCAAAGAGGAATAGTCTTGACAGACATATTATCCCTTACATGGTATCCTTATCTTGAGAGTGAGAATCCCATCCTTTCCACGAGATTTACTTCTCAGGTATAGCTTCCTTGAGCTCCCTTTGGTAGCTCTTCATTTCTACTTATACAACATTCAAAATTTTTATAGACACCTTATGATCCACTTGCCATACTTATGATTTCTCTTGCTCTTTTTCCACCTGCATGGTTTCTATTATATGGCATACTGGTAACATCCCTTGCTCTTAATGTTCTTGCGGACTCTGTTGGCTGCCATAGCCGAGCTATAGTCTTAGGCCCTTCTTATACCATTTTCATTGTCTTAACGAACTTACCCATGTTTACTGTCCAGACAGACTTACTTTGTTCCATATCTACTATTTTGGTGGATTTATATATATTTCGTGTTTATTGTCCCAGCGGACTTATCTCTATTTTGTGTTTACTATCCCGATAGAGTTATCTCTATTTCGTGTTTACTGTCCCAGCGGACTTATCTCTATGAATGCCATGGAGTCTTTCTTCCATGGTTTTACACCTATCTGTCATCCTAGTATAGTATCTTATGATGCCATAGAGCCTTTCACCCATAATCTTACTCAACATATCTGATTGCCGTATTATTTTTCATCTATGGTCTTACACCGTTTACCTTATACCTTGTTGCCATGACGTGATTCATCCATGGTCTTATGCCATTACCATTTTACCGTGTACCATATTGCCATGATGTCTTTCATGCATGGTCTTACGCTACATACCACATACCAAACTGCCATAGCCTCTTTCATCTATGGTCTTACACCATATACCATCTTCACGGTATCACCCCGAAGGACTAGTCAATACTACTGTCACGGTAAATACCATCTCGTAATTTTGTTTCCCAAATCCTTCTCTTATTACCTCCTAACACCATCCAACCTTGATGCTCGAACACCACAGTATTTCCCCTACAAGGTTCGGAGCTTCACCCAAGGCAGTAACTGAAGGTTCTCTCCCTATTTCCCTTCCTAAACTTCATTTAACCCTTGGGGTTTCTCACAAGCATGCAATACATGCTCATATCATCATTCATGCTTATGCAAACATGACATGCTAAAACAAAGTAAATCATAAAAATGGGTTCATAAGTTGGAAATCACTTTAAACTTTATCGTCTACATAGCTTATTCTTTTTCTCGAATACTAGAGCTTCCATTCTCCATACATCGGTTTGTATTAAAAACCCATTGGCTAAGCTTACGCTACATATTAAAAAGTTAAGCTTTCATAGCATGCAGAACCCCTTAAAATGGTTATAATGTCCATAACTTAATCCTATGTATATAGAAGGGTTTAAAACCTTACCCGCCTTATGGTTTCCCTACTTTTCCAGCTTCATCCTCATGAAGTCTTTTCCATGCAGAACCTCCCATGGCTACTTCTTCCTCGAACTATCGAAGAAGATGATGAACGAGAGAAAAGGGACAAGTTCGAGAAGAAAATCATTCATGGGAGCCATCTTCCAGCAATTTATAACCCTTCCCGCGCTTCTTCCAACCTCATGAGAGCCATGCATCACTAATTATTATGTTTCCCACTAATGAACCGACTAGTTCCATTCTAACTGAACCCGAATTGGATCTCAACCATGTCTAATTTGATTTCCAATTTTCCTTATTCTTCCAATATAGGTCGTCAACTTGCGGTTTCTTTCAATTTAGTCACTTATTCATTCCTAATTTTTGGTTATTAGAAATTCGAGTGTTACAAACACTACATGAAAAAGGCATGTGGCAGGAATGATTAACATTATTTTGGAAACCAACGAATCTTTGGAAAGTTGTAAATCAAAATGTAAAAGCTATTTGAGAAGTGTAATGCCTCTAGATGTATGCCTTTAGGAAAGAAAACAAATGGATTGGTATATGTCTTTTGATCTAAATAATGATGAGCTATTTAATGACAATGGCAATAATCTAATAGTTATTCCATCAATGATTCAAAATTAGAAAGTAGAGAAGATCCTAGTAGACAATGAAAGTGTAGTGGATATTCTCCAATTGGAAGCATTCCTCAATATGAATTTTAATGAAAAATTCAAACCTAGCATATCCATTTTTTTGTTTTTCGAACCAACCAAAGGTTCAACTACCTGCCAATGACCATCAAGGATACTGATAGTACTTTAACTGAGCTCATTGAGTTTTTAGTCATTTGCCAATCTTTTACTTATAAATTAATTTTTAGAAGGCCTCTCATAAAGTGTAACGATAGGGTCAATACAATATCATGGTCAAGTTCCCAACTAGCATAGTGGTTAGAATGATGCGATACACCCAAAAAAACCATAAAATAGTGTCACATAGCCTTCATTGATAAAACATCGATGAATCCATGCCAGCAACAGAGGAATGAAGGAGGGCATGATTCTATGTAGATAGAAAACTCCAAACTGCAAAGCACCTTTTACCACACCATTAATGTCATAGGAATAACGGTGCAAACTATTATCAGATATTTAATTATGACAGTTAATTCAACCCACCTTGGCATTGCAATAGTGTTAAGAATTATTTTCGAAGGAAGTACCAATTTTCATAGTTAACCTTACTTTTCTTACTATGTAAATTGGTGATACCTCTCTTACAACTATCTTTCCCCTAGGGTTTAGGGTTTAGGGTTATATGAATCAAACAAATGCATTCCTCTACGAACTTACTTATGAATCCTTACAAAGAATCTTTACAAAATGAAAAGAATTTAATCACATCCTTTAAAAATTTTGAAGAGCAGATAATTAAGTTCATGTTGGAATGGCGGGTGCCCAAAATCTACTATCTTAATGACATTTGCCTAAGACAAAGTTCACCATAAGCAACTACTATTCATTCCAGCTATTGAGGTCAACTTTCCTACCATAAAAAATCACAAAAACTAACACCTCAATCCTAGTAAAGAGAAACACTAAAGCTACTTAAAGATAGTGATTAACCTACCAAACAAATTCACATGAATTTGAAAGTCAAAATGATACTAAACTAACTACATTTTTGAATTTGGTAAAAAAAACACACATTTCTTGAGTAATGAATTACGACACACACTATATCTAAATAAATAACCTATAGAAAGTGCAAACATTCAAGTAATTTACAATTCTAATCGTACTATGTGAACAACATAACAAACTAGATAATATCTCAACAAGGCAACACGATCTTAGTAAACATCCTCAAATAAGACCAACAAATATAAAACAACCAGTGCACACAATAAACAAAAGAAATGGTGATCACAAATATGACAACAAAAACAATTTATTTAAGTCACAATAAAATAAGTTTAAAAATGGCCCCATGGACACAAAAGTGTAACAAAAATAAAAAAATTTCATAAAAATGGTCGATAGACAAACAAACAATATTAATTAATAATTTAACCCCTCTTAGGGGGATTAGGATCTTCAAAAACAAGAGAGGAAAAAGTAGAAATAGTAGATGGGAGCCCAAGTCGCAATAAAGGTAGTGGAATTAATGGTATCATTATGGGCACACCAATCCCTTTTATCCTGTAAATCATATACGATCATATTGAAGAATTGAAAGCTTACCACTAGGCATTTGCAGTTAGTAGAAAGAAGTCTCGACAAAGTCACTGGAGCCAACACATATATGGGACTCATATATCATGTCTTCATGGTACAAAATGGTTTTCGTTTTAGCTTGGAACAATAAATCCTCATAGAGGGTCTCAACCTCTTGTAGATCTCTTGGCAACTTCACATTTGCATCCTATTATATTGTAAGCTCCTCTTCTAGTTGCACGATCATCCCTTGCAATCTACTCACCTCAAGATTAAGCTTTGCTTTTATCCTCTTTGAAGCAATTTTGAAAAAGAAATTAGCCATTCCAAGGGAGGAAAAATTCACTTTTATATTCCTTTTTACACTCTTCAAAATTTCTACCTTCTCATCATCAAACCCTTAAAAGATCTTTTTTTCTAGGATCAAAAGCAATTAAGAAAGCCTTTACTCCTTGAGACAATGCTAACAAACATAAACAACCAATCCATCAAACATTACTTTAAAAAGATAGACCTGCATAAAAAGTAATCCTTTCTTGCACCAACTCTAGTAGTTATAAATGCGCTGACACTTCAAAATGCCATTGAGAACACTATTGTTTGGCCAAATCCATGTTTAGTCCCTCTACCTTTGAAGATGGAGCTAACAAACCACAACCATTTTAAACCTTCTTAGCTATAAATGAAGATCTAAACGCTTCATAAGTAGCTTTCTTTAGGGCCTCTCTTCGTTTCCTCAAGTTCTCATGTAATGTACCCCTAGCCATACTACAAAAGGCATAAAAACAAACTAGCCAATCAACTACATCCACAAATGCAATTGAACCAAAAAATTATCCATTTTATAAACTACAAAGCTTCGAAAACATTTACTCCAAACAAATAGCTTAGCTAAAACCCATAGGATGTATTACTACATCCTTATACAATTCTAAAATATCTCATCTTGAGTTGTATGTAAAAGAAAACCAACAAAGACTTATTACGTATTACACCATGTTCTTGCCAAAATAAAATAGCAACAGAACTCAACATCACACAAAAAAATTGGAAAATTATATGAAGATATAGTATCAAGGGCAAACATGATCAAGTGGCTTGTTGAAGGAGAAAATAAAAATGAAAACCAATAAAGACAAAAGAAGCACCATTATTAATTGAAGCTAAAGGACAAAGGGAAGAATGGATATATCAAAAGCAATAAATCAAACGAATGAAGAGACATATTTCTACACATTAAGACAAAAAATTTAAACTATATTATTTCTAACAGTATGTGAAAACTCTTTGTATAGTAGTTACTTGCCAGCATAAAGTAATCAACCATTAAAAGACGTTTGCATATTTGCTTACATGTCGTACATTATTCAAATGTACTACAACTTTCATTAGGAGAAATCATCACACATACATGTCTTTTTCTCAAGCAACATAACACTTGAGTAACAATTAATAATGACCACTGTAACGCCCAAACCCAACCCGATTCACTTGGTCTTGATTTCGAGTGCTACTTCACAAAGCTAACCACTAACAAAAACAAAAACAATTTACAATTTCTCATTTTTTAAACATTTGACATTTTAATTAGAAATTGATTGTATGAAAATAAGGGAAGTAATTTAAAATAATTTCATTACGATAGACTTGATACAAATCCTTAAAAAATGGAAGTTTATTTTATATAGACTCAAAAGGTGTATCTTAGACTACACTACATATCCACTGTATGCATAATAGCCCACTCCGCCACCACATTGGTGTACTCCTGGTGTTATCCCTTCAGGTGAAGTCTCATTTCAAGTACCTGAAAAGCAATAACAAATCTTGTAAGTACATGAGTACTCAGTGAGCATAACGCAACAATACATTGATGGATACCTGAAATCTTATTTGAACTATTGTGCCAACCATTATTCTACATCATTGATTTCGGCGGATACCACTAGAGCTTTATCATATTCTTATATGCTAGTTATCATGTTCTTTTCATATTCAATTTTCCTATCTAGTTAACTGAGGAATCCTTCAAAAACTTCTATAAATCTCTTGTCACATAAATTCTTTACAGACATACCATTCGAGTCCAATTCCAACAACCATGTCTTAACACATACTCTTATTTGAAATAGTTGTTCAATAAAATTTATCATGGGCAAATACAAAAATGTTTGGCGAATACCTATGTAGAACTAGATACCATTCATTTCATCTTTAGACATATTCTGGTTCAACACTACACATACTCGTGCAGAAGAGTACTACTAAACCATTCAGACGAATTCCATATCATATTATATTAGAATCCCATAACTCAAGATAACATTAATTCAGATTTAGAAAAATTCTAAAAGGAGATTCAATAACCCCTCACTTTCCATATTTACATATCATTATAACAGATACCATTCTTAACTCAGAACATATCAATACCTCTTCTTAACCATACTTACTACAGAACTAAAAGAATTTACTCTTATCTTACCATAGAGATAGACCTTCAGACACAAATCATATTAGACATTCTTGACAATTCACTCCACGTAGACCTAACAGAGCACGCCATACAGGAAATCATATAAAATCTCTTATTTACTGTCTCGGGAGGCTCCACAGAACACATCAGAGGCAAACAAACGATATACTAAACATGTCACAAGTCCTTATTATAGGATACACTCTAAATTAATCTAATCAGAGTACGCCAAAAAGGTGATTCATTCAAAGTACGCCACAAAGGCAGACAAGATGGCACATAGGCATCCTAAAATTGTCATGTTCGCATGAATTTTTCGAAACGCACATTGAGTAAGGTTTTCCCATCATTACATTGGGACACACAGAGAACCCGATTAGATAAAATGTTGTTCAACAATTCTTTTTCAGAATATGTCATGGCCATGGAATTTTCCCTTCAGAGTTTCATATCAAAGTTCATGTTTACTGTCCCGACGAACTTTCTTTTTTACAATCGCGGTGACTCGACTCACTTTACAAACTCTATGAACCAGACACATGCTAGACCCAAGATTTCATAATTTCATAACACTCTTTATACATCCCATAAAACTTATTTTCAAGTAGACTAACTTATATCTTAATCTAATCATAATTGTATTCCTATAGTTGTATAAGTATCATATTCATACTATACTATCCATGATTTTCATTTTCCATTTTGATCACTTTTATATAGATATATTTCATTATGAACAATATACATGCAAGATTCAGAGTAGAAACTCATTGGATTCTCACTTACTACAATTCAAAATTCCAGTTTCAATATATGCATCTTGAACAAGCAACAACCACTACTTAGAAACATGATTTCACTATTACTACCCTTGTATATACAAATTACTTATCATATCAATCGCTAACAATATCATGTAGAAACCTTATACTTACAGTCTTACTGTTCAATTACCACATATAGATTCAAACATTCAAAATTTAACATAGAGAGTTCAAATACTTACCCTGATATGAAATAACCTCTAATCATAAAAGAACCATAGCTTCTAGATCATCTATGTAAGATACATTCAGACTTAAGAAAGGTATCAGTAAATACCACTTAAGGAAGAGGAAGAAGAAAGAAGAATCCTTTTAGAACTCATCTCTCATATATAAATATGACTCCACTTACTTAGTGGAATTTAACAAGTGTCATACGTTTCAGAGCTTATCTTCTTAATGGCCTATAGTTTCTGAGGGAAATATAAATAATCACTTTATAATCACAATTATCAAGCTAGGCTAGCTAGTTGATTTCTAACCAAGTTACTCAGAATCTAACTAACATAGTATTCCGTACAAACCAGGCGTACTATACCTTTGGTGAATATTCATTCCATACTTATCCTTTATTAATTAACACGAACTTCTCCTTAATAAAGCAAAATATCATGAAGTCAAATTTTTACTAACTCATGTGGCAGTTACTATATGCCCACATGTATATGCCAAAATAATCATATGGGCAGATAACATTATGTCAGGTAAACTATTTACTACTATACGTCCAAAACTTTAGGCCCACTAGATTTGGGGTGTTACTACCACCATTTCAACAGATTAAAATGTCACTAAGATTTACTTAGCATACCTCTATGTCGCTAAAATTGGATAAAGCTGACACTTTTTATATATCTGATCACCCAAAAGTTAAAAAACCCAACTGTCATTAACTATTTCAGGGGATAATTCATTGAATTCCCTTGGGATAACCTATTTAAACTACTTAGATGATAATTCATTAAATTTTTTCAATTGATAACTTATAGAATCTCTTAAGACACAATACTTTAAAAACCTGTTTGAAGATAATTATATATCAGCATTTCACAATAGCAGCTTCTGCAAAATTGCATAGACAACAAATCAATCAAACATAATGGTTTCATCAAATGTTTCCCCCACGTATGACTAAATCATGCAAAATCATCCGCAAAATATTCTCCTACAACCTCATATATACTTAATACATCAATAGATCTAGATTTTTAGGCCTTCAACCTATCAGTTTATAATTGCTTTCGAACATGGGGGACATATTGTTTAACCATAAAGTATAAAGTCAAAAAGAAGGGATAAATCCCGCATAAAGGGATCAACCTAAGAATAAAAGATAGATAGATGTCATGAAGAAAAGGTACGTGAAATCCCCATCAAGGCCAAAAATAGTACCTTTCAAATAATCAAAAAGTTAGAGTAAGGTGTACATGGTCGAATCACCACTACCAAAGAAAGGCATCACCTCAGCCAATTAGCAGCAAAGAGCGATTATACTTCAGACACCTTTGCACACTCCCATGCAATTGATATACCTATAATGAATCCCATATGGGGTATATCTGTTTCAGGGTAAGAACCAAATCTTTGCTCCCATATTGCTTTTTATTCTAAAATGTTCTTATTTTTTACTTAAGCATCAAAGAGTGTCTCTGTCACATCTCAAAAATAAGGTTAAAAGAATTGGGTTTATGGTTGACTTATTGATTGGATTTAAGCTTGAATACGTATGATTGTTAAAATGAGTGAATGTATTTTTATTGTAACTAAACATGATTTGTCCGATCTATGTATGATATACGATATGTTAGAATAGGAAAATTGGCATGAAAATACGAAATACTATGTATAGGTGTCAATGTATCATATGTAGGTTGGGCATGTTTTGTTATCTTTGCAATCGAGTCTTGATTTTTATGCTATGCAATTGGAGTCCCTAAATGCTATGAAATGACTTGAAAATTCGTATAATTAAGCCTTAGTTGGATAATTCCATAATTTCACCCTCGATTTTACAAAAAAAGTTTTACTAAAATATTTTACTAAAATTACGATTTAATCCTTAAATTTTACTTTAAATAATTAATTAAATAATTAAAATAATATAATCAGGTTTTATTTTATTAATTAATCTAAAATGAAACTTTATTATGAGGTTTAATTTGAAAATAGTGTGTTAGGACCTAATTGGAAAAGAGGAGAAATAGAGAGCGACCAAAAAGGGCAAATTGCCCAATTATTGGGAAATTAGTCTTCCACTAGGAATTTTTATTGTCTTCTTCTTCGTTCTCCTAACCTAAACCCCCTATCCTAAGTTTTGAGAGTAATTACTTCAAAGAATTTGATTATTTTTAAGTTATGTTAATTAGAAATTATGTCAATTAAGTATCTTATTTATTGCTTTAATAATGTTATGTATAGTATTATCAGAGGAAAGTAGTGTTGATGATACAAATTTTAGTTTAAGTTATGAAATTATGGTAATTTACAATAATAAGTGGAAAAAGGACTAAATCATAAAGTTAATAAAGTATGTTATGACATTGTATAAAGTGGAAAGAGGGCTGAAGTGAAAAAAGGTTAAAGTTATGGTGTTATAAGAGATAATTTGTAAACTAATAAATAATATGTAAGTTGAGTCCCTTCCCCCCATTTCTCTTCCTTTTATTTTCAGTAACTAGGATAAAAACCATACTAAAATAAATAATATTGGGGGGTAAAAACTAAACAAGAAATAGACTTAGGCCTAATGGTTAGCAAGTTAGAACCCTTTTGGAGGTCCTAGATTCGAGTCACTCCTTCCACTTTTATTTTGGAAATTCGACAAATCCCTTAAAAATAAACAATATGTACAATTAAGTGTCAAAATTAAGTAAGAAATAGGCTTTAGGCTTAATGGTTAACACGCTAGTATCCTCCATTGGGCACCCAAGTTTTATCCATTCCCTTCCTTTTTCATCTCATAATTTTGCCAAAAACACCTCAAAACACATAAATATATTAAGCATAAAAAATAAACAAGAAATGGACAATAGCCCAATGATTAAGGCGTTAGTTCCCCCTTGAGAACCTGACTACAAGGTGCCTCTTCCTCCCCTTTCATTTTAGTTTCAATTTTTAACAAAACATTGGGAAAATTGCAAGTGTAGGGTTCACAAACCATAGGAATTTAACAAATTCTTTCCTAATTAGAATTCATATCTTGCCATTCTTTAAAATTCTAATAGAATTAGAATTCCACCATCTTTTTCTCTTCTTTTCCTAATTAGAATTTCATATTGCCCCTTTTCAAATTCTAATAGAATTTGCTCTCTATCTTTCAATTTATTCTCTTTTTCTTTTCTTTCCATTTTCTTTACATCATATTTTCATCCTAATTTTTGATAATTACTTTGCTCTCGTGAATCAAATCGTTCCCCGTTTGTTGATTTCTACCAGTATTTAGATTGTCATCAAATAGCTTCCAAAAATTGGTAAGTGCATTAGTTTCAATGATTAGATCTCAAACTACCGTAATATCATTATCCCATGTTAATATTTCGATCCAATTAATTAATTTCTTCAAAATTTTGCAAATCTTGATACCAAACGTTAATTGTGTATATTTGTCGTTGAAAGATCGGATTTAAGTGAATCTGTGGTGAAAGCTGTGTGTTCTTTTACAAGTAAACCGGGGTAAAATCGTGCCTAGGATAGGACCACATAGTCTACTACACGGGCATCTGGACCATACGACATTTCACACAGCCATGCCCCCTGAAACCCTAAGATAGTTTGAATCCCACACAACCTAGAACCATTCACATGGCTTGCCACACGATTGTGTCTCCCCTGTATCTTGATTTTTCAATTACCAAACGACTACGGTCTATTACAATGTCTGGCTGTACGGGCGTGTAACCCCTCCACATGGTCTATAGAATCCCACACAGCCTAGTCACATGATTGTATGTCCCCTATTTTTCATATTTTATACTTTTTACTCCCATATTTGTTCAGTTTAGTCCTTGAATGGTTCCCGAACTATTTTTAGTGTCTTATTTTATTCAATTAAATCCCTGATAATATTAATCATATTAGAATCCATGATATGATTGACAGAAATAATACAAATTTCTATTGCATATGTATTTGTGATTGAACGTATAACATGCCTTATGTTACCGTTAAATAGAACACATAACAAGCTAGACTTTTTACTACTGAGTTGATATGTTAAAAGCATATTAAATGTTATTGTTTTGATCTATTTTGAGCATGCCATATTGTATTGCATAGGATGGGATGTTATGAATGGAGGAAGTATTAGCAATTTATCTACATTATTTTGTTGTGTTCCTATAGGCATAGGCAGATTCCATCTACGACGGTCCTGATGTGTATCCATAGCTATAGGCAGATTCCATCTATGGCGTTTTTGTTGTGTATCCAAGACCTAGTGTAACGCCCCGAAATTGGGGTTAGAATTATTCAGGTTAGTTGGTTGGATCAGTGGTTCTGTGGGACTGTTAAGTTTGTTTTTGTGCTTTAGGAGGAAAATAAGTCTGGTGGTTCAGTGGTTAGCTCTTTGGTAGCTTACCTTTGGTTTCGAGTTCGAGTCCACGTGTTTGCAATGTGGGAATTGGTTTTAGAATTTTTGGTTCTAATTCTTTAAAATTTTGTAATTTAATTTGAAGGGTTTTGACTAATCTGATATTGTTATTTTATTTGGAAATATATTTTAAAATAATTTGAAGAGTATTTTAAATTATTTTACTTTATTTATTTTATTTTTATTATTTTATTATTATTAAAATTTAAGTGAGAGAAAAGTGGGAAAGTTTTTTAAAAAACTCCCACGTTGCTCTTCTTCTTTCCCGCGTTGGTCACTTTCTTTTCCTTTTGGCAAATTTAAAAATTTTTTTTTATCATTAATTCTTCTTCATATTTTTTTTGTTTGTTTTTTATCCTTTGAGTGCCATTGCTCATTAAATATAAGGGTTTTAGTATTTTGAGTTGTTCTGTTGATTTCAAGAATTTTTGGTTAATTGTTTTTTGTTTTTCAAGACTTTATTTGGGTTCTTGCCTTTTAAATTAGGTTTTTAAGGGGGTAAGTATCGTTGTAAGGATTCTATCAATTGTTTTGGAATTTTCTATTTTTTTGCAAGTGAAAACTTGCTTAATTTTGGGTATTTGTGTAATTGAGTTTTTAGTTGGATTGTTAGTGACGAATTGGTCGTTCTTAGTACTATGAGTAGCGTATTTCATCTGTGTTTCTGAAACTACTATAGTTAGGGATTGTTTTGATATTGAAATTCACGGATTTCAGTCAATTTCGGTGTTGCCTTGTTTTGCAATTTTTGTTATGTGTTTGTAAATTGACTCGTTTTAGTTCCTATGTAATCCAACACTCGTTTAAGCCTATGAAAGTGTGCTTGGAATACCGTTACTGATTGAGGGAGGTCTAGTAAGAGAGTATTACTGTTTGATTTGAGATTTGTTTGTGGATTGCTTGATTTGATCACATTATTTGCATAAATGTTAAATGTGTTGTTTGATAATTAGAGACATACAATGTTGTATCACTATTTTGAAACTAATTTTGAGCATGTTCGATTTTGAAATAGGCTAGTCCGAGCTATTTGTCAATAAGGATAATGGTTAATGAAATTAGAAAAAAATAATTTTATTCGTTTCTGTAAATAGTTTGCATCTGCATTTGGGTTTGGGATATGTTTGAAGAGAAGGAAGTCTGATTTGGTAGTTTTACTACAATACCACATTATTATATATATGTCAGCTTAGCTGCATATTTCTGTTTGAGTGGCTTCAACCTAGTACCGTGGTGTGTAGGGTGGATGGGCTACCGTAACCCTTTGTGGTGTACAAGGTGCATGGGCCTACCATTGCTCAATTGTGGTGTGTAGGGTGGTCGGGTGTGGTTGGGTGAGAAATTTTGATTTGTTGCATATTTTACGTATATAATTTTATGTTTGTATATATTAACGTTGGGACATGTCTGATAGATTAATGTAATTGTGTTATGTATGTTAGTAGAGACTATTCATATATTTGGTTACCAGTTTTAAATTCTAGTATGACATATGTATTTACTTTTTTTGAAACTATTTTTGTTCTGTTACATCATCAATTGTCTCTTGCCTAAGTTTCAGTCTCACACTGAACTCCTGTAGCTCATCCCTTTTAGTTTCTCCATTTCAGGTATTTTACGAGATTAGTTTGTGGACTCGGCACATCAGAGGTCTCAGAACATTTTTTTGTGTTGGTTCGGTTTAAATAAGATTTCCATAAGATTAGTATAGTGATTTTTAATCAATTTGTAAGGCAATTGTATAAACTGTGGTATGGATTATTGGTACTTGATTTGGTTTTAAAATATTCGATGCCACTCAGGGACTTAATTTCATCAAATTTTATTATTCATTTTATAAACATACGAGTTTTAAGGTATTAATCTGTGGGTTTTTTTTACTAAAAGATGGGTTTTTTTTACTAAAAGATGACATTAAATTTTGCCGCTGCAATTCCGTTTTGAAATTTTAGTTTTTCTCAAAACTACTACTCTGCTTTGATTACAAAATTAGTACAAAAATAGTAACTTGTTTTTGAACTGGTTTGAAGTGATAAAATGGTTTAATGTAATTAAATCTTATTTACGGTTTTAGTAATTTGTAAGAGAAAAAGATTTTCGAAAAGAGTTTTTGTGTTTAAAACAATGATTTTGTTTTCAGCCATTTCGATGGCCAATGTGACCTTCAGAATTCGGTGAAAACTTTTGGGTCGGGTTTTGGGGTGTTAGTCCCAGTGGTAGCTATTACCCGCAAACATATTGTTCATCCACAGCCAATGGTAGATTTTACCTGCAATATTTTGCTATGTATCCACAACCATAGGGAAATTCCATTTGCAATGTTTTGTTGAGTGTACATAGCCATTGATAGTTAATCTACAAACTATTGGTGGTTAAACCACAATCCGATGTGTTGGTGGTTGGAGTTCAGGGGAACTCCCATTGTGGTGTGTAGTGGTGGGGTAGGATCTTTTCTGTTAAAATTGAAGCAATATGGAATCCACAAAAACATATGCATACAAAACTGGAATTTCGAATATGGCATTTATATATATATGTATATTGTTGAATGATCTGAAACATCCATATTATGATATTGTCATTGTAAGTTATTTTTGTGTGGCATATTTTTGTATGTTTAATCATTTGCACTAATTATCTTGTGATTGAACTCACATTGAGTGTCATAGCTCACTCCCCCATTTATTTCCATTCTTATAGATAACCCATTAGGTTAGGATGTGGAAGCGAAATTCGGAGCGTCTCGGCTCTATTTTAGTTAATAAAATATTTCAAAAATTATTATTTGATCTTTTAATTATTCAGAGACTGTATTATTTTATTTTGAACTATAGCATGAGACGTATGGTTTGTTTTCTTTTAGCATGCATGAAATTTAATTTGATTTTAGGATATCGAAATATGAATATTAATTAATTGTGCATGAACTTCGGTTTTTATTAAAAATACAGGCAATTATAACTTTTCCGCTGCTAAATTATAGTTAAGAATTTCAAATAGTAATTAAACTAGTAAATAACTAAGTTTTTTTTTCCAAAGATAAACAAACATTTTAATATGATTGTTTTCAAAACTCCGGTAGCTTATCGGGCCATTTCGGTGGCTAATGTAATCTTCCGAATTCGAGTATAACGTCTAAGCCGGGTTGAGGAGGTTACAATCTCGGAGCATAAGTTTTGACACCCTTATAGTCACCCCTTTGTTTTGCAAATTTTCTACCTTCTAGGTCAAGCTTATTTAAGCCTATCAATATCCTTAAGCAGCTAAAACATGTGCATTAATTGATATTTATTATATAAATCTTAATATAATAAAATATTATTAAAATAGGAATATTAAAATATAAACTTATTTTAGTGAAATACAAGAAAAAGTCTGAACAACAAACACGATTAGCGCGACTTGTACCCAAGTTACACCTGAGGTTGTGAACAACTTGACCATCAGATCATGACATGGGGTTCTAAAATATAAAGTTTTAATCCACACTTGTATATATATATATATATATTATGAATTATATATAGATTTACGTGGTAGAGAAATTTGTAGTTTTAATATATATATATACGTATTATTGTGGTATAACATAAGATAGCAAAATTTGCCATCACTAAAATTGAGATTTTGCTGCCTAATTAAGTCTTAATTAGCACTAAGTTCGATTATTGATATTTAGATATAGTTTAAGGTAGTTAAATCTTTGTACTCTTTATAACATCATTCCATTATAATAATTTAATTTGTTATAGAATCGATTTTTTAAATTTTACTTTTACCTTTTTAATATCTTTTTATCTATAACAGAAGTAACCATAAAATATGACGTTCACTATTAAATTAATTTTTTTTCAAACAACATCTTCTCTTATATTTTAATAAAGTTAGTTATATTCCTAAGTGAAATAAAAATAATAAATTTTAGTTAGAATATTATTTCAATAAAATGCTTCATTTTTAGATAAAAATATATTAATCATATTTTATTAAGTGAAAATAGTCTTTAATAAATTGAACAAATTTGTAAAATTTATTAAATATGGTTTAAATATAACTAACTAATAATATATCATGATTTTTAAATTTGAAAATTTAAAGAAAATCAAATATGATCTAAATCACAAATATTATTATAGGTGTCTCCGATGTTATAATAGGTGCTTTAGATGTCGTTATAGGTGTATAACAACTACCTCTCTAAAACATCCAAAATTTTGGCAGACAAATGGGGTTGTTATAGAGAGAATTGAGTGTATATTTTTTTATAAGAGAAAACAAGCAAGAATTGTTCAGGGTTTGAATTTAAAATTGGTATCAATTGAAGCTTGAAAACAAATTCTTTACAAATTCGCCTGAGATTCGGTTGGCTATATAATTTTATTATATACTAAATTATGACAAACTCAAAATGTCATTAAAAAATTGAATCATAAATATGTATAAAAAATTATGTTGTAAACAAATAAGTTTTTTTGGTTGAATTGATAGAGTTGAGTTTGGGGAGACTAAGATGTTTGAGGTTCAAGCTCTTTTGTATGTTGATAGATTAACTGTCACAACAATTCAATTGGGCACAAATATAAACATAAACACATTATACCTAACAAAAGTAACTATATTTGATTAGATTATGACACACCCAATATATGGATGAAAAAGTTGTATAACAAGTATATTTAGAAGAAACTTATATCGAATACAAATGAGACTTTTGACAGAGTTGGTAAAGTTAATAATTTATACACCATGATGTATAGGTTCAAATACTGTCATAAGTCGTTTTAAATTGATTTATAGAGATTTATGTGTAATATATAAAAATATAAAATATCCTTATAAAAAGATTTATTACTTTTTAAAAAGGAGGTTTTAGAGTTTACAATGAAGTCTATTCTAAATTTTAGACTTCGTACAATTAAATTAGTATTCAATTGATTCATGATAGTTACTCAATTAAAAGCTTAAAAGCTTTATATATAAAATAGATAAGGTTTATTTTGAGATTTGGGTTGATTAGTTTAGAATTAGGTTAGATCCCATTAATTTAATTTACTATTCCACCCACTCTTTGATGTTTTATTTTTTATTTTGTTCTTACACATATGTCTTTATATCTTTGCACTAATATACACACACTTGGGCAAGTTCCATTGACTAGTTGCACTATGTGGATGACATGAATTAAAGCACATTTTTCTTTAATTTTCTTATCTTGTTGAGAGCAACCATATATGAAAGAAATTATTCCAAGTAGTCGACTTCTTATTAATTCGCATGCTTAAGTTTTGGAGTATTTAAGTTGATAAAGTAGGTAATATTCACTTTGTCAATATGAGGTTGTGTTTAACCTAACATCCTTGGGAAGCTAGTTGTGCAGATAACTTTATCTCATACCTACTTTCTTTTTCAATCCAAAAAACGCGTAATCTTAATGAGATAATCACAAACATTTCTAATCTACCAAACCATGGTTTCCTTGGAAATTTATGAAAAGCTTAATTAAAAAAACTCTACTCAAGTACCTAATTTTTAAGTTATTTTTTAAAATCTTGATATTTTTTTATAGAACTAGTTCCCATGTTATATGCATAGTATGTGATTTTACTGTTTTTTAAATAATATATTTTATAATTTAAAAAAACACACATTTTCTAATTCAATAATAATGGATCTAATTTATAATAAAAATCTAAAAAATAATTGAGAGAATAAAATAATATTTTAAAAGTAATGGAAATAAAAGAGTGGTTAACAGTCTATAGTAAAATATTATGTAATTAGATAAAATAACTTAACATTAGAATATAAATCAAAATTTCACCTATAAATAACAATTATTTTAATACTTTATTATTTTTCACATAATATTTTACACAGCACAATGATAAACAACAATTCAAAAATATGGAAGTATTATTAAAATTAAATAATAGTAAAGCTATCAAATATCAAATGCTAATAACTAAACATATCAAATAATAATGAAAATCATACCTTTTATAGAAAACAAAAGCATTAAATAATGCTAACATATGATTTTTTCTGTATTTTTTTATATGTTATTTTGAATGAAAATGTCTTACTAATATAAATATATATATTTATAGTGTCAAATATTAACTTTAATTGGTATATAATTGTAACACTAATTAAGTGAGAATTAATCTAAAACAATAAGTATAATATGGATCCAAAGTTTAATTAACTGATAATAACTATTACATTGATAATGAAAACTTTATTAATAAATAAATATTGATTATTAAATTTGTACATTGTAGATTA
Organism: Gossypium hirsutum; assembly: GCF_007990345.1. Lineage (NCBI taxonomy): Eukaryota > Viridiplantae > Streptophyta > Magnoliopsida > Malvales > Malvaceae > Gossypium > Gossypium hirsutum. The sequence continues at coordinate 18,513,521 of NC_053449.1, read as the reverse complement.
GATTACCAGTATATTGATATCATCCTTTTTTTTATATAATGTTAATCTCACAATTTTTATTAATTATAAAAAATATTTTAACATTATTAATTATTATATATTTAAAATAAAATAATATTTATATATATTATATTTATTTGATAAAAAAATTTGAATTATTATTATTTTTAATTTATCCAATTATATTTAATGATTTTTATAAATTTATAAATTAATAATATATTATATTATTTTTTAAGTATAACTTTTAAAAGATATTGCCAACTTAATTAATTTCACATTAATATACTATTATATTAATTAATATTACCTTTTTAATTATCACATAATAATATTAATAAAGAACCCCATGTGATGACCTGATGTCAAGAGTGTTCACTGCCCTAGGTGTGACTTGGGTTCAAGTCGCACTAATCGTGTTTATTGTTTAAGCTTTGTCCAATAAAGTATTATTTTAATGTCAATTTAGTAATATAATTAACAATAAAGAATATTTTTATCAATTTAAAAACAATTTCAGACTCATGCTTTTATATTAAAAAATAAAGAAAATGTTTTAGTACTAACAAGTGACTAGCTCAATAATCACGCACTATATCGGATAGATATATAATATTGTTTTGATAAAATACCTAAAACTATTCATGATTCTTTCTCAATCTTAAAATAGAAGAATAAACGCATTTTAGCGCGCTTGAACCCATATTTTCCTGTACTAACAACAGTACCAATATCAATTGAGCTAGAATTCAACCAATTGGAAAAAAATTATACAAAAAAATTATACTAACTGTTTAAAAAAAAGTAGACAAAAGTAATCTTTCACATTTTATTAAAAAATTAAATTAGTAATATGGTAGTCTTCACATATATGGTTAATTGTATAATTCAATCTAATTCACGTTATATTTTATACAAATTGGTACTATTAAAGTTGTGTATAAAGTTTTCATTTGTGCTTGACTAAAGTGATTTGGTCGGTAATTTTAATTAACACTTATAAGAAATCATATGATATTCTACAAATTAATGAAAAAAAAATATTTTGTTTTTAAAAAAAATTAAAATAACCCAATTCCATCGTTTTCATTGTGAATGCTTTCAATTTGTTTTTTTCCCTCTTAGTTTGTAATTTTATTTTTTGACCAATTTTAGTGGATTCCATGAACATAGCCTAGAACTATATTTGTCAAGCAATTTTAAGAAAAAAAAGTGACATCCATTTTCATCATAAAAATAGAGTGGAAAAAGAAAAAAAGAAAAGGAAATTCTTCGAAAACTTTACTTGGAAATATTCTTTTTGAACATTTTCAGGGATTTTTAAAAACTAATTTAATTGAGGTGCCTCATTTGATGCTTTAATCGAGAGCGCTATCAAATTGGGGAAAACCCCAAAATCAGGTGATAAGCTTAATTATATGTGTAAAAATGATAATATGAAAGCATTGAGTGACAGACAAGTTATGTTTTTAAATTTCCGATGAGATTCCTAATTAATATGCTGTTGTTGCCCTCAACTTAATTCATTAATTCATTTATTCCCATACTTAATCTCATTAATAAATGTATTCAGAAAAAGTAAAAAATCTCATTAATGGTGAATACATCCCCTTCTTCCTTATGCCAAGTGTCATTTTCAAATTTATTCAAACAACAAATATTACAATTTTAAATCTTCTGGAACATTTCTAGCATGTATGTTATCTAAATTAATGCTCATTCACATTAGTTCTTATCCAATTTTCCAATGGTGCGAATTGTGATTTTGTTTTTTAACTAAAGTTAAAATATCATAAAAGCTATTTTAATCTCCCAAATCCCGCATAAACTTTATGATCGAATCTCCAAGGTTACATTAGCCATTGAAATGTTCAAGTAAAAACGTTTGGTTAAAATCGCTACTTTCATTTAATTTTCGGGAAAATTTAGCACGGTTGCATAAGCTTTGTTAAAAACATCTGGTTATTACATTATTTGTAAATTAAATTCAATTTCACTCTAAAGACGCGTTATTTGAAAATAAAAACCCTCACTAGATTTTGTTAGTAATCTTTTTGAAAACTACTTTTCATCATTTTCCAATGGAAGAAGTGTTGCTTTTGATTTTTTTTTTGAAAATCCATATTTTAAATTATATTAGGCCGATTATTAAATTTGTTCAATTTCCATCAAACTATCTCATGCATGCAAAATCCCAATTAAAAATAACTCATACCACAATCTATACTTAAATAAAATTACAATCCCAAAATAATACCAAAATAAATAAAATAAATTTTAAAATACTTTATTATGAAAAATTTCAAGATGAAATCTCTGTACGCCGAATCCGGCCCTAGTCTTGAGGGTTATCTATAAAGAGTAAATTAGCGGTGAGCTTAAAAAGCTCACTGTGAGTTAAGCAATATAAGAAGTCAATCAGTCAAGAGGCATACAATCATTATAATAGTTCATACAATTTTATCACGACATATCAAACTCAAGTATACTGCATGCTTAATGATTTAGTGCAATAATCCTACCCATCTTTTTGCTACACACCACGAATTTTCCAGAACCCGTCATCCGAACACCAAAGCAATAAGAGCCGAAGTTTGGTATGGTTAAACCACCAGTATCAATATGCAGATAAAATTGCCAGTAGTATACGATAAGTCGCCAATACTCCACAATACTCGAGGGTGTAGTATATTGACTAACCAATGTTGCGGATTCGTCAGTACTCCATGGAACTCCTCCATTACTCAATCAATACCCAAAAACATTCAATGAAATATAACATATCAATGGTGTAGCATATCATGCTATTCGATAATAGTAAAATATCAATGGCATGCTCATCATGCTTTCGATTTAACAATTTCGGTGGCATGCTTATCATGCTTCAGGTTTGAAAATCTTAATGACATGTTTAATCATGCATTCATTAACAGTATGAATGCTCATCATGCTTTCGATTTAACAATTTCGGTGGCATGCTTATCATGCTTCAGGTTTGAAAATCTTAATGACATGCTTAATCATGCATTCATTAACAATATCATGTCATACAAATCAGAAAATACATTAACAGTAATTACAGTCGGCACCCACACAATCTTTTAATCTCAATTAAGGCCCTTAAGGATTCAACCACTACTCATTTTTAGTACTCACCTTAACTAGCCCTTTTAATCCACTCATGATTGTTCGGCCATGCACAAATCAACATGTATTTTGGTTTATCACGCACATAACATTATTAAATATGGTCAATTAAACACCTAAAGGTTAGACCCAAAGGTTAAACCGAACTCTGTCGCTTTTCCGCAACTCTTACGCTTGAGATCTAATTAGCTCCAACTCTGATCTGTACCCAACAAGGTTTAATCATTAAAAATTAGCCCCTTAAAATCCATATAGGATTCGACCAAAGCATCAATTTTAACCAAAATTTCAGATATGAAGTTGTAACTTAACACTTACTCTATTTGGCTTATAATGGAGTTGCGAACAGTTCACCAAAGCTATTGTTGATCTGAGGGGTTTGGATTTTTTTATCTTGAACCAATCAAACATGAAAAAATTAAATTGGTGAGACCCGACTATCACAGAATAAGAAAAAAAAGAAAATAACTTAGATCTGATTACCCAAAAATGTTACTTACACTTCCCGTTATGGATCTGTGGTAACATTTTACATAGAAAATATAAGTACTCACCAACGAGTGACAAAAAGAGATTTGGCCTAGGGCTTATAAGGTAATTTAGACAACAATAAAATGTGACAAGGGGAAGGCAAAGAAGAAGGAACAATGGGCAGCACAACAAGAACGGTGGTTGCTCACCACAACGACGGTAGAGGAGGAAAAGGAAGGGAAACAATGACAAAAACAATGACAAAAACAATGATGATCAAAAGTGGACAGCAAGGTGCGATAACAATGGTGGAAAAAAATTGTCAACCAAATGGCCAAGGAGACTATGACAATGATGGGAAAAAAGAGGAGAATGGAAAGAAGGAAGGGGAAAAAACAAAGAAGAGAAAAGAGCTAGAGAGGGGGAGGGCAATAGGGGAAAAGAAGAGAGAAGAGAGAAAAGAGAAAAAAAAACTCAACATAAAATTACTTTAATTTTTTTTAAAAAAATAGCCTTTAGATAAAATCTTTGAATATTCAAGTTAATCAAATTTTTCTGTGTTTGAGTCTGACTAAAATCTAACAACTTGTTAGGGTGGACACTGTTAGAGTTAATATGGTCAAAACCGTTGTAAGTCTGTTAGCGGTTAGTCTATTAACAGTTAAGCTGTTACTTAAAGTTGTTAGCAGTTAGAAAGTTAGCTGTAGCGTCAGTCAGCTTCAGCCCTCGTGCATGTATAAATACATGCAAACCTGAATGTATTAAGAAAGTTTTCTTTTAATAAAAATGAATTCATTCTTGATTTCTTCTTTTAATCTTACATGGTATCAGATGTAAGGATTTCCTGGAATTTTTTTTCCCGCTGTGCAGTTTGTATAAGGCGATATGACATCCAGTGCTTCTGACGGAGTTCTTGATAGTCGTTTCTTTTCTACAAAGTGTATTAGTGTCCTTCTTGATGATAATACTTATCTGTTATGGCGCCAGCAAGTTCTCTTGGCTGTAAAAGCGCATAAACTACAGCGCTTCTTGGATTCTCAAGAAAATCCTCCACCCCTGTTACTTGTCGATGATAATGGTGGTTCGTATGAAAATCCAGATTTTGCACTGTTTGAATAGCAGGATAGTGCGCTTGCATCGTGGTTACTCTCTTCCATTAGTCAGACGGTATTTTCCTCCTCCTTCATCTGTCTGGTCTAACCCGTTTGTTGGTAGCTCTCCACAACAAGTTAGTATGCCCCAACAAGTTAGTATGCCATCTGCTGGTGTCACACCACCTCAAGCATATGTTGCAACTCCTGAAACAGTAGCTGACAACGCATGGTATCTAGACTCTGGTGCCACGCACCATCTCACCAATTCAGCTACTTTGGTTGGTGACGGTGGATCATGTACGAACCAGGTAAAGTTTTTGTTGGTAATGGTTCAGTGTTACCTGTTTTGTCCACTGGGCAGTCCTCGTTAATCACAAGATCTCGACCATTGTACATGCGATCTTTACTGCTTATTCCTGGAATTACTAAAAATTTATTATCTGTGTCAAAGTTTGCTAAAGATAATCAGGTAATGTTTGAGTTCTTTCCTACTCAGTGCCGGGTGCGTGATTTAAGGACCAGAGAAGTGCTTCTTCGAGGGTTGGTACATCATGGGTTATATAAGCTTCAACTCAACAAGTCTCCTGCAACTAGAACTCTGTCTCATACTGCTCAATGTCTTACAGCAAGCACCAAGCTTCCTATTAGTGTTTGGCATGCTAGATTAGGCCATCCATGTAAAGCTACACTTACAAAAGCTCTTCTTCAGTGTAATATACAGTTTATAAATAGTAATAAATTTGTTGACTGTGTTGCTTGTCATTTGGGAAAAGAACACAAGCTTCCGTTTTCAAAGTCGTGCACTGAGTATTCATCACCCTTGCAATTAGTAGTGGCTGATGTTTGGGGACCCGCTCCTGTTGTATCTAACAGTTTTCGCTACTATGTTGCATTCACTGATGCTTATTCACACTGCACATGGCTCTATTTTTTGAAGAATAAGTCTGATGTTGTTACTGTATTTCCACAGTTTCACCTTCAAGCTGAAAGAATGCTTGGTACAAAACTCAAAGTTCTACACACTGATGGGGGAGGGGAGTTTCAGTCTTTGAAGAGCTATTTGAGTCAACATGGGATTCTACAGAGGCTCACATGTCCATACACGTCAGCTCAAAATGGGCTTGTAGAACGGAAACATCGCCAGGTAGTTGAAATCGGTTTGTCTATGCTAGCTCATGCAACTATGCCCTTGTTGTTCTGGAATGAAGCATTTTGCAGTGTAATATTCTTGATTAACAGATTACCCTCTCAACCCTTAGGTGATATATCCTTATATGAAAAACTTTTTAAAACAAAACCAAATTATTCTTTCCTTCGAACTTTTGGCTGTCTATGCTTTCCTAATCTTAGACCTTTCAACAAAACAAAGTTACAGTTTTGATCTATTCCTTGTGTTTTTCTTGGCTATTCTCCCTTGTACAAAGGTTACAAATGTAGAGATCCTACTGGCAGAATTTACATTACCCGTCATGTCACATTTAATGAAGCTATTTTTCCCTATGAAACCCATACTTCAATAGTCAAACCGTCCATACTCAACACTTCACAAATACATCCAAAATTGCTTGTCATACGGCCTAGTCCTGTAGCCCATCATAACACCTCACCTAATATCATTTCTACTAATATTTCTTCAACACCTGTCTCATCTACTCCAACAACTACAATGCCTATTTCACAGCCTACTTATTCAACATTAGCTCAATCACCATCCACCTCACCCATGTTACCTACAGATTTACCATATATACCAACACAACCCTCTTCTTCTATGTTAGCTCAATACCATCCACCCCATCCATATCACCTTCAGTCTCACCACCTATTCAAATACAAACCACTCAATCTGTCCCGAAAAATACTCATTCCATGATCACAAGGAGTAAAGTTGGCATTTTCAAACCAAAAGCTTATCTGAGCGAGGTGTCTACTTCTTCCAGTGATGTTCCTTCTGACATACATGCTGCAATAAAGTTTGAATACTGGCAAACAGCAGTTCACAGTGAGTTACAAGCCTTGGTTCGTAATAATACATGGACTCTTTGTTCCCTTCCTAAGAATAGACGGGCAATCAGGTGTAAGTGGCTGTTTAAAATTAAAAAGAAGGCTGATGGTTCTATTGATAGGTACAAAGCAAGATTAGTTGCAAAAGGTTTTTCTCAGCATGCAGGGCTTGATTTTCATGACACCTTTAGTCCTGTTGTTAGAGCCTCTACCATTCGCACCATCTTGCGTTAGCAGTTATGCAGGGGTGGGTTGTGCGTCAAGTTGATATCAACAATGTCTTTCTTAATGGCGAGCTCACTGAGGAGATATATATGAAGCAACCACCTGGATTTGAAGTCTTGAATGCCTCTGGTCAGTCAGTTGTGTGTAAATTAAATAAGGCACTCTATGGCTTACGTCAAGCTCATCGGGCGTGGTTTCAAACTCTTAAGCAGTACCTTGTCACTGAGCTTGACTTCCATGCATCAAAAGCAGATTCATCTTTGTTCATTCGGGTGTCTACCGAGAATTACATGCTACTTATGGTGTATGTCGATGACATCGTGCTCACTGGTAGCAGTAGTCAAGATATAGATGCAGTGGTTCATCGTTTGCACGCCAAATTTGCTTTTAAGGATATGGGAAATCTTAGTTTTTTTTGGGAATTGATGTTCAACGTACATCCCAAGGAATGTTACTCAGTCAGAAGAAGTACGTTACTGAGCTGCTACTCAAGACTGGTATGCTTGGTGCAGCCTCTACACCAACGCCCATGGTAGTCACTCCTAAGTTGGCGGTTTTAGATGGAAGTTCTCCCTTTACAGATGTGCATTTGTATTGTAGTACAGTGGGTATGCTTCAATATGTCTGTATTACTAGACCGGATTTATCATTTTGTGTGAACAAACTGAGCCAGTACATGAGTTCTCCTACTGTCACTCATTGGAAAGCTGTAAAACGTGTCTTAAGGTACTTGGCTGGCACTATGGATCATGGTTTGTATTTTGAAACAGGTTCGTTGGAACTGGTGTGTTATTCGGATGCTGACTGGGCCTCCTCCATTGAAGATCGTCGTTCTACGTCGGGGTATGTGGTGTACTTAGGATCAAATCCAATTACCTGGTGCTCAAAGAAACAGTCTGTGGTATCCAGGTCATCTGCTGAAGCAGAATACCGTAGCCTTGCCATTTGCGTATCTGAGTTACTATGGATCAAACAACTGCTGGATGAAGTCCGGATTCCTCTGACTAAGCTGCCAATTGTATGGTGTGATAATTCGTCTGCTGTTTCAATTACTGAAAATCCCACACATCATGCTAGGATGAAGCATGTGGAAATAGATCACCATTTTGTTCGAGAAAAAGTTCATGCTGGAATATTGCAAGTTAATTTTGTTCCTTCTGCTCAACAGATTGCTGATGTTCTCACTAAACCAGTACCTCCTAAACTGTTTGCCTCATTTCGACGTGCTCTTCAAGTACTGTCAGTAAATGAAATTAGTGATCAAAAGTCAAAAGAAATGCTAAGGGAATGTTAGAGTTAATATGGTCAAAACCGTTGTAAGTCTGTTAGCGGTTAGTCTGTTAACAGTTAAGTTGTTACTTAAAGTTGTTAGCAGTTAGAAAGTTAGCTGTAGCGTCAGTCAGCTTCAGCCCTCGTGCATGTATAAATACATGCAAACCTGAATGTATTAAGAAAGTTTTCTTTTAATAAAAATGAATTCATTCTTGATTTCTTCTTTTAATCTTACAGACACCATATGCTTAAAAGAATAAAAATTTACGAGCAAGGGGAATTGAACTTAGTTTGGTACTTACACTACTTCTTAATCATTACATAAATTACTCATTCTTACTATATTTTTACAATTTTATTAATTAGAAATTCAGGATGTGACAATTTTATTTAAAAAAAATAAAGGGATAAATACCAAAATTATACATGAACCATGGTTTAATGTGCAATTGTATATATGAACTTTGATTTTGTGTAATTTTATGTGCAATTTTATACATGAAATTTTGATTTGATCCAATTCTTGTAAATTATTAATACAATTATTGATATAACATCATTTTATGTTTTTATATTGCATACATAAATAATTATATTTATTCAATATAAATATAAATTGATGTATTTATTTCCTTAAATATGTATGATTAAATCAAAATTAAAATTTTAAGTATACATTTGAACCATAATTAGAGTTCACATGTATAATTACACCCAATTAAAGTTCATGTAATTTTGAGATTTATCCCAAACATAAATGATAAAACTTAAATTAGAAGAAACTATGGCCAGCTAAAAGAAATTATTCATGACGGAGCAAATGTCGACCTGGAGCAAATTTAAAAGGCTAGTAGGTCTTAACTCCCTAAATTTTTTAAAATTTTATTTAAGTTCTTTAGGTTTTAGAAATTTTTATTGTGATCTTAAAATGAGTGTGTAAAAAAAGATAAATTTATGCTTAGCCCTTCAAAGTTTTTCAATTTTTTTAAAATTGACTTTTTTTATAGATTTTATAGATTTTTATGATAAATTTAGTGACATATTTAGTTTAATTTGGTAAACTAATACAAATAGTATCTAAATATTAATTTGTAAAAATAAAGTTCAATAATTACAATATCTAAGTATAAATAGTATTTAAATATTAATTAGGTAAAAAAGTAAACTTAAATAATTATAATATCTAATACAAATTGAGCATTTAACTTAATTTGCTTTTTCTAAATTTCAGTCATCAAGACTATCCCAAATTTGAAAATACCTTGTTGAAAGTAGCTCGACCCATACGGGCCGAACCTACTTTAAACATGTATTTTTTATAAATATCTCGACCCTATCTTATCAACAAATCTAACTTAGCTCCTGCTCTCTACACATCATTCCTCGCCTCCTTTTGGGTGGTTGGGTGGTGTTGGTCATAAGAGTGAGTTCGATTCAGTTAGACTTTTTGAATTTTTTAAATTGTCTATGATAATTTAGTTCAGTTTTTTATTTTTGGCTTAAGGGTGTAAAAAACCCTCAAACTTTTAAGAAAAAGCAATTAAACCATTGTTTTTTTTTGCACTCAATTTGTAATCTCCCCAACTCGGCCTAAACATTAGACCCAAATTTGAAAGATTACATCAGCCACCGAGATGGCCTAGCATAGTTATCAGAGTTTTAGAAAATAATTATTTTAAAAAATTGTTTAACTTAGTAAAAGAACTTGGTTTAAATGTCGATTTACTATTCCTCAGTGTTTTAATTAACATCTAGCAGTGACAAAGATGACATTTACTTACGTATTTAATAAAACTGGGATTCATGCATACTAATTACTAATCAAAACATAATATCTTAAGAGTTCAAATAAAATGTCATGTAGAATAAAGACAAACCTAAGTTTTAAATCCCATGCCACAATTCAAATAAAACATTATGGTCCTCGAATAATAAAATATATCGAAAGATTAAGCCCTAATAAATTGAAAATAGAATGGATTGTACCGAGACCCTTCGGATGCCATGCCCATGTCCTAACCTGTTATCTGTAAGGATAAAAATTAATGGATGGTGAGCTTTGACGGTTAATGTGAGTCCATTTACAATAAAATCAATGCGAAAATTAATAAGACACATTAATTAACATTGCATAAAATAAACATCGATAATAGTTCAGTTCATAGTATCAAATTTCCAAGTGCAACCATCATTAATATGTCAGAACTCATAATAATGGTCTTCAAAATTAACCAAATTCTTAGATTTTCCTACAATAATCATATCCATGCACATATATACATATATATTCATGCTTATCTATTATAACATAATTTTTAGATTTGTATGCACATGATTTGAATGATGCCATACAATTTTGGGTTTAAACAAAATAAATCCTACCCCACCGCTACATACCATAATGAGAGTTTCCTAGAATTCCCTTCTCCAACACACCGGGATTTGGATAAACCACTACTAGTTTGTAGATAATAACTTCCGTTTTGGCTATGGACACACAACAAGTCCCCGCGGTTGGAATCCGCCTTTGGCTGTGGGTTCACAGCAGAAGTCTTGTAGATGAAATCTGCTTTTGGCTATAGATTTTATAGTATAAACCCACCATTAGAATCGACCTTTGGCTGTAGATACACAACAGTACCCGCAGATAGAATTTGCCTTTGGCTGTGGGTTCACAACAATTTATAGATAGACTGCTTGATCTTCCTCCATACATATCGTCCCAACCCATTCAATGCATTATGACATATTGAATACATAAAAAATATGATAGTATTTAATGTACTAACACATGACAAATCAGTAGTCAAGTCATGCTTTTATCAAGTATTCAAGTTAACAGTATCAAAATGTATCTCATACATACATTTGCAAGTATAGATTCAATAGCAACATAACTTATTCATGTCTCATGTAAATATTCATAAATATAAATAAATACTGCAATAAATCGTTCAATCCTAAGTTCTAGCATGTTTCTTATCATTAGGGTCCTAATTGCATAATTTAATTCACTAAAAGTAGTTCGAAACCTATTCAGGGACTAATTTGATCAAAACATAAAATTTTGGGTCAAAACTATAAATTCTAAGTTATAAGGGACACACGACCATGTGACTAGACCATGTGGGAAGCCTTGGACCATGTATAGGTGGCACATAGCCGTGTGGCTAGGCTGTGTGAGAGACTGTATCCGTGTGGCATTCGAAACTAGAAACTACAAAAGTGACAAGACCATGTGGCAGGACATCCGAGAAGTAAAAACCTAAGGTTTTAGGGGGGACATGGTCAAGTGATCCACATGAGCGACCCATACACCCGTGTGGTCTAACTTAGGCTTAGTTTTGCTTCAATTTTCTCGTAAAATAATACACACCTGACTTTCAAGGTTTTGAATGAGGATCCTCATGTCCATGTTTGATTTGATATACCTACAACGAGTCTTTCAATCGAAAAATATGCAAGGATTAATAACGATCTTCAAGGAAAAATCAAGATTTCTAGAAGAAATCGGCAATACTTGTAAAAGGATCGTTTAATCAATCTTGAAATTAATAAGAACAGAAACCTATGGGTATTTTGAGATCTAAATATCAAAATTGAGATATTTTTACCGATTTTTGGAAACATTTAAGACGGGATTCGACGAAATTACACTAAATTGATTAGAAGATCGGTTGAATGTGCCTCGATTTCAAACTTTGAGATAAAAAAAAGTTTCTAGCAATGTAAAGAAAATAATTAAAAAAAAGGAAGATGAAAAGAATAGGGGAATAAATAGGGGAAAAGAAAATGAAATCTTGTTCAATTGGAAAAGAGAAGCTATAGTTCTATTTTGATTTGGAAAAAAAGATTAAATAGTTAGAGTTTTCAAAATTTAAAGGGTTGATTGGGAAAATTGCCCTTCTTGTCGTCCATAAAAGAAATGGGAAGGGAGAGTGGCATGACTTGAACTAGGGATGCATGGGATAAAGAAAGTGCTTAACCATTGGGTTCTTGCCCATACTTGGCATATTTCTACCACATTTAATATTTATACTAGATTGAGTTTATTCCTTAGTTGCTGATAAAAATAGAAGAAAATGGGAAGAGTGAGGCTTGAACTTAGGATCTCTTAGGGATTACTTTAGCTACATAACCATCAAGATTAAGCCATTTCTTGGTGATTAATTAAATTTCTAACCCTATATGTTTTGGGGTGTTACACAATTGGGTACTTAAACTGTCAAAATATATCTAATGGGCCCTTTGATCGTCGCTAAGGGTAACCCACTAATAAAATCCATTGTTATTCACTCCCACTTCCATTGCGGTATTTTGATTGGTTGCAAGAACCTAGAAGGGAACTGATGCTCAGTTTTTACTTACTGACATGTTATCTAACACCCTAACCCTGACCTAGACGTTATGACCAGATCTTGGAGGTCACATTAACATCCCAAAACTTTGAACATTGGATTTCTAAATACAAACTAGTCTCGTTTCAGTAAATTTTGTAAAAACATGACTTTGTTTTGTTATTTAGAAAACATAATAGTTGTTAAGTGTGTGTTTTCTAAAATGTTTGGATATGTTACAAGTTTATTAAAAGAGTCATGCTATTGACTTTATTTATTACTTCTAGAAACTATTTTTCACGATTAAAATTTTGCAGTGGAAAAATCCTTAACTTGTTTAATTTTAAAATTAGATATTCAAGTTTTACTTTATGAAAATCATTATGTATACTATTTTGCTTAATAAAACCAAATAAACCATGTAACACCCACTTCTAGCAGTTCTAAAGTTTTGGGCGTAAAGTAGTAAATAGTCTGTCAGGCATGGTGTTATCCGCCTAAATGATCATTTTGGCGTATAGGTGTAGGTGTATAGTAACCACCAATTGAGTTAGTACGGATTTGACTTCATGATATTATGCTATATTAAAGAGAAGTTCGTGTTAACTGATAAAAGGGTAAGTATGGAATGAGTATTTGCCAAAGGTATAGTATGCCTAATTTGTATGAAATATTGTGTTAGTTAAATTCTGAGTAATTTGGTTAGAAATCAACTAGTTAGCCTAGCTTGATAATTATGATTGGAATGTGCTTATTTATATTTTTTTCTTGGAAACTGTTGGACAATAAGTAGGCAAGTTTTGATACGTATGACACTTGTTAAATTCCACTAAGTAGAGTCATATTTGTATGTGAGAGATAAGTTCTGAAAGCGTTCTTTTTTCTTCTTCCTCTACCTTAAGTGGTATTTACTGATACCTTCCTCAAGTCTAAATGCATCTTTCATTGATGATCTAGAAGTTATGGTTTTTTTATGGACAGGGGTTATTTTGCATCAGGGCAAGTATTTCAACTCTGCATGTTAAGTTCTGAGTGAGTAAATTTGTATGTGGTAATTGAACAGTAAGAGTGTAAGTATAAGGTTTCCACATGGGATTTTTAGCGATTGAAATGATAAGTAATTTGTATGTACAAGAGTAGTAATAATGAAATCATGTTTCTAAGTAGTGGTTGCTACTGGTTCGAGATGGATATATGGATCTAGAGTTTTGAACTGCAGCAAGTAAGAATCAGGTAAGTCTCTACTCTGACTTTTGCATGTATACTTTTATTAATGAAATATATATATAAAAATGACCAAATTGGGAACTGGAAATCATGAATAATATAGTATGAATATGATACTTATACAACTATAGGAACAAAGTTAAGATTAGATTAATATATAAGTTAGTCTGCTTGAAAATAAGTTATGTGGAATGTATGAAGAGGGTTATGAACTTATAAAATCTTGGGTCCAGGATGTGTTTGGTTTGTATAGGTTGTAAAGTGAGTCGAGTCACCGTGGTGATATATAAAAAAGTTCGTCGGGACTGTAAACACGAACTATGAAGGAAAAAGTCCATGACCATAACATATTCAAAAAAAGATTTGTTGAATGACATTATATCTAATAGGGTTCTCTGTGTGTCCCAGGGTGATAATGGGGTTCTCTGTGTATCCCAAGGAAATAATGGGCAAACCTCACTTAATGTGAGTTTAGGCAAATCCATATCACACACAAGACAGTTTTGGGATGCCTAGGTGGCATCCTGTCAGCCTTTGTGGCATCCTCTCTATATATAGCGTTGGTGGATACTCTGTATAAATGGCCTTTGTGGCGTACGTTGTATGGATTTATTTTGTGGCATATTCTGTAATAAGGACTTATAGAGTGTACGGTATATCATTGGCTTGCCTCCGATGTGTTTTGTGAAGCCCGCCAGGACATTAAACACAAGATTCTATATGAATGCTTCTATGGCGTGCTCTGTTAGGCCTTTGTGGCATGAGCTGTCAGGAATTTCTGGTAAAAGTTGAATTTGAATGTCTGTCATTATTGTAAGATATGAGTAAATTCTTTTAGTTCTATAATAAGTAAAGCTAAGATAAGGTATTGATATTAGTTAAATTGATAAGAAAGATGGAGTATGAAAAGAGCAAGATAGTTGGAGTTTAAGAGAATGGTATTCTATGGTGGTATCTACAGGAATAAATTATGTAGAATAATCGGAACCCTGAAGTTCATACAATATTGCTAAGAATCCATCAAGGTATCGTTATAATAAGCTCACTAAGTACTCCTGTACTTGCAATATTTGTTATTTCTTTTTAGGTATATGAGAGGAGACTTTCGTTGAGGGACGACGCCATGAGTACACCAAGGTGGTGGCAGAGTGGGCTATTATGCACACAATGGATATGTGGCATAGTCTAGGAATACGCCTTTCGAGTCCGTATGAAATAAACTTCTAGTTTTTGTAAAGATTTGAATCGAGTTTGTTATAATAAGATTATTTTAAGTTATTTCCTTTGTTTCATATAATAAGTTTCTAATTTAAGTGTCAAATAACATGTTTCACGAAATGAGATTTAAAACTATTTTTGTTATTGATTAAACTTGTGTTGTAACACCTAAGATCAAAACCCATTGAATCGGGTTGGGTTTGGGGCATTATAAACCAAAGAAAAATCCAAACTGTTAAAAGTATCCAAAACCAATAAATAGTCCAGAATAAAAGTCCAAAAGCTTAATTAAAATAAATTTTAACCAATTTAAGAGAGAATGTTCAGTTCGAGCTCCCAAACACTGCTTAATCCTAAGTCCGAGGGTTACCTAAAATGTTAAGCAACTAGAGTGAGCTACAAAGTTTAGTGTGTTCCCTGGCCCACAATTAGATATCAAATAAACAATATCATATAACAGAACCATGCATGTAACACCCCAAACCCGACCTATACGTTATGACCGAATCTGGAAATGTTACAAAGGAAAATTTAAAATTTAACCTTATTTTATTGAAAACTTTGTTTAGTTTATTACTAAAAGAAAATGCACACTCTATAAAACATATTATTATATTCATTAACGAAACCATCGATAGTTGCTCTTTTAGAAAAACATACTTTGCAGTGAAAATTTTAGAAGTCGTTATATTTTGGAAACCGAGTTTGTATTTTCAAAATGTTTATTTGCGTGAAATCATTATTTCCGTAAAATCATTTGTTGTGCGTCACAAAAAACTTAATCAAAACCAAAACCAATAATAAAAACCATAAGAAGACCAAAAGTCCGGAGAGTCCCATAGTTATAAAACTCTAAAAGAAACCATAATTTAAATAAACTTCTTAAGTAATCAAAGTTTAAGGGCATGTGGAAACCTCTGAACCTCCGTCGCACTGACCCGTCTAAGCCTGAGGATTACCTAAATTGAACAGACAAATAAATGTGAGTTTTCAAAAACTCCGTGTGTAACTCAACGGAAACATACATGCACATGATCTCAGATTTCTCACATAGTAGAACAGATTCGGACATAAGTCCATAACAAAATCGGATTATAACAAAAATCATGCAGATATGCAAAGCCATACCCCCATCCTCTACACACCACTCCGACCATCCCAACACCACGTGGGGTATAAAACACCCACCCATCTCTACACACAACATAATGTCCGTACGACACTTAATAGAATCAATTGCAGCCATGCTGCTAGTAAGTTGGCGAAATATCGCTTCATAGAACACTTCCTCCACATACATATCCCACCCCATACACATATACAGATAACAGAACAACAGGTATATCAAAATTAACATGTCCCGCATGCTCAGATACAAGTATTACCTATGTTTATACAGAACAATCAAATCATATATACTATATTTTCATAATACTTAAACTAGTCTATCAGAATAACAGATTTCATGCATTAGGGTTTGTTTTGTCCTTAATGACCCTAGAGAAAGCTCACAGTCGATCGAAGCGACGTGTACGACCTAAGAGAAAAATTTTGTATTTTGGGCCCCCGTTGTACCCAATTCGGCCCTACCCGTGTGGCCCATACGGCATGGGACACGGTCTACATGCCCGTGTGGCCTACACGCTCAAATCGGCCAAGGTCGTGTAACCCACACGGCTGTGTGTCGCATACGGCCGACCACATGGCCGGACATACACCTGTGTGGCATCGACAACCTTGTTTGATTCTAATGCAAAAGCAATCCCAAGACCATCGAAACCTAAAAACAACATTTGAATGCCCCAATTTCAGTAAAATTGACGAAACTTACACATAAAACCATTCCCAAACATAATCTTACAATAGTGTCAAATGCATTCGCACACTTACCGTCAATGAACCAGAAACACCCTACACTCAATTCGCTAGAGAAGCACCAATTGCATATTGCCTTTCCCCCAAAACAAGAATTGTCGAGATTAACGAGAATCCCCATTAAACACTAACTAAAAACAGTAAAACCACGCCTACCTGAACTTACTGAAACGAACGAAATAGAGATTTACACAAAAGATGATGCCGAATGACAAAAAGGTAACCCCCGAGTTTTGGTTTGAAACACAAGAGGAGAGGAAGAAGAAAAAGAAAGGAAATTTTGCAGAAAAGGGAAAAAGGAACAGAAAACTAACGTGAAATCAAGAGGGGACATTTTGGGAAACAAAATTAAGATTAAACAAATTTAATTAATTAAAATTTGAAAAAAAAAACTAAAATCCCCTATTAACTCCCCCACTAATAGCACAATCCCACCAAATCTGACACCTCAATCCATATCCAACTACCTCAGAATTCCAACTCCATCGAACCTCTATCAGGTAATCGACGCAAAAATTATCATCCACACTCACACAAGGATTCGAACACGGAACCTCAAGGAAAGCTAACACCTTACCATTCAAACCAGCAGGCTCATTCTAATATGATTTCACTAGCAATAGAATGTAACCCAAACCACCAAGGATAAGACTAGGATAAAAAAATAACAAAATTTTCCAAAAGTAGGACTTGAACCTAAGACCTCAAACACACACCCTTATCACTTAACCATTGAAGCAGATACACAGTTATGACAGATTTCAAAAAAACAAAGTTAAATAAATCAGGGCATTACAATGCACATAACAAAATAGACAAATCATAAACTATAACAAGCTTAGCATAACAGTGCCATAAAGAAAGTACTACTCCCATTCGCTACGCACTAACTCCATCCAACCAATCACACCATAATGTGGTCATATGCCACTCAGATAATATGTAGCTGTGCTGGCATAATTATATTGCAAGAATACCGCCAAAATTACTTAGTGCAGATAATCTGCTAGAATCAGACTTCCTCCGTCACATAATCATACCCCACCCCAATGGATATGAAAAATCATAGCAAGTGATCATGCCACATAACTCATACATGACAAATAATAGAACATAAGAATAGTATTTTATCTTACTAAAAGATTTACTGGTCAGAAACATATTTATACTGATACACACACAGGTTTATAGATATCATGATCTAGCATGTATTTAGAATATTACAAACCAGAGTCTAGAATTTTACACTAAGCCCAAACATAGCCAAACTGACCACTCAAAATGGGCCCACATGCCCGTGTGGTCCACACGACCCACCAGGCCAAACTGTGTGGCCCACATGTCCTATCTCAACTAAACCATGGGGCTCACATGCTCGTGTACCTCACCCAGCCTGACACACGGTCGTGTGGCATCGTCTACATCATTTCAGTTTTTCACAGAATTCCTAGATTTTTGTGTTCTTTTTCAAAAGTTACGGGATAGAACACACACCTTACTGCCTTTGGAATGTCGGCACAACGACAGTAATCTAAGTTCCTATACATGACACCCGTACCTAACTCGATTAACAAACTAACATCGAAATCAAAACATGTATTCGACTCATACTCAATTATGGTATTCAGCCAAATACATTATGGAATTTGACCCTAACCAAAAATCGTATAGACGAGCCCCTAAGTGAGGTATTTAGAACAGTTACCTAGAAAAAAGAGTGATTCCTACAACACCTAATTCGTCGAAGGGTTACCCGTTTCCTAATTGCCTCCTAATAAAATCACAGAACCAGTCTGAATCGCTACCCACCAATCAACCAAAAAGTCCTCTTACCTCCGAGAGAACTTGAAAAGTACAATAACATTGTTCAAAGATGAACAAACCAAACTTACCGAGAATAAATTACTCTAACTCCACAACTCGATCACACACAATACTCATGAAAAACACCGAATAGAATGATAGCAAGATAAACGTATGAGATTAGGAAACAACAAGAATATGCAAGGCTATCAACAAAAAGAATGATCAAGAAAGAAAGAAGAACGTGTCAAAAGAAAGAGCAAAGGATGGTAGCAAAACAGCTGAAAGAATTTTCTTTAGCAGTAACCGAAAAACAAATAAGAACAAAAAGAAACAGAAGAGGAGAGAATGGAGAGAGTGGGAGAGAGAAAAGTGGAGATAATTTATGATAACTTTAAAAAATAGATCTAATAAAATCCCAACTTACCAGATTTGCTGTTATCCAATCAGGTTGGTAAGAATTTGAGTTTGACTCAATTCCTAAAAGTATGGGTGACACAACAGGAAAAAACAAAAATTAATTCTTTTTTGGGAAAAACAAGATTCGAACTTGAGACCTAATGTTAAGCTAAAGCCTTACCACTGAACCAAAAAACTTATTCTTGTCAACAAGCTAACAAAAATAAAAGATAACCTACATGTGACCAATCAGGTGTAAAGATAAAATCAATAAAAATTCAAAGAAAGGAGATTGAACTCAAAATTTCAAGCACTCATCCAGAACACCTAGCCATTGAACTAGATTAATTTTCCTAACATAATTATTACCCAGAAATTTAAAGAATTTTGGAGTGTTACAACTCTCTCCTCCTTAAAGAAATTTTTTCTTCGAAATTTACCTGTTCCAAAGAGATGGGGATACTGCTGATGAATCGAATCTTCTAATTCCTCAGTGGCTTCCTTTGAACCATGATCACACCACAAAACTTTAACTAAAAGAGTAATTTTTCTCCATAGAACCTTTACCTCTCGTCCAAAAATCTAAACCATCTCCTCCACAGTAGATAGGTCCAGCCTTAACTCGATCTACTCAACTGGAACCACATGAGATTGGTTAGACCAATAACGTCTCAACATAGAGACATAAAAGACATCATAGATACGATCTAACTTTGGAGGTAGCTTCAACTAATAAGCAATCGACCCTATTCACCTCAAAATCTAATATGGTCCAATTAACCTAGGACTCAACTTGCCCTTACGGCCAAAGTCGATATCCTTAAGAAAAAAACCGATCCCCTACATCAAACTAAATATCCTTTCTCTTAACATCCGCATAAGATTTTTGTCTATTAAAAGCCATCTTAAGCCGATCCCAAATCAATCTAACCTTATCCTCTTTCTCGATAACCAGAGCCAAACCCATAATCTTTCTTTCGCCTTACTCAGTCCAACACAGTAGAGTACGACACTTACGACTATACAGAGCTTCGTAAGGTGCCATCTGAGTCCTTGACCAAAAACTATTATTATAAGTGAATTCAGTTAGAGGTAGGAACTCCTCCCAACTACTACAGAAATCAATAACACAACTCCGTAGCATATCCTCTAGTACCCGAATTACCCTTTCGAGCTATCCATCAGTCTTGGGATAGAATGTTGTACTGAAGTCTAACTGAGTTCCGAGAGCCTTAAGTAATTTCTTCCAAACTGAGATGTTAAACGAGGTTCTCGATTCCAGATAATCGACACAGGAGCCCCATAGAATCTTGCGATCTCGGAAATGTACAACTTAGCTAACCTCTACAAAGATTAATTAGTTTGAACCAAAAGAAAATGAACAGGCTTGGTCAACTGATCTATAATGACCCAAATAGAATCTTTCTTAGTCGATGTCAAAGGCAACCCATTAACAAAATCCATAGGTATCTACTCCCATTTCCACTTAGAATCTCAACAGGCTGTAACAAACTAGAAGGAAGTTGGTGCTTAGCCTTAACCTAATGACACGTCAGACATCGAGCCACGAAATTAGTCACCTTTTACTTCAAACGGGGTTGCCAATACAACTCCCGAAGATCACGGTACATTTTATTTCCTCTAAGGTGCATAGCATAAGGACAACTATGCGCTTCCCGCAAAATGGATAGTCTCAGTTCTCTACCATTCGGCACACAAACTCGACCTTGGAAACACAGAATACCATCACTGTTAAACCCAAAATTCAAAGTCTTACCCTCCTCGAATTGCTGAACTAGAAGAACTAGTGACTCATCCAGAAGTTGCTTATTGTTAATTTCATTAAACTAAGTTGGCTTAACTTGCAACTTAGCCAACAACCCTCCATCTTCAAGCAAACTAAGGCAAGCAAACATTGTTCTAAGCTCAGTCGTCGACCTCCAAATAAGAGCATCAGCCACCACATTTGCCTTACCAGGATAATACTCTATAGTACTGTTGTAATCATTAAGTAGCTCAATCCACCTCTTCTATATTAAATTTGACTCCTTCTAGGTCAAGAGATACTTAAGGCTGTTGTGATCTATGTATATAATTAGTTCTCACCATACAAATATTGCCTCTAGATTTTTAGAGGAAAGACAACCACCGCTAGCTTTAAGTCATGCATCAGATAGTTACTCTTATGAGGCTTGAGTTGTTTAGAAGTATAGGCCATAACCCTACCTTTTTGCATTAAAACATAACCCAAACCGGTATGCGACGCATTATTGTACATAACATACTTTTTTTCAGACCTAGGCTGTATCAGAACTGATGCTTGAGTTAATACTGACTTAAGCTTTTTGTAGCTTGTCTGTTGCTTATCAATCCACTTGAAAGTAGCATTGTTACGCAATAACTTAGTCAAAAGAGAAACAATAAATGAAAACCTTTCCACGAATATTCCATAATACCTCGTCAGACTAAGAAAACTCTTAATCTCAGAAACATTTTTAGGTTGTTTCCACTCCAAAATAGTGTTTATCTTTTTCTGGTCCACTCGGATACTTTCGGTAGATACCACATGTCCCAAAAGCATAACCTCCTTCAGCCTAAAATCACACTTGCTTAGTTAAGCATACAATTCCTTCTCATGGAAAATTTTCCAAACCACCCTAAGATGTTTATCAGACTTAGAATACACCAAAATATCGTTGATGAATACCATGATGAACTGATCCAGATATGGTTGGAAAACCAATTCATAAGATCCATAAATGTGAAAGGAGCATTAGTGAGGCCAGAAGGCATAACTAGGAACTGGTAATGATTGTAATGAGTCCTAAAGGCGGTCTTAGGCATATCGGCTTCTTTTACCCTCAACTGATAGTACCCAAATCTCAAATCGATCTTAGAGAACACTAACAACCCTCGAAACTTATCGAACAAGTCGTCAATTCTTGACAATGGATACTTATTTTTTACCGAAACTTATTCAGTTGTTGATAATCCACACACATTCTCATAGTACCATCCTTATCCATGACAAACAACATTGGTGCCCCATAGGGTAGACACTAGGTTTTATGAACCCTCTATCTAGAAGTTCCTGAAGTTGACTTTCAATTCCTTCAGCTCATTTGATGCGATACAATAAGGAGCAATGGACACCAGAGCAGTCCCTCGCAAAAAATTCAATCCCAAACTCCACCTCTCAGTTTGGTGGTAACCGAGGTAGTTCCTCAAGAAAGACATTCGAAAAATCCTTAACCATTCAAATACTCTCTACGGCGAAACCAACAACATTTGTATCCTGCACATAGGCCAAATATGCTTCACACCTTTTTTAACCAATTTTTTTACTACCATAGCGAAGATCACATTAGATAGATAATCTCGACACTCACCAACCATCACAATCTCCTCATCATCCATAATTTTAAGAGTTACCCTCTATGAAGCATAATTTAGATTAATATAATGCTCCACAAGTCAATCCATGCCTAAAATTAGATTAAAGTCCTCAAATGGTAACTCCTCAAATAAACTAGAAGTACAAACCCTAGAATCTTAGGCGAACACCTCCTAAAGACCTTATTGACCTGCACCGACTGCCTCAATAAACTAACCATAGAGAGGTCAATAACAATATCCTCAATAGAAATCCCCAACTTACCAAAGACACAACTAGTAATGTATGAATACGTGGAACCGATATCAATTAAAGCAAAATACTATCGAGAATGAATAGTAAAACTACCTCCTATAACATCGACAACATCTTTGTCCTCGCAATGTCTCGTCGCATAAATCGATGCAGGTTGCCTAGCCTCAGTCTAATTTTCTCCTTGTCCCGATGCCCTCTGTCTACGACCACCAACATTACCACCCCTAAACTGACCACGGTAACTCGGAGGCTACTGAACTACCCTATAAGGCTGAACCCAATCTTGAATCGAAGCTTGCATCTTCTTAGCTCGACGCGGACACTCACTAATCCGATGTTCATAGACTTAAATCTGAAACATGCCCTTATCCTTCTCCAACACTAGCCCAGATGGAGCCTATTATAGTATGCACAGATCGGAGCTCGATCAACACCTACAATTGCCTCAACCTATTGAGGTATATCTACTTTGGCCCTTTTCTTAGGCCGCGAAGCTGTACTAGAAGGACACAAGTCTCTCTTACTCTTATTTAAATTCTTATCTTTCTCCCTCCTCTCGCGTTCCACGAGCTTAATCTTTTCCACTACCTTAGTCTTCTCCACTAAAGTTTCGAAGAACCACTTTTGCCGTGGAGCTACCAGGACTTTTAAATCGTAACAGAATCCATCCTTAAATCAAACACTCTTGTCATTATCTGTGGAAACCTGTTACATGTAAAATGATGTGCAATTTCATGCAAGTATACACATCGGTTCAAGTAATAAAGTGATGAGTGAGTATCGGTCCCATGAGGATCAAATTGAGGCACAAAATTGGTCAAGTTATTGTAATATGGTTAACATTATGAAAAGACTGACGGATAAATTGCTATGGTAAACTAAGGTAAGTATACAGTTATAATTCAAAGGAATGATCCTGTATGCGGTAGATGGAATTGATGAATAATTGGAAATGCTATGGCAAAAGTGAGAGTAGAAATGTAATGGAATAACGAGAGTGATTATCCGAGTAGAATGTAAACAAAGAAATAAAAAACTAAATATGTTGTGGCAAAGTTAGTACGACAAAGAATAAGGATAGAGTGATGTTGATTCAGAAGGTTGGGATTACCCAGAATTGACCCTTGCTTTCAAGAATGCCTTGGCAAAATCATATCTACTGTACTGCACAAAAGAGTTCTAAAATGGACTACCTCTCGTGAAAGCAAAACCTTAAGTTACCTTGCCCGTGTCTATAGGATTTTTAGATATCTTGCATGGGTTCCTTTTTTTATGATCGTGACTCTATGTCTAAAGTCGATTACAAGTGTCTATCGGATACTTGATTATTTCATTTAATTTTAGTCAAACCAATCTAACCCTTTCGGAATTAGAATCGGTTATAAGTATGCGAACAATCTTCTATGTCTAGAGATTGTTTGCATTTTAATTAAGAAATAAGAACAATAAAATGAAATAGAAAAATAAATTAGAGATATACTACATCCATAAAAGTAGTTTAAGGTCTCATCGAAAGTAATCCCAACCATATGAGATTTAGCTTATAGGCTAGGAAATAAAAATCCAAACCAAAATATTATCTGACATTGTGTTCAACTACTTAAATTCAGTCTTTTGAAGAAACACTAATGGAAATAATGGAAGAACTTCAGGAAACAGCTTTTGCTTGCCCAATCCACACTTCGGTAACATAGCGTCCTATGATGGCTAAGAAGGACTGCCTTCGACTTCCTTTCTTTTGTGCAGCCGAACCCTTCTTCATGCCTAAGGATCTCTCCCACTTTTTTTGTTCACCATTTGTGAGGTCCTCTTCATTAACTGTTATAGATAGATTAGGCTAGGGTTGGCTAACAGCTCGTGATTATCTTCTCCTTTTTAGGGAATTTATCTGGTACAAGTTTGAATTTGAGCTGGGACTATTGCACTATAAATGTTGACTTTGTCTTCCAAGCATTGCCACAGCATTTGTGTTGGCAAATTGTCTGCACTTTGCCCTGACAAAACTGCACTCATTTATTTCCTCATTCCAAAACATGTTTCTGCCACACCAACAAACAAAAAACTTCACTGCAAGCGATTAAAAGCACCTAATTCCAACATAGTCCAAGTCCTAAAGTTATCAAGGATGAAATATAACTCTTTTCAAGAGTTATCAACACCAAAATCTGAGTATACCTACTCAACCTCGGGAACTCGACCTCATACTCGGCCATTGTCTTTTCAACCTGCTTAATCCCGATGAACTCAAGCTTATGAGCCTCAATATATCCTGCCCCCACATATTTCTTTTTGAAAGCACTCTAAGAAAACTCCCAGGTCACACGTTCAGCTTGTGTGCCCTGCATCACAAACTGCCACAACTAGTATGCCTTATCTCGAAGCAAAGATACCACACCTTTCAACTTTTACTTTGGGGTGCAATCTAAATTGTTCATAATCCTCTCATTGGCCTTTATCGAATACGGGGCGATTGTTGGGGTGATCCCATCGACACCTTGAAATACCTTAGCACCATTAGATCAGAGTCACTCAGTCACAAAACCTTGACCAACAGATCCAGTTTGGGCCTAAACAACCCTATGCAAAACCTTAAGCATAGCCTGAGACACTGCATAATTTCTTATGCCCTAATTACTAGCCTCAACAGTAGGCATCCTAGCTAGCTCACTAGTTTCCAAATTGGGCATGCTGCCCAAAGAAGAGGATTCAACTCAAGCGACTCGATGGCGTCCTCCACGCCATCGCTTACCACAACCACATGTACCACAAGTACTCATTTTTTTATTTAAAGTTCAGAAGTCTAAATATTAGCCTAGCTTATTTTTAAATCCTATGTCTAACGTTTAGCAGAAGTATTTATCGTATAGTAGAAGTTTTTTTTTCTACAGTCTCTAAAGTCCAACAGTTTTACTAAAGTAAAAGTAACTAATGACTAAAGTAAAAATTTGCTTACTTGGATCGATTTCGGAGTATCGAATTCTCTTTTTATTAATTCAGATATCAAAATAATCAAATTAAAAAATTTTTAAGCAACTTTCATAAAATTTTATCCCAAATACTACAGCTTGCATTTTGAACTTGGCTCTGCTTCCACTAAAAGAAACATCCCAAAACTTTGAACATTTGCTTTCTAAACCCAACCTAGTCTTGTTTCGATAAATTTTGCAAATACGTGTATTTGTTTTATTATTTAGAAAGCATGACAGTTGTTAAATGCGTGTTTTCCAAAACATTTTGATATAGTATCAAGTTTTTAAAAAGAGTTATGGTATTGAATTTATTTATTACTTGCAGAAAACTCGT
Source organism: Gossypium hirsutum (assembly GCF_007990345.1). NCBI lineage: Eukaryota > Viridiplantae > Streptophyta > Magnoliopsida > Malvales > Malvaceae > Gossypium > Gossypium hirsutum. Next base: position 18,487,497 of record NC_053449.1, on the reverse strand, counting down.
TTTTATGATTAAAATTTTGCAGCAGAAAAATCCTTGACTTGTTTATTTTAAAATTGGATATTCAAGTTTAACTTTATGATAATCATTCAGTATATTGTTTTGCTTTATAAAACCAAATAAACCCAGCAAAAACCAAAAATGTTAAAAGTATCCAAAACTGATAAACCGTCTTGAATAAAAGTCCAAAAAGCTTAATTAAGATAAAATATAACCAATAAAAGAGAGAATGTTCAGTTCGAGCTCCCGAACGTTGTCCAATCCTAAGTCCATGGGTTACTTGAAATGTTAAGTGACTGAATTGAGCTATAGGGCTTAGTGATATATCAAATAAACAATATAATATAATAAAACCATGCACATATGCACATAACAAAATAGACAAATCATAAATTATAACATGCTTCGTATAGTGGAGTCATATAACAAGTCCTACCCCCATCCGCTACACACCAACTTCGTCCAACCAATCACACCAAATAGGGCTATAATAACCCATCCATCCATCACGCAGTAATGTGGTCGTATGCCACTTAGATAATAAGCAACAGTGCTGTCAGAATTATATTACAGGAATATAATCAAAATTATATATTACAGATAATTTGCCAGAATCATACTTTCTCCATCACATAATCATACCCCGTCCCAATACATCTGCAAAATCAAACTAAGTGATCATGCTAGATATACTCATACATAACAGATAAAAGAACATAAGCATAGTATTGTATCTTACTCAAAGCTTAACTGATCAGAAACATATTTGTACTGATACACATACATACAGGTTTATAGATATAATGATCTAGCATGCATTCAGAATATTACAAATTAGAGGTCCAGAATTGTACACTCGGCCCGAACATGGCCCCAACTAACCAGTCAAAATGGGCCCACATGCCTATGTGGCCCACACCCTACACGGTCTACCTCAACCAAACTGTGTGGCTCACACAACCAAACATATGGTTTCTCACACACTCATGGAACTGTCTACCTCATTTCAATTTCTCACAGAATTCCTAAATTTTCATGTTCTTTTTTAGAAATTATGGGATAGAACACACACCTAACAACCTTTGGAATGTCAACCCAATAACAGTAATCCAAGTTCTTATACACAACATTCGTAGTTAACATGATTAGCAAACTAACACCGAAACTGAAATAAGTATTTGACTCATACTCAATTAGAGTATTCAACCAAATACACTAGGACATTTGACACTTATAAAAAATTGCACAGACTAGACCCCTAATGTAACACCCCAAATCCAGCCTAAACGTTATGGTCAAATCTGACGTGTCACATTGAAGTCTCCTTTGAAAATTGGACTTGTTGGTAAAATTTTCTTTTCTAAGTTAAAAAACCCCTTTGTTATTATTTAACGAATCAACTAATCAAAATATTTTCCTTGTTATCTGCTATTGTTATAATAGATTAATCTAAAATCGCGAAAGCTTTTGAAACTCTATTGTTTAAATCTCATGTCTTTCAAAACAGTAATTATTTTGAAAATTCGTCTTCTCCTTAACTGGCAATTTAAAATAAGTAAGCAAAAGCCAATTAAAAAAATTAAACAAACTTAAAGCTTTATTACAAAAACAAAACCCAACATAAACATTAAATTTAAATAAAAGCAAGTGTAGAACAACTGCAGTTGTGTGGCCACCTCCGAGTCAGTGTGTAATCCCCCATCAGTTAAAAGGAAAGGGTTAGTTTATGAAAACTCAGTGTGTAATCCCCCATCAGTCGGTCAGTATACAACATGCAGTAACAGTCTGGGCTTGAGCCATATTCAGTAATAGTACAGTGTGGGCCTTAGCCCAATATAATAACGATGTGGGCCTTAGCCCAATTTCAGTAATAGAATCAGTGAGGCCTTGGCCCATAACTGTAACGATATCAGTCATGTAGTGAACAGTATGTAGTATTATTAATCGATGCAGTAACAACACAAAATCATTAATCAGTGCAGATATGCAGTTAGAAACCCTACCCAGTCCAACCTCTACACACCACTCCGTCCCGCCAAACACACCATATGGGGATAAAATAAACCCACCCAGCTAGACACACCAAGATTAGCATTGGTTGCGGCACTAAACAGTCTTGCAGCAAAGCTTCCAGTAAAATAAACGGCATATAGCCATCAGTAAGTCAACAGTCATCTTGGGCGACCCGTGCAACCTTATCAGTACGGTACACTTCCTCCAAATATAGCAACCCATCCCCATGCAATATGTCGTGACATAATCTCATACGTGTATGCAAAATGTCATACTCAATCATAGTCATACATATCATAGACCGAATCAGTCATACATAACATAATGCCATAACAGTCATTTCATCTCCTAGGGGTATAACAGTCATTTTACCCTATGGGGGTATTTCGATCATTTTACCTTATGGGGGCATTTCAGTCATTTTATCCTATGGGGGTATTTTGGTCATTTTATCCTATGAGGGTATTTTAGTTATTTTACCTATTTTGGGGTCTCGGTGTAAATATCGACCTTCTAAAAGGTCCGCAGTCACCTCGAGCGACTTAGGTAACCTAATTGGTCATAACAGTGTAAATGGGCCCAAGGCCCATCACTCGGCCCAAGTGGGCCTACACGCTTGTGTGGCCCGTTCAGCCCACAATTCACCAGGGCTATGGGATTTATATCGGCCAATCTAGTATTTCCCACAATTCATGGATTTTATTTGTGTGGGACCCACGAGCCTATTGAGCCCACACGGCTTATTTCGACCCAACATAGCCCATTACGACCTAAGCCTATGAAAGTGCTCATGGAGGCCTCTATAGTCGATCACCCATGGTTCGCGGGTTTGGCTTACCATAAGAGCAATCACATGCCTGTATAGTCTCAAACGCCGTATTTTCAGCTTTTCGACTTTTATCGTTCTACAGTTACAGTGGGGTGGTTACACACCTGTTGCGATTTGCAGATTCCCTTTGTTCTGAAAACTCTTATTCCGAAAATCAATAATCATCGCACCCTTGGTTCCCAGGAAATGTGCCAATCAACCTCGACCACCACCAGTTAGGAATGGAAGCAATGCAGGTTGGAGAAAGCGACGAAAACCTTGAAAACCTTGCCGATCTCCCATCGAGAACAAGGAACGAATGAGATGGATATATGTCTCTCCACAACAACAACCTCCCCAAATCCCAATATTCTCTCCTCAAATCTCTCCAAATATCCCTCCTCAATTCTCTCTATGACCAGTTCAAACTCCATTTACCAGTATTTCAATCCAACTCTACCACCCACATGAATTAGGCAGCAAAATAAATACTCCATTTTTGATGTGCCACCACTCGAACCTTAGACCCCATATACACTCCACACGCCCCTTACCACTAGACCAACAACTCCTTTGTATCATATTTTAACCATAATAATTTAAGAACCTACTATCTAGATCCAAGGATTTTATTCCCTTAAAATAAAAATTTTGCATAAGCCAAGGCTTGAACTCGGGCTTCTCAAACACTCCAAAACACACCCAAATCAATTAACCACTGAAGCAGACAAGTATTTGTGTCACTTCCTTGCACAACTAAATATTTATATACAGTCTCCTAATTATTCCTTTGTTCAAAACCTATTTCTTCTAGGCCCAAAACTCAGGGTGTTACACCTACATCATATTCACCTACATCTGTGATTTGTACATCATATTCACACACCTAATTCACCGAAGAGTTACCCATTCTGGAATCGTCACCTAATAAAATCACAGAACCAGTTATCGTGTGTGAATATGATGTACAAATTGTGCAAGTACACACGTTGAATCAAGTAGTAAAGTGATGAGTGAGTTTCTTTCCCACAAGGATTGGATGGGTGTTCTTTCTCTAAGTTACCACAACTGAATAGAAAAGATAATTGTACTAAAAAATATTTAAATGAAATTAAAATGGGATTAACACAGTAGAAATAAGAGTAATGAACTATACTAGTAAAGATAGCAATTGCAAAACTTTAAACAAGAGTACTAAAAACTATAGCAAGATTGGAATATTGATCGTAAAGGCTAGGATTACTAAGGGATCAATTCTAACCTGTGAACAATGCCTTCGCAAAACTATGGAAAACTTACTGCCAGAATCATACTCACCCTTATGGCACTATATGTCTATAGGCTTGGGAGTAACAACCAATACTAACTATAACCCTTTAAATCATATAAGGTAAGACTCTACGTCTAGAGTTGACATGAGTGCTTCACTCAACACTCACTTATATTACCCAACTTTGATCTAGGTAGCCTAACCCTATTGGTATTAAGCTACCTGAAGGCTTAACGAGCATTCATCAATACCATAATAAGCATTTAAACAAATACAACTGTTGGATAAAACAACAAAGTCAACCATATTAATCCATAAACATTAGTCAAAGTTTACACATCATCCAAAGCAATCCCTAATCGTATGAAGTTAGCTCATGGCTAGAATACACAAATCAAAGTTTGATTGTATCATCGACATCCCAAATAACAGTTTAGAACTGAAGAATGGAAACGAAATGCAAAGAAAAAAATTTGAGTTCAAAACACGAATTTCCCATTCAATGTCTTGTTGCTTGGCTATTAATGAAAAGAATGATCAAGAAGGAAAGAAAAATATGACAAAAGAAAGAGCAGAGGATGGTAGTAAATTGGTTAGAAGAATTTTCTTTAAGAGTAACCAAAAAACAAAGAAGAACAAAAAGAAATAGAGATGAACGAGAAAATGGAGCGAGTAGGAGAGGGAAAAGTGAAAATAATTTTTGATAATTTTAAAAAATTAAATCTAATCAAATCCTAACCTACCAGATTTATTGTTATTCTATCAGATTGCTAAAAATTTGAGTTTAACTCAGTTCCTAGTAGTATTGACGGCATAACATAGAAAGGACAAAAATTAATTCCGTTTTGCTCACAACAATATTCGAACTTAGAACCTAAGGGTAAGCTAAAGCCTTACTATCAAACCAGCAGACTCATTCTTGTCAACAAGCTAACGAAAATAAAAGATAACCCACATGTGACAAGTCAAGTGTAGAGATAAAATCAATAAAAATTCAAAGAAAGGAGATCAAACTCAGAACTTCAAGCGCTTATCAGAACATCTAACCATTAAACTAGATTAATTTAATTAACTCAATTATTGCCCAAAATTTTAAATAATTTTAGAGGCGTTATATGTTAAGCACTTGGCCACAAATTCAGTTACATCTCGTTTGAATCCCAGCCACCGATACAGCTCATTCACATCCTGATACATCTTGTTTCCTCTAGGATGCATGGCATAAGGGCTAGCATGCGCTTCCTGAAGTATGGTTTGTCTTAACTCATTATCATTTGGCACACAGAACCTCCCTCGGAAACATAAGATGCCATCATCATTAAACTCAAAATCATCAGTATTTCCCTATTCTACTTGCTTAATTCGGGGTCACAGGTTATATCTAAGGGTAGTTTGGCTCGGCAAAAGTGGGTTTTACTTGCAATTTCTACTAGCAAGCCTCCATCATCCACTAAACTTGACCTAACAAACTTTACCCTTAAATTCGTCATCTATTTTTGGCTTAGGGCATCTACAACAAAATTAACTTTTTTGGGGTGGTATTCAATCACACAATCATAATATTTTAACATGCTCTAACCATCTCCATTGCTTGAGGTTCAATTCTTTTTGGTTGAGAATATATTTAACGCTCTAATGATCAGTGTAGATGTAACACTTCTCCTCATACAAGTAGTGCTGCCATATCTTTAGTGTAAAACTGATTGCAACCAACTCTAAATCATAAGCTGGATAGTTGCACTTGATTCAACTACCTTGATGTATAATCTAATACTTTACCGCCTTACATCAACACACAACCCAAGCCGGTATAGAATGCATCACTGTAGTCCACATATTCTTTCCTCGATTTAGGCTGAATTAAAATAGGATATTGGGTTAAAATCGCCTTAAGTTTTTTTTTTAAACTAGATTGTTGTTCCTCTGTTAAATTGAGGAACATAAGGGATTCCATTGTAAGTTGCTCCATGCCATCCCAAATTTGATGATATAAAAGTTCTAGTTTTCCATTAATGTAAAAGATTTAAGCACTCCAATTTGACAAACAACCTTCTCAATCTTCGTTTGAGTAAATGGCATATTAAGACTATCAAGACATATTGAGTTTAGTTTGAGTAAATTCAAGTACTAAAAAGTAATATTAACATTTTGGATAGCATCTTTAGCATAAAAGATACCTTTAAATTAGTCAACAAAGACTTCCTTGATCTTTAGACTTGTTTTTATACCATTGAGCCTAAGCTAACCTTCAATCCTTGTTTGAAATTTTTTACACAATTAGCCTAGATAAGCACACAAGGAAGAGGGCACTTAGAAGAACACGAGAAAAGTGGGAGAATGTGGAAGTATATTTACTCAAGAAAAGGTAGCTTGTGTATACAAATGAAGGAGGGGAGCCTTTACTTAAATATGCAATATCTTTCAATCCAATTATTACAATCAATCTCAATGGACAACCTAGATCTATCCTTTAGAAATTCTCCAACTGCCATATTAAATTCTATACAAGTGTGGAGAGTTCTAGAGCTTCTAGAATCTTTTACATGGTTTTATAAGGGTCTAGTCCCTTCTTTGGACTTCTAGAGTCTTTTGAGACATTTTGATAACCTCGTGGCTTGGCTTTCTTGTGCTTGCTCTATTCTAGGCTTATTTTGTGCTTCAAGTAGCTTTGCTCACTAGCAAACCATGACATTCTCCCCCACTCAATCTAGAAATTCCTTTATTGCAAGTGGAGTTCCTCTCTTTGTCCCTCGATTGATTCTTCTTTCAAGACTCTTATGCCATGTCTTCTACCATCAAATTCTCTCGATCGTTGTTGCTCTCAATGGAACCAACACTCTCAGTTCCATTACTTCAACATTACCTACATTCTATACACTCTTTTCGTTGTATTCTTACTTTGAAGGGGTCAGACTTCTCAGCTTTTTTGATTCCACATTTTCCTTTGATGCTCAATTGGCTTTCGCCTTAACGCTCCTTCTACTGGCACCCAGCCTTAGCACTTGTGGCTCCATGTTGTTCTCATCCTTCACCACGCAAATTATGCCAAGCCTCCTCACTTGAGGCTCTCAGTTACTTACACTACTATCAAGCTCAGACTCTTCCAATGTATTCATGATTGCGAATAGCTTGCCCTTTGTAGGACAATCTCGGACCTTATAGGGGCTTCGCACAAGAAGCAATTGAGTGGCTTTCTGTCGCCCATTATTTCACTACTTCCTCGGGGCCTCCCTTTCTCTCATCGAGGCTTCAACCTCCTTGCCTTCTCATCCGATAAATGATTGTTATCGGCTCCCCTACTCTTTCCTTTTACTAAGCTTTTAGGGTATATGAATCGATCCTCAGGGTATTCCCCTATGGACTTGGCAACTACCATTGCTTGTGTTAGGTCCTAGACACCCTTACTTTATAAATCTATATTTGTCTATGGCTTGGGTCCATCTAGGAAGTTAAATAGGGCCTCACTCTCACCCAAATTGCTATATGTAGCATTCGCTCAGAAAACTCCCGTATATAGTCAGGCATTGTCCCGCAATGGGTAAGCCTTGTGAGCTTCGATTAAGCCTCCTCATTGACATACTCGGGATAGAATTGTAGCTTAAAATTCTCTCAAAAAGCCTTAAAGTATCTATGGTTTAGCATCCATACCTTACATTGTCATACCTACAACACCACCATAACAAGGCTACGTCTGTCAAGTACATCGAACCGATGCTTACCTTAAGGGAATCTTTCTCGATCTAATTGTATGAAAGTATTATTACACTTACCAAAAGGAATTTTTTAACCTCTTTGACATCTTTCATGCCTTTGAACCCTTTTGGCCTCAGAACATTTACTTGGTAGCTCGAAATCATTAGCACGCCACCACCCATGGCCACCTTACAACTCAAAAGCTTACTTTTGAGATTCTTAATCTCACCACGCATGGCTTACACTAAGGCTTCGAGGGCATCGTTCTTTTAGGGAAGCTCTCCCAATGCCTTCCTTATAGCCCCTAGTTTCTCCTCTCTAAGCTGCTCCTTAAGCTCATCTTGAGACTCCATCATGTCAGACTAGATCTTTTTAAGGGAGCCCTTGATGTCCTCCTCCCTCGTAATGACATCGCTTATAGAGGATTCGACCTTTGCCATCTAGCTTTAAAAAATCTTCATAAAGTCTTTTGAGCCTCTGTTTTTGCCATTTGTAGCACCTTGATTTTCTACCATGCAATCCTCTTACTCGCTTACCTTCTCAAACTCAGTTGCCATCTTTCACCACTACAGCGAGGGAACCGTTAGCTCTAATACCACATGGGTCAAGACTTTAGCTCCAGTCACGTACAACCTTATACTTGGTTTTTACGCCTTTGAGCCTAAGTTAGCCTTCGATCCTTACTTGGAGAGAGTTTGGCACACTCAGCCTAAACAAGCACAAAAGGAAGAGAGCACTTAGGAGAACATAAGAGAAATGGGAAAATCTGGAAGTCTATTACCCAAGAAAAGCTAGCTAGTGTGTACAAATAACGGAGGGAGCCTTTACTTATATAGGCAAGCCCCTTTTGATCCAACATTTATAATCAATCTTAATGGACGACCTATATCTATCCTCTAGAACTTTTTCAACTACCCTATTAAATGTTATTCAAGTGTGGAGAGTTATAGAGCTTTCAGAATCCAATCCCTTCTTCGAACTTCTAGAGTCTTATGAGATGTTCCGACAACATCGTGGCTTGGTTTTCTCGTGTTCACTCCATTCCAAACTTGTTGTTGTACTTTGGGTAGCTTTGCTCACGGGCTAACTGTGACTCAAGCTAGGTCTATTACCTACTTGGTCCTTAAGTATGTCTATTTTAAAGCTTTCTGTATTGTTAATATTTTAATAATTACTATTAAATTTATCAATATAGCTATATTTATCATGAATGTGTATTTTTTAATAGATATGATGTATGTATATGTATGTGTATATGTATAATAAAAGGTAAACTACACCAAGGTCACTAAACTATTAGTAACTTTATGTTTCGGTTATCCAACTTCAAAAAGTTACAAAATGGTCATTGCATTGTTCAAAAGTTTTTATTGAAGTTATCTAGCTGTTAAAATCACTATTGTATGGTTTTCTTTGTTTGCATTACCTGCATCAATCGAAAGCTCTCCTTCCTCTTCTCTTCTACTGTTCAATTTTTTTTACTAAAATGCCTTTGAATGTCACTAATATGTGAACCAAAATTCAAACAACTTTCTTCTCTGATCTCCAAAACTAACCGTTAGATCGACTTGGATCTAAGGTATGTTCTTCCACTTGTCGATCAGCACTGATCCACCGTATCGAGCGTTGAATCATGGCTTCGAGCTCGCTAGTTAGACTTTAAAAAAAAAACTTAAAACCCTAGTGACTTAAATAATAACTTTTGAATAGTTTAGTGACTTGAATGAAAACTTTTCAATAGTTTAGTGACCATTTTGTGAGTTTGTGAGGTTGAGTGACTAAACATAAACTTACTAATAGTTTAATGACATTAAATGTAGTTTACCTGACAATAAAAGGGGACTAGGTTTAAGATGCAACTTTGAACATCTTCAAGCAGTAAATCATCATAATGCTTATGAAAAAAACTAAGAAACAATTATCTTCCAAACTCTATACAATACGACAAAACCAGCCAAGAAAACACAATCTTCCTTGTGAAAATTGGACAACTAAGCGTGTGCGGGGAGGGACAAAATCTGCTATCATCTAATTTGTTGGGTCGCATTTTATTCCAACAAACATAAAATGACAAATGGACAAAAACTCAATATCTGAAGGTGACTTGGTCGGCCGATTCATATGTTTTTGGCAACTGTCACAGAAATGACTTTGCATCTTTTTCCTCGTTGGATTATGGGGCTTTTCGGATTTTATTATTTTAGTGAAGAAAGAGAGCAAGATAGTGTTGTCACCTGACTAAAGACAACTCCATGAATGTTTCCCAAGTCATATGTTGAGCACCAGTGGTTTGGTTTGGTTGGATGTTTATTAATCATACACTCGTGTGCATGTCCTGCTTGATCCGACGGTTGTAATGAAGTCAATTATTGAGGATTCATAAGTTGGTAGCCCTAGGATTGCTCGCTGGCACCCCAAAGTATACTTGGCTAATTGTGCTAGTTTTATTATTGCCAAATCAGTTTTGGCTGGAAAGAAGCTTGCTTTAAGCCAATGCTTTATTTTGTCAAGATTTGGTATAATAAAATATTAGGAACAACTAAGAAGGATTTATATATGATAGTACAAGTTTAAAATAATGTTTTGACAATTGGCATAATTATAAATCAAGTCAAATTTAATAGGGCTAAGTAACAATTGGACGGCTTGGATCCAAGAAAACAAAATGAAAGCAATAGCAGCCGATGAGAAAATGAAAGGCTACGGGGTCATCTATAAGAAAATGCCAATTTTCTATTGCTTGCAAGCCCTTCGGCTTCCAATTGGGCTGAAGGGCCACAATATCTATAGTCGGATTTTGACATTTCTAGAGCGTAGACTAGAATCACATGGATGATGCCGATTAGGGAAATTAGCAGCTTGATTTCAAAAGAAAATCCCACTACGTTATATATGATTTCTTTTCCTCCAAAAAAAGGAAAGGAAATTACTCCGTACATATACATAAATGTTCCAGCTGCATCAGCAACATAAGCCTAAAGTCAGACATATGTCACATATCTAAATATTTAGGTTTAATACTTTTTTCTTCTTTTTGTATTATAGTTAAATTATCACTTTGATACATGTATTATTTTTTTTCAATTTGACCTTTGTACTTTATTTTTATTATCAATTCAGCTCCTATATTTTAACTCTATAATCCGCATTACCCCAAATCAATTTTTCGTTAAAAAAATTAAACCAACAAATGACATGTTACCATAGGTTAAAAAAGAAAAATGTTCACTTAAAAATTTTAAAAAATATAAAAAAAACTTTACAAAATCATTACAAATCCCAAATAATCATAAAAATAAAAAAATCCAAAAAAATTATTAAAAATATAAAATTATAAAAACTAAAAACACAATCTCTTTTTCAAAATTATAAAAATATTTTTAAAAATTATACGTATGCGAAACTTCAACAAAACAAAATAGAAAATTTGTTTGAGTAGAACTTTAGTTTAGAAAATCTTATAATTTTATGAAAAATTTTAAGAATTTTATGTTTTTTCATAAAACTTTAGGGTTTTTTTTTCTTTTTGCATTCTATGAATTTTAAATATTTTTAAGGAATTTTGAGTTTTTTTAAGTAAGAAAAACCATAAAACGTTAAAAAAATCACAAAATTCTAAAATTTTCTTAAAAAAAACCTAAAATTCCAAAAAAAAAAAAACTTAAATTTTTTGAAGTATCGAATACTTATAAATTTTAAAAATATTTTTTTTAATTTCCAAAAATAGATTATGATTTTTTTTTAGTTTTTACAATTTTCCAAATGCTTTTTTTTGGTCTTTTATGATTTTTTAGATTTTTATTGATATTTCTATTTATTTAATTTTAAGTACTTGTTTTTTACTATTTTTGATACGTGGTAGCGTGTCATTGGTTAATTTAATTTTTTGACAAAAAATTTGATTAAGGGTAACAACTTGTACAAAATAAAAGTATAGGGGCCAAAAGAGGTATTAAGCCAAATATTTAATAAAAATGGAGGGAAATGTTATAAAACTAAAAAGAAATATTGAATGAACAAGAGAGAAGAACAAAAAATGAAAGGATGATTCAATTTTCACATTGACATCTAATAAGCTTGTACGTGCCCTCTATTTATTAGGCTTCAAAGACCATAAGTTACAAAACATTAAGGACCAACATTAAGGCACCTTATAAATGATTTAGGGGTTACATGATAATGAATTCAGGGGTTACGAACATTCATCTTTTAGGAGTTACAATAGGATAAATTTGTGGGGGTTATGGACATCCATTTATCAATGGATTTACAACACTCCCCCTTGGATGTCCATCAATGAGAATGCGTCTCTTTAAAATCTTAGTAGAAAAAATCTTATGTGATAAAACCCTAATGAAGAAAAAAGAGTGCACAATCTTCTATTACAAACTGCCTCGTTAAAAATCTTTACCAAAAGAACTCAGTGGGACAAAACCTTAGTTAAAGGAAAAGAGTACAACATGTTTTAGACACCTTCTAATGGCAACATCGCATTACATCTTTGAGTCGTCGCATTCAATCTTGTATACTAGTCTTTCCAACATTGTGGTTGGCAATGTGTCACACCCCAATATTTTAGAAGTTAATTGAAATGATTAAGCAAGAAATAAGCTATAGGCTCAATTGCTAAGTGTTAGAGTCCCCTCCCTAAAGACCCAAGTTTGAGCCCCACCTTCCCCCTTTCATTTTCTTTTAATTTTCAAAAAGGATTCGGTAAAATTGCCTAAATGTTGCCCCTAGGTTTAGAAACCCTAGGTATATAACCAATTTTTTTCCTATTTTGATTTTTCACACTGCCTCTTCTCAAAATTCTAATAGAATTAGATTTCCACCATATTTTTCTTTTCTTTCCCTCTTCTTTGCACCATATTTTCATCCTTGGGTTGTTCATTCTTTTTCTTTCCTATATCAAATCACCCTCATTCAATTATTATCTATCGAAGGTTAGGTTGTTGTCAATAGCATCCGTAATATTTTCCAAAGGTCGGTAAGTACACTTCGTTTAAACAGTTAGATTTCGTATTTTTGTAATATTATTATCCGATGTTAATCTTTCGATTCGTGATCTATCGTAATTCAGTGTAGAAGATTAAACTAGTTTCGTACTTGAGGAGCTTTAATACTAGCAATTTTAGTATGTTTTATTTATGTTTTCTTAGTTAAGTTTAAATTCAATAAAATGTGCATTTTGAGTCTTTTATTGACTTTAGGGGCTAACTGAAGCCAAAAGGCGAGCTAACGTACTTAGTAAGTGTGTAGGAGACCATTCAAAGGCATAGGAACTTAAAGCTGGTCGCTATGTTGCAACACGAGGAGTTCGATGTCGCAACACAGGGAGTAGAATGCCAAGATTGTTAACTTGCCTTAGGTGTCGTGACATTGTAAAGGAATGTCATGACACACCCCTAAAGCTAGCCTTGAACCATGCATATTGCCTTCGATGTTGTAACACATGAACTAGGGTGTCGCGACATCAGTCTTATACAGGAAGCACTAAAAGCCAAGGGCATTTTGGTTGACACAAGGGAAATTAAAACACGAGAACGTTAGCTGACCTAGGGTTGAGGACCACAACAACCCTAACTCTATAAATAGGCTCTTAAAACACTTGTTGAAGGTCAAATTTTGGTATTCTAAGTTTTTCTTTGTAAATTTAGTCTTTAGTTTTTTTCTTTCCTTTAGGTTTTAGGATTATTTCAGTTCTTTTTTATTTTCTGTTCGTCCGAGAACACGAGTTGTAATTGTGATCAAACTATTATGGATTATGCGCTTTAATCAATACAATTAAGGATTCTCCTCAACCTTTCTCTTTATTTATTATTCATGCTTATCCTTATTATCAAGATTATTGTGTTTATGAGATCCACAAGGAACTAATCCTTTTATGGGGGATTAGTGAGTGGAGGTGTGATTAATTAATTCCTATGTAGGGTCTTCTTAACAGATTAGTTTTTTGGGAGAGAAAAAACTAAACCCTAGGCTTAGCAACCCTAGGAAGTCATTTAGGTGAAAATTAACCCAAAATGGGTATGGCCTATCTGTGAACACCTTAGCCTTGAACTGGTCTGGACTGTGAGGTCGAGAGATGAGTAGTTCTTACCGACTCGTTAGTTTAGTGGAAGATCGAGAAATCCTACTAAGGTAGCGACTAGTTGACTGAATAAAAACCCAAAATAGGAATGAGTTATGGTCATCAAAGCGAGCTAACCACCCAAGCTTATATTTGATTAAGTTAGAATTCGATTTTCCAAAGTTTTTTTAAAATTCAATTTTCCAAAGTTTCTTTCATTCTTGTTATTTTTATTTCATTAGTTATAAAAATCCCAAAATATTTGTTTATATATTTTTTAGTATTATAATTCATTAGAACTACTAATTACTTCTATTTTCATTTAGTTTGACATTAATTTAGCACTCACCTCCCTTGGGTACGATCCTCGGAGTACTTACCTACTTCATTGTAACTATATTACAACTTGACCTGTATACTTGCAAACACTGCCTTAATTCCTTATCTTTTAGTTGTATTATTCATGCTCTGGACGTTGGTACATCCGGAGGCAGTCAAGTTGTTGGCACCATTGCTGGGGAGACAACACTACTAAATTGATTCTAATTTTTATGTTTAACAGAATGATTACGAAATTAATAAATTATATATACAAAATTTATTTTTTATTTTTACTAACGTTATTGTTTTACTTTGTGGTTTTAGCGTCTAACTTGTAGTAGTGGAACACCCATAGAGCTAACCACTAATCTAGAAAAACTAATACATAGGAATCGTTGATAGCAACAACATATCTAGAATCAGCCGGCTGTTGTAGGCAATCCACCACACGAGAACCCGCTATTCGACAACATTAATGAAGCTAACCCACAAGACTTACCACCAACAGCACTATTTGAAAGAACCCTAAGAGATTATGCATTGCCAAATCTAGACATGGTTCAGAGAAGCATCACAAGGCCAACCATTAAGGCTAATAACTTTGAGATAAAACCAGCTATATACAGATGATCTAGAACAATTTGCAATTTCGAGGCACAATGACGGAGGACTCAAATAAACTTTTAAAATGGTTCCTTCAGCTTTGTGATACATTTAAATATAATGCAGTCACCAATAACGCTATTCATCTTTGGCTGTTTCCCTTCTCCTTAATTGATAACACTTTATCTTGGTTAGACTCATAGACACCAGGATTTATCACAACATGGGACAAACTCGTAGGAAAATTCTTACAAAAGTTCTTCCCTATTAGCAAAATGGTCCAATGGATAAGGGAGATTGCAACGTTCAAAGAATTTGAAAGAGAAAGTTTTCATGAAGCTTGGGAATGCTTTAAAACATTGATCCAGAGATGCCCACACCATGGATTACCCGAGTGGCTAAAACTGTAAATTTTCTATAACGAGTTGGATGCATATGCATGATCAGGACTGGATGGAGCCGTAGGGGAGCCCTTATGAACATAACATATGAAGATATGTATGAATTAATATAAAATATGGAAATGAATTCCTACTAGTGGCCAACTGAACATTACACATATGGCCAAAAATCGTTAACGTCAAAGTTGTCTAGGAAGATGATAGATATAAACAAATTGTGGACAGACTCAACCGTATAGAGTCCTCGACTAGTGCATCATCAATATATGGAGGAGATAAACCTCTCTTCCATTATATCAACAACCCAACCGAGCATTTGACTTATATCAGGAATAGGGGTGGAAAGCTTTATTCAAATACTTATAATTCCGAATGGAGAGACCGCCCAAACTTGAGATGGGGCAGAAACAAAGGAAGAGGTAACAATTCTAACCAAATTAAAAATGCTAATTATCAACCTCCTCATTTACAGAAGCCTCAAGAAAGGGCCAGCCCAAATGACCACACTGTATGTGGTCAACGCTTGGATCGGATCAAGGGGGAAATGCAGTCAATGATAATTGAAGTAAAACAGGTGTAATCTGAGTGCACAAACACTATCAAAACATTAACTAAGTTGGAAAATTAGATGAGTGTTAAGTTCAATTTTGAGCTTAACTTATTCAATTAAATTATTAAATTGTTGATTAATTTTTGGTTAATTAAGTTATAATTTTGCCTAAATTGATTAAATACCTTCTATGCCGTGTTAATTTAATTCTAACCCAAATTCAATTATTTAATTTTAATTTTATTTCATGTGCAGGTAGGGAACATTTTGATGCCCGTTTAAGCTCAATTTTGGAAGTCAATCTGCATGAATAAAACTGCCGAATGATGATCATATGCAGGCTAAATTAACATTGAGGACAACATTCGGTCCAATAAAAAGCAGCAGGCCGAATGAATTAAACAAACAATGGAGGAGCAGTCGGTCCAATTGGAAGCCAAACATGCGACAAAATTAAGAAGGGAATTATTATTTCCTTCTTGTCAAGCAGTGGCCGACTCTAGTTTAATCAATTAGAAGCCAAATCAGCTTTGAAGAGTTAAATTAAAACTCTACTAAGCTGAAGCTATTTTCATGCGACGGGTGAGGCTAAGAAAAAGAGGGATAAGATCGAATTTAATTTTGAATTGTGGGAGGTTATTATCCCATAAATAGAGATGACAGCAGCTGAAAAGAGTGTGGAGAAAAACAGAGAAAAAAATACAGCAGCGTGGCAGCAAGCAGAATTTTCTAAGAAACTCTGCCTTCCGAGAACCAGTTTGTAATTCATGTTCTCTCCATTGGATTCGTGTTCTATTTTATTAGCTATGAGTGGCTAGTTTATTTAAGCTTAGTTTGACACTTATGAAACCGGGCACAAGTGATTTGAAATCTATTTTGTTCTAAAATTGAATTTGGCACTCTTGAATTTTTTGATTTTATCTTTCAAGGAATTTTTTTCTAATTCAATTGGAGTGATCACCTAATTAATTTGGGAATTTTTCTTATAATCATTTAAGTGCAAATGGAGAAATCGAATTTCTCAATTATACTTAGAACTAGTGATAATTAATTGGCCGCAGCTAATTAAGACAACTTCGGATTTAATCTTAGAAGCCGCTGGTGGATTTTATTTGGTTAAGGCAAGGCGAAGTCTCTAAAACTCTAAAATTCCTTTAACAAAGTCGACTTAAAGATAATTAAAGGAAGATTTCAATCATGAACGTTCTCTAATTGAATAATTTACTGGGGATAAGAAATTGCTTCGTAAGTGATTTTTTTTCAGCCTTGCTGCTAATTTGATTTCTTAGCTTAATTTCAGGTTTCAAAGGACTTGTGCTGGGTGGATTAAGGCGTCAAATACTAAGCATTATTCTTCTCTTGATATTTTCTCCTCAGCAGTTTTAATCCAAGTCAGAGTTTATTTGTTTCTTGAAGACTATATTTAGCAACCGTAAAACATAAACCCCCCATTTATTCTTTTCTTTTCTTTCGCATGCCTTTTACATCACTTCAATTTTAAATCACTTCAAATTGATTTGATGCAAGCTTCCTCGTGGGACGATTCCCTATTTACATTGTATTACTAGTGAATGTTGGTTGAGTAAGTGAATTTAATTTGGCAGATGTAAACGACAGCTACCAAATTTTGGCGCCGTTGCCAGGGACGTGACATAGTCAAATTTATTTGATTTTCAAAACTTATTTTGTTTTCTTGTTTTTGTCTGTGCAGGTAGATTAGTTCCTTTAGTATATGTTATTAAAGAGTGGAAGACGAACATCGAAAGATCCTGTTAACATCACTGATCGGCAAGCCGATCATTCCAACCCCCACGTTGAACCTAACGTTTCAGAGGATTCCGACATGGTTAACCAGACCTTGAAGCAATTGGCTTCTCCTAACTTGGCTGCGCAACCACCATCTATCACGTATCCTGCTCTTGATAGGCCATTAAAGCTTAATTCGGGATTCCTGAATTTGTTTCCAAAATTCAATGGGTTACCAGGTGAGGACCCTTACCGTCATATTAATGAATTTCTAATTACTTGTTCAACTATGCAGCCAGATGGCATTGAAGAGGAACAAATCAAGCTCCGAGCCTTCCCTTTCTCGTTACAAGGTTTGGCGAAGGACTGGTTATATTACATGCCACCAGGTTCATTCACAACTTGGATAGGGTTGCATAAGGCTTTCCTTGAGAAGTATTTTTCGGCATCAAGAATAGGGTCAATCAGGAAGGAAATTTGTGGAATTAAGCAACTGGTAGGTGAGTCATTATATGAGTACTGGGAATGGTTTAAACAACTATGTGCAAGTTGTCCACAGCATCAGATTAGTGAGTAGCTCTTAGTGCAATATTTTTATGAAGGGTTGACACCACAAGATCGAGGGATGATTGATACAGCGAGTGGAGGTGCATTGGTTGATAAAACTCCTGAGCAAGCCCGAAATTTGATCGCTAATATGGCGCAGAATACACAGCAATTTGGTCTCAGAAGGTCCGACTTGGGTAAACGAATGGATGAGGGCCAGTCGAGTATGATGGAGGCTCAGTTAGCTAATGTAACGGCTATGGTAAGTAAATTGATGACTGGAGGTAATGCAAAAGCTTCATTATGTGGCATTTGTTGTTTGGAAGGACATACCATAGATATGTGTCCAACATTACAGTAAGGGGAAGCTAATGCCGTCTTTCCAAATTAGAGAAGGTATGATCCATACTCAGCTACCTATAATGAGGGATGGAGAGACCACCCCAATCTTCGATATCAAAACCGAGCCACACCTCCGGGATTCGAGCAGTAAAGTTCTCAATAATATAATTCGTCACAGCAACAACCCAGCCATCAAAATCTTAGTGCTGAAACTAAGATCCATGCCATGCTTGAACAAATGATGAAAATGATGGCTGACCAAAAGAAGGAAACCGATGGAAGATTTCAGTCCTTGGAATTGACAGTGAAGCAATTGCAAACCAGAGCCTCGTCAACCAACGTTAATCTTGGGAACTTGCAAGCACAGGTTAATAATCGGTTACCGTCACAGCCTGTGGCAAATCCGAGGGATAATGTCAGTGCTATAACCTTGCGAAATGGGAAGGAGTTGAGATCGATACTAAAGAAGGTCCAAAACAGCAATGAGGAAGGCGAAACTGAGGTAAGAAAGGTCTGATTTAGTGATATTGAAGAGGAAAATTTAGCCTTGCCGAAGGCAGATTTACAACCGTCGCAAGCAGCTCCAAAGGAAGTAGGGAAATCACGTTTACAACAATCCACTGCTTCGCATGATGCCACAAATTTTGAGCAGGAAATGAGAGTTCCCGAGCTTAGAGCACAAGCAGGCCAGAACGACAATAACCAACCTCGGTCTTATCTGCCGAAGGCGCCATTTCCACAGCGTTTGAGGAAGGAAAAATCAGACAACGTCAATGTCAAAATTCTTGAGACTTTCCGTAAGGTACAAGTTAATATTCCATTGATTGATGCAATTAAACAGGTGCCTAGATATGCTAAGTTTTTAAAAGAATTGTGCACATCTAAAAGGAAATTAATTGGAAATGAGAAGATTAGCCTAGGCGAAAATGTCTCTGCGGTATTTCAAAAGAAACTTCCTATTAAATGTAAAGATCCTGGAATGTTTTTGATACCTTGTAAGATAGGAGACTTTAAACTCGATAGAGCTATGCTTGATTTGGGTGCTTCTATAAATGTCATGCCTAGGAGTATCTACGATAAAGTTCAATTAGGTGCATTAAAAGACACGGGCTGATAATACAACTTGCAGATAGAAGTAATGCCTATCCTGATGGTGTTTGAGAAGATGTTCTAGTGCAAGTGAATGAGTTAGTTTTTCCAGCTGATTTTTATATTTTAGACATGGGAGCTAGTGATAGCTCAGTTGATGTACCCTTACTTTTAGGTAGACCCTTCCTTAAGACAGCTAGAACGAAAATTGATGTGCATAAAGGGAATTTAACAATGGAATTTGATGGTGAGATAATTAAATTTAATATATTTGATGCTATGAGATATCCCACTGATATTAATTCTGTATTTACTCTTGATGTAATTGACAATTTTTGATATCGACAAGCAGGAATTTATCATTTCTGATTCTTTAATTGATTCAGTTTGTGCTTTAGACTCGCCCAAATTGACACGATTCAAGCCGATTCTCCCTAATCTTATGGTGACTGGTAAGCAAGTTCCTTCATTGATTTCACCACCTAAATTAGAGTTAAAAGAGCTACCCAAAAATTTGAAGTACATTTATTTGGGGGAAAATCAAACTCTACCATTGATAGTGTCGAATGCTTTAACCGAGATGCAAGAATCTAAGCTGCTTAGAGTTCTTAGGGAGCATAAGGAAGCCTTCGGTTGGACACTAGCCGACATTAAAGGACTTAGTACGACTTTGTGTACCCACAAGATAGCTTTGGAACCAGATTCAGTCCCCAAAAGAGACCCCCAACGCTGATTGAATCCACCAATGATGGAGGTAGTTAAGACTGAAATTTTGAAATGGTTGGAAGCCGATGTCATTTATCCTATAGCCGATTCAAAGTGGGTGAGTCCAATTCATGTTGTACCTAAGAAGGGAGGAACTAAAATTGTTACCAACAAAGAAGGGTTAGAGATTCCTACGAGAGTGCAGAATGGTTGGCGGGTTTGTATAGACTATAGGAAACTGAACAAAGCCACTAAAAAAGACCACTACCCCCTCCCATTCATGGATCAAATGTTAGAAAGGTTAGCTGGTCACTCACATTTTTGTTTTTTAGATGGCTATTAAAGATATTTACATGTACCCATCGCACCAGAGGATCAAGAGAATACCACCTTCATTTGTCTGTTTGGAACTTATGCCTTCAAAAGAATGCCTTTCAGATTGTGCAATGCACCTGCCACTTTTCAAAGAGGTATAACGAGCATATTTTCAGATTTTATTTCACATTTAATGGAGGTGTTCATGGATGATTTTACTATTTATGGTGATTCATTTGATCAGTGTTTGTGTTAGTTCTTAGACGTTGTATTGAGACTAACCTGATATTGAATTTTGAGAAATGTCATCTCATGGTTGAAAAGGGTGTAGTATTGGGGCATGTCATCTCAGCTAAAGGTTTAGAAGTCGACCAAGCCAAAGTTGAGGTAATTAAAAATCTACCTTATCCAGGTACTGTGAAAGGAATTCGATCCTTCTTGGGTCATGTAGGTTTTTACCGTCGGTTCATCAAGAATTTTTCACAGATATCGTCACCTTTATGTGCATTGCTCGGTAAGGATGTCGCATTTGAATTTAATGAGAATTGCAAAAAATCTTTTGATGAATTGAAATTGAAATTGATCACGGCTCCTATCATTCAATGACTGAATTATGCATTACCTTTTGAGATTCTATGTGACGCAAGTGATAAGGCTGTTGGTGCGGCTTTAGGATAAAGAAATGGTAAGGAGTCTTATATTATCAGGTATGCGAGCGAGCTATTGAACCCAGCTCAATGCAATTATACCACGACCGAGAAAGAGCTCTATGCCATAGTTTTTGCCTTAGAAAAATTTAGAGCATACTTATTAGGAGTCAAAGTTGTTGGATTTTCTGATCATGGTGCTCTTAAATATTTGTTGCATAAAAAAGAAGCTAAGCCCCGATTAATAAAATGGATTTTGTTTTTGCAGGAATTTGACTTGGAAATTAAAGATAAGAAAGGTAAGGAGAACCTTGTGGCTGATCATTTGAGTAGGATAGAGACTGGAATTTTGAAGAATGAGCCAAGTGATTTATTTCCTGATGAGCGACTTTATAGTTTGTCTAGTGTTTTGCCATGGTATGCCGACATAGTGAACTACTTAGTGACTAAAGAGTTCCCTACGAATGCACCTAGACATTTAAGAGAAAAAATTAGAAGTCAAGCCCGATTTTACTTATGGGAAGGGCCATACCTTTGGCGATCTTGTAGTGATCAAATAATTAGACGTTGTGTCGATGATAGTGAGATAGATTTGGTGCTTAATTTTTGTCACTCTCGAGAAGGTGGAGGACATTTTGGGCCTAAGTGAACAGCTCACAAAATACTTGAGTGTGGGTTATTTTGGCCGACTATTCATAAAGATTCATATGCATTTTGTAAAACATGTGCATCATGTCAAAAAACCGGCAATTTAAGTAGCCGAAATCAAATACCATTACATAATTTTTATGTTTGTGATATATTTGATGTATGGGGTATTGATTTTATGGGGCCTTTTCCTTCTTCTTTCGGTTATCTATACATTCTTGTTTGTGTTGATTACTTGTCGAAATGGGTAGAAGCATTCCCAACTAGGGCCGATGATGCTAAAACTGTGGTGAAATGTCTTAAGACCAACATTTTAAATAGATATGGGGTACCAAGGGCTATAATTAGTGACAAGGGAACACATTTCTGTAATAGAACCTTAAAAACTTTATTTGCACAATTTGGTGTCACCCACAGAGTGTCGACAGCTTATCTCCCTCAAACCAATGGGCAAGCCGAGAGTAGTAACAAAGAGATCAAGGGAATTTTAGAGAAAATTGTTAAGCCCAATAGGAAGGATTGGAGTCAAAGGTTAGATGAAGCATTGTGGGCTGTTCGAACGGCTTACAAAACGCCAATTGGGATGTCGCCTTACAGGGTTGTTTTTGGGAAGGCGTATCATCTTCCTGTAGAGCTTGAACATAGGTCATTTTGGGTTGTTAAGCAATGGAATTTGGATTATAGTTTGGCAGGTGAAGAGCGCAAGTTGAAGCTGCAAGAATTAGAGGAGTTGCGTCTAGAGGCATATGGCAATTCGGTCATCTACAAAGGTAAGTCGAAGGCATTTTGTAACTCAAAGCTGATTCGCAAGGAGTTCAAGGTGGGGGAAAAGGTATTGCTATTTAATTCTAAACTTAAACTGTTTCCCGGTAAGTTAGAATCAAGGTGGCTTGGTCCATTTATAATAACCGAGGTGCATCATCATGGGGCAATCGAAATTAGGAGCCTCGAAACTAATAAAATTTTCAAAGTGAATGGTCACAGGTTGAAACATTTTCATGAAGGAGAGCAAGCAGCTTGGTTGGAGGAGATCAATCTTGAGGATCCATGAGAAATTGTGATGTCGAGCCACCGACTTAAAACAAAGGCGCTTGTGGGAGGCAACCCACATATTCAGGGACGTTTTCTTTACCATTATTGTTTCTTTCCATTAAGTTAATCTTAATTTTTAATTTTTCTTTTGCATTAGGGACAATGCAAACATTAAGTATGGGGGAGAATCAATTCATTGATTTTCTAACATACTTGATGCTTGCAACTTTCATGAATAAATCTTGACAAATTTCTTTTAGGAAAATATTTAAATAAGTTATGAAGATGTCTTTTCATGTATTCAAGTTGATTGGGGTGGTTGTATGTCGATTGGTTGGGTTAAATTTTGTTGTCAATTAATTGATTTTGGTTAGTGTTTTCTATAAAAAAAAATTTTAATCTGCTTAATTGATCAATTATGTGGTCCTTGTGAGGAATTTGAGCCTAGAGCGTAAGTTGGGACATCCATGCCAACTTGAGAGGTTATTATTCATTCATGTGTGATTATTGTTATTGGCTATCAATTACTCTAGAACTTGCTTTAGATCTTATTAAGGATAATAATACATTTGATTTTCATTAAATATGATTCAAGAGGCCATAGGAATTAAGCCACAAGTACTTTAAAAAAAAACCAACCTTGACATTATTCCAATTAGTTAGCCAATTTGAAGCCTTAATTTCCCATTTTTTATGTACCTCTAGAAATTAAGCCAAAGCCGAATCAACTCACCTTTTTAGGCTAGTTAATTCAGTCTGGAAGTTCATCCTGATTTCGACATATGCTGGCCAATTTTGGGTAATGTTTAGTTGGTAATAAAAGGCTGATTTTTGTGAAAAAGAACCAGCAAGTTACAGCCTTCCGAGTAAATTTAATGAATGTAGCGTTATGTGATCATAAGGGAATGGATCGGTTGAACCAAGGGACATGGAAACAATGAAAGGCTGATTGATTTAGTTATCTTCTTGAATTGTTGAAAGCAAAGAAAAAAGAAAAAAAAAAGAAGAAGAAGAGAGAATAAGAGAATTGACGACTCCCGGACGATTAACTAGTCTAAGGAAATTAGCTCCACCATCCAAAAAAATTCCTCCCGTCCACTACACATTACCTCGGCCCCATTACAACCTTAATTTGGCCTTAATTATATTTATGAGATCTTATGTATTATGTTAAGGTAAGATGGACAAGCAAGCCTATGGGGTTAATTACGGTTGATTTCAATTTGAGAACGTTGTACTAGCCTAAACACAATGAGTGAAGAGTGTTAATAATTTTATTCTTTTCAGCGAGAATTGATCAAAGAAGCGTGATTAATTTCCTTTATATTTTCCTCTCTTGAATAAACCAAAATCTAAATTGTTGATTTCGGAATTCTCCCAAGCATGAGCGAAGCAATAACTCTTTATTAGTCTTGATATTTCTGAAATTCTTCTTGATTTTTTTTAACTTGATTAATCAGGGACGATCAATAATTTAAGTATGGGGGAGTTTGTTAAGTTCAATTTTGAGCTTAACTTATTCAATTAAATTATTAAATTGTTGATTAATTTTTGGTTAATTAAGTTATAATTTTGCCTAAATTGATTAAATACCTTTATGCCGTGTTAATTTAATTGTACCCCAAATTCAATTATTTAATTTTAATTTTATTTCATGTGCATGTAGGGAACATTTTGATGCCCGTTTAAGCTCAACTTTGGAAGTCAATCTGCATGAATAAAACTGCCGAATGATGATCATATGCAGGCTAAATTAACATTGAGGACAACATTCGGTCCAATAAAAAGCAGCAGGCCGAATGAATTAAACAAACAATGGAGGAGCAGTCGGTCCAATTGGAAGCCAAACATGCGACAAAATTAAGAAGGGAATTATTATTTCCTTCTTGTCAAGCAGTGGCCGACTCTAGTTTAATCAATTAGAAGCCAAATCAGCTTTGAAGAGTTAAATTAAAACTCTACTAAGCTGAAGCTATTTTCATGCGACGGGTGAGGCTAAGAAAAAGAGGGATAAGATCGAATTTAATTCTGAATTGTGGGAGGTTATTATCCCATAAATAGAGATGACAGCAGCTGAAAAGAGTGTGGAGAAAAACAGAGAAAAAAATACAGCAGCGTGGCAGCAAGCAGAATTTTCTAAGAAACTTGACCAGCAACCCGATCAAGAAGCTGGAGTAGCAGCTAGTAAATTTGGCTAATTGGGAGAAGGGAAGTCGGACGATTTGAAGAACTCTGCCTTCCGAGAACCAGTTTGTAATTCATGTTCTCTCCATTGGATTCGTGTTCTGTTTTATTAGCTATGAGTGGCTAGTTTATTTAAGCTTAGTTTGACACTTATGAAACTGGGCACAAGTGATTTGAAATCTATTTTGTTCTAAAATCGAATTTGGCACTCTTGAATTGTTTGATTTTATCTTCCAAGGAATTTTTTCTAATTCAATTGGAGTGATCACCTAATTAATTTGGGAATTTTTCTTATAATCATTTAAGTGCAAATGGAGAAATCGAATTTCTCAATTATACTTAGAACTAGTGATAATTAATTGGCCGCAGCTAATTAAGACAACTTCGGATTTAATCTTAGAAGCCGCTGGTGGATTTTCTTTGGTTAAGGCAAGGCGAAGTCTCTAAAACTCTAAAATTCCTTTAACAAAGTCGACATAAAGATAATTAAAGGAAGATTTCAATCATGAACGTTCTCTAATTGAATAATTTACTAGGGATAAGAAATTGCTTCGTAAGTGATTTTTTTTCAGCCTTGCTGTTAATTTGATTTCTTAGCTTAATTTCAGGTTTCAAAGGACTTGTGCTGGGTGGATTAAGACATCAAATACTAAGCATTATTCTTCTCTTGATATTTTCTCCTCAGCAGTTTTAATCCGAGTCAGAGTTTATTTGTTTCTTGAAGACTATCTTTAGCAACCGTAAAACATAAACCCCCCATTTATTCTTTTCTTTTCTTTCGCATGCCTTTTACATCACTTCAATTTTAAATCACTTCAAATAGATTTGATGCAAGCTTCCTCGTGGGACGATTCCCTATTTACCCTGTATTACTAGTGAATGTTGGTTGAGTAAGTGAATTTAATTTGGCAGACGTAAACGACAGCTACCAATGAGCTAATTGATGAGTATGATGAGAGATATCAAAAGATAAATTGGCACAGGAATCCTAAGTAACACAGTGAATAGTCCTCGGATAGAAGAGAAGTAGCAGGTGAAAACAATCATGCTCCCTTCGAGCAAAGTACTAAGTATCCCGAAAAACTAGCTCACGAGGAGGCTAAGGAGGATTCTAAGGATCTTTAAGAAAATCCCCAAGATACTGAAACTGAACTAGAACTAGAGGAGGAAGTTGAACCAGTAACTGAGCTGGAAAACGAGTGAATCAAGGAACCTACACTGACAAGGGTACCATTCCCTTCACTTATTTAAATCCTTAAATGTTAACTTGCCTCTAATTGATTTAATTGAAAAAGTTCCTAAATACGCCAAATATTTGAAAGAAATTATGTTTAGGTGACATAAAATAAAAACAGAATACCAAGTTAACATAAGCACCTTATGTAGTGAGATTATATCAAAACATATGCTCCCAAAGCTAAAAGACCCGGGAAGTTTTACAATACCTATAGAGATAGCGGATATACATTTTAGCAAGGGTTTATGTGATTTAAAAGCCAATATTAATTTAATGCCCTTATCTATAAATAACAAACTCGGGTTAGGAGAGCTTAAAAATACTCAGATCACACTTCGGTTAGCTAATAGGCTTTCAGTACAATTGAAAGGAGTACTTGAAGATATGTTGGTCAAAGTGAGGAGCTTCACCATTCTAATTGATTTTATTATCCTATATTTTGACGAGAACTGTGAGATACCCATTCTATTGGGTAGACCATTTTTAGCAATGTCTAAGTCCACTATTGACTTGGAAAACAATGAATTAACTATGAGGATCAATGGTGAGACAAAAATTTTAAATGTGGTCACCAACAGAATAAGATAAATAGGGAAAAATTAGGGCGGCTATGTCTTGAAATATCTGTAAAAATCCTTAATTACCCTAAGCCAAGAAAGGTATTTTACGTAATCAGTGTAGGTACAAAAATCAAGTTCAAAGAACGGGAAAAGAGAAGTAAGATGGAATAGCACAATAGAGGAGCATCTATAGGCATGCTAATAGAGCTAACGGATGAATCTGGTAGCAAAACATGACATTCTTATTTAAACTTTCATTTTATGTATATTATTGTATTTCTAACTAACCAATAGTTTAGACATTGATTTTTATTAAATTTTTTTAATAGAAACCAAGACGCCCTGCAAATAGTAAGTTTGGAAGAAAACAGAGTTGGTGTCCCAACACAGCACCCTTGTGTCGCGACACCTCAACCAAAATCGAAAGAATTGAGAAAACTAACTCGATGTCGCGACACATCACTTTTGTCTTAAGAGGGCAATTTACCAAGGTTTTCAAAATTTCAGAGTGTGCCACGACATTGAATCCTGGTGTCGCGACATCGATATCCTGCCAAGGGTGTCGCGACACAAAACCCATGTGTCTCAACATCGCTGCAATTTTTGGAGGGTTGACCCAACCCGATCGCGTAACCCATCGAGTTGAAACTTATTTTAACCCAATTTTTAACTTTAAAACACGCCATTTTAAACCCTATAACACTTTTAACTTATCTTTAACCTTAATTTACTCTAAAAAAAAATTTCTTTAACACAAAACCACTCAAACCCTAAAACCCTTTTTCTACTAAAATTCCTATATTACTTGTAATTCTCTATATTCATTTGTGCAGGAAAGAATGGGAAACATCCAAAGGAACTACAAAAAGAAGCTTTTCAAGGAATCCAAAGAAATTAATCGAGGTTAAAGATTCCTAACTTAAAGTTTGTTGTTCCATTGAGGTTATTGTTTGTTATTTCATTAGTTTATGGCATAGGATATTGAATATGCCACAGAGGAAAGTTGGAAAAACTAATGAACCAAAATTGTCGACATTTCCAAACCATTCTAATTTCTAAAATTCAAATGTAGAGAAATATTTTGTCAAAATTCAAGGAAAAACATTTATTCAAGAATGAGGATTCGAACCATCGATGGTCTTGTGTCAAGAAATTTGGCCCTTGGTTCGATATCATAGATGGGAACGCTTTTATGTGATCCCAAAAGACTCTATTGTGGTCCCAATAGTCTAGAAATTTTATGCACCAAAGGCGTCACATGAGAAACAGTACCCGTTATAGGGAAGGAACTGAAAATCACCCTTCATGTTATTTGTGAATTTTAGAACAACATTAAAATACCCAATTATTCGTCAAATATGTTTGGCCCAATGCATCTTAAGCAATAAGAAGAGAAGTAGGAAAGTGAGTTAGGCATAAGCTAGAGAGGTTGGAGACTGATATGGAGGGGTCCAATCCTTCTCTGAGACAATGGTTGGGTAGTATGCAGCTGTGGCAATTGGCTCAATGTTTTGATGATGGGTACCGATATGGTCATATGACGACCAACTTCATTTATACCGTTAATTTTGTATTGAGGCGTATATGTCACTTGTAAATTTCATCATTTTTTTCAGCTACGTTTTACAGGCTAGTAACCTTGATGCCAAAAATGGGGTTGAAACAAGCAAAATAGATGGAGGCCAGACATGTGCACGTCGAAAATGTTAAGAACTCCATGGAAGACAACACTCAGAGGGCGAGTTCGATGAATGCAGAACTATATTCCCGGAACTTGGAAACTTTTCGGGTGACAGAGTGCATCGACCGTCGCTCAGGGATCTTGCCAAGGTTCTACGAAATTGATCTCTAAAATAGGCGGTGCGAGTGCGGGAGGTTCCAAACATTTCGGTACCCGTGTGTGCATGTGGTTGTAGTGTGTACAACATTTAATTTAAATGTCGACTAATATATCAATGATGTGTACACGCTTGAACGTACATTGCGTATTTAGGGTAACGAGTTCCCCGTATTGCGAGATGTATCGACATGAGAAGTGCCCTTACTTGCGTTTGAGATGTTTCTAAATAAGTCACTACGTAGGAAACGCAAAGGTCGACCGAAAATGACGAGTATTCGTGGTGACATGGGTATCAGAGAAGAGCTTGAACTAAAGGATTGCACCATATGAAGAATAACCAGCCATAATCGGAGCAAATGTCCTCATTGAAATGCTCATACTGGCTAATCTTTACGGTCCAGAGGAAATTAAATGATGTACTTGATGTTTTTTTATGGAAATGTAATTTGTTTTTATTTTTATTCAAAACCATTAGTGTTTAATTTTAGCTAAAGTCTTTACTGTTAAGCTTTTATTTAAAACTAACTTATATTTTTAATTAATTATAAACACATATATAACTTTTAATACATTAAAATGATATTATAAGTTATACAAAAAAGTTGTGGAATTATAAATCAATTAAACAAACATGACATAACACTTGAAATTTACAGGTATCAAAATTGGAATAAACCAGGAGAGGTATCATCAATTAGGGTGTAGCAATTTACGACCCTCCGTTGACAAGGTGGACGTTGGAGTGTATTGTACACATCAAGAAGACTAGGCACTGGATCAAATGTGGCCTAAGGTGGAGTGGAGTACATGGTATCATCGATAGGTGTTGATCCAAACATATCAAACATTATTGGTGATTGTGGTTGCTGGTAAGTTGAATTATAATCGCCCATCTCCGGGTGATATGCATTGCTCTGGAAGCCCTCCCCAAAAGCGTCAACACATTGGCCCGGTGAAGTGTCTGTGTTCGGAGGTTGGTCCTTCGGGTCAAGCTTCACCATAGGTTGACTTTCTTGTCTATAGTCATGATCCGGTACTACCATGACTTGCCCACCATATAAAAAAGGGCGCCCTCAGGCCATGTACCATTGTATGTATTCCTCCAAAGGACTGAAGCCAAACATAGAAGGGTGCATCTCAGGTCGCCTTTCGTACCGAGTGTTCCATAGTGCTATATAACGTTGATGTTCCACGACCCAATCCGCTCCGTCTTTACCTTTTTGGTCTTACCATGGACATCATCAAATCGTTGTGGAACGTCCAACATAAATTGTTTGCATCTAAATTGTCGCATGACTCGGTCGGTGTTGTACCACTTAACGGTTGAGAAGTTCAGCATCTGTATGTTAATGAACCACACATTTGCTTCGGCGTGAACCCACTATGGAATAAGGGTTGCAACGTTCGGTGATCCATAAAAACTACACAATATAATAGAATTGGTTAGTTAAACAAGTCAAGTAACATGATGCCATTAAATAAGTTAAATCAATGTTACTTAATTAAAATTATATATTCCTTTCTCTCCGACGGAGCCCTCTATCATCTTGCAGTAAATAATTAGTGTTTTGCTCGCGCCAATTCTCAGAGACGTGGTCCATCTGAAATCAGTTCAAGCAATCTGTTAGCACTTAATCCATTAAATATTATACACACTTATGAGTCGTTAAATGTTAAGTATAATTTTGTCTTGTCTTTACCTATTTATAAGTGGCTACGTATATGGTTGGTGCCTAACGGCAGCTAAAAACAGCATCCTAAACAGCGCCTAGAACTGTAGCAGTACCAAACAACCAACCATGTTATTTGCCTTGTGTTTTGACACTCGACAAAGCTCTCGGTACAATATCACCAACATTGTTGATCCCCAGCTGTAAGTACTAGCACGGTTGAAATCCTCCAATAGAGGCAAGTACATTAAGTAAACCCTATTAGATGTTGCATTCGGCATAAGTAACCTCTATTAGCTGCAGAATATAGGCTCGAGCAGTGCGCATCAACTCATTCTCAGTGCCGATGCTCAGTAAGTCATAGAAATTCGCTCTCAACCATGAGAATGTCCAGTTCATGAAGTTATGTTCCCCATCATTGGTGGACTATCCAAGCAATCTGTTACATACCACTGAAGGTTTCAACACTTTGCTTCGTCTTGTGACCACGTGGCCGTCAACTTGTATCCCAAGATGCATAGCGACGTCCTCCAATGTGATCGTGCATTTCCCGCACGACATATGTAAAGTGTGGGTCTTTGGGTGCCATCGTTCAACCAAGGCGGATATTAAGTCCGCCCTTAGGTCAAACCTCCGTATCAATGCAATGTCCCCAAATCCTGCCAACTGTAAGTAAGGCATGATCTGCTTGTTCCCGTGGTACTTTGGAAAATGGTTCCACGACCTCAATACTCGTTACCTATCTTGTATGGTAAAATTTTTAAAAAATATGATAAATCAAGTATCTATAAAATTAAAATTTATGGTAAATAAAAAATTTAATATCTCAATTAAGTATATATTAATATATATTTTAGATGAAATATGCATTTTTTTAGCATATTGGTGAAAGACTCGCTTCATATTTAAAGCTGAAATTAATTTTGGAATTTTTTATTTGATATTTTCTATTTTATTTTCACATTTTTCTACTATTGTTTTTTGAAGTTTTTCAGCATTTCTTTTACGCTACATTCAATATCATATATTTATATAAACAAAATCCAACAAATAATATTTTAATAAACTGTCATATAATAATATAATAATATATCAGTCCAAATTATTAGGTGTAATGCAAAGCCCAATAGTAACTGCAGTAATTTTATATTTGGAGGGCCGGCCCTTTCTAGGATTTGCATTTGCTACTACTTCTTTTATGTTGGAAAAGATTGATTATAAATCAAAATAGTATTGTTTTAAGGTGCTTAAATTAATATATATTGTTTTAATGTATGTAGCTATACGATACCCTACTATTACGTGGCATGCAAAAGCATAATGGTCACCTCCAACTATGTCCGATTTTTCAATTTCGTGAACTATTTAAATAATTTTAACCTTCTCTTTGGTTGCCAGTGTATATCATTTATTTACCCAACCCTATCTTGTTTTATCATTCCACATATTTAAATCAGTTGGCATTCTAAAACTTTTTGTGAAAACCTAAATTTTAGTGTTGTATCGGGCATTTCAAGCTATTACATCAAAATTAAATTTAATCTAAAACTCTACCTTTCTCCAATTGTGTACAACCGTCATAAAAAACCAAAATTTTTAAGTAAGTTTTTAATAAACATACACACTTTATAAATAAATATCATATATAAAATGCGAATAATTTGTTATTTAACAAATTTATTGTTTTATTGACCCTCGATGAAGTGTGATCCGCGTTTACTCAAGAAAACATTATGATATCTGTATTTTTTTTTTAAAATGTACATAAAACAAATATAATTAATTATTACATTACAATAACTACTTTTAATGTAATACATGCACATCATAATATATTTACATACCTTAATCGTATTTATTAACTCTTTTTTTCTCTTCTCTTCTTCTAATTCAAAACTCTAAGGGGGGACCAAAACGAGCCGCACCTCCCTTTTAAAAGAAGAAGCCGACTTCTCTTGTAATTTTTTTACATTAAACGATTAAAAAGAAAGGAAAGCCCCCTAACTAGTCACGTCTCTGACACGATGTGACCGGTCAATAAAATTTTTCATATTTATTTTTTGGTCCTATTATTTTTTATTGTTTTTAAAAATGCTTCAATATTTTTCTTTTTACAAATCAACCATTTCTCATTCTTTTTTAGCCAATTCCCTCTCCCAGTTTCTTTTTTTTTTCTTTCTCACTTTTTCTCAAACTTTCTTTATTTTTTGGTTCTCTATTTCTTGATTTATTTTAAAAATTCCCATTATCAAACGATTAATTCACATTACAGAAATGGTTTACATGAAAATTATTTTACATTGTCTACATTTCAAATAACTATCAATTTATATAATTCAAAAATTATATTTTATAAAATATAATTTTATATTTGCAATATTCCAAAATAATTTCACTTAACTTACAATATATAATTTTACAACACTATAACACCCTAACATTTGGGGTTAGAAGAATCAAGGGTTGTAGGATGAGTCAGTGGTTTTGGATAGATTTTACATTTGCTTTTGCATTTGAGAGATAATGATGAGCCTAGTGGTTCAGTGGTTAAGGTTTTGTATGTTCTCTGGTCTCGTGTTTGAGTCCCTATGTGTGCAAAGTAAAAATTATTTTAATCTTTGGCTTCAACACTAAAAAATCTGGTAGGTTATGGTTTTATTAAATTTGATTTAAGTTATTTTTATTTTTTTAATAAGTTGGTTTTAGAAAAACTATTTTTCCCAAAAAGAGGAAAAACATAGTTTCTTCACATTCCCTCTTTCCCCCTATCACGTAAGCCTTCCTCCTTCTCTCTTTCAATTTCAATTTTTTATTCTTTTGTCATTGCATGTTCTTTTTGTCAACATGTTCTGTGTGCTTTGATTCTTTTTATTCGTTCGTTTATGTTCTTGCTCATCAAGGCCTCAACACGGTCATGTGGCCCTAATTTTGCAATTTTTGCACCTTTTTGCAAATTGTTTCGTTTGGGTCCTCGAGTGATCCCTAACTCGTTTAAGCCTCTGTAAAAGTGGTTAGGACACCAATTCTTCTTGTGAAAGGTTTATTTAAGGGCATGTCACCCCTCGAAAGTGAATACGTGTATGCATTTATAAGATCTCATTTATTGTTCACATGAGTGCGTGTTTCTGTGTTATACTGAATTTGTAGTATGAAAATGTCTGGATGTGATAATTGGAAATTATGTATGTTGTCATTCCGTTATTCTGTATCCAAATACAAGTGTGTTCGATTCTGTGCATCTGCATTGATTCCATTATTCGGAATAATTATGTTCGATTTTGTATATCTGCATTGATTCTATATTTGGAAATTATTACAGCTAATTTTGAATATCTGTATTGTTTCGATTAATTACATTTGCATCTGTGGTTGGGATCTGAATACGAAGTGAAGGAAGTTTGATTTGGCAATTTAACTACATTATTTGAATTGGCGGTAAAGGCGCAATAATTAAAGTGGCAAACAACCACATAACGATGTGATTTGTTTGGATGGGTCCACCATAACCTAAAACTGGTGTGTAGAGGATGGAAGGGTCTAGGGAACCCTATTTGGTGTGATTGGAGGGACAAAGATGGTGTGTAGTGGTTGGATAGGTGGGATTTCATAGCGTTTGTTTTGTATCTGATTGTGTAATAAGCATACGTCTAATATTAATAATCGTGTACTGATTCGCTTATATAATGTGTATAGATATACTGAACTATTGAGATTTCTTTGTGTTTGATCATTCATTTAACACCGTTTATTTACGTTTGTTTTATAATCACACTGAGCATTCATAGCTCACTTATAACACCCCAAAATTTCTAATTTCGTTATTGTGAAAATATGATACAAATACCTGTCAGCTTTAGTGGTTATGAGTTCTGAAAGTGTTTGGGAGGTCCCAAGTTCAAGCCTTCGCTTGGGCAAATTTTGGTATTTTGAATGAATTAGGCATTACTCTTGTTCAGTAGGCTTTTATTTGATTGTTTGTAAAAATTTATCAGAATAGGCCTGCTGGTTTGGTGGTTAAGTAGAGTGGTAGTCTGTAGGAGGTCCTGTGTTTGAGTCCCTACGCAAGCAGGGGAATTAATTTTTTGCTTGAGGTGTGTGGCGTGGTGGAGTTCAAATTAAACTGGACTGCTGAGTAGTTGTGTTTTAGTGGGTTAATAGGGAGTGTTTTTAGGAGATAATTGGGGAGAAGTTATCAAAATAAGATTTTCTCCTTATTAGTTTTCTATTTTCTATTTTTTTTCTTTTCCCAACAAATTTTCTAACATTAGACTTTTGTTTCTATGTCGTGTTTTCTCCCTTCTTGTTCACTTTTGGTTTTTGTTCCCCTTTAGCCAAATCTTGTTTCTTCTCTTTCCCCTCTCTTTTCGTTTCTGTATTTTTTTTGCGCGTCACCTCTTTGGGTGCAACTTTTGACTTCATCGATTTCAGTAAGTGGAAACTTTCCCCTTAGTTATCGTATTTCGATTAGACAGTCAACAAAGGGTTCGTTTTACTCTCGTATAGGTGTTGTTCGAAGGTTTAAAGCATATATTCCAGGGTGTGGAGACGACTGGTTATCGGATTCATCGCGCTAAGTTTTTGAATCATCGTTGGTTTAGTTTCTCGAGTTTTATGTTGGGGATATTTCCTTGGTTGACGAATCAAGTGATTAATTAAGGGATATATTAGTCAAATATAGGTTTCTGAAGGCTCGGGTTATTTTGTACAGTGAATCAATACCAGATGTGTACCCGAAACGTAGAAAATGAGATTCGGCGAAAAGCTGAAATTGCTTGCTATTGAGAAATAAGAGAATTAAGAGAAAATGATACGAAAAATTGTAGATAAAGGAAATAAGGGTGTTATAAACTTGGAAATCAACATTCTGCACTAAAATAGTTTTGGACAGTAGCAGTAGTCTAGTTTTTAAAAATCATCAAAAATAGTAGAAATTAAGTTAGAGGTTGAATAAAATATGAAATTAAATTTTATTGAGTCTATTTTTTCGTGGAAGAAATAGTGTAAGTAATGAAATTGTAAGTTATGAGATATAATGACTTTTGTAAGACAAGGTCAGAATGGTTTTAGGTTCCCTTGTTCTGACTTTGGAAAATCATCAAAATTTATAGAAAAAAAATAATTAGAGGTTTAAATATATACGTTTAAATCCTTAATGAGTCTACTTTCAAGAGAAACAAATGGAAACATCATCAAAATTTAGTAGTAAGAAATAAATAATTTTTAGTAAGGAAAGATTGAAGCTGTCAAACAGTAGAATAGGAATAACTTTGAAGATTTTAATGTACTTATTTGGTAAACTATAAATTCTGAAAATTTTATGGTAGAAAGGTATTTGAGTTTAGTTTCAAAAACATCAAGCAGATCTTAATTTGGAATTCTGTAGCTCAAGTTATAAATAATTTAGTGACAATGACTCAAGTAGACAACTCTGAATGATCATATTAGTAAATAGTGGAAACATATATGAATACTTTGCTAGCATGGGTTACATTAAAAATGGATGACACGGCCAAGGCCAATTTGGGCCGAGTGGGCCACGCGGGTGTGTGGGCCCATTTTTACCGAAATGTTTCTAAGGTTGCACGAGTCATCCAAGTCGACTGTGAACCTACTGTAAGGTTGGTAAGAGCTACATAGACCCCAAAATGTGTGAAATTAACTAAATGATATTTGTACTGAGCATGTTAATATCTGAACTGAATATATGCACTGAAATTGCATAATAGCATATCATCCATGGTATATTGTATTGCTTTGGGCTGGGGGTTGTTATTTGGAGAAAGTGTACTGAAAGGCTTTAAGCCCAATTTACTGGCAGCTCAGCTGCAAACTACTGATTTGTGCCGCATTCGGTACTACTTGGAGTGTAGGGATGGGTGTGTTGATTATATCCCCACATGGAGTGTAAGGTTGGACAGAGATGGTGTGTAGAGGCTGGTTGGGTAGGATTTTGCTATTGCTTAACTGTTACTGCTACTGATACTGTGATGGGCTAAGGCCCAAACTGTCACTGATACTGAAAAGGGCTTAGGCCCATGACGGTTCAACTATGCACTGTGAATACTGATTGTTTGTTTGTTTCTGCGGGATTACACACTGAGTTTACGTAAACTCACCCTTTTTTTTTAAATGTACACAGGTAATCCCCAGACTTAGACGAATCAGTGCGACGGAGGACTCAGCGGTGACCACATTAATTTTAGACTTCATGATTTTCAATTACGATTTATGATTTGATTATTATTGATTATTTGGGTTGTAATTTAAGGACTCTCTGGGACTTTGGTTTTAAATTTTGGGTTTTTATTTATTTATTTTACTTTGTGGATTTATACCTGCTGGTCATAGGAAATTTGGTTTTCAAAAAGTTAAAGTATTTTCTAAACACATGATCACTTAAACTGTTTTATTATAGCTTCCGCAATGAGGGATGTTTCAAAACAAATGTGTTACATGAATGAAGACGACTTCCTAAGTTCTAACAAAAATTTACTAAAGACAATAACATGGAATGCTTTCATCATAACTATGAGGTTTCAAAAACACTATTGTGTGACATTGCCAGATACGACCATAACGTCTAGGCTGGATTTTGGGTGTTACATTTAGTTGTATCAGAGCCAGGTTACAAAACTCGACTGTGGATTATGGGTTTTAAATTTGGTCTTCGAAAAATTGGTTTTTAAATGATTTGAAATATTTATACTGAGTATGTGGTGCACCAAGTCTTCGGCTTCGATCCTGTAAGTGTTCTAAAACTGATATATGCTATGATATTCTAAAAATAATATCTGTTATGATATTTTGAAACTTGTGTAGGTAGTATACTGTGAAAACACTTTAGATAGTGTATATTGAGACTGTAGCAAAACAGATAGAGACTGCGATTTACGAAAATCACTCTGAATTACTGAAACTGTTTACATAAAACATCTGCTAGTGAATATTAAAACTGAAACAGTTGCATAGAAATTCGTAATATAGATAAATCTGAATAGACATGAGCACACGAGGTATTCGTGGACGTGGTATTCGAGGTTAAGGTAGAGGTCGTAGGGGGTTCGATCCGAGTCCTCTTCCCTGGGTAATAGACCGAATTTGGACACAAGTGAGACGCCAGTGTCGCTTGCTACTGAGACCGAGTCTCATGATCGCATGGATAGGGACAATACATTGTCCCAGGCTGTGTTGAGAATATTGGAGAGGGTCATTGGGCATAATACTGGATCTGTGGGCCGTGGGTCGATTATGGAACGACTCTGATTCAATATAGCTGAG
This sequence comes from Gossypium hirsutum, assembly GCF_007990345.1. Lineage (NCBI taxonomy): Eukaryota > Viridiplantae > Streptophyta > Magnoliopsida > Malvales > Malvaceae > Gossypium > Gossypium hirsutum. The sequence goes on along the minus strand of NC_053449.1, from coordinate 18,449,932 downwards.
CTCTTCAAGGGTGTCACTGGGGTCACCTCTAATGTGGATAAGTACTGGATTGAGGCCACAGAGAGGATCATGGATGACCTAGACTGCATTTTCGAAAAGAAATTAAAGGGTGCAGTCTTGCTGTTGCGTGATAAGGGTTATCAGTGGTGGCTTACTGTTAAGGAGGGCACTCAACCCGAACATCTGACCTGGGAGTTCTTTAGGACCGTTTTCCAAGGGAAGCATGTGGGAGCTAGTTATGTGGATACCTGTAGGAGGGAGTTCCTGAATCTAACACAGAAAGATCGATTAGTGGCCGAGTACAAGGCCAAATTTCTACGACTGAGTCGCTATGCGCGAGGTATGGTGGCGACTGAGTATGTGCGTTGTGTTTGCTTTGAGGATGGCCTCAGAGATAATTTGAGAGTCCTAATAGCTCAACATAGGAAGCGTGATTTTTCTTCACTGGTTGAGTAGTCGAAGATCACCAAGGAGGTTAAGCGCACTAAGCGCCAAAACCGCGATAAGGACAGAGGTAGGAACAAGATGGATTCGAAGCCCTCCAGTTTTGTGAAGAGGCCCAAAAAAGACCAGAACTGATGGGTCAGTTAAGCTGGGCCCCTTGTTACAACTACGAGACTGCAGCTATGTGTCGATTGTGGTAGACGCCATCAGGGCGAGTGTTGGAGAAGGACTGGGGCATACTTGCGGTGTGGGTCATTGGACCAGCGTATTAGGGAGTGTCTATTGAGGGCTGATCGGATGCAAGCTCCGGATAGTGGTATGGCATAGCATAGAGGGTCGTGGGCAAAGAGCACTGGGTAGAGGTGCTGGACAGGCTGAGGCGAGACAGCCAGCCCTAGTTTATGCTACTTGTCGCCGAGGGGATAGAGATGCTCTAGACGTATCTGGAAACATATCTGGAAACTTGCTTTGATAGACATAGGGTCTACTCACTCATACATAAACATATCTGGAAACTTGGGCATTCCGATTGAGAGTACTTCTAGTGAGGTGGCTGTGCTGAGCTCGCTGGGGCAATCTGTTAGAGTTAGCAAACTATACAGGGATGTTTCTTTAGAGGTTCAAGGGACGGTATTACTAGTTGATTTGATGGAGCTTCCGTTTGGGGAGTTCGATATGATATTGGGGATGGACTGGTTGGTTAAGTATCGTGTGAGTTTGGATTGTGGAACTAAAAGGGTCGTATTGAGAACTTTGGATGGTAATGAAGTAGTTGTGATTAGGGAACGTCAGAATTACTTGGGTAACGTGATCTTTGCACTGGTAGCTGAGAAACTAGTTCGCAAGGGATGTGAGACGTATTTTACCTACATAAGTGTTTCCGCTTCTAGGGACTCTACTATGAAGGACATCAGACTTGTGAGGGATTTTCTGAACGTCTTTTCTGATGAGCTACCGGGTTTACCTCTGAATCGAGAAATGGAGTTTGAGATTGAGCTTTTCCCTGGTACAGCTCCGGTGTCTATCGTTCACTATCGAATAGCACCGAAGGAGCTTACAGAGCTTAAGGCTCAAATTCAGGAGTTATTGGATCGTAGGTTCATCTGTCCTAATATATCCCCGTGGGGAGCATCGGTACTATTTGTTAAGAAAAATGATGGATCCATGAGGATGTGTATCGACTACCGACAATTAAATAAGTTGACTATTAAGAACAAGTATCCACTTTCAGGGATTGATGATTTGTTTGACCAGTTCCGGGGGGCGTCTGTGTTTTCCAAAATTGACTTGTATTCTATGTATCATCAATTGAGAGTTAAGGAGGCTGATCTGCAGAAGACAGCAATTAGGACTTGTTAAGGTCACTACGAGTTCCTAGTGATGCCATTTAGATTGACTAATGCACCGATGGCTTTTATAGATCTGATGAACCGAGTATTTCAACCCTACTTGAATCAATTTGTAGTGGTGTTCATCGATGAAATATTGGTTTATTCGAGGACTGAGGATGAGTATGACGAGTACCTTAGGTTTATTCTTCAGATTTTGAGGGAAAAACAGCTCTATGCTAAGTTCAGCAAGTGCGAAATTTGGTTATGTGAAGTAACATTTCTGGGTCATGTGGTGTCTGCTGAGGGGATTCGAGTCGATCTTCGAAAAATTGAGGCTGTATTGGATTGGAAGCAGCTTAAGAATGTGTCTGAGATTCGCAACCTTTTGAGGTTGGCCGGTTATTACCGACGATTTGTGGAAGGATTTTCACTGATCGCAGCACTCTTGACTAAGCTGCTACGTAAAGGTCTATTGTTTGACTGGACTAATACGCAGCAAAAGAGCTTTGAGAAGCTTAAAACTGTATTGACTGAGGCTCCTATTTTGGTACAGCTTAAACATGGAAAAGAGTTCACGGTTTATAGTGATGCATCACATATCAGCTTGGCATGTGTCTTGATGCAGGATGATAAGGTGGTTGCATTTTCATCTCGTCAGCTTAAGACACATGGGGCGAATTATCCGACGCACAATTTGGAGTTGGCCACTGTAGTCTTTGCATTGAAAATTTGGAGACATTATCTGTATGGTGAGAAGTGTATGATCTACACTAATCACAAAAGCATCAAGTATCTTCTTAGTCAGAAGGAGCTGAATCTAAGACAGCGAAGATGGGTTGAGCTGCTTAAGGATTACGACTGTACCATTGAGTACCATCCTGGCAAGGCCAATGTGGTGGCCGATGCGCTGAGCTGTAGGGCTATGACTGATCTGAGAGCGATGTTCGCTCGACTTAGCCTATTCGATGATGGAAGTCTGTTGGCAAAACTTTAGGTCAAACCGACATGGATTGAACAGATTCGAGTTAAATAGTTGGGGGATAGGTCTCTTAGGTTGCGTTTTTGTCAGGTTGAGAATGGTTGCACTACTGACTTTGGGATAAACAGTGATGGGGTACTTTGTTTCCGAGGTCGAATTTGTGTATCGAATGGTGAGGATTTAAGGTAGACGATTCTGAGAGAGGCGGATGGTAGTCCTTATGCTATATATCCTAGTGGGAACAAGATGTACCGAGATCTTCAGGAATTATATTGGTGGCCAGGGTGCGTAAGGTTACTAACTTCGTTGCTCGCTGTTTTACTTGTCAGCAGGTTAAGGCTAAGTATCAATTACCTTCGGGTTTGCTACAGCTGGTTAAGATACCGTTATGGAAATAAGAGTGGGTAATGATGGGCCTCGTTAGTGGGTTGTCTCTAACATCCACTAAGAAGGATTCTATCTGGGTCATCATGGATCGATTGACCAAGTCTGCTCACTTCATCCAGTAAGTATAGACTTTTCTCTTTAGAAATTAGCTAAGCTCTACATATCGAAAATAGTGAGACTGCATGGGGTACCTGTCTCGACCATTTCTGATAGGGATCCTTGTTTCACGTCTTAGTTCTGGAAGAAGCTTCAAGAGGCTCTGGGTTCAAGATTAGGCATCAGTACTGCTTTCCATCTTCAAACAGATTGTCAGTCGGAGAGGGTGATTCAGATATTGGGGGACATGTTGATGAACTGTGTTATTGATTTTCGAGGCAGTTGGCAGGAGTACTTGCTATTAGCGGAGTTTGCCTACAATAATAGCTTCTAGTCTAACGTCCAGATGGCACTTTACGAGGCACTATACGGTTGTAAGTGTCGTACTCCTGTATGTTGGACTGAGTTGGGTGAGCAGCGTGTTCTGGGTTCTGAGTTGGTCTCTGAGACAGAGGATAAGGTTAGATTGGTTCGAGATTGTTTGAAAGCGACTTTTGACAGACAGAAAACTTATGCAGATTTGAAGAGGTGTGAGATTGAGTATTCTGTGGGGGACTTAGTTTTTCTCAAGGCCTCACCAAGAAAAAAGGTTCTGAGGTTCGGTCGCAAGGGCAAGCTGAGCCCTCGATTTATTAGACCTTACCACATTTTGAAACGTGTGGGACCTGTCGCTTTTCATTTGGAGTTACCTCCGGAGTTGGACCGCATTCATGATGTATTTCACGTTTCGATGTTGAGGTGCTACCGCTTTGATCCCACGCATGTTTTTTCTGTTGAGGAGATTAAGGTTAGGCCAAACTTGACCTTTCGAGGAGGAACCGGTTCAGATTCTAGAGCGTGATGTAAAGCTCCTTCGAAAAAAGTCCATTCCCTTAGTGAAGGTTCTATGGCGTAATCATAGCACTGTGGAGGCCACGTGGGAGCCTGAGGATGCGATGCATCAGCAGTATCCTCACCTATTCTGATCAGGTAAATTTTGAGGACGAAATTTTCTTTTAGGGGGGTAGAATTGTAATGCCCCAAAATTTTTAATTTTGTTATTGTGAAAATATGACTCAAATACCAGTCAGCTTTAGTGGTTATGAGTTCTGGGAGTATTTGGGAGGTCTCAAGTTCAAGCCTTCGCTTGGGCAAATTTTGGTATTTTGAATGAATTAGGCCTTACTCTTATTCAGTAGGCTTTTATTTGATTGTTCGTAAAAATTTATCAGAATGGGTCTGCTGGTCTGGTGGTTAAGCAGGGTGGTAGTGTGTAGGAGGTCTTGTGTTTGAGTCTCTACGCAAACAGGGGAATTAATTTTTGTTTGAGGTGTGTAGCGTGGTGGAGTTCAAATTAAACTGGACTACTGAGTAGTTGTGTTTTAGTGGGTTAATAGGGAGTGTTTTTAGGAGATAATTGGTGAGAAGTTATCAAAATAAGATTTTCTCCTTATCAATTTTCTATTTTCTATTTTTCTTTTCCAAACAAATTTTCTGACGTTAGACTTTTGTTTCTCTGCCGTGTTATCTCCCTTCCTGTTCACTTTTGGTTTTTGTTCCCCTTTGGCCAAATCCTGTTTCTTCTATTTCCCCTCTCTTTTCGTTTCTGTACTTTTTTTTACGAGTCATCTCTTTGGGTGCAACTTTCGACTTTATCTGTTTTGGTAAGTGAAAATTTTCCCCTTAGTTATCATATTTCAATTTGGCAGTTAACAAAGGATTCGTTTTACTCTCGTTTAGGTGTTGTTCAAAGGTTTAAAGTGGATATTCTAGTGTGTGGATACAACTAGTTATCGGATTCATCGAGCTAAGTTTTCAAATCATCGTTAGTTTAGTTTCTCGACTTTTATGTTGGGGATATTTGGTTGATTGACGAATCAAGTGATTAATTAAGGGATATATTGGTCAAATATAGGTTTCTGAAGGCTCGGGTTACTTTGCACAACGAATTGATACCAAGTGTGTACCCGAAATGCAGAAAATGGGATTCCGTGAAAAGCCATAATTTCTTGCTATTCAGAAATAAGAAAATTAAGAGAAAATTATGCGAAAAATTGTAGAGAAAGGAAATAAGGGTGTTATAAACTTGGAAATCAACATTCTGCACTAAAATAGTTTTGGACAACAACAGTAGTCTAATTTTAAAAAATAATCAAAAATAGTGGAAATTGAGTTAGAGGTTGAATAAAATATGAAATTAAATTTTATTGAGTCTAGTTTTTCATGGAAGAAACAGTGTAAGCAATGAAATTGTAAGGTATGAGATATAATGAATTTTGTGAGACAAGGTCATAATGGTTTCGAGTTCCCCTGTTCTGAATTTGGAAAATCATATAAATTTATAAAAAAATAATTAGGGCCTTAAATATATATGTTTAAATCCTTAATAAGTCTACTTTCAAGAGAAACAAACAGAAACATCATCCAAATTTCGTACTAAGATACAAATAATTTTTAGTAAGGAAAGGTTGAAGCTATCAAACAGCAGAATAAGAATAACTTTGAAGATTTTACTGTACTTATTTGGTAAGCTATAAATTCTGAAAATTTTATGGTAGAAAGGTATTTGAGTCTAGTTTCGAAAACATCAAGCGGATCTTAATTTAGAATTATGTATATCAAGTTATAAATAATTTAGTGACAATGACTCAAGTAGACAGCTTTGAATGATCATATTAGTAAATAGTGGAAACATATATGAATATTTAGCCAGCATAAGTTACATTAAAAATGGATCACACGACCAAGGCCAATTTGGGCCAAGTGGGCCACGTGGGCACACACGGGTTTGTGGGCCCATTTTTACCGAAATGTTTCTAAGGTTGCACGGGTCACTCAAGTCAACATTGAACCTACTGTAAGGTCAGTAAGCGCTACATAGACCCCTAAATGTGTGAAATTAACTAAATCATATTTGTACTGAGCATGTTAATATCTAAACTGAATATATGTACTGAAGTTGAATATAGCATATCATCCATGGTATGTTGCACTGCATTGGGTTGGGGGTTGTTATTTGGAGGAAGTGTACTGAAAGGCTTTAAGCCTAATTTACTGGTAGCTCAGCTGCAAACTACTGATTTCTGCCACATTCGGTACTACTTGGAGTGTAGGGATGGGTGGGTTGATTATATCCCCACATAGAGTGTATGGTTGGACGGAGATGGTGTGTAGAGGCTAGTTGGGTAGAATTTTGCTATTGCTTAACTGTTACTGCTACTGGTACTATGATAGGCTAAGGCCCTACTACATTTTTGACACTGTACTGGGATGGGCTAAGGCCCAAACTGTCACTGATAGTGAAAAGGGCTTAGGCCCAAGATGGTTCAACTGTGCACTGTGAATACTGATTGTTTGTTTGTTTTTGCAGGATTACACACTGAGTTTACGTAAACTCACCCTTTTTGTTTAATGTGCACAAGTAATCCCAAGACTTAGACGGATCGATGTGATAGAGGACTAAGCAGTGACCACTGTAAATTTTGGATTTCATGGTTTTCAATTACGATTTATGATTTGATTATTATTGATTATTTGGGTTGTAATTGAAGGACCCTCTGAGACTTTGGTTTTAAATTTTAGGTTTTTATTTATTTATTTTACTTTATGAATTTATACCTGTTGGTCGTAGGAAATTCAGTTTTCAAAAAGTTAAAGTATTTTCTAAACGCATGATCACTTAGACTGTTTTATTCAAGCTTCTGCAATGAGGGATGTTTCAAAACAAATGTTTTAAATGAATAAAGACAACTTCTTAAAATCTAACAAAGGTTTACTAAAGATAATAACATGGAATGTTTTCATCGTAACAACGAGGTTTCAAAAACACTATCGTGTGACATTGCCAGATACGACCATAATGTCTAGGTTGGGTTTGGGGTGTTACATCACTCCCTCATTCTCCTCTTTTCAGGTAAAACGCGAGGTTAGGTCTCAGGCTCAGCAAATCTGAGAATCTCAGTATATTCCATTCTGTTTTGTTTAAATAAGTTTTCTATAGTAATTTATTCTGATTCAGTTGGTTTTTTTAAATAACTTTAAGTAAACTACGGTATGGGATTTGTGGTCCAAGTTAACTTAATTGTTTTTCTACTTTTATGTCATATTATTTCAACATTATGGTTACCAAATCCATTTTGGTTTCAAAGCTATTACAGAAGTATTTGTATCTAGTTTTAAGATAACTAAACGACTTTTTGTTTTGAGCCATCTTTGTGGCCAATGTGACCTCCAAAATCTGGTCAAAACTTCTAGACTACGCTTTAGCGTGTTACAAACACGAGCAACTTTCTTAATCCTAAAAAAAATTAAACGATTTTGCTCAAGACTAATAACAATTGTGTCTTACAAATAAAACATAATTAAACGATTTTGTTCAAGACCGGCAGCATTGTGTCTTACAAATTGAAAAATACAATGTTTAACTGTAATACAAGCAAGTTTCTCGATGCTATTATCATGCAGCTCGGATACTTCTGATATTAAAGATCTCACTCGTGTGGTTTGATTTGTGATTCCTTAAAACCTTCAAACATACTGTCGACCCAAAGAATCCCAAATAATCCACCCGTTGGTTGCATAACCAATTTGAATCCATTATCGTCCTACCATAACCAACGGAAATACTTATATAACCAATTTGAACCTGTTACCGAATAAATAACTTACAACCGAAAATAACCATTAAATTTACCGGTGTTGGAGCTCTACCGGGTTATCGTTAAACAAAACATACATTTAAATTATAAAATTTACTAAATAAATAGAATCACAAAAATATAAAAGAAAACCTCATCTCTCTCCCATTCATCCTCTAACATAATATAATTAAAAAAAATCCTTCAACTTAGAGTGATCCACCGTTGGGGTTATATATAGTTATTTGGTCACGTCAAAGAGAATGACTCCACCAAATAAAATATCAATTTTAATTTTAAATTAAAAAAATTAAAAATAATATGACACATGACACTGGTGACACTATTATTTAGGGTTCCACCACTATTATTTATTTTTAGCCTCCTAATTATTGAGGAATACTGATATTTCTCTAGTATTTATTCAAGTGGCGCCATTCTCTATGGCTGCATAAAAAAATAATTTTTTAATCTAATGGCTGACGTGGTATGTTGGTGTCGTCAATATCTTTGGCACCACTAAGTTTCACTGTTCATTTTAAATCATTTACGTATATAATAAAAAATGAGTAATTTTTATAATTATTTAAAATTTTAGGGTTATTTTTATAAAAACCCAATAAAAAGACCGATAAAAATAAAAAGTAATTTTATGATTAATAATCATTATTGTCGTAGTAGAAAGAGACGTAACAAGTCCTCACTGATCATGACGGGACAATTTAATCATAGTGGAATGATGCATCAAAATTAAACAATCAAATACTTTGAAAGAGCTTGGGAGAGTAAATTGATAAAGTATTTACTATGTGGCAAGAGATGAAAATATTTTGATAATTTTTAAGTTAGAATATAATTAGAAATTTGTATTAAAAAAATAGAACGAGGATTAAACGTCAACCGACCATACAAAAAAATTATGATAATCAATAAAATTAAAAAAAAAAGTTTGAATCTTATAAAATTATTTATCATGTAAATTGAAAGAGAACTTGAGAGACTTTTATAATTTTCCATACCTATCCCTATGAAGCTAAAATTTTTGACAATAATACCCTTATTAATTTCTAATGGCTAAATGACTATAATACCTCTACTAACTTTAATGTCTCCTTTACTTTAATGGCTCTTAAAGGAGTTAATTTTATATCATAAATTGATTCTTCAATGAAATAAAGTCAAATTATCAAAATATTTAATCCTTATATATCACACAAATAGTCTTTAACAACAATGAGAGCATGCTGACGATACATTTTGAGAACAACTTTTTAGGAAATACTTGAGCAACTGGAAGCAAGATTACATGCAGATAAGATTAATGGTTTTATAGCTCACGGTGGCTTAGTTTAATGTATTTGTGTTATTTTCTTTCATCAAAAAAAGTATGCTTATAATACATAATATTTATTCACCAAAAGTTTAAATATTTTTATAATTTTAAATTATATCTAGAATGACTTTGGATAAAAAAAAAGCTTAGATTCAAATGGACTTAGACAATAATTTATTTAAGTTCATTTTGGACTTGAATTTTAAAACAAAATTTTAATAAATTTTATTTTTTGAATTTTTATTCTATTGATGTGACATTGCTACATCATCAATTGCTACGGATTTGGATCACCATGTTAACATCACGAGGCTAACTTAGTGATTGTTAACACCACATCAATTATTCTATTAGTTTCTAATGATTGATGTTAGTTAAAGGGCTGATGTGGTCAATTTTCTAAGTTGAGAGGTTCAATTAGAGATAAAAGGTTTGGAAGGATTTAATTGATTATTTTCAAATCAATACATAAGCTTATGATATCATTAAATCTATCTTTTATCAAAAGATTGATAAAAAAAACGCACCAAACTAGAACCAAATTTTCATAAAAAGAAAACAAAAGGAAAACTAAATTTTCTTTAGCTAATAAATTGACATTCAATGAACTAGAAGGAAATTTTACATGGAAAATGGTTTGGGTTAGTAAGAAGAAAGAAGAATAGAAGAGAAAAGGGAAAAAGATAATGGTGAAATAAAAGAAAGAAATAAAAAATGACTAGAACTAAAAAAACATTAATTTTATAGAATCACGACCAATTGAGATAATGAATAAATATTGATATTTAATTGTTTTTTAGAATAATAATCATTAAACACCCCAAAAATTAGGAGGTTAGAATTTTAAAATTTATATAAATTAGATTTTAGTATTAATGGTTAAGAACTTAGTAAAATTTCTAGAGAACCAATGTTCAAATTCTACCTTTTTCACTTTTTCCTTTATTTGCACTTAAAGAACCAATGTTAGAGTAGCTTATGTATTATTTGTGGTAAAATAAGTTCATAGAATGGGCATTAGCCCAATGGCCAAATTTTACTCTTTCCATTCCCTTGATCTTAGGTTTAAGTCATGTTAGTTTCACTTCTTTTCATTTATTTTTCCTTGATTTCAGCCAAAAAGAGTTAATTGCCAAACAACCCTTATCTTTTTCTAGGTGCAACTAATAAACCACTTCCTAGCACAATTATGATTTCCTATTTGATTCTAACTGTAACGCCCCAAAATTTTTATTTTTATTCTTGCGAAGATGTGACACAACTGTGTATCTGCTTCAGTGGTTAAGTGTTCTGGGTGTGTGAGAGGTCCCAAGTTTAAGCTAGGACTTGGGCAAATTTTGGTATTTTTATGAATATATCTTTGGTCAGTAGGCTTTTAAGTAAAAGTTGTCAAATAATTGATAGAATGAGCCTGTTGGTCTAGTGGATAAGTGGAGTGTTGGTGTGAAGGAGATCCGTTCAATTCTTTGTGATGGCGTGGAGATAGTATTTTTGCTCCAGTTTCGGCTAAAAGTTGTGTTGGGGAAAAATTCTGAGTAGTTGCGTTTTAGTAGGTTAATAGGGAGTGATTTTAGGAGATAATGGGGGAGAGGTTATCAGAAAATAATTCGATTATCTTTTTGTTGCAGAAAAAAAAAGTTTCGGTTTGCTCTCTAATTACCCAAACTTTTTTTGACGTTTTCTTCTTCTTTTTTCCCTCATCTGCCGATTTTTTCCCCTAGTTGCTGCCGAAATTTCAATAATTTTTACCCCTTCCATTTCTATCTTTATTTTCCAATTGATTTGGTTGTTCATTGTTGGTAGCGTGTGTTCAGTAAGTAACGGTTTTGTCTATTGTTAATCGTTCTTGGTTAATCTCTGAAAGGGGGATTCCAATTTGGTGTTTAGAAGTTAATCAAGGGGTTGGTGGTTTTGAATCGACGCTCTGATTGTGCGAAGTCATGGTTGCTCAAGCAAGGTAAGGGTTTTGTTAGGTTTTTAGTCAAGTTCCTTCCAAAATTGGTTGATTAAAAATGAATTAAGTGACTAGTCTGGAGATTTGTAGGTTGATTTTTAGGTTCTGGAGGCTTAGGAGTGCTTACGCATCAGAAACGATACCAGGTGTGTACCCGAAACGCAGAAAATAGGATTTAGCGAAAAGCCAAAATTGCTTGCTGTCGAGAAATCAAAGAAATAAGAGAAAATGATGCGAAAAAAATTGTAGAGAAAGGAAATAAGGGTGTTATAAACTTGGAAATCAACATTCTGCACTAAAATAGTTTTGGACAGCAGTAGTAGTCTAACTTTGAAAAATCATCAAAAATAATGAAAATTGAGTTAGAGGTTGAATAAAATACGAAATTAAAGTATATTGAGTCTAGTTTTTCATGGAAGAAATAATGTAAGAAATTAAATTGTGAGTTATGAGATATACTGAATTTTGTGAGACAAGGTCAGAATGGGTTCAAGTTTCCCTGTTCTGACATTTGGAAAAATCATCAAAAATTGTAAAAAAATAATTAGGGTCTTAAATTTATATGTTTAAATCTTTAACGAGTCAATTTTCAAGAAAAACAAATGGAAACATCATCCGAATTATGTGCTAAGAGATAAATAATGTTTAGTAAGGAAAGGTTGAAGCTATCAAACAGTAGAATAGAGATAGATTTGAAGATTTTACTATACTTATTTGATAAACTATAAAATCTGGAAAATTTATGTAGAAAGGTATTTGAGACTAGTTTCGAAAACATCAAATGGATCTTAATTTGGAATCCTATAGGTCAAGATATAAATAATTTAGTGACAATGACTCAAGTAGACAGTTTTGAATGAACATATAAGTAAATAGTGAAAACATATATGAATATTTAGCTAACATGGGTTACATTAAAAATGGATCACACTGCCAAGGCCAATTTGGGCCGAGTGGGCCACACAGGCACACACGGACGTGTGGGCCCATTTTTACCAGAATGTTTCTAAGGTTGTACGGGTTGCCCAAGTCGACTCTGAACCTACTGTAAGGTCGGTAAGCGCTACTTAAACCCCTAAATGTGTGAAGTTGACTGAATGGTACTGGGCATGTTAATATCTGAACCGAATATATGTACTGAAATTGCGTAATAGCATATCATCCATTGTATGTTACATTGCATTGGGTTGGGGGTTGTTATTCAGAGGAAGTGTACTGAAAGGCTTTAAGCCTAATTTATTGGCAGCTTAGCTGCAAACTACTGTTTTGTGCCGTATTTGGTACTACTTGGAATGTAGGGATGGGTGGGTTGATTATATCCCCACATGGAGTGTAGGGTTGGACGGAGATGGTGTGTAGACGCTGAATGGGTAGGATTTTGCTACTGCATAACTGTTATTGCTATTGATATTGTGATAGGCTAAGGCCCTACTGCATTTTTGACACTGTACTGAGATGAGCTAAGGCCCAAACTGTTACTGATATTGAAAAGGGCGTAGGCTCAAGACTGTTCAACTGTGCATTGGGAATACTGATTGTTTGTTTGCTTCTGCGGGATTGCACACTAAGTTTACGTAAACTCACACTTTTTGTTTAATGTGCACAGGTAATCCCCAGACTTAGACGGATCGGTGTGACAGAGGACTTAATGGTGACCACAGAAATTTTTGGACTTCATGGTTTTCAATTACAATTTATGATTTGATTATTATTGATTATTTGAGTTGTAATTTAAGGAACCTCTGGGACTTTGGTTTAAATTCTGGTTATTTATTTATTTTACTTTATGGATTTATAACTACTGGTCGTAGGAAATTCGGTTTTCAAAAAGTTCAAGTAGTTTTTAAATGCATGATCACTTAGGCTGTTTTATTAAAGCTTCCGTAACGAGGGATGTTTCAAAAGAAATGTTTTAAATGAATAAAGATGACTTTCTAAGTTCTAACCAAGGTTTACTAAAGATAATAACATGGAATGTTTTCAACGTAACAACGAGGTTTCAAAAGTAGTATCGTGTGACATTGCCAGATACGACCATAACGTCTAGGCTGGGATTGGGGTGTTACACTAGCCAGTTGAAAATTTTATTTAAAAAGTCTAAGTCTAATTTTAGTACTAAACCCTTAGAATGACCCACATTGTTTTCACTTCAGAGTTTAAAATCTCAACACACATACTATAAAAAAATTTCATTGTAATTGATCACCAATTTGCCACCCTCCCCACTAGCCCACAAACTATTAATCTACAAGGTAAGGTAATGAGCGTGAGCTTGGAGAAGCTCAGCGAGTGCACATGGATACAAGACAAATATACACACCAGACATGTTAGAATTTAAACATACTTTAACAATTCACATAAAACACAAATTACATACTCAACACAATTGGCAATTCGTGAATATGAAACATAGTCAAATTATATACTCATTGGATAAGTGAATCTCCAAAACACACCACATGACTTATAAAGTCGTACGTTATCTCCATGCAAGTGTAGCACATATGCTCACACTTTCCAAACACACCACACTATCTACAGTGAATGGAGTTATGATCAACATTCCCTTATCTCTCAAACGCTATCTCCAGGCCACAATGCCTAACACATAATAAAATGGTGAGTACTCACAATCTTATGGCCTGCCAATGATATCCAACGGTTTCAAGTGTTCACATTGCAACATATCTAATTAATCACATTTTATCACAGAATATAATTGACTTGCACTACTATTGAGCTCATACTTAGCATTTCACAATAATATAATTTTGCACTAATTAAAACTCGCAATATCATAAAACTCATAATTCACTTACGAGTTTCGTTCATGCATAAATGTGCACCATCAATCGGGGTTCGTATGTTATAAAAGTCCACACTATTATTTATAATTATGTCCATTCATAAGTACTACATAACCATATACGAATATATACATTACACATTTATTCATATCTATTTAGTCACCTTTATCACGAGAAATTTTAGCTTATACTAAAGTACCCATAAATAAATATATTAAGAACCACACATAGAATATAATATATGTATAACAACCCACGCATATATATTTATCTACCCCCCTCATATACATTATGTATGACACCAAAGCCCATGCACATATATATTATATATAATAAAGTCCATGCATATATATTATATAAAATAAAGCTTACGCATATAAAATAATATGTGTATAACCACCTACGCATATATATGTATTTTACAACCCTACTCATATATATTTTTTATATAGCACCAAAGCACATGGATATATATATATTACAAACCCCCCTCGTATATAAATATTATATAAACAACACCTACCTTTTAGCTCTTCAGCCTATCTTCAATATTTAGTTTACCCACACACGCAACGATTAATGGTTCCATCACCCTTATCACGTCAAAATTTACAGTTTATAGTTTGCATATTTATATAATAACTACATGCATGTGAGTTTTATTTATTAATTTAGCACCCTTAGTTTTACACAGCTTGCATGCCTAGCTATTCAAACAAAATTTCAAGGGTTTGCACCAAGAAAAGTCAAAGTTTGCATACTATAAGGGGGCTGCTTCGTACAAAAACACAGTATACAAATGCACTCACTTGTAGTTCATCACAGCTAGTTGAATTAGACAACTTTTCGCTTGCCTTTATCTCGGTTTGTTGAGGCTCAACCAATGTTTTCAGCTTCAGGCAAAATATACATATTACTAAGCATTCAAAAACAATCTAGCTTATCTCTTTGTGTTCATACGACTCTCCATTCACACATAATTATTCGACTTATTTCGTACAATCTATTTCGCTTAATTTTTCCTTTTTAACTTACTTAAATCTTTAATTTTTACCTCCTAATCCCCCAATTAAAGTTTAATTATAGATTTAGATCTCTAACTTTGCTCAATTTCTTTAATTAATATTTTTTTCTGAAAAACATTGTTCATCCTCATTCTCAAAAGAAAACCATTTAATTTATGCAATTATTTAATGATTTTGATAAATTGAATTTTTAAACCTCTTAATCTCGTCAAAATATATTGAAAATTATTTCAAAAACATCTCTTAACTCTTTAACATGAGATTGACCATTTTTATGCAAAAGATAGCTTTAAAAACCATGGATCTTTAATTTTCTTGCTTAGATCTATGAAAATTCAAATTAAAAACATCTAATAAAAAAATAATACACAAGAAAACAATAGATTTACCTTTAGTTAGAAAACCTCCACAAATTTGTACCAATTGGGCAAAAACGAGCTAATTTTAGGTGAGAAATTAGAGAAGAAATGGTGATTTCTTGCAAAAATAAACATTTTTCTTAAAAATGGGCTATTTACCCTTTAAGTCCTTCCATATTCTCCATTTTTATAGCCAACTAACCATTTTTCTTAAAAAATGGGCTATTTACCCTCTAAGTCCTTCTCTATTCTCCCTTGTTCTAATAGCTCCCCTTTTAACCACTAGTTTTTACTTTACACATTTAACCTCTACTTTAGCCACTATTCCCAAATTAGTCTCTACTAATTTTTATTAAAGCCCTGATTATTAATACCATTATTATTTAATTAAATTATTATTATTACTATTATTAACCAATGAAATTTTTTATTCTATATTAATTCCTATGTAATTAAACCCAATTTATTTCTCTCAAGCCCACAATCTAATACCGAATTCTACCAACCTGGTTTTTAGGATGTGACACATTCTCCCTATTTATCCTCAATTTTCTCTACAAACCCTCTTTTGCGAAATTCTCACAAAGTTCTTCCTAGAAATTTAGTTCTTCAATCTTAACTTTGGAATCAAGTCCAAAGTGAATTATTTATCATCAATCGTTGAACTTCATACCAACAGTTTCTAAATTTCTATCAAGATCGGTAAGTTTTTCTCATTTCCCAATAGCTAGATCTCATCAATTTTGGAAAATCATTATTTTTGTCAGATCTTTCATTCATTACGTATATTTTACATTCTTGTTGAAAACCCCCTAAATCTTGAAATTCGTCATTAATTCTTTCGTTTTGTCAATAGAAAGACCCGTGTAGGTAATCCGGATCATACTTGGACGTGAGGACCATCGTACGAGACCCCAAAAGTCAGGTGTGTGTTCTTTTACGAAAAATTGTGTTAAAATTTAAAAGTACCTAGTTGCACACGGCCAGGGGCTTCGCACACGGTCCGGTCACAGAAACCTATGGCCATTGCACCTCACCTATTCAAATCGTGCATGATCGAGGGCTTCGCACATGATCCGGTCACATAGTCGTATGGCCCCTGAAACTAAAAATATATATATTTCTTTTAACTTTTATTATTTTATTCAAATCAGTTTTTGATTAGGTTATTAATGGCATTTAGAGAACTAGATTATGCAATTAGCTCTTGGATTAGGAACAGAAAAACAAGAAATATGGATGATTGAAATTATTAACTGAATTACTCCTTACTGATTGTCTGAAGAGTGAATAATGTTACATGTATTTTATGCATGTCCGATTGAATGATCCAAATGCCTAAAATTGTTGGAAAAATTGGATGCCTATTTTATTCATGATTGTCACTGATTGGTTATGAGATAAAGAGTAAAAGATATATTGATTGAATGTCTTGGAATGTATTTATATTGCATTTGCATGGGTTGAGTTGATATGATCGGAGGAAGAACCGGCAATATATATGTATTTAATCACTCGTTGTGTACTCACAATTACAACATATTTGAATTGCGACAGTCTCATTGTGTACCCACAGTTACAACAAATCCTAAGTGTGACGTTTCCACTATACTCTCACAGTCCCTTTGACAACTCTTATCTACCAGATGACCGTGTTTCCGCAATTACTAGCGGCTTTTATCTACAATTACCCGAATCTGAATGTGGTATTAGGTCTACAAAATTGGACTAATGGTGGAGGGAGTTCCGGGGAACTCCCAAATTTGGAGCGATTGTGGTTGGGGGTAGGACAACCGAATCTTAAACCAATTTTTGTATGGCATATTTGACAATTTATGCATACATGACTAAATTTACTTGATGAAACGACTTATATGATTTATGTGCATATATCTTTCGTAAACAATATGAATAACTCTAAAATTGATTCAGTTGATTGTCTATGTTTGAGAATATTATTATTGCTTGACTAAAGTAGCAACATTGAATTACCGTATTTGAAATTGACAAATATTTATAACAGATTGTTATTATTAGTAATGATATGTGATGTTATTTAATGTTTAAAAATATAACTGTATGACTTGGATTATTATAAAGGGACTCACATTGAGCTTCAATAGTTCACTCCCCCTAATTTCCATCTTTATAGATAATCCTTTAGGCTAGGATGCAAACACGACACTCAGAGGGCCTCGGCTTTTGTTACAGCTTATTTCCATTAATGTTATCTTTTTAATTCCTTAGGAAGTAGAGTTATTTTCTATTTTCTTTTATTATGAACCATGGTTTAAGATTTAGTTTTAATTTAATTGTTAGATGCATCTCATTCAATTAGGTTATAAAATTTAGGTTATTAATTGTTAATATTTGATTAAACAGACTTGTTTTATTAAAAAGACCTACGTTTTAATTCCGCTGCTAACTCCAATAAGTTTAAGTAGAATATAAAATATAAATCACCTAAATAAACTTGAGTTTTAAAAGGAAAATTGATTTTGATAAACACCGAGCCACTTTAGTGGTTAATGTAATCTCCCAAATTCAAGCCTATTGCCTAGACGGGGTTGGGGAGTTTACAAATCAAATTGACATAATTGTAAATATTGATGGTTAAATTTATGATTATGCTAACTTTTAAACTGCAAAAATGATAAATGTATTGGAAAGTAATAGATGAAAAAGTAATGGATGGGATCCCAACCCCATTTCCTTATTGATTCATTTGACTAGAACGTAATATTGTGTTATTTGGTTGATGGAATATTACATAAAAATACATTTATCTAAATTATCATCTTCACTTTTTTTTAAAGTACTTATTGATTTGTAATGAGTAGAAAGTAAGTAGTGTCAGAACTTACGATTTTGAAATACCATGTCCGTAAACCACGTTGGTAAATATTAATATTTATTATTTCGGGTGGATGGAAGTGTATGGAGATAATAATTTGAAAATTAAATTTTTTTAAAATTAAATTTTTTAAAGCTAAAAAGTTTCAAAGAAACAAGCTTTTGATTTATGTATTGAGTGTCTGAAGTCTTGCCTTTTATTACAAAACTGAAAGTCTTTTATAAAGGGCTCTTGCCTCTTTGCAACATATTTTTTTGGGGAATCTTATCCCTTACATCATTTCCAAAATTACATAATTGCTACTTTTTAGAGAATACAGTCTCTGATTACAAACTTTTTTATTTTTACAAAGAATCTTATTGTTGAATTTTGTATTTTTTTCAAAGAAACTTCACTATTCATCGTAGAGAATCTTCATTGTTTATTGCAGAGAATCTTCACTGTTCATCGCAAAGAATCTTCACTGTTCATGTCAGAGAATTTTTACTATTCATTGTAGCAAATCTTCACTATTCATGCCAAATATTTTTCGTTGTTCATTCGTATTTTCTTGCAGGGAATCTCCCCTGTTCATCTTTTGCCTTTGCTTTGTAGGTTTGCAGGAAATCATTCATCTCTTGTCTTTGCAAAATTATCATCATTTTTTTTATTCTGGTGATAGTTATTGAAGTGGTATCTTCTGCAAGATTCACTGTTTTGATTGAAAACATTGAGGATTTCTCGTCTTCTGATCCAGAATCCATTGAGCTGAGCATTTTAGCCATGACTATTTCGTATTAATTCTTGGTCTTGGCTTGAGCCAACATTGCACTAGCAGTCGATTTTGCTTGAAGGAATTTTGCTGTAGTTTGATCTTGGGCCATGGACTTACATAATCTCAAATTCTTGTTGAAAAGATTATCAAAATACTTGAAATCATAATTTTCGCCATTAAATTTTTCCCACCATTTCGTTCTAAAATTTTGAACGAATAATGGAATTCCATCACATGGATCATGTTCGTAAGAGTAATTCCAGGAAACAATCCAATAAATGCACAATTTTGAAAAAAAATTGGATTGTTCGGTAGATGTGTTTTTGGTCCAATTCGGGCTAGAATTTGTGAAAGAACTTGGGCCATAAATTTTGAATTTTATTCTGGTAGGATATCGAAAGATGATGGTCCATACCAATTCCTCCATTCTTGAAACCAATTTGGGAATTTGAATTGGATACCATATTTGAAATATGTGAGCCAAGAATGTCTCATATGTTGATTATTCATTAGGAATGCATTGTACCAGGCAGTTTGTTAATCTTAATATGTGAAATATGGGTGGTGGTCTATTTTGGTGGTAAATTTTGCAGGGAATTTCTTTAGGGAATTTGGGATTTCACCCCCATTCTCTTATTCGAAGAATTTTTCACTATTTGTGCTATTGGATGAGTGATAATTTGGATATTTTGGGTCTATGTAATGTTTGAACAATACTTATAGACACCCGTTTTTGTCCAAGCTCGATTGGGGGCCAATTTAAATTTTGTTCTCTCATAGGCCGTTCGAAGCCCACTCGATTTTGGTCTATTTGAGACCTTTATTTTTCTTTTCTTTTTTTCTTCTTTCATTTTTGGGCTTATCAAAGGCCCAAATTATTTTTCCTATCACCACTACTGTTACTATTATTAAATACTATTATTATCATTTTTTACTAATAAGCAAGATCAAAAAAATAATATATAAACATGAAATGAAATGAAAAAGAGGAGCCTTTTCATTATTTTTGTTCTTAAAAAAAAAAGGTAAAAAAGAAACACAAAAACTACAAGCATTCTATTTTTTTCCCTTTTCTTCTATCTTTATTTTTGGCTATAGGCATGTCATGAGGGATCAGATTTTGGGTTCCGATGAAGGGGACGTCACCGGACTGTCGGTCCTCCGCCCTAGGAGCCCCAAAAATCCCATTTTTTCCCTCCCCTTGCTAAAATAAAGGTTTTTTTAAAAAAAAGCTTGATTTTGGGAAAAATAGTGGTTTTTTTTTAAAAAAAGTAGAAAGTTTAGATTTTGAAAAAAATAAATATATGGTTTTTTAGTTATTTTAAAGGAAAGTTTAAATTTTTAAAACAAAGTTTTGATTTTTTTTCAACTATTTCAAAGTAAAAGCTTTAATCTTTAAGAAAAATAGTGTTTTTTAAGAAAAAGAGAAAGTTTAGATTTTAAAAAATAAAAATTATTTTTTTAGTTATTTTAAAGGAAAATTTAAATTTTTGAAATAAAGTTTTGATTTTTTTAAGTACTTCAAAATAAAAGCTTTAATCTTTAAGAAAAATAGTGTTTTTTTTAAAAAAGGAGAAAGTTTAGATTTTGAAAAATAAAAATATATTTTTTTAAGTCATTTTAAAGGAAAGTTTAAAATTTTAAAACAAAGTTTTGATTTTTTTAACTATTTCGAAATAATGTTTTGATTTTTAAGAAAAGCAATGATTATTTCTAAAGAAAATTTTGATTTTGCAAATAAAAAAAATTCCGGCCACCATACGCGGCGGCCTACCATCGGAGGCCGGAGGAGCCATGGCCAACATAGAAGTTGGAAGAGGAAAAGGAAGAGATTTTATTTCGAAATAATGTTTTGATTTTTAAGAAAAATAATGATTTTTTTAAAAGAAAATTTTGATTTTGCAAATAAAAAAATTCCAACCACCGTACGCGGCGGCCTACCATCGGAGGTCGGAGAGCCGTTGGGCTCTCCGGTGGTGGAGCCGTGGCCAACATAGAAGTTGGAAGAGGAAGAGGAAGAGATTGTTTTTAAAAAAAAAACAATGAGCTTAAAATGAAAGAATGAATAATTTTTATTTATTTATAGGTGCCAAAAATGAGTAATTTATTCTCACCCCTTACTTTTTAAATTTACAAAAAAATACCCCATTTTTGGAGCACTGCCCTCGTTCTCTGACCTATTTACACCCATAACCTTTTTATTTATTTAAACATTCGATTTAATTCGGAATTTAAAAATTAAAGGTAAATTAATTGCTACACCAATCCTCTGTCTTCCACATTAATTATATTTTCATCCTAAAATCAAGCTATATCATTCTGTTTCTATTTTTAACAAATAATTTACACTTATATCTTCCATTTCACTTGCATATATACATTATATATTTAATGTTTATTATGCACTTTATTTTAATATTTTATATTTATTCACAGTTGTATAATTTTTATTTATTCTTATTCCGTTTTATTTATTTTCATGTCTATTTATATTTTTTTACACATTCCCCTTACATACATTCTAATATTATTTATTTATGTTACCTTGATTCTTTTATTGTATTATGAATAAGGTGTATTATTGTTATTATTATTATCATCATGTTAATGTCTTATTTATTTTATTTATTTAATTTTTCTTTTTATTATTGACATTTTGAAAGAGTTTTAACTTTTCACTAACCTTAGCCAATTTAATTAATTTTCCTATTTTATTACTATTCGTTTTAATATAGGGAACTTTAGGTCATTTTTCCATCCTACTATTGTTGACATGAAGTTAATTAAGTAGGTGTTATATTTTAATGAAACCATAAGGTTTTTACATTTGAATTTAGGTTAGTCCTTAAGATCTCGCCTACCATTTACCTTAGAAAAATTATAAATAATATGTAAGAGTTTTTTTTTGGTTTTAAATTAGTTTTAAATATCGTATAGGATTAAAATCTTAAGTTAATATGTAAATATTTTTAGGAATTTATTCAAGATTAAAACTAAAGATTTTTGTAGGTGAATTGTAAATCATGAGTAGGTCTTTCTAAGTATTTTATTTTAGAAACTTTTTAAAGAAAGCTAATAAGTGTTATTTAAGATTTATTATTTTAGGATTTTGACGAATTTAAATCTTATATCAACAATTTTAAAGTAAGATAAATCATAAACTCGGCATAGAATACTTTTGTAAGATCTTGATAGGTTCAACGTTATTAATTAAATATTTTAAAATAATAATAATAGATCGAATAAGTTGTAGATGTATTTTAATATTTCTCTTAATTCATTGGTAATTTCCAGGTTTTTTTTAGAATTCTAAAATAGAATTAATTTTAGGAATTGAAGGTATTTTACTAGAATTATTTAGGTATCCTTTAGGTTTCCGTTAAAAGTGAAAATCTCTAATTTAAGTTTCAAAGTAGATAGGTTTGGTGAACACATCTTAATCGAGCTACAAGTAAACTGAAGGCGTTTCCTTTAGAGTTTTTATTTAAGATTTTCATAAGATTTTAGCATAGATTAAGACATTAATATGCTTAAATAAAAAAATCTAGCTCTTAAGACCCCGTAGGATTATCCCCGGATAGGTGTTGTGGGGGTGCTATAGCCTTTCGCACATGTAATCGTACTCCCGAATCTAAAATTTGGTGATGAGATCGAGTCTAGATTTTTAGACTATAGGTGGCTAACCAACCTAACCCTAATTGGGTAGTGGCGACTCTACGTAATTTAGTCCCTCTGTGTCTAGCTTTACTTACTAGGCCCTCGTACACTTATGTAGGCAACGTTATGACAGTTTGACGACTCCACTGGGGACGTTAATGAGTCCACTTACTTAGGTTTAAAAGCTATGTTTTTTAGTATTTGTGCATATTAGATTTATTTATTTGTGCATTAATTTATTTAATTGTCTAATGTCATTTTAAATTGTTGAATATGTGTTAAATATTGATTTATTTGTTCATTTCATTTACTTATCCTATTCTGATTTGCATGCCAATGTGTTTGTTTATTTTTTTATCGATGAAATCAATTAATTTGTTTGTCGACTCTACCGTCGTGGGGCAGCTATAATTGTTATTCATGTTGCATCTTGCTTTCGGTCCTACGCTCGGGCCCATCCCATTTAAGAGGAGTAGCCTTAGGCTTTCGTGTGACAATATGTGACCGCATAAGTTTAAGGACTACTCCATGATTATGATAGACATATATGTTCATGTAGCAAATGCTACCGTGTACGCTATAGAAGTCTTACCACCCAAGGGCCAACCCTTTTTAAAAGGGGAACGCATCCCTATGGATGTAGTACTTAAGCCTTGGGTTCCCTGTGCATTAGAGTTAGCCGTAAGCCTGCATGTAACGACCATTTTAAATGTAAAACCTAGACATAAGAGTCGTACCTTACCCCTCGAAATAATACCCTATAGGACTTCATGAGAATTTATTCGTATGTTTTATGTTTGATTTTTTTTCTTCGCAATGCTTTATGATTTAATTTCGCATTTTTACTTCATTTGACTTTTTTTTACTAACTTTGTTTTTCTTGTGTCTATGTCTCTCCATGGCATAATTAATGCATCCTTTAAATACATGGGACACAGTGTCATATCTATATTCGACATGAACACACTTCGAGAAGATTCAGTTGTTTAGTATGGGGTAGAAAATATAGGGATAATAGTGAGAATGTTGGAGGATGCTCAGAGCAGAGAAGGCGATTGTTAGATAGCTTGTTTTGACTCGAGCTTTCCTCAATTAGTTCATATGGACTGTAGAAGGAATCACGAAGATAAGTGTAACGCCCCAAAATTTCTAATTTCGTTATTCTAAAAATATGACACAAATATCTGTCAGCTTTAGTGTTTATGTGTTCTGGGAGTGTTTGGGAGGTCCCAAGTTCAAGCCTTAGCTTGGGAAAATTTTGGTATTTTGAATGAATTAGGGCTTACTCTTGTTTAGTAGGGTTTTATTTGATTGTTGGGTAAATTACATCAGAATGGGTCTGCTGGTTTGGTGGTTAAATGGTGTGTTATTATGGTGGAGGTCTTGTGTTCGAATCTTTATGCAAGCAAGGTTAATATTTTTTGCTTAGATTTCGGGATAGAGTGTGTAATAGGGGGATTCTGAGTAATGGATGTGTAGTGAGAATTAGGGGAGAAGATTAAGGGATTTTGAGGGTTATCGGGATTTTATTTTATTTTATTTCAATAACTGAATTTTGACTCTCTTTTCAAAAAAAATTATGCCTTCTATTCTTCTCCCTATCCTCTTGCCGAAATTCTTTGAGTTTTTCCATCTTTTTCTTCTTTTTCTTCTTCTAGATTTTCCCTAATCCATTTATTTTCCTTCGTTTTCGCAAGCGGTTAGTGCTCGCTTAGTTTCGGTAAGTGTTTCTCTTTGTTTCTATCATGAATCTCTTAACGACTAAAGTGGTAATGTTTTTTATCTGCGATTTGGGCATAGGGGGAGGCTTAGACTGGTGAATTCAGTGTTATCGTCTTAACAATAGTTAAACGGAGGGTTATCGTTGGTGGTAAGTTGGGTTTCTGTTGTTCTTGGCTGTCAATTAGCTGTTAAATCCGTTAAATTGATGTTAAGTATCTTGATTATAGGCTTTAGAGTGCTTGGGGACTATTTTAACATCAAACAAAACCAGGTGTGTACCCGAAACGCATAAAAAAATGGGATTCGGCGAAAAGCCAAAATTGATTGCTGTTTGGACAGTAGCAATAAGCTAACTTTGAAAAATCGCCACAAATTGTGGAAATCAAATTAGAGAATGAACAAAGTATGGAATTAAATATTATTGAGTCTAGGTTCTCATAGAAGAAACGATGTAAGTAATGGAATTGTAAATCGTGAGGTGTAATAAACTTTGTGAGACATTGTCAGATTGAATTCAGGTTCCGCTATTTTGAATTTCGAAAATCATAAAAAATTGGGGAAAAATGATTAGGGGTTAAAATTTACATGTTTAAATTATTAATGAGTCTATTCTTAATATAAACAAATGGACACATTATTAAAATTTTGTACTAAGAGATAATTAATTTTTAGCAAAGAAGGGACGAAGCTGTCAGACAACATAATAGGGTTAAGTTTGAAGGTTTGAATGTACTTATTGGCTAAACCAAAAATTTTGAAAATTTTATGGTAGAAAGTTACTCGAGTCTAGTTTCAAAACCACCAAGCGGATCTTAATTCAGAATTTAGTAGCTCAAGATATAAATAATTTAGTAAGAGTGACTCAAGTAGATAGCTTTGAAGGAACATATAAGTAAATAGTGAAAAAATATATGAATAATTAACTAGCATGGGTTACATTAAAAATGGATCACATGGACAAGGCCAATTTGGGCCGAGTGGGCCACATGGGCATGTGAGCCCATTTTTCTGAAAAGTTCTGTAAGGTTGCACGGGTCACCCAAGTCGACTGTGGACCTACTGTAGGGTCGGTAAACTTTACTTAGACCCATGTATGTGTGATCTACCTGCCTGATTTCTATAACGAGCATGACTTATGATATCTAAATGTATGTACTATTAATTACATAATGGCATGACATATTTTGTATGTTGCATTGCATCGGGGTGGGTTGATGATATTTGGAGGAAGTGTCTGAAAGACTATTAAGCCTGTTATATGGCAGCTCAGCTGAAACCTTCTGAATATGTGCCGCATTTCGGTACAACATGGTGTGTAAGGATGGGTGGGTTGATATAATCCCAACATGGTGTGTAGGACGGAGATGGTGTGTAGAGGCTGGTGCGTAGGATTCTGATTTACTGTATCTGTATTCTATATCTAATATGGGCCAAGTCCCCAATGTAACACCCCGTACCCGAGACCGTTGCCAGAGTCGGACACGAGGGGTTCACAGACTAAATTCGCTTACTATCGCAGTCCATTTTAAAAATTTCCAGGCAGTTGGCTAACTGCATCACTGTCACCTTAAAAATCATATCTTGAGTTTCACAACTCGAAAATCAGTTTCGTAATTTTTCCCTGAAACTAGACTCATATTCCCATATAAATATTTTTTTCTATAATTTTTGGTTGGGCCAATTAGTACAGTTTATTAGTTAAAGTCTCCCCTGTTACAGGGTGCGACTACACTGACCTTCATGCATTACAATTTTGATATCTCCCTGTACAGGGCTTCAATACTGATTCCGTTTGTTTCTATAGAAACTAGACTCAGAGAGGAATCTATCCATATATAATATGACTTCTAATTATCTCTGGTTAATTTATAATGAATTTCCAAAGTTGGAACAGGGAATCCAGAAACTGTTCTGGCCCTGTTTCACGAAAACTTTAGCATCTCATAATATACTGTTCATATAAACGTTTCGTTACTTTCCTATGAAAATAGATTCATCAAGGTTCGTTTGCATAATTTATTCACTATTTAATTCCATTCCTACTATTTTTAGTGATTTTCCAAATCTACATCACTGCTGCTGTCAGCATCTGCCTTTAAGGTAGACTTTACCTATTTCATAGTTTCCATGATTCAACTAGCCCTTTTAGCATAATTAGCACAAATTATGATAGTGGTTAACCATTCCCATGGCCAATCCTTGTTAAGCATATCCATACCAAATGAGTATAACATTATGCTCAAACATATATAAGCCATTTTCGCATGGCTATCCAAAATTATACAAATCCAAAGGGTACCTGACCAACAACAAAAGGGTAGTCCTATACATGCCATTTTCAGAGTTCAACCAAAAGTGTACCAAAAGGGTTTTGATAGTGTGGGCGACTTCGACTTCAATAATCCCGAGTCCGATAGCTGACGAACCAAAATCTATAAAACAGAGATTCAAAGAACGGAGTAAGCATTTAATGCTTAGTAAGTTTTAAGCAAAACAAAGTGTTCTCAATCACTATCATTGGTCATTCATTTCAACTGTTCGATGAAGTTAATCTAGAGCTTCATCTCGATCTATAATATCATTAAACGCAACACTTGGCTGCCACATATATACTTTCAAATAATAATGACCTAGATGGTCAAATATTTCCAAAGCACATTCTTCATCGATTTTCAACTTTCAATAATCCTTTCCACTTGTTCATAATCACATCCATACTTTTAAGTATTTCAACATGACAAGTACTAAATTACCATAGGCACATAAAGAACCAACATATTCCTTATCACATATATGTAAGCTTACAAATCATAATCCTTACCTTGTACTGGCACATCTAGCTCAACCCAACCCATACTCAGATCATAAGGCTTTTGGGCAAAATATGCACTAATACATAAGAATATTTCATCGCATACTTTATTATACAAACATACCATTACCAATTAGATCATTCTCACATTTGGAGTTATAATATTAATCACATTTACCTACCTCTTTGATACTGATAATTCACCTCGAAATCACTCCACCGATGAGTAAGTAATACGTACCTGAACATCTTGAATACATAATACTTATTTGATGGTAACTTAATGCAGATACTCAATATCAAAGTCTTACTTGAATCCTAGCATTTAGCTGTCGGGTCTTTAAAGCTCGGATGTAGTACGAGCACGAAGCCTACGGACATTAATCAGGATTATATTCTCGCATAAAGCCTGCGGGGTTTTAACCCGGATATAGTACTGACACAATTGCCCTTCGGGACTTATCACATTTATACACTTCCGCATCCATCACATTGGCCATTCGGCCTTATCACATATATACACTTTCACATTCATCACATTGGCCATTCGGCCTTATCTCATATATGCATGTTCACATTCATCACATTGGCCATTCGGCCTTATCACACATACACATGTTCACATTCATCACATTGGCCATTCGGCCTTATCACACATATGCATGTTCACATTCATCACATTGGCCATTCGGCCTTATCACACATACACATGTTCACATTCATCACATTGGCCATTCGGCCTTATCACATATATATACACTTTCACATTCATCACATTGGCCATTCGGCCTTATCACATATATACACTTTCACATTTATCACATCGACCATTAGGCCTTATCACATATATATACACTTTCACATTCATCACATTGGCCATTAGGCCTTATCACATATATATACACTTTCACATTCATCACATTGGCCATTAGGCCTTACCACATATATATACACTTTCACATTCATCACATTGGCCATTAGGCCTTATCACATATATACACTTTCACATTTATCACATCGGCCATTAGGCCTTATCACATATATATACACTTTCACATTCATCACATTGGCCATTAGGCCTTA
Source organism: Gossypium hirsutum (assembly GCF_007990345.1). Taxonomy (NCBI): domain Eukaryota; kingdom Viridiplantae; phylum Streptophyta; class Magnoliopsida; order Malvales; family Malvaceae; genus Gossypium; species Gossypium hirsutum. The sequence goes on along the minus strand of NC_053449.1, from coordinate 18,421,718 downwards.
TCACATATATACACTTTCACATTTATCACATCGGCCATTAGGCCTTATCACATATATATACACTTTCACATTCATCACATTGGCCATTAGGCCTTATCACATATATATACACTTTCACATTCATCACATTGGCCATTAGGCCTTATCACATATATACACTTTCACATTTATTCAAATATACTTCACATACCACATATACTATCATGTACAGACTTGGTCTTGGCCGAATCTACATCCATCACTTTCCAATGAATAATTCAATTTTACGCCATACTATCATTTCATATTCGAATGCTCATAAGCTTACAATATCACGATTTAGAATTCAAGTATGGGTTTAATCAATAGCTTATGAGCAACTAAAACAAGTTTTATCCATGTTTACAATAAAATCACATATTCACTACGAGCTGTTTTCCTGAGCAATGGTCACTAAATTATTTATAACTGGAGCTACAAAACTCCAAATCACTTGCCGTTAATTTTTCCTGAATATAGACTCGTATATATTCCATCCATAAAATTTCCAGAATTTTAGGTTTGGCCAATCAATACCAGATTTTTCTTAAAGTTTCCCCTGTTTCACTGTTTGACTAATCTGACCACTCTTCACTACGAATCAAATTTCTCATTTTACAGAATTCAAAATGTGTTGTATTTGATTTCATTTGAAACTAGACTCATTAAGGAGTCTAAGCATATAAATTTTATCTTATAACCATTTTTGTACAATTTATAATGATTTTCTAAAAACAGAACAGGGGATTTCGGAGTCATTCTGACACCGTCTCACACAACTTTAAATATCTCTTTATAGGAAATTTCTTTGCTCACAAGGTCTCTTTTATAAGAAACTAGACTAATTAAGCCTTGATTACATATTTTATTCAGCCTATAATTCCACACCAACAATTTATAGTGATTTTCTAAAATCACGTTACTGCTGCTGTCCAAAGCAAATTGTTACAATTTGCTCTTAAATTTCCAAGTCCAAACACATATGAACTTACCATTTGAGTTTAAGACATATCATGGCCACATCATATCTTATTAAATCAACTCATTATGTCCTATTATGATTGAATTTACTCAACGTTTAATCACTTAAAACTTACCTCGGATGTTGTCGAACGATTTCGGCGGCTATTCGACCACTTTTTCCTTCCCTTTATCGGATTTAGTTCCCCTTTGCTCTTGAGCTTAATTCAAACAAATTTAACTCATTAAAGTCTCATTTTGCTAGCTTATGGCTGAATATGACAAGGAGTTTGTTAGGTCATATGGCCACCTTTTAGCATGCAAATGATATCAACACCAATCCACCTTGGCCGAATATCATCTCCATGACATAGTAAAGATTTGAACCATGGGCTATTTAGAACTCAAGCTAACTACTAAAACATGCATGCATCTCATGGAACATCATCAAACATACCTTAGTCTATCAAACCACCATAGCCGATTTCCTCAAAGCTCTTTTTCCTTCTTTTTCTTTCTCCTATTCGGCCAAGAACAACATGAGAGCTTTTCTCTTTTTTTTTTTTCTTTTTTTTTGGTCATGCATGAGAATGATGAACACATTTTTTTCTCTTTGTTTTCTTCCTTCAATTTCTTATTAGTTTATTGCCCATGCTTCTTATTTTATTCTTCCATTAACCCAACATGTTTCATGACATGTTTTGCCCATGCTTCTTATTTTATTTTTCCATTAACACAACATGTTTCATGACATGTTTTGCCCATCATCCCTTGTCATGGCCGGCCACTAGTACTTAAATGGGGGGAAATTGACATGCAAGTCCACCCCTTTGATTACATGCACTATTAGGCCACTTGCATTTGCCTAGTACATTTCTAAATTTTCTCACATAAGTCCTATCAACTAAATTCACATGCAATTAACTAAATCGAAGCTTAAAACTTTCACACATTTATATTCACATATTTTAGGCAATAATTATCACATTCAAATAATTTGGTGACTCGGTCTAGCGGTCCCGAGACTGCTTTCCGACTAGGGTCACTTTAGGGGTGTCACAACTCTTCCCCCCTTTAGGGATTTTCGTCCCCGAAAATTTCTACCGATGCATAGTTTAGGATAACGTCCTCTTATTGAATTATATTCATATAAACATTAGCTCATCGATAGCAATTGTAATTCATTATTGATTTCTCATCGATCTATAAAATCATTTTCTTATCTTAAAACAAATACATAAACATTTCTACAAGTATGCACATATATCTCATTTTCTTGATTTCATAAGCAATAATCACTTAATTTAATTCACAAATGCATTTCAAACACATATTAAGCACATATTAACATGTATAATTCACATCATCAACCCACATATTTGTAACCCACATTTTCATTCATGTATAAGCTGTAACCTAACCGAAAGTACACATATACTCAAACATCCCAATAAATATCCTTTATAACTTTATCACATCTCAATATTCAACTTAACTCATTTCCAAAAGAAAATCAACTTCCACATACCTGAACATTGAATTCATTTAGCACATTTAATCACTGTTAACGATACCCGTTGAATCATTCGAAATCATTACGGATACTCATTAAGCACATATAGCTCTTACAATGCCATATCCTAGATATGGTCTTACATATGCTCACATATCGAGCCGATGCCATGTCCCAGACATGGTCTTACACACTATCTCAAATCAATGCCTTCGTCCCAGACGAGGTCTTACATGAATTCCACTTCACACACTTAGTGCCCACTGACCGATCTCGCACTCATAGTGCTCGATTAAAGGAATTCGCACACACACAGTGCCTCTAATCATTCACACACATAGTGCTCTTATTCATTCGTTATTACACATTGAAATGACTTAACCAAGTCTATAAACATCATGTATGTACACTTTTAAACATATCATCTCATTTAAATTTGAATTCGTATAGTAATGAATACTTAAACTTTGCTCAAATTACCGGCACGAAGCCTACTAGGCACGAAGGCCCGAATACACGTCACCAGCATGATTGCTCTTCGGGACCTAGCCCGGATATAACACCAGCACGAATGCTCTTCGGGGTTTAGCACGAATATATCACTAGCACGAATGCTCTTCGGAACTTAGCCCGGATACATCACTAGCATGAATGCTTTTCGGGACTTAGCCCGGATACATCACTAGCATGAATGCTCTTCGGAACTTAGCCCGGATACATCACTAGCATGAATGCTCTTTGGGACTTAGCCCGGTTATAGTAACTCGCACAAATGCCTTCGGGACTTAACCCGGATTTAGTAACTCGCACCAATGCCTTCGGGCTTAGCCCGGAATTAGTAACTCGCACAAATGCCTTCGGATCTTAGTCCGGATATGGTCACTTAGCACAAAGCCTTCGAGACTTAGCCCGGACATCATTCGAATAACCATGCACATTTAACAATAAATCATGACACATTCGTATTTCATTTTCATTAGCAAAACTCAAACACAAGACACTTATCACTCTTGCAATTTCGGCTCAATAGCCACACACAAAGAGCATTATTTTGATTTGCTTAAAACATGATCTAATCAAATCATAATTTAAGCTCTATTACTCAAGAACTTACTTATGTTATACCCTTCTCAATATTGACACATCATAAGCATGTCTCAGTCCTCTCAATACCATCTGCTACAGCTCGATCGGGATCGGAATTCATTACAATAAATAAACACATTTTCAATTGTCAGAAATCACCACACTATCAAATATTCACATAATGGCATGTATAGCTAGACCCAAACGTATTACGGTAGTCCTAGAATCGACTAAACCGTAGCTCTGATACCAATAAAATTGTAACACCCCGTACCCGAGACCGTTGCCGGAGTCGGACACGAGGGGTTCACAGACTAAATTCGCTTACTATCGCAGTCCATTTTAAAAATTTCCAGGCAGTTTGCTAACTGCGTCACTATCACCTTAAAAATCATATCTTGAGTTTCACAACTCGAAAATCAGTTTTGTAATTTTTCCCTGAAACTAGACTCATATGCCCATCTACATATTTTTTTCTAGAATTTTTGGTTGGGCCAATTAGTACAGTTTATTAGTTAAAATCTCCCCTGTTACAGGGTGCGACTACACTGACCTTCATGCATTACAATTTTGATATCTCCCTGTACAGGGCTTCAATACTGATTCCATTTGTTTCTATAGAAACTAGACTCAGAGAGGAATCTATACATATATGGCATGACTCCTAATTATCTCTGGTTAATTTATAATGAATTTCCAAAGTTGGAACAGGAAATCCATAAACTATTCTGGTCCTGTTTCACGAAAACTGTAGCATCTCATAATATACTATTCATATGAACGTTTCGTTACTTTCCTATGAAAATAGATTCATCAAGGTTAGTTTGCATAATTTATTCACTATTTAATTCCATTCCTACTATTTTTAGTGATTTTCCAAATCTACATCACTGCTGCTGTCAGCATCTGCCTTTAAGGTAGACTTTACCTATTTCATAGTTTCCATGATTCAACTAGCCCTTTTAGCATAATTAGCACAAATTATGATAGTGATTAACCATTCCCATGGCCAATCCTTGTTAAGCATATCCATACCAAATGAGTATAACATTATGCTCAAACATATATAAGCCATTTTCGCATGGCTATCCAAAATTATACAAATCCAAAGGGTACATGACCAACAACAAAAGGGTAGTCCTATACATGCCATTTTCAGAGTTCAACCAAAAGTGTACCAAAAGGGTTTTGATAGTGTGGGCGACTTCGACTTCAATAATCCCGAGTCCGATAGCTGACGAACCAAAATCTATAAAACAGAGATTCAAAGAACGGAGTAAGCATTTAATGCTTAGTAAGTTTTAAGCAAAACAAAGTGTTCTCAATCACTACCATTGGTCATTAATTTCAACTGTTCGATGAAGTTAATCTAGAGCTTCATCTCGATCTATAATATCATTAAACGCAACACTTGGCTGCCACATATATACTTTCGAATAATAATGACCTAGATGGTCAAATATTTCCAAAGCACATTCTTCATCGATTTTCAACTTTCAATAATCCTTTCCACTTGTTCATAATCACATCCATACTTTTAAGTATTTCAACATGACAAGTACTAAATTACCATAGGCACATAAAGAACCAACATATTCCTTATCACATATATGTAAGCTTACAAATCATAATCCTTACCTTGTACTGGCACATCTAGCTCAACCCAACCCATACTCAGATCATAAGGCTTTTGGGCAGAATATGCACTAATACATAAGAATATTTCATCGCATACTTTATTATACAAACATACCATTACCAATTAGATCATTCTCACATTTGGAGTTATAATATTAATCACATTTACCTACCTCTTTGATACTGATAATTCACCTCGAAATCACTCCACCGATGAGTAAGTAATACGTACCTGAACATCTTGAATACATAATACTTATTTGATGGTAACTTAATGCATATACTCAATATCAAAGTCTTACTTGAATCCTAGCATTTAGCCGTCGGGTCTTTAAAGCTCAGATATAGTACGAGCACAAAGCCTACGGACATTAATCAGGATAATATTCTTGCATAAAGCCTACGGGGTTTTAACCCGGATATAGTACTGACACAATTGCCCTTCGGGACTTATCACATTTATACACTTCCACATCCATCACATTGGCCATTCGACCTTATCACATATATACACTTTCACATTCATCACATTGGCCATTCGGCCTTATCACATATATACACTTTCACATTCATCACATTGGCCATTCGGCCTTATCTCATATATGCATGTTCTCATTCATCACATTGGCCATTCGGCCTTATCACACATACACATGTTCACATTCATCACATTGTCCATTCGGCCTTATCACACATACACATGTTCACATTCATCACATTGGCCATTCGGCCTTATCTCATATATGCATGTTCACATTCATCACATTGGCCATTCGGCCTTATCACACATACACATGTTCACATTCATCACATTGGCCATTCGGCCTTATCACATATATATACACTTTCACATTCATCACATTGGCCATTCGGCCTTATCACATATATACACTTTCACATTTATCACATCGGCCATTAGGCCTTATCACATATATATACACTTTCACATTCATCACATTGGCCATTAGGCCTTATCACATATATATACACTTTCACATTCATCACATTGGCCATTAGGCCTTATCACATATATACACTTTCACATTTATCACATCGGCCATTAGGCCTTATCACATATATATACACTTTCACATTCATCACATTGGCCATTAGGCCTTATCACATATATATACACTTTCACATTCATCACATTGGCCATTAGGCCTTATCACATATATACACTTTCACATTTATTCAAATATACTTCACATACCACATATACTATCATGTACAGACTTGGTCTTGGCCGAATCTACATCCATCACTTTCCAATGAATAATTCAATTTTACGCCATACTATCATTTCATATTCGAATGCTCATAAGCTTACAATATCACGATTTAGAATTCAAGTATGGGTTTAATCAATAGCTTATGAGCAACTAAAACAAGTTTTATCCATGTTTACAATAAAATCACATATTCACTACGAGCTGTTTTCCTGAGCAATGGTCACTAAATTATTTATAACTGGAGCTACAAAACTCCAAATCACTTGCCGTTAATTTTTCCTGAATATAGACTCGTATATATTCCATCCATAAAATTTCCAGAATTTTAGGTTTGGCCAATCAATACCAGATTTTTCTTAAAGTTTCCCCTGTTTCACTGTTTGACTAATCTGACCACTCTTCACTACGAATCAAATTTCTCATTTTACAGAATTCAAAATGTGTTGTATTTGATTTCATTTGAAACTAGACTCATTAAGGAGTCTAAGCATATAAATTTTATCTTATAACCATTTTTGTACAATTTATAATGATTTTCTAAAAACAGAACAGGGGATTTCGGAGTCATTCTGACACCGTCTCACACAACTTTAAATATCTCTTTATAGGAAATTTCTTTGCTCACAAGGTCTCTTTTATAAGAAACTAGACTAATTAAGCCTTTATTACATATTTTATTCAGCCTATAATTCCACACCAACAATTTATAGTGATTTTCTAAAATCACGTTACTGCTGCTGTCCAAAACAAATTGTTACAATTTGCTCTTAAATTTCCAAGTCCAAACACATATGAACTTACCATTTGAGTTTAAGACATATCATGGCCACATCATATCTTATTAAATCAACTCATTATGTCCTATTATGATTGAATTTACTCAACGTTTAATCACTTAAAACTTACCTCGGATGTTGTCGAACAATTTCGGCGGCTATTCGACCACTTTTTCCTTCCCTTTATCGGATTTAGTTCCCCTTTGCTCTTGAGCTTAATTCAAACAAATTTAACTCATTAAAATCTCATTTTGCTAGCTTATGGCCGAATATGACAAGGAGTTTGATAGGTCATATGGCCACCTTTTAGCATGCAAATGATATCAACACCAATCCACCTTGGCCGAATATCATCTCCATGACATAGTAAAGATTTGAACCATGGGCTATTTAGAACTCAAGCTAACTACTAAAACATGCATGCATCTCATGGAACATCATCAAACATACCTTAGTCTATCAAACCACCATAGCCGATTTCCTCAAAGCTCTTTTTCCTTCTTTTTCTTTCTCCTATTCGGCCAAGAACAACATGAGAGCTTTTCTCTTCTTTTTTTTTCTTTTTTTTTTTGGTCATGCATGAGAATGATGAACACATTTTTTTCTCTTTGTTTTCTTCCTTCAATTTCTTATTAGTTTATTGCCCATGCTTCTTATTTTATTCTTCCATTAACACAACATGTTTCATGACATGTTTTGCCCATGCTTCTTATTTTATTTTTCCATTAACACAACATGTTTCATGACATGTTTTGCCCATCATCCCTTGTCATGGCCGGCCACTAGTACTTAAATGGGGGGAAATTGACATGCAAGTCCACCCCTTTGATTACATGCACTATTAGGCCACTTGCATTTGCCTAGTACATTTCTAAATTTTCTCACATAAGTCCTATCAACTAAATTCACATGCAATTAACTAAATCGAAGCTTAAAACTTTCACACATTTATATTCACATATTTTAGGCAATAATTATCACATTCAAATAATTTGGTGACTCGGTCTAGCGGTCCCGAGACCGCTTTCCGACTAGGGTCACTTTAGGGGTGTCACACCCAATGTATTTCTGAGACTGTATTTGAATGGGCTAAGGCCCAAACTGGTTCTGTGATAGGCACGGGCCCCAGACTGTATCAAACTAAATTCTGTTGATTATCTGTATGCATGTTTTCTGTGGAGATTACACACTAAGTTTGCGAAGACTCACCCTTTCTCTGTTTAATCTATACAAGTAATCCCCAGACTTGATGGGTCGGTGCAGCGGAGGACTCAACGGTGGCCACATGTAAATTTTAGACTGTTTTTCCTTAATGCCAAGAATTTATTCCTTATTTGGGGTTTTTGATGTATCTTCTGGACTATGGACTAGTTGGCTTTAGATTTGGGACTTTATACTTTTTTTATGGATTTTTTTAAAACCGCAACTCCACAAAACACGGGTTTTTTTCTAAAAACTAAGTTTTTTGTCTCTAGAAACGATTTTCCCTAAATTAATTGGTTACAAAAGCTTCCGCTAAGAGACAAGTTTTAAAGCAAATCAACTAAATTTTTTTGAATTAAATAAAAGCTAACTTACTGTAACGGTTTTTAAACTCGACAATCTTGTCTTCAAATCCCTTTCCATGTGACATCACTAGATTCGGCCATAATGTCTAGGCCGGGTTTGGGGTGTTACATTTAGTGGTATTAGAACCAGGTTGCAAAACTCAGTCACTGATTTGGGTTTTAAAACTTAGTTTTAAAAAGATGATTTTTAAATGGTTTGAAATATTTTTGACTGAGTATGTGGTAGACCGAGTCTTCGACGCTAATTTTGTAAGTGTTCTAAAAACTCTGATAAGTTTTTAGAAATATGAGTAGCATATTTTGAAACTACTATAGGTATTACATTGTACTGAGAACACTGTAGATAGTGTATACTGAAAACAGTAGCGAAATGAAAACTATAGTAACACTACGATTCATGATAACAAACTCTAAACTTCTGATACTGTTTGGATATACTATCTACTAATATATATCAAAACTGTAACTGATTCATGAAACTGTTAACACAAATAAGCTACAAATTCTACGATGAGTGCACGAGGTATTCGCGGACGGGGTACTAGAGGCCGAGATAGAGGCTGTAGAGGGGCTCGAGCTGAGTCATTGTCATTAGGCAGCATACAGAATCTGGATACGAGTGAGACATCGGTTTCACCTGCTACAGAGACTGGGTCTCATGATCGCATGGCCGGGGATGACGCCTTGTCCCAAGCTATGCTAAGGATATTCGAGAGGGTTGCTAACCCCAGCACTGGATCTGGGGGCTGAGGGTCAGTTACGGAATGACTCCAATCAAATGGAGCTAAGTTATCTAGGGGTGTCACTAGAGTCACGCCTAGCGTGGCCGAGTACTGGATGGAGGCCACGGAAAGAATCATGGACGATCTGGACTTTACCCCTGAACAGAAATTGAAAGGGAGTGTTTTCTTGCTTCACGATGAAGCATACCAATGGTGGCTGATCGTTAAGGAGGGCACTCAGCTCGACAACTGACTTGGGATTTCTATAAGTCTACATTTCACGGTAAATATATGGGGGCAAGCTACATTAATGCTAGAAGATGTGTGACAGCCTAAAATTGACCTTAGTCGGGAAGTGGTTTCGGGACCACAAAACCGAGTCATAAAAATAATTAATTGCTATATTCTATGCTTATTATGTGTGTGCATGAGTATGTGGAAGTTTCATTCTCTAATTTTACCAATTGCATGAGAAATTATTAAATAGGGATCGATATGAGACATGGTGAAATATGATAGGCTAATTTAAAATGGTCTATTAGTGCATGTACCAAAAAGGGTGGTTTTGCATGTCAATTTACCCAAAAGATGAAGAGTGGCCGGCCAAGGGGTGATGGTGCTCCACTTATTCTAATTTAATATGTTTTGTTTAGTTAACAAATGGCTTAAAATAATTATAATAAAATTGAATAAAAGAGAAAAAGGGAAGAGGAGTGTTCATCTTCTTCTCCATCTTGCCAAAACCGAAACAAAAAGGAAAGAAATAAGGAAGTTTTCATTAAGGCAATTCGGCAACCCTTTTTCTAGTTGGAGGTAAGTTTTGAAATGTTGGTTTTAACTTCCTTTGTATGTTGAGCTAATTGTTGAAATGCATTTCGGCAATGTCATGAAAAATCAAACTTTCATGGTGGTTTGGGCATTAAGCCGTATATCAAGAGGTTAGGAGTAGAGGTTGTTTCATGTTGTATTGAATAAGTAGAGATTATTATGAGGTTGAAATTTGTGGAATTTTAGTTAAGTAATGCTTGGTACATTCGGCCATATGGGTTAATGGAATGTTTATTTTATTTGTTAATTTCTTTTATGAGAAATGGGTAATTGTTAAAGCCGAATGAGTTATGGAAGTTTTTATAAATGTATGAAGTTCAAGGTGCAAAATTTTAGTCTTGATGTTATGGATAATTCGGTTGAGATATGGGGAGAGGGAGTTGTCATTTAGGTTAAGATCAAAGGGATGAGCAATAGGCATTAAAAGGTGAAATGTGTGAAACTTAAAGTGTAAAAACCTATATGTAATTACATAGGAAATGTTAAAAAAACTAACATGGTATATTCGGCCATGTAGAGTACATCCTAGAGATATTATATTTAATTCCCTACAATCGACTAAATGGGTGATTAGTAAGGGTGATTGCCGAATATACTAACATACATATGCATGTGTAATTGGATTGTAAATATTTAGCAAGGTGGTTAAACTAGTTGATTTATTGATTAAGCTCACGGAGTTAAAGGAGGAGAATCAAGCAAAGGCAAAGAAAAGATCATCGAGTACCCGAGTTGGAACCGTCTTACCCAACACAAAGTAAGTCATAAAGCATATAGTTTGTATTAATTTAAATGGTCATAACGTCTATGTAATGATGCTGAATGGAATGATAAATATATATATACATGTATGCATGTGGTGATGAAAGTGTTGAATGAAAAGAAAAGAGGTGAGATGTATTGAGTTGTTGATCTCGGCACTAAGTGTGCGGGTATAAACATTTATGATCATTAGATTGGCACTAAGTGTGTGGGTTTAAATTGTACAGCACTAAGTGTGCGAGTTTGATTATGTAGCACTAAGTGTGCGAGTTTGATTATATAGCACTGAGTGTGCGGACTTAATATATACTTTTGAATCACTATGGACACTAAGTGTGCGACATGATTGAGTTGATCACGGACAGCGGATCGGGTAAGTACCTTGAGTTCATGGCTAATAGGCGCTATGTTTATATTTGGAGTTGAGCTTGGTAAGTTTAAACCCATGTGACAATTATAATTGAAGTCACGTACATAAGATTTATCGTGGAATAGGTGAAAGGTCGTTTAGTTGTATGAGTGTAACGAAAATACAATGATGTATGAAAATGCCTCAAATATCCTATTGATTAGTATATGGAATGTGAATGCATGACTTGGTATGAGATTGAACCGATAGGTCTAAGGAACTATGGTATGGTTCGGTATGGATGGAGTAACTAGCCTCGTTCCATTTTGTTTCCTCTTGTGATAATGTTATTAATGGATGGTAGTGCACTGCTTATGACTTACTGAGTTATATACTCACTCGGTGTTTCCTTGTCACCTATTTTAGGTTTCTTGGACTCGTCTCTTTTTGCGTGATCGGGCCGTCATCGAAGTCATCACACCGGCTAGCAACTTTTGGTATCTTCTTTTTAGTCGGTCTAGGAGAACATTTCGGCATGTATAGGCTAATATGTTTTGTTGAAATTTGGTATGTAAACTTTTAGCCATGCGAAAATGGCATAAATGTTCGGTTGGATTTGGTTCTATAATGTTAGGTCGCAAGTCTTGGAAATTCGATTTTTATGCCATATGTCATGGTTGATTATTTTTGGTTTCAAAATTCATGATATGGCAATAGTGTAGTAGGGAGATGTTTGACAATGATTAGCCCTTGGCATGGCTAGTCATGATCATGATTTGTGATATGTATGATGAATTACTAGTTAGATCAAGGAGAAATCACGAAATAGGCATAGTTGCTTTAGTAGCAGATGCTGGTAGCAGTAGTGATGTGAGATTGAAAAATCGCTAAAAATAGTAGGAGTGGAATTAATTAATGAATAAATTATGTAATCGAAGCTCGATGAGTCTATTTTCATATAGAAGAAACGAAACGACCATATGAGCTGTATGTTAGGAGATAATTAAACTCTTGTGAAACAGGGCCAGAGCGATTTCTGGATTCCCTGTTCCGACTTTGGAAATTCATTATAAATTAACCAGAGATAATTAGAAGTCATGCCATATGTGCATAGATTCCCTTCGAGTCTAGTTTCTATAGAAACAAACGAAATCAGTAATGAAGCCCTGTACAGGGAGATATCCAAGTCGTAATGCGCAAAGGTCAGTGTAGTCGATCCCTGTAACATGGGAGACTTTTACTAATAAACTGTACTAATTGGCCTAACCAAAAATTCTAAAAAAAATATGTAGATGGACATATGAGTCTAGTTTTAGGTAAAATTTACGGAACTGGATTTCGAGTTTTAGAACTCAAGATCTGATTTTTAAAGCGACTAGTATGCAGATTGGCAGCTTGTCTGGGAAATTTTTTTTAAGTGGTTTGAAGTCTGTTAGCACCTCGTGTTTGACTCCGGCGACGGCCTCGGGTTCGGGGTGTTACATTTGATTGGTATCAGAGCTATGGTTTAGTCGGTTCTAGGACTACCATAGCACGTATGAGTCTAGCTATACATGCCTTAATGTTAATGTTTAAATGTGTGATGACTTCTGACGGTTAAAATTTTTGTTTTGATTAGTAAATGGATCCCGGTGTAGAGAGAACCTTGGCGGATGACGTTGAAAGTGTAGCGGCTGCTCCTGCACAAGGGACGCCGCCTGTTGAACCTCAGTCATCTACGAATAATCAAGGTGAGGGGGCTAAACAAGCCTTCTTTACCATGATGAATGAGTGGGTCGCGCAATATGCCCGAACCAATCCGGCTGTCCAACAATTCCCGAATTTGAATAATCCACCCCAAGAGCCCGTAATGCCATCAGTTACTGATCCTGTGAGGCTGAGTAAGCCACATGTAGACTTGATTAGGAAGCGCGGGGCCGAGGAGTTCAGGGCCATAGTTATTGATGATGCTGAAAGGGCCGAGTTCTGGCTTGATAACACCATTCGAATGTTTGATGAACTATCATGCATGCCCGATGAATGTCTAAAGTGTGCTATATCCTTGTTGCGGGACTCAGCCTACTATTGGTGGAGGACCCTGATTTCCATAGTCCCAAACGAACGAGTAACTTGGGACTTCTTTCAAACGGAATTTCGAAAGAAATATATTAGTCAACGGTTCATTGATCAAAAGCGTAAGGAATTCTTGGAACTCAAGCAAGGCCGTATGACAGTATCTGAATATGAACATGAATTCGTAAAACTCAGTAGGTATGCCCGGGAGTGTGTAGCTGATGAGGTTGCTATGTGCAAAAGATTCGAAGAAGGATTGAATGAAGATTTAAAGCTACTAGTGGGTATTTTGGAGATAAAAGAATTCGTAACACTAGTCGAACGAGCCTGCAAGGCGGAAGAACTTGGAAAGGAGAAGAAGAAGGCTGAATTTGAAGCTAGAGACTATCGTAAAAGATCGACGAGTAAAGCTCTGTTCTCAGCTGTAAAGAAGTTCAGGGAGGACACTAATAAGTCGAGGACGACTACGAGAATTTCCATCAGAGCACGACCATCGACGGACTCCCGAGCTACTTCGGTAGCTAGTGTGGGCAATAATCGTCAAGAGAAACCTGAATGCCCCCAATGCGGAAGACGACACCTAGGTGAATGTTGGGGTAAGTCTACTAACAGGGCTTGTTACGGATGCGGTTCGAAGGACCACTTCATTAGAGATTGCACGGAGCTTGATGAGAAGAATAAGATTCAAGGTGCAAGACCTAGTGGAGTGACAACTAGAGGTAGACCACCGAGAATTTTAGGAGGTAGGGGTGGTAGTCAGAGAGGGGCCTCTGATACGGCTGTTCGACCCGAGAACCGTACTCCTGCTAGAGCATATGCCATTCGCGCACGAGAGGAGGCATCCTCCCCTGACGTCATCACTGGTACCTTCACTCTCTTTGATACTAATGTGATTGCATTGATTGACCCTGGCTCTACTCATTCATATGTATGTGAAACCTTAGCATCCAGTAAGACTCTACCTGTTGAGTCTACTGAGTTCGTAATTCGAGTGTCAAACCCTTTGGGTCAATACGTACTTGTTGATAAAGTGTGCAAGAGATGCCCTCTAATAATCCGAGAATCCTGTTTTCCGGCTGATTTGATGCTTTTGCCGTTTGACGAATTTGATGTTATTCTTGGTATGGATTGGTTGACCGTACATGATGTAGTGGTGAACTGCAAAAGAAAAACCATCGATTTGAGGTGCACAAATAACGAGATAATCCAAGTTGAGTCTACGGACTTAAGGGGGTTGCCAGTTGTAATATCAGCAATGTTGGCCCAGAAATATGTAAGAAAAGGGTGCGAAGCATACCTTGCGTATGTACTTGATGACAAAGAATTAGAAGAGAAACCCGAATCTGTACCGGTGGTTTGTGAATACCCGGATGTTTTTCCTGAAGAATTACCGGGTTTACCACCTGTTCGGGAGGTAGAGTTCGGTATTGAACTTGTACCTGGAACTACGCCGATTTTGATAGCTCCGTATCGTATGGCACCAACCGAGTTAAAGGAATTGAAAGCTCAATTGCAAGAGTTGACGGATAGAGGTTTCACTCGACCAAGTTTCTCACCTTGGGGTGCACCAGTATTGTTCGTGAAAAAGAAGGACGGAACCATGAGGTTGTGCATTGACTATCGTCAACTGAATAAAGTGACGATAAAGAATAAATATCCATTACCACGTATTGATGATTTGTTTGATCAACTAAAAGGAGCCTCAGTGTTTTCAAAGATAGATTTGAGATCGGGTTATTATCAGTTGCGGATTCGAGATTCGGACGTACCCAAAACTGCTTTCAGAACGAGGTACGGTCACTACGAGTTCTTAGTGATGCCGTTCGGGCTCACTAATGCCCCTGCGGTATTTATGGATTTGATGAATCAGATCTTCAGACAGTATTTGGACCGGTTCGTAGTTGTGTTCATTGATGACATCTTAGTCTATTCAGGAGATGAGACCGAACATGCTGAGCACCTGAGATTAGTGTTGCAAATTTTGCGGGATAAGAAGTTATATGCTAAGTTCAGTAAGTGTGAGTTCTGGTTAAGAGAGGTTAGCTTCTTGGGTCATGTGGTATCCGCATCGGGTATTCGAGTTGACCCGAGCAAAATTTCAGCCATACTTAACTGGAAGCCTCCAAGAAATATTACCGAAGTTCGGAGCTTCCTGGGGCTCGCCGGTTATTACCGACGATTTGTAAAAGGTTTCTCGATGATAGCTGCACCGTTGACAAAACTACTCCAAAAAGATGTTGAGTTTGAGTGGACAGAGCACTGTCAGAAGAGTTTCGATCGACTAAAGACCTGTTTAACCGAAGCTCCAGTGCTAGTACAACCGGAGTCCGGAAAAGAGTTTGTCATTTATAGTGATGCATCCTTACTTGGGCTAGGTTGTGTGTTGATGCAAGAAGGTCGAGTTGTGGCTTACGCGTCGAGACAATTAAAGCCGCATGAAAGAAACTATCCGACCCATGATCTTGAATTGGCGGCCATAGTGTTCGCCCTGAAAATATGGCGGCATTACTTATTTGGGGAAAAGTGCCATGTATTTTCGGATCACAAAAGTCTCAAATATTTGATGACTCAAAGAGACTTAAATCTGCGACAAAGACGTTGGCTTGAGTTGTTGAAAGATTATGAGCTTGTCATTGATTTCCACCCGGGAAAGGCTAATGTGGTTGCGGACGCCTTAAGCCGAAAATCACTGTTTGCTTTACGAGCGATGAATGTGCACTTGTCTGTTCTACCCGACAATGTGTTAGTAGCTGAATTAAAGGCCAAACCATTATTGATTCGTCAAATTCGTGAAGCTCAGAAAGTCGACGATGAATTGGTTGCAAAACGGGCTGAATGTATTCCGAATATGGAATCCGAATTTCAAATTGATGATGACGATTGTTTGAGGTTCAGAAGTCGATTGTGTGTTCCAAGAAATTCAGAACTCATTTCGATGATTCTGAACGAAGCCCATTGTAGCCGAATGTCAATTCACACGGGGAGTACGAAAATGTACAACAATTTGAAACGTCGGTTTTGGTGGCATGGTATGAAACGAGACATCTCCGACTTTGTTTCGAGATGTTTAATATGTCAACAAGTGAAAGCGGAACATCAAGTGCCTTCAGGATTACTTCAGCCGATCATGATACCCGAGTGGAAATGGGATCGAGTCACAATGGACTTTGTGTCCGGACTGCCATTGTCAGCAAGTAAGAAGGATGCGATTTGGGTTGTTGTTGATAGACTGACTAAGTCGGCTCACTTTATCCCCGTGCGTACGAATTTTTCATTGGATAAACTAGCCGAATTATATGTTTCTCAGATTGTGAGATTACACGGGGTACCTATTTCTATCGTGTCGGATAGAGATCCGAGATTCACCTCGCGATTTTGGAAGAAATTGCAAGAAGCTTTGGGTACCAAGCTGCATTTTAGCACCGCTTTTCATCCACAAACCGATGGTCAATCTGAGCGGATAATTCAGATACTTGAGGATATGTTGAGATGTTGCATCCTCGAGTTTAGTGGTTCATGGGAACGGTATTTACCTTTGATTGAATTCGCTTACAACAATAGTTTTCAATCAAGTATTAAGATGGCACCTTACGAGGCTTTGTACAGTCGTAAATGCCGTACACCATTGTTTTGGACCGAGCTCGGTGAAAGTAAAATTTTCAGAGTTGATTTGATTAAAGATGCCGAACAGAAAGTAAAGGTAATCCGTGAAAGTCTGAAAGCAGCCAAGATCGTCAGAAATCGTATGCGGATTTGAAACGAAAAGACATTGAATATCAGGTGGGAGATAAAGTGTTTCTTAAAGTTTCGCATTGGAAAAAGGTACTCAGATTTGGCCATAAGGGCAAGTTGAGTCCGAGATTCATTGGGCCGTACGAAATCTCCGAACGAGTTGGTCCAGTTGCGTATCGATTGATTTTGCCCCCTGAACTTGAAAAGATCCACGACGTCTTTCATGTTTTGATGCTTCAACGCTATAGATCTGATCCATCGCACATAATTAGCCCATCAGAGGTTGAAATTCAAGCCGATATGAGTTATGAAGAAGAACTGATGCGTATCCTAGCTCGTGAAGTGAAAGAGTTGCGAAACAAAAGGGTTCCACTAGTAAAGGTGTTATGGCTCAAACACGGGATTGAGGAAGCTACTTGGGAAACCGAGAGCTCGATGAAAGAACGATACCCAAACTTATTTACCGGTAAGATTTTCGGGGACGAAAATTTCTTAAGTGGGGGAGAGTTGTGACAGCCCAAAATTGACCCTAGTCGGGAAGTGGTTTCGGGACCACAAAACCGAGTCATAAAAATAATTAATTGCTATATTCTATGCTTATTATGTGTGTGCATGAGTATGTGGAAGTTTCATTCTCTAATTTTACCAATTGCATGAGAAATTATTAAATAGGGATCGATATGAGACATGGTGAAATATGATAGGCTAATTTAAAATGGTCTATTAGTGCATGTACCAAAAAGGGTGGTTTTGCATGTCAATTTACCCAAAAGATGAAGAGTGGCCGGCCAAGGGGTGATGGTGCTCCACTTATTATAATTTAATATGTTTTGTTTAGTTAACAAATGGCTTAAAATAATTATAATAAAATTGAATAAAAGAGAAAAAGGGAAGAGGAGTGTTCATCTTCTTCTCCATCTTGCCAAAACCGAAACAAAAAGGAAAGAAATAGGGAAGTTTTCATTAAGGCAATTCGGCAACCCTTTTTCTAGTTGGAGGTAAGTTTTGAAATGTTGGTTTTAACTTCCTTTGTATGATGAGCTAATTGTTGAAATGCATTTCGGCAATGTCATGAAAAATCAAACTTTTATGGTGGTTTGGGCATTAAGCCGTATATCAAGAGGTTAGGAGTAGAGGTTGTTTCATGTTGTATTGAATAAGTAGAGATTATTATGAGGTTGAAATTTGTGGAATTTTAGTTAAGTAATGCTTGGTACATTCGGCCATATGGGTTAATGGAATGTTTATTTTATTTGTTAATTTCTTTTATGAGAAATGGGTAATTGTTAAAGCCGAATGAGTTATGGAAGTTTTATAAATGTATGAAGTTCAAGGTGCAAAATTTTAGTCTTGATGTTATGGATAATTCGGTTGAGATATGGGGAGAGGGAGTTGTCATTTAGGTTAAGATCAAAGGGATGAGCAATAGGCATTAAAAGGTGAAATGTGTGAAACTTAAAGTGTAAAAACCTATATGTAATTACATAGGAAATGTTAAAAAAACTAACATGGTATATTCAGCCATGTAGAGTACATCCTAGAGATATTATATTTAATTCCCTACAATCGACTAAATGGGTGATTAGTAAGGGTGATTGCCGAATATACTAACATACATATGCACGTGTAATTGGATTGTAAATATTTAGCAAGGCGGTTAAACTAGTTGATTTATTGATTAAGCTCACGGAGTTAAAGGAGGAGAATCAAGCAAAGGCAAAGAAAAGATCATCGAGTAGCCGAGTTGGAACCGTCTTACCCAACACAAAGTAAGTCATTAAGCATATAGTTTGTATTAATTTAAATGGTCATAACGTCTATGTAATGATGCTGAATGGAATGATAAATATATATATACATGTATGCATGTGGTGACGAAAGTGTTGAATGAAAAGAAAAGAGGTGAGATGTATTGAGTTGTTGATCTCGGCACTAAGTGTGCGGGTATAAACATTTATGATCATGAGATTGGCACTAAGTGTGCAGGTTTAAATTGTACAGCACTAAGTGTGCGAGTTTGATTATGTAGCACTAAGTGTGCGAGTTTGATTATATAGCACTAAGTGTGCGAGTTGATTATATAGCACTGAGTGTGCGGACTTAATATATACTTTTGAATCACTATGGACACTAAGTGTGCGACATTATTGAGTTGATCACGGACAGCGGATCGGGTAAGTACCTTGAGTTCATGGCTAATAGGCGCTATGTTTATATTTGGAGTTGAGCTTGGTAAGTTTGAACCTATGTGACAATTATAATTGAAGTCACGTACATAAGATTTATCATGGAATAGGTGAAAGGTCGTTTAGTTGTATGATTGTAACGAAAATACAATGATGTATGAAAATGCCTCAAATATCCTATTGATTAGTATATGGAATGTGAATGCATGACTTGGTATGAGATTTAACCGATAGGTCTAAGGAACTATGGTATGGTTCGGTATGGATGGAGTAACTAGCCTCGTTCCATTTTGTTTCCTCTTGTGATAATGTTATTAATGGATGGTAGTGCACTGCTTATGACTTACTGAGTTATATACTCACTCGGTGTTTCCTTGTCACCTATTTTAGGTTTCTTGGACTCGTCTCTTTTTGCGTGATCGGGCCGTCATCGAAGTCATCACACCGGCTAGCAACTTTTGGTATCTTCTTTTTAGTCGGTCTAGGAGAACATTTCGGCATGTATAGGCTAATATGTTTTGTTGAAATTTGGTATGTAAACTTTTAGCCATGCGAAAATGGCATAAATGTTCGGTTGGATTTGGTTCTATAATGTTAGGTCGTAAGTCTTGGAAATTCGATTTTTATGCCATATGTCATGGTTGATTATTTTTGGTGTCAAAATTCATGATATGGCAATAGTGTAGTAGGAAGATGTTTGACAATGATTAGCCCTTGGCATGGCTAGTCATGATCATGATTTGTGATATGTATGATGAATTACTAGTTAGATCAAGGAGAAATCACGAAATAGGCATAGTTGCTTTAGTAACAGATGCTGGTAGCAGCAGTGATGTGAGATTGAAAAATCGCTAAAAATTGTAGGAGTGGAATTAATTAATGAATAAATTATGTAATCGAATCTCGATGAGTCTATTTTCATATAGAAGAAACGAAACGACCATATGAGCTGTATGTTAGGAGATAATTAAACTCTTGTGAAACAGGGCCAGAGCGATTTCTAGATTCCCTGTTCCGACTTTGGAAATTCATTATAAATTAACCAGAGATAATTAGAAGTCATGCCATATGTTCATAGATTCCCCTTCGAGTCTAGTTTCTATAGAAACAAACGAAATCAGTAATGAAGCCCTGTACAGGGAGATATCCAAGTCGTAATGCGCAAAGGTCAGTGTAGTCGATCCCTGTAACATGGGAGAATTTGACTAATAAACTGTACTAATTGGCCCAACCAAAAATTCTAGAAAAAAATATGTAGATGGGCATATGAGTCTAGTTTCTGGGAAAATTTACGGAACTGGATTTCAAGTTTCAGAACTCAAGATATGATTTTTAAAGCGACTAGTACGCAGATTGGGAGCTTGTCTGGGAAATTTTTTTAAGTGGTTTGAAATCTGTTAGCACCTCTTGTTCGACTCCGGCGACGGCCTCGGGTTCGGGGTGTTACAAGATGTGAGTTTTTGAATCTCACGCAAGGGGATCGTTCAGTGGCCAAGTATGAGATCGAGTTTCATAGATTGAGCTGCTATGCGTGAGGCATGGTGGCGACTGAATATGAGTGTTGTCTATTTCAAGGATGGACTCAGGGACAGTTTGAGAGTTTTGATAGCTCCGCAGAGGGAGCGTGACTTTTCAGTACTGGTAGAGAATGCGAAGATCGCTGAGGAGGTGAAGCGCGCTGAGCGCCAAAACCAGGATAAGGAGAGAAGCAAGAATAAGTGGGATTCGGAGCCCTTGAGTTCTATGATGAGGCCTAAGAAAAAGGTCAGATCTGGTGGGCCAATTAGAGTTGGGCCCCTGTTGCAGTTACTGGGATCACGCTTTGTAGGCATTGTGGAAGACGCCATCCAGCCGAATGTTGGAGGACGATTGGGGCTTATTTAAGATGTGGGTGTACTAAGCACCATGTTCAAGAGTGTCTACTGAGGGTAAATCAGGTGCAAGTTGCGAGTTCTTGTACAGCACAACCACTAGAGGTAGTTCAGTAGCCGCCTAGAGGTCATGGTTAGGCTAGGGTTGTAATGGTATAGGTCAGGGGCAGAGAGCACCGGGTAGAGGTGCTGGACAGGCTGAGGCGAAGTAGCTAGCCCTAGTTTATGCTGCTCGTCACTGAGAGGATAGAGATGTTCTAGACCTTATCACGAGTACGTTTCTTGTTTTTGATATGCCTTACACTACATTGATATGCCTGTTATGTTTCCAAAAACCTAGGGATTCCGGTTGAGAGTACTTTTAGTGAGGTGACAGTGTTGAGCCCGCTAGGGCAATCGGTTAGAGTTAGCAAACTGTACAGGGATGTTTCTTTAGAGGTTCAAGGGACAGTATTTCTGGCTGATTTGATGGAGCTTCCGTTTGGGGAGTTCGATATGATATTGGCGATGGACTGGTTGTTTAAGCATCGTGTCACTTTGGACTATGCGACTAAGAGGGTTGAATTGAGAACTGAAGGGGGTAATGAAGTAGTTGTGATTGGGGAACATCGAAATTACTTGGCTAACGTGATATCTGCATTGGTAGCTGAAAAACTGGTTCACAAGGGATGTGATGAGTATTTGGCCTACGTTAGTGTTTCCGCTTCTGGTGACTTTACTGTTAAGGACATGAAAATTGTGAGGGATTTTCTAGACGTCTATCCTAAGGAGCTACCGGGTTTACCTCCGAATCGAGAAGTGGAGTTTGGGATTGAGCTTCTCCCCTGGTACAGCTCCGATGTCTATCACTCCCTATCGAATGGATCTGATGAACCGAGTGTTTCAGCCCTACCTGGATCAGTTTGTAATGGTGTTCATCAATGACATATTGGTTTATTCGAGGACTGAGGAATAGCATGACGGGCACCTTAGGTTTGTTCTTCAAATTTTGAGGGAAAAGCAGCTCTATGCTAAGTTCAGCAAGTGCGAGTTCTGGTTTACGTGAAGTAACATTTCTGGGTCATGTGGTGTCTACTGAGGGAATTCAAGTAGATCCTTGAAAATTTGAGGCTGTATTGGACTAGAAGCAGCCTAAGAATGTGTCTGAGATCCACAGCTTTTTGGGGTTGGCAAGTTATTACTGACGATTTGTGGAAGGATTTTCACTGATCGTAGTACCATTGACTAAGTTGTTACGTAAAGGTGTATCATTTGATTGGACTAATGCACAGCAAGAGAGCTTTGAGAAGTTTAAGACTGCACTGACTAAGGCTCCTATTTTGGTACAGCCTGAACCTAGAAAGGAGTTCACAATTTATAGTGATGCATCACATGTTGGTTTGGGATGTGTGTTGATGCAGGATGGTAAGGTGGTTGCTTATGCTTCTCGTTAGCTTAAGACATACGAGGCGAACTATCTAACGCATGATTTAGAGTTGGCCGCTGTAATCTTTGCATTGAAAATCTGGAGGCATTATTTGTACGGTGAGAACTGTATTATCTACACTAATCATAAGAGCCTCAAGTATCTCCTCACTCAGAAGGAGTTAAATCTTAGACAGTGAAGATGGGTTGAGCTGCTTAAGGATTATGATTGTACCATTGAGTACCATCTCGGCAAGGCCAATATGGTGCCTGATGCATTGAGCCGTAGGGCTATGCCGATCTAAGAGCGATGTTTGCTCGACTGAGCCTATTCGACGATGAAAGTCTGTTGGCAGGACTTCGGGTCAAATTGACATGGATTGAACTGATTCGAGGTAAATAGTTAGGGGATAAGTTTCTCAGGTTACGTTTTCATCAGGTTGAGAATGGTAGCACTACGGATTTCGGACTGAACAGTGATGGGGTACTCTATTTCTGTCGGAGAATTTATGTTCCGAATGATATTGATTTGAGACATGCCATACTGAGATAGGCGCATAGTAGCCTTTATGCTATGCAACCTGGCGAAAATAAGATGTACTGAGACCTCCGTGAGTTATACTGGTGGCCAGGGTTGAAACGTGAGGTTACTAATTTTGTGGGTAGATGTCTAACTTGCCAGTAGGTTAAGGCTGAGCATCAGTTACCTTCTGGTTTGCTGCAGCCGGTTAAGATTCCTCTTAGGAAATGAGAGCGCGTAACTATGGATTTCGTTAGTGGGTTGCCTCTAACACCCACTAAGAAAGAT
The DNA here is from genome assembly GCF_007990345.1 of Gossypium hirsutum. Classification (NCBI taxonomy): domain Eukaryota; kingdom Viridiplantae; phylum Streptophyta; class Magnoliopsida; order Malvales; family Malvaceae; genus Gossypium; species Gossypium hirsutum. The sequence goes on along the minus strand of NC_053449.1, from coordinate 18,398,213 downwards.
TCAATATGGGTCATAGTGGATCAATTGACCAAGTTCGACCACTTTATACTGGTTCGTACTGATTATTCTTTGTAGAAGCTGGTGAAGCTTTATATTTCTAAGATAGAGAGACTGCATAGAGTACCTGTTTCGATCACCTCTGATAAGGATCCTCATTTTGCATATCAGTTTTAGAGGAAGTTACATGAGGCTTTGGGTTCAAGGTTGGACTTCAGTACTGCATTCCATCCTCAGGCCGATGGTAAGTCTAAGAGGGTGATTCAGATACTGGAGGACATGTTGAGGCGCTACCGCTCTGATCCTACTCATATTGTCCCTGTTGAAGAGATCGAGTTTAAGCCAGATTTGACCTTTGAGGAAGAGCCGGTTTAGATTCTGGTTCGTGACGTTAAGGTTCTGAGAAGGAAATCCATTCTACTGGTAAAGGTTCTATGGCGTAATCATAGCACTGAGGAGGCCACATGGGAGTCTGAGGATGCGATGTGTCAGCAGTGTCCTCATTTATTTTGATCAGGTAAATTTTGAGGACAAAATTTTCTTTAGGGGGTAGAGTTGTAAAGCCCTAAAATTTCTAATTTCGTTATTGTGAAAATATGACACAAATATCTGTCAGCTTTAGTGGTTATGTGTTTTGGGAGTATTTGAGAGGTCCCAAGTTCAAGCCTTCACTTGGGAAAATTTTGGTATTTTAAATGAATTAGGCCTTACTCTTATTTAATAGGTTTTTATTTAATTGTTGGGTAAATTACATCAGAATGGGCTGCTGGTCTGGTGGTCAAATGGTGTGTCATTATGATGGAGGTCTTGTGTTTGAATCCCTATGCAGGCAAGGATATTATTTTTTGCTCAGATTTCGGGATAGAGTTTTGTAATAGGGGGATTTTGAGTAGTGGATATGTAGTGGGAATTAGGGGAGAAGACTAAGGGATTTTGGGGGTTATTGAGATTTTATTTAATTTTTTTCCCATAACCGAATTTTGACTCTTTTTTTCAAAAAAATCTGCCGTCTATTCTTCTCCCTTTCCTCTTGTCGAAATTCTCTGAGTTTTTTCATCTCTCTTTTTTTTTCTTCTTAATCTTTCCCTAATCCATTTATTTTCCTTCATTTTCGCACGTGGTTAGTGCTTGCTTAGTTTCGATAAGTGTTTCTCTTCATTTCTATCATGAATCTTTTAATGATTGAAGTGGTAATATTTTTTTTCTCTATGATTTGGGCATAGGGGGAGGCCCAGACTGGTGAATTTAGTGTTCTCGTCTTAACAATAGTTAAACGGAAGGTTATCGTTGGTGGTAAGTTGGGTTTTTGTTCGTTCTTGGTTGTCAATTCACTTGTAAATTCGTTAAATTGATGTTGGGTATCTTTATTATAGGCTTTGGAGTGCTCGGGGACTGTTTTAGCATCAAACAAAACTAGGTGTGTACCCGAAACGCAAAAAAAAGGGATTCGGCGAAAAGCCAGAACTGCTTATTGTTTGGACAGCAGCAGTAGGCTAAATTTGAAAAATCGCCATAAATTTTGGAAATCGAATTAGAGGATGAAAAAAATGGAATTAAAGGTTATTGATTCTAGTTTCTCATAGAAGAAACAATGTAAGTAATGGAATTGTAAATTGTGAGGTATAATAAACTTTGTGATAAAAGGTCAGATTGAATTCGGGTTCCCTTGTTCTGAATTTGGAAAATCATCAAAAATTGGAGACAAATAATTAGGGGTTAAAATTTACATGCTGAAATTATTAATGAGTCTATTTTCAATAAAAAAATCGAAACATTATCTAAATTTTTTACTAAGAGATAATTATTTTTTAGCAAAGAAGGGACAAAGCTGTCATACAGCAGAATAGGGGCAAGTGTGAAGATTTTACTGTACTTATTAGCTTAACCTAAAATTCTAAAAATTTTATGGTAGAAAGGTATTTGATTATAGTTTTAAATACATCAAGTGGATCTTAATTCAGAATTTCGTAGCTCAAGATATAAATAATTTAGTAACAGTGACTCAAGTAAACAACTTTGAAGGAACATATAACTAAATAGTGAAAATATATATGAATAATTACCTAGCACGGGTTACATTAAAAATGGATCACGTGGCCAAGGCCAATTTGGGCCAAATGGGTCACATAGGCATGTGAACCCATTTTTCTGAAAAGTTCTGTAAGGTTACACGAGTCGCCCAAGTCTACTGTGGAAATACTATAGGGTCGGTAAGCTTTACTTAGACCCCATATGTGTGATCTGTCTTTCTGATTTCTATACCGAGCATGACTTATGATATCTGAATGTATGTAATATTAATTGCATAATGGCATGACATATTTTGTATGTTGCATTGCATCGGGTGTGTTGATGATATTTGGAGGAAGTGTCTAAAAGACTATTAAGCCTGTTATCTGGCAGCTCAGTTGCAACCTTATGATTATGTGCCGCATTTCGGTACAGCATGGTTTGTAGGGATGGGTGGGTTGATTTAATCCCCATATGGTGTGTTGGGTTGGACGGAGATGGTGTGTAAAGGCTGGTGGGTAAGATTCTGATTTACTGTATCTGCATTTTGTATTTGATATGGGCCAATGCCCTAATATATTTCTAAGACTATATCTGGATGGGCTAAGGCCTAAACTGATTTTATGATGGGCACAGGCCCTAGACTGTATCTAACTGAATTCTGTTGATTATCTGTATGCATGTTTTCTGTGGGGATTACACACTGAGTTTGCGAAAACTCAACATTTCTCTATTTAATCTGTAGAAGTAATCCCCAGACTTGACGGGTCAGTGCAGCGGAGGACTCGATGGTGGCCACACGTAAATTTTAGACTATTTTCCGTTAATGTCTGGAATTATTACTTATTTAGGGTTTTTGATGTATCTTCTGGACTATGGACTGGTTGGCTTTAAATTTGGGACTTTATACTGTTTTTTATGGATTTTTTTTAAAACTGAAACTCCACAAAACACGATTTTTTTGAAAACTAAGGTTTGTCGTAAATAGAAACGATTTTCCCTAAATTAATTGGTTTCAAAAGCTTCCGCTAAGAGATAAGTTTTAAAGAAAATAAACTAGTTTTTTTTTTCGAATTAAATAAAAGCTAACTTACTGCAACGGTTTTTAAACTCAACAATCTTGTCTTCAAATCCCTTTCCATGTGACATCACCATATTCGACCATAACGTCTAGGCCAGGTTTGGGGTGTTACAGAGACCAAATGACTTTGATGCAAGTGAGCAAAGTTGAGCAAATTACTCAATTTAAAGCGGAGGCAACATCGAGAGAAACAAAGGCTCAAAGAAAATATGATGAACTCAAGCTACAACTTAAAGTGGAGGTAGCAACGAGGGAAGCAGAGCCAACAAGAAAATATGACGAACTCCAGCTACAGCTTCACAATATGATGAATATATTTCAGTAGAATCAATCGCAGAATCCGCCATCTTAGACTTTTATTTTCTTATTGTGAGAATATCTTAACAATATAAATTTTGAATATAATATATTTTGTTATTTCATTTATAAATTTATGTCATATACATATTTCTTCTATGATAGTATCATTTAGATTTGAAGTTTTTGGTTGGATTTGATGTTATAGGAAAATATGTTGAAAATTCGGGTTCTATATGAAATAAAATGGGTTGGTAAAATCTGCTAAAGTTAGTGGCATTTTCTCATAAACATTGCTATAGAACATGGTCTTTAGCGGCATTTTTATGAGAAGCACCGCTAAAGATCATGTTATAAAGCGGCGTTTTCCGACATAAATGCCACAAAATTTAGTTGCGTTATCTATAGCGGCGTTTTTTGTGGTGCTTTTATAAGCGTTGGAAATTGTTTTAGCGGCCTTATAAGTGCCGCTATAGGGCCAAAAAATGCCGCTAAAAACCTATTTCACTGTAGTGTAATATCTTTTACCATTAAAAAATATGTTTGATATTTTATACCTTTTTTACAGATTTCTACATGGGAATTTTGTACATACTTTTGAGTTTTTTTTATCATTTGTGGCTTTAAGAGGTTTTGATATTTTGTCATAATATTTTTTTGGAATTATCCATTCTCTGATACAATTTTGATATGCTCTTATGTCAAAAAGGGCTATTGTTCCCAATTTAAATTCATTATTTACAATGAGATTTATTTTTATCAAATATCTTTGGATAGATACCTTAGTGAGAACCATCATATATTCTTGTATATTTTCTTCTAGCTGGGGTTCAGTTTCTAAAGAACTATCTTATGGGATTTCATGTTTTAAAGTTTGCATTTGTTTTTTTTTCATCTCTTGTTCATTTTTATGCTGGGAAGGCTCCAATTTAATTTGTTTTATTTCCAGTTTTAATTCAAAAATTGTAATTTGTCTAGGTTTTATTTTTTCATATTTATTAAATATTATATCTTGCATATTGCACATTTGTGATTGACTAGGGATAATTTCTTTTTCTTTTTCTATTTTATCTTTTAATTATGATTTTAATTTTAAATGATATTTTGTTTTAAGTTCAGGGTCTTGTATTGTATCAATAACTTCAATTATAATTTCTTTATCCTTGGTGATAATGTCACATCCCAAAAATATAGGTTAAGAGAATTAAAAGGCCTTAAAAATTATTTCTGCTAAGAATTGACAAGAATGAACTTGTTGGTTATGTGGTAAGGCCTTAGCTTACCCTTAGGTCTCAAGTTTGAAATCCTTTGTGTGCATTCAACTAAAACATTTTATTTCCTTATTTTTACCCCATAAAAATGCCAAATTCTCAAACTAGCCCAACCCAAAAATCATTATTTAATTCAGTCCTTAATTTAAAATCAACCTCAATTTTAAATAAGAATTCCTAATCCTATTGCAATTTGAGAAAATTTTTTTTATAAATAACAAAGATTTTCAAACCTCAGAATTCTTAATCTAAAGAATTTTTCAAAGAAAAGCTTCCAAAAGATCTTCCTTTTTCTCCACCATTACCAAATCAAATTTCAAACAAAATAATTCGAAGTTTTCAAAATCAACTTTCTCCTCTCAAGTGGATCCTCAATCTCCTCTCCCAAATTAAGGTTTCTGTGTCTTCGAATCAGGTATGGGATCTAACTTATAGCATTATGTCTGGTTAATTAAAATAAGGTAGTATGTATGAGAATACCCCCATGGTATGTGAACCCCCTACTGTGTTGAGAACACCTTTGCATGTAGGAACTCTCCTGTATCGCGAACACCCCTAAGTTGCGAAATCCAATAGGCCAGCCCATACGTGAACCCTCATGACTTTTAGTATAGGATTTAATATGCGAACACTTATAGAATGCAAACCCCTATAGGCGAACCCCCTCATGCAAACCCATATGTAACACCATATACAACTAAATATGTGAGCTCCTAGAATATACATTCAAACCCATATGATAATGCATTACATGTTATTTATGTGAACCCTAGGTTATGATATGCGAACCCTAAACTTATTACATGAGAGGTCATATTAATACATGTCAAGTACATGTACTTTAGACTAATTTAGACTTGTAACTTTCAAAAGCTTCAAGTTTATTTTGGATTTCTGTCAAGAAATCATTTTGGGGTTTTTGGAAAGGTTTTGGAATTTCATAGGGTGTAAATATTGGTTCTTTAGAACTCTTTTCGGTTATCTCTTTTACTGATTCTTTCTTTATTGGGTGATTCTCTACCAAAATTTCAATAAAATCTAATTGTTTTCCTATTGTATGAAGACTGATATTTGTATAGTTGTTTTATTCTACTACCATTTTACTATCTTTTGATGAGATTTGTTCTCCTGCATCAAGAGCTTTCATTTTTAAAGAACTTGATTTTATTACAGTATTTTTATGAAGATATTGAAACTTTATTAAATGGGGATGTTGAGATTGTACTTCTCCTTTATTGGTTTGCCATCTAGTATTATGTTTTATTGTATTAATAGATTCTAAATAATATTCTTCAAACCATTCAAAGAATTTTAAATGAATTTTTTGAGTATTCATGAATTCATAATATTCTTGAAGAATGCTTTCTTTTTTATTATTATAAATTTCAAATTAATCTTCTTCTTCTTTGTTTATTTTTGTTGGAATAGAAGTTTTTTCTACATCATTCTTTATTGATCTCAAAATATTTTTCTAGAGCAAAGATTTCTTACTTTTCTCATTGTCTTGCATTATTAGTCATTGATGAGATTGTTGTTGACATATTAGGTGAATTTTGGGGGCTATTTTCCTGTCTGGCATAGATTGGTTTAGCTGTATTTTTGGAATCATCTTTCCTTGTAAATTGTTCCTAAATGTTGTTGGGATAGAATAGCTAGAGGCTCTAGCTGTCCTAAAATCTGTTGTTTGTGTTTCAGGATTTCATTTTTATTCTAAATTTAAACTCCTAAAAGCTGTGTTGTTACTTCCTATTTTAAAAGAATTTCTTGAAGGCATTCCAAGTGGCCTGTTGAATATCAATTCAACTGTACCATCTTGGTGTTGGGACATTTCACTTAATGAAATGTTTCTAATTGGTTCTAATTGGAGTTGGTGCAACAGAGTCTGTAGCACCTTCAAGTTTCCACCTATCAGGAAGGTTAATTTCATGCCATTTTATTGTTATTGGGATTGTGGTATGAGACATTAAGGTATTTGTTTCTATTAAAAGGGTTCCTCCTTTTGAGTTTTGAAGTACAGCCTTGGTATTGACTACAAAACACATAAATAAAATCAGTTAAACCAAAACTCGAAAATGTTGAAAATAAGTTGAATATTTTCGAAATTGAGAAATAATTGTTTCACCTTGGCTCTAATACCAGATAGCCTGAAGGATCTAAAGATCGGATGGAAAGAAGCGTAGGGAAATAATAATTTGAAAATTAAAATTTTGAAAACTTAAATTTGATTTGTTTTAAAAACTTAAATTTTTTAAAGCTAAAAATTTTCAGAGAAACAAACTTTTGATTCCTATATTGAGTGTTTGAAGTCGTGCATTTTATTAAAAAACTATGAGTCTTTTATAGAGGGCTATTGCCTCTTTACAACATATTTTTTTGGGGAATCTTATCCCTTATATCATTTCCAAAATTACATAATTTCTACCTTTTAGAAAATATATTCACTTATTACATTTTTTTTACAGAAAATCTTACTATTGAATTTTGTATTTTTTTCGGAGAATCTTCATTCTTCATCGCAGAGAATCTTCACTGTTCATGCCTGAGATTTTTCACTATTCATTTGTCTTTTCTTACAGGGAACCTCCCTTATTCATCTTTTGTCTTTGCTTTATAAGTTTACAGGAAATCATTCATCTATTGTCTTTCCCAAATTATCATCATTTTTTATTTTTTTGGTTCTGGTGATAGTTACTGAAGTGGTATCTTCTGCAATATCCACTGTTTTGATTGAAGAAGTTGAAGATTTCTCATCTTCTAATCTAGAATACATTGAGCAGATGATCTACTATTTTGATTGAAGAAGCTGAAGATTTCTCGTCTTCTAATCTAGAATCCATTGAGTTGATCATTTCATCCATGAGTATTTCAATTTGAATTGGATGCCATATTTGAAATATGAGCCAAGAATGTCTCATATATTTATTATTCATTAGGAATGCATTGTACCAGGCTGTTTATTAATCTCAATATGTGAAATATGGGTGGTGGTCTATTTTGGTGGTAAATTTCGCTGGGAATTTCTTTAGAGAATTTGGGTTTTCACCCACAATCTCTTATTCGAATAATTTTTAACTATTTGTGTTGTTGAATGAGTGATAAAATTTGGATCTTTTGGGTCTGTGTAATGTTTGAACAATACTTATCCAGTCTAAACCAATATGTTTTCATAATACTATTGAGGTTTTGGGAAGTCTAATGGCTTAAAATTTCATCATTTGAAAAGTTCCTTTACAAGAATATGTGGTGGTTTATCTGAAAAGTTCTCCTCCATAATAATTTTTTTTCAAAACATTTGTTTGGCAAATATTTTGAAGATTTTTGGGTAGCATTCTATAAAGATGCTACTTCTTTTGGGAAAACATCTTGGAGAGATGTTTCTTTTAAAATATTTTTGAGAGTTTTTTGTTTGTGTAAAGCAATCTCTCTGTTTTTCGAAACTTTTGTTGTTTCAGCAACAAATCATTTGAGAGGAATTTCCTCTTTTAATTGGAAAAAAACTAATGCCATATCTAGGGATTGAGAAAGGGACTTAATACATTTTTTTATTTGTGAACTAATTTCATTTAGATCCTATGCATTCTGAAGGGATGGATTTTTTGCAGATTTCGATAGGATGATGATATCTCATTTTCTTCTCCAAGACAAATTTCATACCACAACTTAATTGGGGTTTGTGGGTCGTTCATCTATTTTTCCTTTTTCATTCTTTCTGAGCTTGGGTGGCATTTTTTGTGAAACTCTTTGCTGAGAAAATCAGGAAAAAAATGAGTTTCTCCTTTGATGTATTTAATGGGAAAATCAAATATGCTCAAAATTGTTTGTCATCTTGCAAAAATCTATTTTGAGGTAATATTTTGAACATTTTTTTGTAAAACTTCTTTTGCTGATTTGCAATCAATTTGTAAAAGAAATTTTTATTTAATAAATCACTTTGAAATTTTGTAACACATAAAACAATTGATAAAAAATCTTTTTTGATAGTACTATAATTTTACTAAGTTGGATTCTAGTGTTTGGAAGTAAACTAGACTATTTGATCATTTCCTCCCATAATTTATTTTAAGATCCCACCACACCCTATTTCAAAAGCATTGGTGTAACACCCCAAACCCGAAACCGTCATCGGGGTCGAACACGAGGTGTTGACTGGCTTTACCCTCTTACAAAATTTATTTTCCAGACACTGCCCAATCTGTGTACTAGTCGTTTTAAAATTCATATCTTGAGTTTCGTAACTCGAAAATCAGTTTCGTAATTTTTCCCAGAAACTAGACTCATGTGCCCATCTATGTATTTTTTTCTAGAATTTTTGGTTGGGCCAATTAGTACAGTTTATTAGTCAAAGTTCCCCAAGTTGCAGGGGTCGACTACACTGACCTTTGCCCATTACGACTGGGATATCTCCCTGCACGGGGCTTCAATACTGTTGCCGTTTGTTTCTATGGAAACTAGACTCAGAGAGGAATCTGCACATATATGGTACGACCCCTAATTATCTCTGGTTAATTTATAATGAATTTCCAAAGTTGGAGCAGGGAATCCAGAAACCGTTCTGGCCCTGTCCCACTAAAATCTGATTATCTCTTAATATACTGCCCATATGATCTTTTCGTTACTTCCTCATGAAAACAGACTCATCGAGCTTCGATTACATAATTTATTCATCAATTAATTCCACTCCTACTATTTTTAGTGATTTTTCAATCTCATGACACTGCTGCTGCCAGCATCTGTTACGAAAGTAACTAGGTCCATTTCATGCCTACCCTCGATCCAACTCAATCGAACATTCGTGCCATTTTCGCATGGCTTAAAGTTTACATGCCATAATTCAAACACAACGTACTAGCTTATACATGCCAAAATGATCTTCTAAGCACACTAAGAAGAAAGTACCAAAACTAGCTATCTGGTGTGATGACTTCGTTGACGGCCCGACCCCGTAAAAATTGATGAGTCCAAGCAACCTATAATGGGTGACAAGGAAACACCGGGTGAGTTTATAACTCAGTAAGTCATAAGCAATGCTCTACTATACATCAATAACATTATCACAAGAGGAATAAAATGGAATGAGACAATTTACTCCATCCATACCGAACCATACCATAGTTCCACCAACCTACCGATTCAATTTCATATCAATTCATGCCTTCACAATTCATATACTCATCAATAGGACATTGAAGCATTTTCATAAATCAATTTATTTTCGTTACAATCAAACCACAAAACGGCCTTTCACCCATCCTACGATAAATTTTTATGTACGTGACTTCAAGTATAGTTGTCACATAGGTTCAACTTACCGAGCTCAACACCAAGTATACGCATAGCATATATTAGCCATGTCCTCAAGACACTTACCCGATCCGCTGTCCGCGATCAGCTCAATAGTGTCGCACACATAGTGTCCATAATGATTCACGAATGTATATTGAGCCCGCACACTCAGTGCTATATAATCAACTCGCACATTTAGTGCCACGTAATCAAATCGCACACTTAGTGCTACATAGTCAAACCCGCACACTTAGTGCCGCATGGTCAATTCGCACACTTAGTGCATCATATTCATTTCGCACACTTAGTGCAACAAAGTAGAATCGCACACTTAGTGCTGTACAATTTAATCCCGCGCACTTAGCACCAATCTCATGGTCATAAATGGTTATCCCGCACATTTAGTGCCGAGATCAACAACTCATTACATCTCACCTCATTTATTTCATTCAACAATTTCATCATCACATACGTACATGCATATATATATGTACATTTATTCATTCCATTCAGCATCAATACACAACATTATGACCATTGAAATAATACCAACTACATGCTTAATGACTTACCTCGTGTTGGGTAAGACGGTTCCAACTCGGCTACTCGATAACCTTTTCTTTGCCTTTGCTCGATTCACCTCCTTTAGCTCCTTGAGCTATATCAATAATTTAACTAGTTTAACCACCTTGCTAAATATTTACAATCCAATCTCACATGTACATGTATGTTAGTATATTCGGCTAATAATCTCATGCAACTACCAAAGCCGAATCAACTAAATATACTTATGTATACACACATATATCATCATCGAAATCACCTAAGCTTAGACATCGATTTTTAATTTCAAGTAAGTTGCCGAATGCAACCTTACTAAATTCTCATGGATTCAATATACCATTACCATGAAATCAACAACCAAATTCATAGACAATTTAGGAAAATCACATTACAATTCTCATATTCAAGCAAAGACCATGGCCGAATGCACATATGACCTCATAACAAAAATATTGAACCTTTGGTTGCCCAATTAGCTTAACATCCATCAAATTTTTAAATCAAGAAGCTCACCTCATCTATAATCAACTCTCAATGCCCTAAGGCATCAAAAACAACATCAAAGAAATACAACCATCCATGGCCGAATGTCCTAGCCGAATTGTTTTAACCATGAGTAACATAACAAGCATAGATCGTGTTTATGGATATACCGTGGCCGATTCAAGCTAATCACCTCCAAAATCATCAACCATTTTCGTTGCATATAACATATATAAACATGAATAAGTTTCATATAATCCCTTAACACATTAATTTCTTTCATCAACAACCTTTTCCTTGAACACTTTCTCATGACCGATTGCTCATGTTATCAACAAGATTCAAAGTTTAAACATGGGCTATTTAAAACATGCATGCATCTCAAAGACAACATCAAACATACCTTAGTCTAACCACCACCATAGCCGATTTTTCTCAAGCCTTTTTCCCCTTCCTTTCTTTCCTCTATTCGGCCAAGGATGTTTAAGAATGAACTCTTTTTTTTTTTTTGTTTTCTTTCTTCAATTCACGGCAACAAGGGGGGGTGAGACCATGTACTTTTTTTTTTTCTCCATCACCCTTCTTTCATTATTTAATCACCATGCTTATTATTTTATTATTCTTAACATGCATCACTAGCATAACATGTTGGAGACATGTTTCCACCTATAGCATGGCCGGCCACTACATATTAGGGAGGGGGAATTTGACATGCAAGTCCCCTTTTTCTTCCACATGCACTAATAGGTCCTCATGCATTGACCTATCACATTTTAAAATTTTCTCATATAAGTCCTATTGACTAAATTCACATGCAATCGACTAAATCGAAGCTTGAAATTTTTACACATTCATGATTACATATTCTAGACAATAAACATCACATTCAAACCTTTCGGTGACTCGGTTTAGCGGTCCCGAAACCACTTCCCGGCTAGGGTCAATTTTGGGCTGTCACAACTCTCCCTCACTTAAGAAATTTTCGTCCTCGAAAATCTTACCAGTAAATAGGTTTGGATATCGTTCCTTCATCGAGCTCTCGGGTTCCCAGGTTGCTTCCTCGATCCCGTGTTTGAGCCACAACACCTTAACCAACGGAACCCTTTTGTTTCGCAACTCTTTCACCCCACGAGCTAGGATACGTATCGGTTCTTCTTCATAACTCATATCGGCTTGAATTTCAACCTCTGATGGGCTAATTATATGCGACGGATCAGATCGATAGCGTCGAAGCATCGAAACATGAAAGACATCGTGAATCTTTTCAAGCTCAGGGGGCAAAATCAATCTATACGCAACTGGCCCCACTCGTTCGGAGATTTCGTACGGCCCAATGAATCTCGGGCTCAACTTGCCCTTACGGCCAAACCTAAGTACCTTTTTCCAAGGCGAAACTTTAAGGAACACTTTATCTCCCACCTGATATTCAATGTCCTTCCGTTTCAGATCCGCATACGATTTCTGACGATCTGTGGCTGCCTTCAAACTTTCACGGATTACTTTTACTTTCTGTTCAGCATCTTTAATCAAATCAACTCCGAAAATTTTACTTTCACCAAGCTCGGTCCAAAACAATGGTGTACGGCATTTACGACCGTACAAAGCCTCGTAAGGTGCCATCTTAATACTTGATTGAAAACTATTGTTGTAAGCGAATTCAATCAAAGGTACATACCGTTCCCATGAACCACTAAACTCAAGGATGCAGCATCTCAGCATATCCTCGAGTATCTGAATTATCCGCTCGGATTGACCATCGGTTTGGGGATGAAAAGCGGTGCTAAAATGCAGCTGGGTACCCAAAGCTTCTTGCAATTTCTTCCAAAATCGCGAGGTGAATCTCGGATCTCTATCCGACACGATAGAAATAGGTACTCCATGTAATCTCACAATCTGAGAAACATACAACTCGGCTAGTTTATCCAATGAGAAATCCGTACGCACGGGGATAAAGTGAGCCGACTTAGTCAGCCTATCAACAACAACCCAAATCGCATCCTTCTTACTTGCGGACAATGGCAGTCCGGACACAAAGTCCATTGTGACTCGGTCCCATTTCCACTCGGGTATCATGATCGGCTGAAGTAACCCTGAAGGCACTTGATGTTCCGCTTTCACTTGCTGACATATTAAACATCTCGAAACAAAGTCGGAGATGTCTCGCTTCATACCATGCCACCAAAATCGACGTTTCAAGTCGTTGTACATTTTCGTGCTCCCCGGGTGAATTGACATTCGGCTACAATGGGCTTCGTTCAGGATCATCGGAATGAGTTCCGAATTCCTTGGAACGCACTAACGACTTCTAAACCTCAAACAACCATCATCATCAATCTGAAACTCCGATTCCTTGTTTGGAACACACTCAGCTCGTTTTGCAACTAATTCATCATCGACTTTCTGAGCTTCATGAATTTGATGAGTCAATAATGGTTTGGCTTTTAATTCAGCTACTAACACATTGTCAGGTAGAACAGACAGGTGTACATTCATCGCTCGCAAAGCAAACAGTGATTTCCGGCTTAAGGCGTCCGCAACCACATTAGCCTTTCCCGGGTGGTAATCAATGACAAGCTCATAATCCTTCAACAATTCAAGCCAACGTCTTTGTCGCAGATTCAAGTCCCGTTGAGTCATCAAATATTTGAGACTTTTGTGATCCGAAAACACATGGCACTTCTCACCAAACAAATAATGTCGCCATATTTTCAATGCAAACACAATGGCGGCTAGTTCGAGATCATGGGTCGGATATTTTCTCTCGTGTGGCTTCAATTGTCTCGACGCATAGGCCACAACTCGACCTTCTTGCATCAATACACAACCCAACCCGAGTAGGGATGCGTCACTATAAACGACAAACTCTTTACCCGATTCGGGTTGCACCAAAATTGGAGCTTTAGTCAGATGAGTTTTCAGTTGATCGAAGCTTTTCTGACATTTCTCCGTCCATTCGAACTTAACATCCTTCTGAAGTAGCTTCGTCATTGGTGTGGCTATCATCGAGAAACCTTTGACAAATCGTCGGTAATAACCGGCGAGCCCTAGAAAGCTCCGGACTTCGGTAACGTTTCTCGGAGGCTTCCAGTTAAGTATGGCTGAAATTTTGCTCGGGTCAACCCGAATACCCAATGCGGATACCACATGACCCAAGAAGCTAACCTCTCTTAGCCAGAACTCACACTTACTGAACTTAGCATATAACTGCTTATCCCGCAAAATTTGCATCACTAGCCTCAGATGCTCAGCATGTTCGGCCTCATCTCTTGAATAGACCAAGATGTCATCAATAAACACAACTACGAACCGATCCAAGTACGGCCTAAAGATCCGATTCATCAAATCCATAAACACCGCAGGGGCATTAGTGAGCCCAAACGGCATCACTAAGAACTCATAGTGACCGTACCTCGTTCTGAAAGCAGTTTTGGGTACGTCCGAATCTCGAATCCGTAACTGATAATAACCCGATCTCAAATCTATCTTTGAAAACACCGATGCTCCCTTTAATTGATCGAACAGATCATCTATACGCGGTAACGGATACTTATTCTTTATCGTCACTTTATTCAGTTGACGATAGTCAATGCACAACCTCATGGTTCCGTCCTTCTTTTTCACGAACAATACTGGTGCACCCCAAGGCGAGAAACTCGGTCGAGCGAAACCTCTATCCGTCAATTCTTGCAACTGAGCTTTCAACTCTTTTAACTCAGTTAGTGCCATACGATACGGAGCGATCGAAATTGGCGTAGTTCCAGGTACAAGCTCAATTCCAAACTCTACTTCCCGAACAGGTGGCAAACCCGGTAACTCTTCAGGAAAAACATCCGGGTATTCACAAACCACCGGCACCGATTCGGGTTTCTTTTCTAACTCCTTGTCATCAAGTACATACGCGAGGTATGCTTCGCACCCTTTCCTTACATATTTCTGGGCCAACATTGCTGATATTACAGCTGGCAACCCCCTTAAGTCCGCAGACTCAACTCGGATTATTTCGTTATTTGCGCACCTCAAATCGATAGTCTTGCTTTTGCAATTCACAACCGCATCATGCGCGGTTAACCAATCCAAACCAAGAATAACATCAAACTCGTCGAACGGCAAAAGCATCAAATCAGCCGGAAAACAGGATTCTCGGATTAATAGAGGGCATCTCTTACACACTTTATCAACAAGTACGCATTGACCCAAAGGGTTTGATACTCGAATTACGAGCTCAGTAGACTCAACAGGTAGAGTCTTACTGGTTGCTAAGGTTTCGCATACATATGAATGAGTAGAACCAGGGTCAATCAATGCAATCACATTAGTATCAAAGAGAGTGAAGGTACCAGTGATGACGTCGGGGGAGGATGCCTCCTCTCGTGCGCGAATGGCATATGCTCTAGCAGGAGCACGGTTCTCGGCGCGATCGGCCGTATCAGAAGCCCCCCTCTGACTACCACCCCTGCCTCCAAAAATTCTCGGTGGTCTACCTCTAGATGTCACTCCACTAGGTCTTGCACCTTGAATCTTATTCTTCTCATCCAGCTCCGTGCAATCTCTAATGAAGTGGTCCTTCGAACCGCATCCGTAACAGGCCCTGTTAGTAGACTTGCCCCAACATTCACCTAGGTGTCGTCTTCCACATTGGGGACATTCAGGTTTCTCGTGCCGATTATTGCCCACACTAGCTACCGAAGTAGCTCGGGAGCCCATCGATGGTCTTGCCCTGATGGAAATTCCCGTAGTCGCCCTCGACTTACTAATGTCCTCCCTGAACTTCTTCACAGCTGAGAACGGAGCTTTACCCGTCGATCTTTTACGATAATCTCTAGCTTCAAATTCAGCCTTCCTCTTCTCCTTTCCAAGTTCCTCCGCCTTGCAGGCTCGTTCGACTAGTGTTACGAATTCCTTTATTTCCAGAATACCCATTAGTAGCTTTAAATCTTCGTTCAATCCTTCCTCAAATCTTTTGCACATAGCAACCTCATCAGCTACGCACTCCCGGGCATACCTACTAAGTCTTACGAATTCATGTTCGTATTCAGATACAGTCATACGGCCTTGCTTGAGTTCCAAGAACTCCTTACGCTTCTGGTCAATGAACCGTTGGCTAATAAATTTCTTCCGAAATTCCGTTTGAAAGAAGTCCCAAGTTACTCGCTCGTTCGGGACTATGGAAATCAATGTCCTCCACCAATAGTAGGCTGAGTCTCGCAACAAAGATACAGCACATTTTAGACATTCATCGGGTGTGCATGACAATTCATCGAACACCCGAATGGTGTTATCAAGCCAGAACTCGGCCCTTTCGGCATCATCAGTTACTATGGCCTTGAATTCCTCGGCCCCACGCTTCCTAATCAAGTCTACAGGTAGCTTACTCAGCCTCACAGGATCAGCGACTGACGGCCTTACAGGCTCTTGGGGTGGGTTATTCAAATTTGGGAATTGTTGGACAGCCGGGTTGGCTCGGGCATATTGCGCGACCCACTCATTCATCATGGTAAAGAAGGCTTGTTTAGCCCCCTCACCTTGATTATTCGCAGATGACTGGGGTTCAACAGGCGGCGTCCCTGTGCAGGAGCAGCCGCTACGCTCTCAACGTCATCCGCTAGGGTTCTTTCTTCACCGGGATCCATTTACTAATCAAGACAAAAACATTTCAACCGTCAGAAGTCATCACCCTTTTAAACATTAACATTATGGCATGTATAGCTAGACTCATACGTGCTATGGAAGTCCTAGAACCGACTAAACCATAGCTCTGATACCAATAAAATGTAACACCCCAAACCCGAAACCGTCATCGGGGTCGAACACGAGGTGTTGACTGGCTTTACCCTCTTACAAAATTTATTTTCCAGACACTGCCCAATCTGTGTACTAGTCGTTTTAAAATTCATATCTTGAGTTTCGTAACTCGAAAATCAGTTTCGTAATTTTTCCCAGAAACTAGACTCATGTGCCCATCTATGTATTTTTTTCTAGAATTTTTGGTTGGGCCAATTAGTACAGTTTATTAGTCAAAGTTCCCCAAGTTGCAGGGGTCGACTACACTGACCTTTGCCCATTACGACTGGGATATCTCCCTGCACGGGGCTTCAATACTGTTGCCGTTTGTTTCTATGGAAACTAGACTCAGAGAGGAATCTGCACATATATGGTACGACCCCTAATTATCTCTGGTTAATTTATAATGAATTTCCAAAGTTGGAGCAGGGAATCCAGAAACCGTTCTGGCCCTGTCCCACTAAAATCTGATTATCTCTTAATATACTGCCCATATGATCTTTTCGTTACTTCCTCATGAAAACAGACTCATCGAGCTTCGATTACATAATTTATTCATCAATTAATTCCACTCCTACTATTTTTAGTGATTTTTCAATCTCATGACACTGCTGCTGCCAGCATCTGTTACGAAAGTAACTAGGTCCATTTCATGCCTACCCTCGATCCAACTCAATCGAACATTCGTGCCATTTTCGCATGGCTTAAAGTTTACATGCCATAATTCAAACACAACGTACTAGCTTATACATGCCAAAATGATCTTCTAAGCACACTAAGAAGAAAGTACCAAAACTAGCTATCTGGTGTGATGACTTCGTTGACGGCCCGACCCCGTAAAAATTGATGAGTCCAAGCAACCTATAATGGGTGACAAGGAAACACCGGGTGAGTTTATAACTCAGTAAGTCATAAGCAATGCTCTACTATACATCAATAACATTATCACAAGAGGAATAAAATGGAATGAGACAATTTACTCCATCCATACCGAACCATACCATAGTTCCACCAACCTACCGATTCAATTTCATATCAATTCATGCCTTCACAATTCATATACTCATCAATAGGACATTGAAGCATTTTCATAAATCAATTTATTTTCGTTACAATCAAACCACAAAACGGCCTTTCACCCATCCTACGATAAATTTTTATGTACGTGACTTCAAGTATAGTTGTCACATAGGTTCAACTTACCGAGCTCAACACCAAGTATACGCATAGCATATATTAGCCATGTCCTCAAGACACTTACCCGATCCGCTGTCCGCGATCAGCTCAATAGTGTCGCACACATAGTGTCCATAATGATTCACGAATGTATATTGAGCCCGCACACTCAGTGCTATATAATCAACTCGCACATTTAGTGCCACGTAATCAAATCGCACACTTAGTGCTACATAGTCAAACCCGCACACTTAGTGCCGCATGGTCAATTCGCACACTTAGTGCATCATATTCATTTCGCACACTTAGTGCAACAAAGTAGAATCGCACACTTAGTGCTGTACAATTTAATCCCGCGCACTTAGCACCAATCTCATGGTCATAAATGGTTATCCCGCACATTTAGTGCCGAGATCAACAACTCATTACATCTCACCTCATTTATTTCATTCAACAATTTCATCATCACATACGTACATGCATATATATATGTACATTTATTCATTCCATTCAGCATCAATACACAACATTATGACCATTGAAATAATACCAACTACATGCTTAATGACTTACCTCGTGTTGGGTAAGACGGTTCCAACTCGGCTACTCGATAACCTTTTCTTTGCCTTTGCTCGATTCACCTCCTTTAGCTCCTTGAGCTATATCAATAATTTAACTAGTTTAACCACCTTGCTAAATATTTACAATCCAATCTCACATGTACATGTATGTTAGTATATTCGGCTAATAATCTCATGCAACTACCAAAGCCGAATCAACTAAATATACTTATGTATACACACATATATCATCATCGAAATCACCTAAGCTTAGACATCGATTTTTAATTTCAAGTAAGTTGCCGAATGCAACCTTACTAAATTCTCATGGATTCAATATACCATTACCATGAAATCAACAACCAAATTCATAGACAATTTAGGAAAATCACATTACAATTCTCATATTCAAGCAAAGACCATGGCCGAATGCACATATGACCTCATAACAAAAATATTGAACCTTTGGTTGCCCAATTAGCTTAACATCCATCAAATTTTTAAATCAAGAAGCTCACCTCATCTATAATCAACTCTCAATGCCCTAAGGCATCAAAAACAACATCAAAGAAATACAACCATCCATGGCCGAATGTCCTAGCCGAATTGTTTTAACCATGAGTAACATAACAAGCATAGATCGTGTTTATGGATATACCGTGGCCGATTCAAGCTAATCACCTCCAAAATCATCAACCATTTTCGTTGCATATAACATATATAAACATGAATAAGTTTCATATAATCCCTTAACACATTAATTTCTTTCATCAACAACCTTTTCCTTGAACACTTTCTCATGACCGATTGCTCATGTTATCAACAAGATTCAAAGTTTAAACATGGGCTATTTAAAACATGCATGCATCTCAAAGACAACATCAAACATACCTTAGTCTAACCACCACCATAGCCGATTTTTCTCAAGCCTTTTTCCCCTTCCTTTCTTTCCTCTATTCGGCCAAGGATGTTTAAGAATGAACTCTTTTTTTTTTTGTTTTCTTTCTTCAATTCACGGCAACAAGGGGGGGTGAGACCATGTACTTTTTTTTTTTTCTCCATCACCCTTCTTTCATTATTTAATCACCATGCTTATTATTTTATTATTCTTAACATGCATCACTAGCATAACATGTTGGAGACATGTTTCCACCTATAGCATGGCCGGCCACTACATATTAGGGAGGGGGAATTTGACATGCAAGTCCCCTTTTTCTTCCACATGCACTAATAGGTCCTCATGCATTGACCTATCACATTTTAAAATTTTCTCATATAAGTCCTATTGACTAAATTCACATGCAATCGACTAAATCGAAGCTTGAAATTTTTACACATTCATGATTACATATTCTAGACAATAAACATCACATTCAAACCTTTCGGTGACTCGGTTTAGCGGTCCCGAAACCACTTCCCGGCTAGGGTCAATTTTGGGCTGTCACAACTGGCTTCTACAATCTTAGGGGCATTTGGATAAGCTAAATGTAAGCAAGAAAGTTAAGTGATTTGTTTTTTAATTTGGGTGACAATATTAGTGTGATTATTTGTACAAGATTGTGGATTCTTTTTGATCCTATCATATAGAGGCTTGCATAATTTGCTAAGACCTGGATAGAAATATATGATATAATTGAGGCTTCCTAAGAACCTTTGTAATTGGACTTTATCAAGTATTTGGTTTGGGAATTTGCTGACAAATTCTATAGATCTTTCTATTGGGGTAATGATTCCTAGGGTAATGTAATGACCTAAAAACCTTACTTTTGTTTAGAACAAATTTTTCTTGGATTTAGAAACTACTAAACCATTATTCTTAATGACTTCACCAAAAATGGATAGATGTTTAAAGTGTTTCTCTAAATTTTCAGAAAACTCTAGCACACATCAATTAATATTATTGTAAATTGGGAATATTGGTAAAAAATTGTCACTAATTATTCTTTGAATTTTGGATGGAGAAATTTTTTTAATCCAAAAGGTATCACATTCCATTCATATTGCCCAAATGGTACAATAAATGTCATTTTGTATCTTTCTTCTTTTATTTAGATTTGCAGAAATCTTGATTTCATGTTAAATTTTGAGAAAAAATTTGCATTGCAAAGTTCTTGTAATGAATCTTTTCCGTTTCAAAGCTTCATTAAGGGTTTGTAATTAATGACTAATCTTGGTGTTCCTCTTTCGACTTATGCATTTTTCATCACATAAAATGCTAAACAACTCCAAGGAGAATTGCCTTTTTTGATTGATTTTTGATTAAGTAGATCTAGTATTTCTTTATTCATTTGTATTGCATTGCTTCTGTTGGTATTTGTCCTTCATCAAAATTATTTTCATATGGTAACGTTATTTCATGTAACATCCTAAAGTATGTATTTTTTTTTCCGTGTATTTATGACACAACTATGTATCTGCTTCAGTGGTTAAGTGCTCTGGGTGTGTGTGAGAGGTCTTAAGTTCAAGCCTTGTCTTGGGAAATTTTTTTGTATTTTTCTGAACAAAGCCCTATCACCAGTCAGTAGGCTTATAATTAAATGTTGGTAAAATACGTCAGAATGGGTCTGCTGGACTGGTGGTTAACTGGAGAGCTAAGGAGTAAGAGGTCTAAAGTTCGAACCCCTACTTGTGCCAATGGGATTTATTTTTGCTGCTTGTGTCGTGTAGCATTTTGAGATGTTGAAAAATGCTGAGTGTTTGAGGTGTGTAGGGAAGTAGTGGACGGTTAAGGAGTGTTTGAGGGGTGTGGGGAAGTATGGGAGCGAATTTAAGGGTAAGTGGGAGGAAATTAGGGGATTAAAGGAAAAATATCCAAAATCTGATCATTTTATTTTCTTTTTGAAAAAAAGAGAGTCTATTTTCTCTCCATCTTCCTGACGATTTCTTTCTCCATCTCTACTATTTTGATTCCTCAATTCCTCCCCTTGCCACCAAATTCTGTTTCTCTTCCCCACCCTTGGCGTTTCTTTTTGTTTTTCCTACTTCAATCAGTCGTTTGTGGCAACCTTCATTTCCATCTGTTCGGTAAGTGAAATAAGGTGGTATTGGTTTTCTTCTCAATTTTCGATTTCTTCCCGTCTTGTTGAGAGTCTCTTAACGTTTCCCTATTCTTTCCCTAGTTGAACCTTCGCCTTGCTACATTTCCCTTTTCTGGTCATTTTTCTTTCTACTCTCTTTCTGCGCATCGTTCTCTTAACATTTCCGGTAAGTTTAGTTTAACTTTAAACTAGGATTTGGGCAAGTGTAAAAATGGATTCTTTTAGTTTAAAGGTTTATCGAAGGGCTATTTCTCGCTCGCTAACGTTCTGAAGAATGGGAATTCCTGCTACTCAATATAAGGTAATGACTTATCGCTCGAAAGATGATCACTTTGCTTCGGGATTTAGATAAAGTCAATTAACCTAATTTTTATTTCCGATTTTAGGTATAAATCTGCTCGGGAGTTTTTGGACGTCGAAATTAAAGAAGGTGTGAACCGTAACGCTGCAAATGGGAAACGACAAAAAGCCAAAAAGTGATCCTGTCGACGCCACATGGGCATGTGGTTGTCCGTGTGGTAGGTCGTGTGATCAAACAGGGGCATGTGATTGACGAGGTTGGCCGCATGTGATACACGGGCCAGACCAAATTGAGCTGTGTGGGGCACATAGGCATGTGGGCCCACACGGGTGAACCACACGGGCGTGTAAGATTTTTTTGGGCCAAGCCTTGTGAACTACACAGCCAAGGCCAATTTGGGTTATGTGGGCCACACGGGCAAACATTATGGGCTTGTAGGCCCATTTTTACTATTTTATTGCTAAGGTTGTACGAGTTGTCCAAGCTGATTGTAGACCTACTGTAAGGCCGAAGCTTACCTAGACCCTTAATTGACTAAAATGACTGTATGACTGATATGATTAAGCATGATGATGTCCCACTAATTTGATACTATATGCCCCGTTTACATGCATGATATTATGTATAGCATGTCCTATTTGTATATTGCATTGCATTGGGTTGGGAATCATAATGTTCGGAGGAAGTGTAATGAGAGGCCTCGAGCTTAATTTACTGGCAGCTCAGCTGCAAACTACTATCTAGTGCCACATTCGATCCTTTTTGGAGTGTCAGGATGGGTGGGTTGATTATATCCCCACATGGAGTGTAGGGTTGAATGGAGTTGGAGTGTAGAGGCTGGCTGGGTAGGAATTGATATTGCATAACTATTACTGTACTGAATATTGATACGGTAATAGGCTAAGGCCTTAACTGAAATGGAAACTGTTACTGAAATAGGCTTAGGCCCAGACTATGATTGTATTTTGAGTGCTTGCTTATACGGGGATTACACACTGAGTTTTCATAAACTCACCCTTCTGATTTATCTAGACAGGTAATCCCTAGGCTTGGGTAGATCAGTGCGGCGGAGGACTCAGCGATGGCCACACAACCTTATTTGACTCTGTTTCGTACTTAATTATGATTTTAAATTTTATTTGGGAATTTTATTGTAAATATGACCTCTAAGGATTTTTCTTAAATTTGGTATTTTCAATTTATAACTACTAGTTTTAGCAAAACTCGAGTTTTCAAAAAAGCCAAACATTTTAATAAAATACTCACGATTACACAATCTGTTTTAAAAAGCTCCCATATAGATTAAACATTTTGAAAGCTTTCGAATGAGTAATTAACATGATATTAGAATTAATAAATAATAATGCAAGAACTCTAAATGGAAATTGTATTTAGAAAAGTTATGGTTTTCGAACACAAGCTACGAGTTTCAAACATACTTCCATGTGACATCGCCAGATTCGACCATAACGTCCAAGCCGGGTTTGGGGTGTTACAATTAGTGGTATCAGAGCCAAGTTACAAAACTCAACTGTGGATGTGGGTTGTTAAGACGTGATTTCTTAGAACTAATTTTCTAAATAATTTTACTGAAAGTGTGGTACACCTAGTCTCCGGCGCCGATCCAGTAAGTTTTCTAAAGCTATTTTTGATATTTTATCCTGAAACTGTTATAGGTAGTATATACTGAGACTACTATAGATAGACTGTACTTAAAATACTTAAAATAATGTACACTGAGACTGTAGTAAAATTGATAGACATTGAAATAGTGTATACTGAGACTGTAGTAAAACTGATATATATTGATTGACATTGTGATGTACGAAACAAACTTTACACTTCTGATCTTATTTTCATAAAATATCTGTTAATAAACATTGGAACTATAAATTGATGCATAAAACTATTAATACCGATAAAACGTAATTAGACAATGCGCACCAGAGGTACTCGCAGACGGGGTACAAGAGGCCGTGCTAGAGGCCGTAAAGGTGCTCGAGCTGGGTCTTCGTCATCTGGTAATCTACCATAGTTGGATACTAGTGAGACACCGGCTTCACCTGTGGCTGAGGCTGGGTCTCATGATCGAGCGGCTGGGGATGGCGCACTGTTCTAGGTGATGTTGAGGATTTTAGAGAGGGTCGCTGGGCCAAATACTGGAGCTGGAGGCCGCGAGTTAGTTACGAAACGACTTTAGTCTAACGCAACTAAGCGTTTCAGGGGTATTGTTGGAGTTTCCCCTAATATGGTTGAGTACTAGATAGAGGCCACAGAGAGGATTATGGATGATCTAGACTGCATACCCGAGCAAAAATTAAAGGATGGTGTATTGTTGTTACGTGATGAGGCATATCAGTGGTGGCTCACTATTAAGGAGGGCACTCAGCCTGATCTATTGACCTAGGAGTTCTTTAAGACTGCTTTCCAGGGGAAGTATGTGCGGGCAGTTCTATGGATGCCCGTAGGAGGGAGTTCTTAAATCTGACTCAGGAAGATAGATCGGTGGCCGAGTATGAGGCTGAATTTCTGAGATTGAGCTTCTATGCGGAGGAATGGTGGCGACTGAGTACGAGCGAGACTTTGCAGCACTGGTGGATAAGGCAAAGATCGCCGAGGAAGTGAAGTGTGCTAAGCGTCACAACCGAGAGAGAGGTAGGAGCAAGAAGGATTCGGAGCCCTCGAGTTTTGTTAAGAGGCCTAAGAAAAAGGTTTGAGTTGATGGGCCGATTAGAGTTGGGGCTCCTATTGCTGCTACTGGGCAGCCGCCTTATACTGACTGTGGTAGACGCCATCAGGGCGAGTATTGGAAAAGAATTGGGGCTTGTTTGAGGTGTGGTTCATTAGAGCACCGTATTAGAGAGTGTTCGTGGAGGTCCGGTCAGATGCAAGCTCTGGATACTGGTACTGCACCACCACCGAGAGCAGCTCAGTAACCACCGAGAGGCCGTGGTCAGGCCAGAGGTGGTAATTGGTTAGGCTGTGGTCAGAGAGCACCGGGCAGAAATACTGGTCATATTGAGGCGAGGTAGCTGACTCTAGTTTATTTTGCACGTCACTGAGAGGATGAAGATGCTCCAGACGTTCTTACGGGTACATTCTTTATTTATAATGTACCTTATACTACACTGATAGATATAGGATCCACTCACTCCTATATAGCTTGTACGGTATCTGAGAACTTGGGTATCTTGGTTGAGAGCATTGCGAGTGAGGTGACTGTACTGAGTCCCCTGGGACAATCAGTAAGGGTAAATAAGATGTTTAGAGATGTTCCTTTAGAGGTTTAAGGGATATTTTTCTGGTTGATCTGATGGAACTGCCTTTTGGAGAGTTTGATCTGATACTGGTAATAGACTAGTTGGTTAAACACCGAGTGAGTTTATATTGTGCCACAAAAAGGGTTCTACTGAGAACTAAAGAGGATAGCAAGTTAGTTGTAATTGGGGAACGACAGAATTACTTATCGAATGTTATTTCTGTATTGAGGGTGAAAAAGTTGGTTCGTAAAGAATGTGAGGCGTATTTGGCCTACATCAGTATTTCAGATTTTTGGGTTCTTTGGTTAAGGATATCAGGACAGTTAACGACTTTCTAGATGTTTTCCCTTAAGAGCTACCTAGGTTACCTCTATATCGTAAAGTAGAGTTCGGGATTGAGCTCCTTCCTAGTACAGCTCCGATGTCTATCTTTCCCTATAGAATGGCACCGAAAGAACTTGTGGAGCTTAAGGCTCAGATTCAAGAGTTACTGGATCGTGGGTTCATTCACCCTGTATGTCTCCGTGGGGAGCACCAGTTCTGCTCGTAAAAAAGAAGGATGGATCCATGCGTATGTGTATTTACTATCGATAATTAAACAAGTAATTAATATCCCTTACCGAGGATAGATGATCTGTTTGACCAGTTCTGAGGGGCTTCAGTTTTCTTCAAGATTGACCTCCGATCAGGATATCATCAGTTGACAGTTAAGGAGACTGATGTATACAAGACAGTATTTAGGACTTGATACGATCATTACGAGTTCTTAGTGATGCCATTTGGATTGACAAATGCACCAGCAGCCTTCATGGATCTGATGAACCGAGTGTTCTAGCCCTATCTGGATCGGTTTGTGGTGTTATTTATTGATGACATACTGGTGTACTCGAAGATTGAGGATAAGCACAATAAACACCTCAGAGAGGTTCTGCAGATCTTGCGAGAGAAACAACTATACGCCAAAGTTCAGTAAATGTGAGTTATGGTTACAGGAAGTAACATTTCTAGGCCATGTGATTTTTGTTGAGGGGATTAGGGCCGATCCTCGAAAGATTGAAGCAGTGTTGGATTGGAACAGCCTAAGATTGTATCTGAGACTGGCAGGGTATTATCGATGATTTGTGGAGGGTTTTTCACTGATTGCAACACCCTTGACAAAGTTACTACGTAAGGGTGTTCCATTTAACTGGACTGATGCACAGCAAGAGAGCTTTGAGAAGCTCAAAACTATACTGACTGAGACTCTTATTTTGATACAGCTAGAGTCTGAAAAATAGTTTACTGTCTACAGCAATACATCACACGTCGGTTTGGGTTGTGTATTGATGCAAGAGGGTAATGTGGTAGCGTATGCGTCTCGTTAGCGTAAGACTCATGAGGAGAAATATCCGACGCATGACCTAGAGTTGGCCGCAGTGGTATTTGCATTGAAAATCTAGAGGCATTATCTATATAGTGAAAAGTGTATCATCTACACGGATCACAAGAGCCTCAAGTATCTCCTCACTTAGAAGGAGCTAAATCTTAGGCATCGTAGATGGATTGAGCTGCTTAAGGACTACGACTGTACGATTGAATACCATACTGGTAAGGTTAATGTGGTGGCCGACGCACTGAGCCGTAAGGCTGTGACTGATCTGAGGGTGATGTTTGCTCGTCTTATTTTATTTCATGGTGGTAGTCTGGTGGCCGAACTCCAAGTTAAACCGACGTGGATAGAACATATTAAGGGTAAACAGTTGGAGGACGAGTCTTTAGGTCTTCACTTTCGACAAACTGAGAGTGAGAATACTGTGGATTTTGGGCTGAATAGCGAAGGGGTACTTTGTTTCTATGGGAGAATCTGTGTACCAAATGATACTGAGTTGAGGTAGTCTATATTGAGAGAGGCGCATAGTAGCCCTTATGCTATGCATCCTGGCAGAAATAAGATGTACCGAGACCTTCTTGAGTTATATTAGTGGCCAGGTCTTAAACGAGAGGTTACCGATTTTGTGGGTAAATGTCTAACTTGCCAGCAGTTAATGCTAAGCATCAGTTACGTTCAGGTTTATTGCAGCCAGTTAAGATTCCACTTTAGAAGTAGGAGCGGGTGACTATGGACTTCATTAGTGGGTTACCCTTCACACCCACTAGGAAGGATTCTGTATGGGTTATCATGGACCGATTGACCAAGTCCACCCATTTCATACCGATTCGTACTGACTACTCGATGCAAAAGCTAGCTAAACTGTATGTGTCTAAGATAGTGAGACTGCATGGGGTGCTGGTTTCGATCATACCTAATAGGCATCATTGCTTCACGTCTCAGTTCAGGAAGAAGCTACATGAAGCTTTAGGTACAAGGTTGAACTTCAGTACTGCGTTCTATTATCAAACAAATGGTCAATCTGAGAGCGAGATTCAGATACTAGAGGATATGTTGAAGAGCTGTGTCATTGACTTTCGAGGCAGTTGGGAGAATTATCTACCACTAGCAGAGTTTGCTTATAACAATAGCTATCAGTCTAGCAGCCAGATATCACCTTACGAGGCATTATATTGTCATAGGTGTCGCACAACTTCATGTTGGACTAAGTTGGACGAGCGGTATATTCTGGGCCCTGAACTAGTTTCTGATACCAAGGATAAAGTTAGATTGATTCGAGACCGATTGAAAATGGCGTTTGATAGACAGAAGTCTTACATAGATCTAAAGCATCGTGAGATCGAGTTTTCTGTGAGAGACTTCATTTTTCTTAAGGTCTCGCCATCGAAAATGGTACTGAGATTTGGTCGTAAGGGCAAGTTGAGCCTAGGTTTATTGGACCCTATCGCATACTAAAACAAGTGGGACCGGTTGCCTACCAGTTAGAGCTACCTCTAGAGTTAGACCGGATTCACGATTATTTTCACGTATCGATATTGAGACATTACAACTCTGATCCCACACATATTGTTCTTGTTGAGAAGATCGAGGTTAGGCCAGATCTGACCTTCGAGGAAGAGCCAGTTTAGATATTGGATCGCGACATAAAGATTCTAAAGAGAAAGTCCATCCCACTGATTAAGGTTCTATGGCGTAATCATAGTTCTGAGGAGGCCACGTGGGAGCCTGAGGATACGATCCGTTAGCAGTATCCTCATCTATTTTGATTAGGTAAAATTTCAATGCCGAAATTTTCTTTTAGGGGTGGAGTTGTAACGCCCCAAAGTTTGTATATTTGTTTCCGTGTATTTATGACACAACTATGTATCTGCTTCAGTGGTTAAGTGCTCTGGGTGTGTGTGTGAGGTCTTAAGTTCAAGCCTTGGCTTGAGAAAATTTTTGTATTTTTCTGAACAAATCCCTATCATGAGTCAGCAGGATTATAATTAAATGTTAGTAAACTATGTCAGAATGGGTTTGCTAGTTTGGTGGTTAAGTGGAGAGCTAAGGAGTAAGAGATCTGAAGTTTGAACCCCTACTTGTGCAAATGGGATTTATTTTTGCTGCTTGTGCCATATAGGAGTTTGAGGTGTGGTAAAATGCTGAGTTTTTGAGGTGTATGGGGAAGTAGTGGACGGTTAAGGAGTGTTTAAGGGGTGTGGGGAAGTGTGGGAGTGAATTTAGGGGTAAGTGGGAGGAAAATAGGGGATTATGGGGAAAATATTCAAAATCTGATCATTTTCTTTTCTTTTTGAAAAAAAAGAGAGTCAGTTTTCTCTCCATCTTTCCGACGATTTCTTTCCCCATCTCTACTGTTTTCATTCCTGAATTCCTCCCCTTGCAGCCAAATTTCACTTCCCTCCCCCACCCTTAGCGTTTCTTTTTGTTTTTCCTGGCTTCAATCGTTCGTTTGTGTCAACCTTCGTTTCCGTCTATTCGGTAAGTGAAATAAGGCGGTATTGGTTTTCTTCTCAACTTTTGGTTTCTTCCCTTCTTTGTAAGAGTCTATTAACGTTTTCCTATTCTTTCCTTAGTCGAACCTTCGCCTTGCTAACTTTCCCTTTTCTGGTCCTTTTTATTTCTACTCTCTTTCTGCGCATCGTTCTCTTCGCGTTTCCGGTAAGTTTAGTTTTGATTAATTTTAAACTAGGATTTGGGCAAGTGTTAATATGGATTCTTTTGGTTTAAGGGTTTATCAGTAGGCTGTTAATCACTCGCCAACATTCTGAAAACAGAGAATTCTTGCTACTCGATATAAGGTAATGGCTTATTGCTCGAAAGATGATCGCTCTTCGTCGGGATTTAGATAAATTTGATGGTTTAAATGATTAACCTAGTGTTTATTTTTGTTTTTAGGTATAGGTGTGCTCGGGAGTTTTTGGACATAAAAATTGAAGCAGGTGTGTAACTGTAACACTGTAAATGGGAAACAACGAAAAGCTAAAAAATGAGGTTGTCGATGCCACATGGGTATGTGGCCATCTGTGTGGTAGGCCGTGTGATCGAACATGGGCGTGTGATCGACGAGGTTGGCCGCGTGCAATACATGGGTTGGATCGAATTGGGCCATGTGGGCCCACATGGTTGAACCACACGGGCGTGTGGTATTTTTTTAAGGCGAAGCCATGTGAACTACACGGCCAAGGCCAATTTCGGCCATGTGGGCCACACGGGCATGTGCGAACACACGGGGGAACATCATGGGCTTGTAGGCCCATTTTTACTATTTTATTGCTAAGGTTGCACAGGTAACCCGAGTCAACTGTGGACGTATGTAGGGTCAGTGAGCTTACCTAGACCCCTAATTGACTGAAATGACTGTGTGACTGATATGATTAAGCATGATGATGTCCCACTGATTTGATACTGTATGTCCGGTTTACATGCATGATATTATGTATAGCATGTCATATTTGTATATTGTATTGCATTGGGTTGGGAATCATAATGTTCGGAGGAAGTGTATTGAAAGGCCTCGAGCCTAATTTACTGGTAGCTCAGTTGCAAACTACTGTCTAGTGCCGCATCTGGTACTTTTTGGAGTGTAGGGATGGGTGGGTTGATTATAGCCCCACATGGAATGTAGGGTTGGATGGAGTTGGAGTGTAGAAGCTGGCAGGTTAGGAATTGATACTGCATAACTATTATTGTATTGAATATTGATACGGTAATGGCCTAAGGCCTTAACTGAAATTGATACTATTACTGAAATGGGCTTAGGCCCATACTATGATTGCATTCTGAGTGCTTGGTTATATGGGTCTACACATTGAGTTTTCGTAAACTCACCCTTCTGATTTATCTATACAGGTAATCCCTAGGCTTGGGCAGATCAGTGCGGCGGAGGACTCAGCGATGGCCACACAACCTTATTTGACTATGTTTCGTACTTAATTATGATTTTAAATTTTATTTGGGAATTTTATTGTAAATATGGCCTCTAAGGATTTTTCTTAAATTTGTGATTTTCAATTTATAATTACTAGTTTTAGGAAAATTTGAGTTTTCAAAAGAACCAAACGTTTTAACAAAATAGTCACGATTACGCAATCTGTTTTAAAAAGCTTCCACATAGATTAAACGTTTTGAAAGCTTTCGAATGGGTAATTAACACGATTTTAGAATTAATAAATAATAATGCAAGAACGCTAAACGGAAAATATATTTAGCAAAGTTACGGTTTCCCAACACAAGCTACGGTTTTCAAACACACTACCATGTGACATCGCCAGATTCGACCATAACGTTCAGGCCGGGTTTGGGGTGTTACATTTCATGGTTTTTCCTATTCCAAAAAGCATTAGAAATTTTAGAACAATATGTTGTCTTTAATTTTTTTTATCCTTTTTTCAATTTCTCTTTTTTATAATTGTTCAGTCAATTTTTTAGAACATATTTCTTCTTTTAAAAAAGAAATCTGCTTATGTTTATGACTAATTAAATTATTGATTTGCCCATATAGATGGATAAAGATTTTAATAGGTTGAGATTTCTTATTTTGGTTTTTTCTGCAAAAAGAAATTCTATCTTAGTGTTTAAAATTTTGGCTAAAATTAATTTATTTTTTACTTTATATGGCTTGAGTAATGATATGAATGAGGTTCGTAATATGACATCTTGAGTAATATCTTTACCATTAAAAAACATGTTTGATATTTTATACCTTTGTTACATATTTATGCATTGGCGATTTTGTAAGTAATTTTGAGTTTTGTACCATTTTTGGCTTTAAGATATTCTGATGTTTTGTCATAATATTTTGTTGTAATTATTCTTCTCTAATACAATTTTTATCTACTCCTGTGTCAAAAAGGGTTATTGTTCCCAATTGAAATTAATTATTTACAATGAGATTTATTTTTATTAAATATCTTTGGATAGATACCTCAGTGAGAACCATCATATATTCTTTTGTATTTTCTTCAGGCTGGGGTTCAGTTTCTGAAGAACTATCTTCTGGGATTTCATGTTTTAAAGTTTGCACTTGTTTTTTCTTCTCTTGTTGTTCATTTTTAAGCTAGGAAAGCTCCAATTTAATAAGTTTTATTTTCAATTATAATTCAGGATTTGTAATTTGTTTAGGTTTTGTTTTTTCATATTTATTAAATATTATATCTTGCATATTGTCCATTTGTGATTGACTAGGGATAATTTCTTTTTCTTTTTCTATTTTATCTTTTAATGATGATTTTAATTTTAAAAGATATTCTCTATTAAGTTATGGGTCTTTTATTTTATCAATAACTTCAATCATAAATTTTTGATCCTTAGTTAACATATTTATTGAATGTTAATTTTCATCAGAGGATTAAGATGTTATATATAATTTGTCTACTTGTAATTCATCTAATTCAGTGGACGTATCATTTTTAGAGGAAGTTGTTTCTAAAAGAATTTCATTTTTTTTGTTCTATTTTTTCATCTAGATTTAAATTATCAATCTTTCTTTTTATCTTGCAATATTTTAATATGTGTCTTGGTCTACCACAATGACTAACCCAAACTTGTTTTGGATAGTCCATATTAGTTTTAAAAAATATATTATATTTTTTATTTAATATGTATTAATTATATATATTTACTATCATTATATATAATTTTTTAAAATTTGAAACATAAACATATTATATACTTTTTAATATTTACATTATATTATAATATATTCAATTTTTCTTATGTTATAAATTACATCATGTATAAAGTAAATGACAATGATATATATTATAAACTTAAAAATAGGTTAAACTAGGCCGAGCTTGGGCTTTGAATATTGAAGCCCAACACATACTTTAAATGCACCTATATTTTCACTTAAACTAATTTTTTGAGTTTAATATTTTTATCCAAACTCTCTCAAATTTCGATTGGACCTTCAAACTTGGATAAGTAACCCTGCCATTGAATAGGTTTAGTATGGGATGATTTTATTATTTAATGTAGAAAAATATTTTTTTTGCTTATTAATTTTGGATTTGTTGAATGATGGATTTTATTTGTGAAATTGATTGATAAGAATTTTATATATTTGAATAGTATGTTATATTTCAAAAACTTTTAATATTATTATTTGATATTTGTAAATATTTTATATATACATATATTAAATATTTTTTAAAAATAACAATAAGTCCAAAACATTACACAGAAAGAATTTGATATCAATACTAACCAATACCAAAAAAAAGAGAGAGTGTAAACTACACCCAATGTCATAAAACTATTAGTAACTTTACTTTGGTCACTCAACTTCAAAAAGTTATAAAATAGTCATTGAATTATTTGAAAGTTTTCATTTAAGTTATTGGGCTATTAAAGTCGCTATTGTATGGCTTTATCTATTTGCACCCAAAACTCTTTATGTTGTAGCAATTTTCGAATTTGTCTAACGAGCGAAGAGATCGAACTAACAAGAAGTCCTTTTGTAGAACTTGGGCCACTTCGATATTATCTGTGTGAATCAAAATTCTCTCCAAACCCTATTCCTTTAACAAGGTAAGCTCATCCAAAATACCCCATAGCTTGGCATAAAAAACAAAGCAGTTACCCAGGAAATGATTAAACCCCATGATCCAATCGCCGAGATGGTTTCTCACCACACCCCCAGTGGACGCAATTCCTGTAGAAACATTAACAGCACCAACAATGTGTAAGTGAACCCAATTATCAGTTAAAGGATACCTTTGAGCAAGAATGTTTCGTTGGAACTGATCTTCCTTGTGCGTTGTCAGAAATTGTTTCTTCTTTGATCTCTCATATTGATTGTCAAATCGACTTGGATTTAAGCTATGTTATTCTACTTGTCAATGAGTACTGATCCACTATATCAATTGTCAAATCATCACTTGGAGCCCATTAGCTAGATTTAAAAAAAAAACATAACCTAGTGACTTAAATAGAAACATTTTATAACTTTTTGAAATTGAGTAACCAAAATGTAAACTTACTAATAGTTTAAACCTTGTTCAACATTGCTTATAGGGCCAAAAGGTGTTTTTCACCCCTTAAACAATGCCAAACACTTGGCTTTTAGTGTTAAAAGTGCTTTCAAAACGTATTTTTGGACCCAAAAGCAAAGATAGTATTCAGGTGCTTTCAACTTTGGCTATTACGCTTTGTAGCTAAACTAATCAAAATAATCTTATTTATATTCATTATTTAAAATGGATATAAAAATTTAGATGAATATTATATATTAAATATTTAAAATATATTTAAAATTTTAGATTAATTTATATTTTATCTATCATTATATTAAGTTATTTAAATATTATTTACAAATAGAGGTGACCATGGGTTGGGCTACCTGTCCCAGCCCGACGGCCTGCCCGAAAAATGGGAGGGTTCGGGTAAAAATATAGGCCCAAAATATGAGTTTGGGCAAAAAAAATGCCCGTTGAGAAAACGGGCCGGGACTCGGGTAAAACTTTTTTGGCCCGGGCCCGACCCGGCCTGGCCCGAATTATATATTAAATATATATATTTTTATTTTTAATCAAATATACTTTTTAAAATTTAATATGTTATTTTATTTTTAAAATATTCTATTTTGGTGTTGTAAAATTTAATATTGGTCGGGCTGGGCCGAGCTTGGACAAATTTTTAGGCCCATATTTCGGGCCGAGCTGGGCCCTGGCCTAGAAAACGGGCCTAAAATTTTGTCTGGGCCTGACCCGAACCCGGCCCATGATCACCTCTATTTACAAATATCATTATAGTAAACTCTTTAAGTATTAATTATTATATTGTAATTATTTAAAATATTTCATGCATAATTAAATTTTCAAATAAATAATTAATTACTTAAAAAAATATTTCATGTATAATTATATTAAATTATTTAAATATATTCTAAATTAATTTAGTTTTTAAGGGTAAGCTATCACAATATCCACTTTTGTTTGTCTCAAGTTACATTTTAGTTACTTATGTTTGACATGTTACGTTTTAGCCACTTACATTATTGTGTTTGTAACAGCTCGTTTTTCAATGGTGTATGAAACAGTGGTTTTGGGATCACAAATCCAATGAGTAATTTCGTATAATTGATATTAAAATTATATGAGTTAATAGTAAATTTTATATTGGATTTTGATTTGATGATTTTAAACAATTGAATCTAAAGTTAGTGCAAGTTATTGGGTTCAAAAGTCAAGTGGTTATTGAAAATGATGTATTAGGACCTTGTTTCCTTAATATAAAGCCGTAAATATTTTTATTAAATATTTATAGAGTCAAATTATATGTGAATTGAAGCTATGTCCGGTAATTTTGATGATTTATTACTTAATTGAGGTAAAATGATTAAATTGTAAAAGAGGTAAAAACTAATTACTATAGATTTAAAATAGTAAAAGGACCAAAATGGTAAGTAGACCATGGTCAAAAAGTCCAAGCGGTGGTGGATGATTAAATCCACTAACTATTGGGCTATTTGCTCATTTAATCCTAATTAATTTAGGATTAAATTGAAAATAAACTTGTTAGTTAAATTTTAAAATAATTAAAGGACTAATGGTGTAATTGGACTCTCCTTAAATGACCTAATAATAGAAATGATATGAAATTCTCTAGATTTTGGTAAATTGCAATTAATTCCTAACTAATTGAGGATTTACTAATTAATCTGTTTTCCAGTATGGTCGAAAATAATGGTTTCAGGGACACAATTTTGATGTGTAAGATCAAAAATGGTGGTTTCAGTGCCACAAGGTTATTAATGTTGTGTTAAAAGTTTGTTATGAAATTTTATCGTTTAGATAGTTAATTAAGTGAAAATGATTGAATAATAAAAACTGTAAAACTGGAGTTCTATAGATTACAGGCATCAAACGATAATGGGAATGTAAGGCAAGACCCTTAAATGGTAAATATACCATTTAAAGGGATAGTGGACGGTTTTGGTTTCCTTTTTGCTAAAATATTAAGTGAAATTAAAGGGTAAAATTGTAATTATGTTAATAATTTAAATTTCATTAAAATAAGATAAAAATTAATCATCTTATTTAAAATTGCCTAGACACACGACCGTGTGACCCCTGACTTGAAAATTTTTGAAATTTTCCTGAAAGTTCTGATTTGTTCCGATTTGGTCCTGAATGTTTGTAACTTATTTTTAGAGCTTCGAAAGCTCGATTTAAGACCCAAAACCGAATGATCTCTTTTATATTGAATATCACTTGTAATTATAGAATCGAATTAATTATTGAATGTAAATCGTATTAATTGTTCCAACTTGACTGGTAACATTCGGTATCTTATTTCGGCAACAGAAACATGATATTGGTGTTACAATGTTGTAATATTTTAGCCACTGAGTGTTAATTGTTGTTAATGGTGTAACAGTAAGCTGACGTGACACATTAAATCATCGTTTCAAAGAAAAATTTTAGGTTAAATTATACAATTGGTCCCTATAATTTTTTTTCATTTTGAACAATTTAGTTTTTTTCTTTTATGTTATTTGAACTTTTATCTCTCTTTTTCTCTAATTTCCATTCCCTTCTCTTTCTCTCTCTATTTTCTCCCTTCTCTATTTCTTTTAACGTAATTTTTATGTTTTTCATTTGTTAAAACTAGTCCCTATACTTTTTTTTGAATAATTTAATTTTTTCTTTTTATTTCTTTATTTTTCTCTTCTTCTTCTTCTTTATTTTTCTCTCTTCTCATATTCTTCACTAAATAAACATAATCTTTGCGCACTAAATAAACCAAGTCCTTGTTTCTTTCACATGATTCCTAAATTGAATTTCACTCAAAACCGAATGTCAATCATTCTTAATCAAATCTCGATTTGAATATAACTTAAATTTGAAACTTATTGGATCTAACTAATCAATATAACAAACCACATCCTTAATCAAATCTAAACATAAATTGAATTCTTTATATTCAAAACATTTTTTTTCCGTTTCTAAACTTTCACAGAATCGTGTAGATTGTTCATTTCCTTTTCTTTTATTTCCTAACAAATAAAATTAAGCAAAAAATAAAATTGATCTAAACCTTTTTGGAAATTCCCAAGAAAATTTGATTTGAAGCCAAGCATGGATGAACCGAAGAGAGAAAGGGAGCATGGAACCAAACTGGTTTGAGTAATATTGAGGGTACATTTGTATGATGGTCGTTTTAGTCATTGAGAGTGTAGAGCTCATTTGAAGAATCCATGAAACAATCTAGTTTTGAGAGGGCGAAAATGTTGTAGGTAAGATAGATAAGGTGGTCATGGGGGTTGGTTAGGAGGTTAAAGAAATGGGCTCGAGAAATTTTGTTGAGGGTGGACTACCATAAGTCACCACTGGCGAAGTCTTTGAGTGAGGTGAACTTGTGGACTAGGTCATTGAAAGATCCAAATTGGTTTGTTAAAGTAATTATGGACAATGAGGGTTTGTACTTGTTGGGTGAGAATATGCGAAGCAAATTTTGTTTTGATTTTAACTTTCACCTTTTTTTTCTCATAAACATAAAAGAAAATTAACAAATGGAAAACATAGTAAAAAATATTTTAAAAGAGATGGAGAATGGAGGAAAACAGAGGGAGAAGCAGAAGAGAATTAAAAATAAAGAAAAAAAAGGAAAGTTAAAAGAACATAAAAGAAAAAAACATAAATTGCACAAAATGAAAAAAATATGGGGACTAATTGTATAATTTAACCTAAAATTTTTGTTTCAAATGATGATTTAATGTGCCACATCAGCTTACCGTTACATCGTTAACGACTCAGTGACTAAAATGTTACAACACGTTAATGTAAGTGACTAAAACTTAACATTTTAATCATAAGTGACTAAAATGTAACCTGAGGTAAATAAAATTGACTATTTTGGTAGTGTTAAAAACTCAACGTCGATAATGACAATGTAGAGAGATTGCAAAGAAAAATAAAGAAAAATAGAACACACGAATTTTATGTGAAAACCTTTTCGGGAAAAAAATCACTGGCAGAAGAGAAGAAAATTCAGTAAGATCGAATTCGAATGATACAAGAGGAGTTTCGACTACATCTATTTATAGGTTGAAAAAATCTAATTATAATCAATGTCAAATATGTTATGTTAATAAATGCTAAATATATTATATTAATAAATTTTAAATCTTCGAGAAAGAAAATATATTTTGTTTAACTTGACTTATAAGCAATCTCTTAGAATTTGAGTCACACAACTCTAGCAGATAGTTTACCCCTTTTTTAATATTCAATATATGTACCTTCTAACTTTTAACCATAATTTTTGAGAATAATATCAAAACAAGTTTCATTTTTTTGATAATATTTTTTAAAAACATATATTTTTTAAAAGGAACAAACTTTTTAAAAACATTTTTATTTCACAACAGCAATGTTAAACTGCTGTTAGTGACCTTGGGTTGCAGCATTCCTAAATTGTCAGATTCCAGAATGATTGATTATCAGTCATGATTCTTGGTCATTTCTGCAAGACACCCATGCATTGGCTCTTACAATTTTTTTGGTAGGGTCTTTGACAACTGCAGCGATTAAGAGTTTATGAGTTACACTGTTATTATTTGTATGACCACATTGATACACACTCATTACTCTGCAAAGATGAGCTGAACGCCATCAAAGCATCAACAAACAATGTGATATCCAACTAGATTCTTTAATGGAAGAGTGCAGTAATAATAACAATTGGAGTCTTTTTCTCTAAGTGCATCTTAAGAGCAGCAAGAGCAAGTTGTAAAGTGGCTTCTCTTTCTTCCTTTTCTGTTATTGTAAGCTTATAGGAGAGTCAATTTATTATTACTTTTTAATACAAATAACTAAGTACATTATAATGATAGGAGAAAATAATTTACAAATATAATTATCGAATTCTAAATTTCATGCTAATTAATTTAAAGTTGATGTAAATTTACCATTAAATTAATAAGTCAAATTAATTGAGAGGTAAAGAAAAGAGTTATTTTGAAGTTTGAATTTGATGTATGTGAACCAATAATTAATTAAAGCAAATCATTACTATTACACAAATGATATAATTGAGGTAGGTGTAGATTAGTGGAACCCTATATGTTAGATCTTTATCTTTAATGTTTTTACTAATTTAACAGATCTTTGAAACGATGAAATAGAGAAATCACTTTTTCTTTTTCTTTTGTCTCTCTTTTGAACCTTAGAGATTGGAAAATCTTTGAGTGGTTCTTCGGTGGACTTCAAAAAGGGCTTGTATAATGATGCAAAGGAATAAATCATTGTATGAGAATTGACTGTATCTTAATGTTGCAAAAGTAAATAAATTTTGAGGTCCGGATTTCAAGCGCTGTTTTCAAGTCCTTCTATGGCATTTTGATTCAAATTTGGCAGAGTTGGTGGTTCTCAAAAACAGCTTTGGAAATCTTTTTGAAAACAAAGTGGCCTCGTAAAGGCATGTGTGCTGATCTTATTTTAATAGAAGTTATATCAAAGGCTTACCAAAAAATTAAAATGAAAATCAATGTGCAGGTACCTTTTAAAACACTAGGATTATATTCAAACATAGCGAAGCTACAGGAGCTTTAATAAAAGTTTCAGTTCCGTTTTTAAAAAAATAATATAATTGTAAATTAAATTATAGTAAAATTTTACTTTGACTGTTTTAAATATGAAAAAGATTTAGTTTTATCAAAAATATGGGAATTATAAATTTATATATGATAAATTATATTTGGATCTCTTAAAAATTTATAATTCAATTTCAGTTCTCTTTAAAAAAAATTTGGCTTCGCCCCTACATACAAATTAAATCCATCGGTGAAATTAAAAATTATTTTTCTATTTATTTAAACACGTGGCCAACATCTACGCTTAATGGGCCTACATGTAACCTCTCCAATCCGGTCTAGATGTTAGACCCGAATTCGAATGATTACATTAACCACTGAAGTGACCCAATTAGCTGTTGGAGTTCTCAAAGCAGTCATTTTAAAACATTAGATTATCTTTGAAAGAAACTTAATTAATTACAAATTTATTTATTACTCAAAATCTTATTTACAAATTAGCAGCTAAAAATTTATATCTATTTGATTTTAATAAAAACTAGGGTTCATGCATAACTCACTAATAATCATAACTCAATATCCTAAAATTCAAATTAAATAACATGCAAAATATAAACAAACTCAAATCCTAAGTCTCATACCACAGTTCAAAATAAAGTTTTACAGACTTTGAATAATAAAATAACTCAATTAATAAGCCTAAATAATTCAATAGATAGAAATCGAGCTGAGACCCTCCAGAAGTCGTGTCCGCGTCCTAACCTGGTGGGTTATCTGTAAGGATGGAAATAAATGGGGAGTGAGCTATGACACTTAGTGTGAGTTCATTCATAAGCAAATTAGTGAAAACAATAGATAAAACATATTAAATAATATCGCATAAAATAATCGCAATCAAACAACAGTTTAGAGTATCAATTTTTTCAATTTAACCATCAGAATAACAAATTTTTGGATTGCCCACAATATACTTATATATATACATATATGTAATAACAAAAATTCCAAATTTCTATGCACATCATTTTATAGATGTCATACAGTTTTAATTTTAACATAATAGATCCTACTCCACTGCTACACACCACGATGGGAGTTCTCTTGAACTCCATCCTCCAACACGTCGAATTGTGGATAAACCACTACTAGTTCACAAATAAACTGCCAATGGCTGTGGACATACAACAAAATCCCTACAGATGGAATCTGCCTCTGGCTGTGAGTACAGAACAAATGTCTCATAGATAAAATCTACTTTAAATTGTAAATTACACAACAATTAACCTGCAGATGGAATCTGCCTCTGGTTGTGGATACACAACAAGTACCCGCAGATGAAATCTAACTCTGGCTGTGGGTGCACAACAAAAGTTTTACAGATAGAATGCCAAACTTCCATCATTCATATTGTCCCACCCCATGAAATGCAATGTGGCATATTTAATACATATCAATATGGTAGCAATTAATGTACTTATACATGGCAATTCAGTAGCAAAAGTCATGCTTTTCATATGTTCGATTTAACATTAACAGAAGGTATGTTGTACGTACGATCGCAAATATTGATTCAATAGTCATATGTACTATTCACAAATCATGCAATTATATATAAGTACAATATTAGTTCAGTCAATATATTTTAACATAATTCATACTACTAGGGATAAAACAATAAAATAGTTCAGAAATCATTCATGGACTAAACTGATCAAATCATAAAATTTCTCGGAAAAAATTGCAAAATCTGAGAACAGGGGACACGCGACCGTGTGACCCAACCGTCTCGAGGGGTTACACATCTCTGTGCCAGACTGTGCCTATGTGGAAATTCTAAAATTTAGGTTACAGGGGAGACACAGCTGTGTAGCGAGCCATTTGGAAAGGTCTTGGATGTTCACAAACAAGCCAAGGATTTCAAGGGAGACATGGTCGTGTGAGGGGTTGTGTGGTCCATACGTGTGGCCCACATGCCCATGTGGCCCTATCCTAGGCATGGTTTTGCCTCGATTCACTTGTAAAATAACACACACCTGCCTTCGGGATCTCGAATGTCATTCTTCGCGCTTAAATCTAATTCGAGGTACCTAAATCGAGTCCTTCAAACAAAATTTATGCAAGAATTAATATCAATTTTAAGATTTATTAAGATTATAAGAAATTTTTGGCAAGATTTGTAAAAGATCGTTTAATTAATCCTAAAATTAGTATGGATAGAAAATCTACAGGAATTTAGTATCTAAAATTGTGATTGGAATGTTCTTACCGATTCTTGGCAACGATCGAATAATGTTTCTAATAGCAATCATGAATCCTGTTGAAAAATGAGTTAAAATTGGGAATAGATTTTGATTTGGGGTAATCAAGAAAATTTTTAGTAATGGAACAAAATTTTGATGAAAGAAAAGTAAAGAAAAGAAAGAGGGGAGAAATATAAAATATGGAAGCAAAATTCTAGGAGAATTGGAAAAGGAAGAAAAATCCTAGCCTAATTAGAAAAATGGATTAAATATCTAAGGTTTGGGCACCCTAGGGGCGGTTTGGGTAATTTTCCCTAGATTTGGCCTATTGAAGAAAATAAATAGGGAAACAAAAATGTGAGGCTCAAATGCAAGTCTCTTATGGGAAAGGGTAATGCTTCACCAATTAGTTTGTTGCCCACTCTTGTGGAGTATTTACCCCATCTAATATTTATTTTAGGAGTGTTTTACATCCTAGTTTGCTGAAATAAAAAAGAAAAGAAATGGGAGGGGTGTGGATAGAACCTAGGACTTCTAGGGTGTGTGCTAACTACTTAACTAATAGGCAATGTCATTTCTTGGTTATCTATTTCTTTTGACCCTATATATTTTGGGGTGTTACAATTCTCCCCTCCTTAAAGAAATTTCATCCTCAAAATTTACTTGATTCAAATAGATGAGGATATTGTTCACGAATACGTCTTCTAGTTCCCATGTGGCCTCCTCCGTGCTATGGTTTCGCCACTGTACTTTCACAAAAGGGATTTCTTTCCTTCTTGATCTGTCACAATTTTTTGCAGTAGATTAGGCCCAATTTTATACTTAATGAGATAGTCTTATAGCAAATTAATATAGTTTTTTATTAAGTTTCCCTTCGCAGGACCTAGTGAATAAAATAAGCATGTTTCTGTGTTTTATGACTTTCTAGGCCAATCTGGGCCTAAAGGAATACTAAAATGTTGATTAAGTCTACAGGACATCATTCGAGGGCAAAAAGACAGTGAAATGTTCCTAATGTTGCAACACAGAGCTGGGATGTCACAACACAACAAGCAGAATACCTAAAGAGTAGCTTGCCGAGGATGTTGTGATATAGTCTAGACGGTATCGCGAAATAACCCTGAATACACCAATAATAAATTGAACAACCTTCGATGTCGTGACATAAGCTTAAGGACGTCGCAACACAGTTGCAAGTAAGCTAATTTATTGAGAATGGGTGCTTTCGTTTACACAACCTAAATTAAAATGCTTAGTTGTCCTTATTTGACCTACTTAGGTCATGATACATGTAATCTATAAATACTCTCTTAGAACAACACATTGAGGAGGAGTACTCTTAGGTTTTTATTTTTATTCTTAGCCTACGTTATGTTATTGTAATCGGAAGATCCTATTTCGAAGTGCGACTTTCATGAGCAGAGATTGTTTCGGAGCCAACCATTCATTGCAAAATCCATGAGCATCTCTTTCCTTTATTCTATTCTTTATATATATATTTCTTTAACATTGTAAATTGAATGTTTGTGTAAAGACTAGAATCATTTTATACTTTATATGTATTTCACATGTTTCAACTGTATTAACCTAATTAATTGATTGAAAGGTAGTGTTTAATTTGGATTGGTTGGATCTAGTTAAGTGCAATTAAACCTTAGGATTGATGACCCTAGGAAGTCATTTAGGTAGGAATTAACCCAAAGTTAGTATTACCTACCAAGCATCAGTTACCATATAAGTGGTTAGGGAAGGAAGAACTTAAACCTTAGGCTTGACGACCCTAGGAAGTCATATAGGTGGGAATTAACCCAAAATTAGTATTGCCTATCTGTGAAAACCTTACCCTGCCCCTGTTTGAATTGTGTCATCGAGAGGGGAGTAGTTCTTGCCGACTAGTTAGGTTAGTAGAAGGTTGAGAAGCCCTGCGAGGTTAATTAGCAACAAATTATTTAGAACCCTACATAAATTGTTAATCAGGTAAAACAATTGGATCTACGTTGAAAGAACTTGCGTAGTCAAAACAAGGGATAGGAGAAGTTGATACATGAACTTAGGAATAAATTTAGGTTTAATTAAATTTATTTGGCTATTATTATTGTTATTATCTTGCATCCAGATTAACACTACTAGTTCATAACTCGAGTAGATTAGTAGTTATTTTCGATAATTGACCTAAAAGCAGTTTTCTCCAAACTACAATCCCTAGGGTACGATCCACGAAATACTTACCAAGTTTTTTGTTCGAAACAAACTATATTACAACCTGACCCATATACTTGCAAAAGCCGCATACTTTCCTATATTTTGTAGCAACATTTTCACTTTCAACGATAGTACATCGAGAGGCAGTCAAGTTGTTGGTGTTGTTGCCGAGGATTGCGACAGTGATAATTGTTATTGAATCAATTACTTTGTAAATGATATTAGTCAAAAGATGAACAATTTATATAGTTTTCTAATTTTATTTATTTATTATTCTGGTTTTACTTTCATTTTCATTATTAATGATGATTACAGTTGGTATGAAGGCAAGGCATGGGATAATTTATACGATGACGTAGAATCATGTTGGTTTGATGGAGATTCAATGGACCAATTGAGTTCGGATAGCGAATGTGAAAAAGAAGAGTATTCATATGAACCTTTGTATGAGTTAGATGATAAAATGATTGATATGCCCTAATACCTAACAAAGTCTCTTTCTAATCCACAAGAGATATCATCATAAGAAATAATTGAGCCCGGCAAACCTTCAACCTAGGACTTAGATGCACACATGGATAAATTTGATGATGGCGATAGCTGGTCTGAGTAAGATGAGTTGTCCTTTTGGTATGACGATTGGCATAATAATGAAAGACAAATTTGGTTGAATGGAGCTTTGAAAAACTAGTAAAGTCATAACCACGAATAGAATATGCCTGAACATCTGGATGATCTACCTTACAATGCGTATGAGAGTTATGACCACAAAGATAAAAGAAAGTACCCGGAGGAATCGTTACATGAGCCGAATAAACCTCCATATGAGTCCGATCAAATCTACCAAGCTAACAATGAAACATCCAACATATTATCAAACGAGTTAGATAAGATGACTGACTATCTTTGAACGTACTAACATCCGGAGTGTGAATATTGCAACTAAAGATATAGATTTGAGGCAGTGTCCACAAGTATATGGGTTAGATTGTAATATAGTTTTACAACGAAATAGGTAAGTACTCTGAGGATTGTATCCAAGGGAGGCGATTACTAAATTAAAGTTAACCTAAACGCAAATAGAATTAATTAGTAGTTTAAGTAAATTATATTACGATAAAACATAAAGGAAAGATTTTGGGGGATTTTATAAATAAAAAATTAAACACTGCGTGAATAAAAGGGACTTCGAAAAACTAATTTCTAAACTCAATCAAACGAAGACATGGGTGATTAGCTTGCTTTGGTGATTATAACTAATTCCTATTTCATCTTTCTGTTCAGTCAACTAGTCGTTACCTTAGCAGGATCTCTCGAT
Organism: Gossypium hirsutum; assembly: GCF_007990345.1. NCBI lineage: Eukaryota > Viridiplantae > Streptophyta > Magnoliopsida > Malvales > Malvaceae > Gossypium > Gossypium hirsutum. The sequence goes on along the minus strand of NC_053449.1, from coordinate 18,353,444 downwards.
CTTCCACTAAACTATCTCAATCTCACAGTCCAAATTGGTTTGGGGCTAAGGTGTTTACGGATAGGCCATACCAATTTTGGGTTAATTCCTACCTAAATGACTTCCTAGGTTCATCAAGCCTAGAGCTTAAGTTCTTCCTCTCCTGAACAGCTGATCCGATAAGAAAACCTGCATAATAATTAATCAATCACACCTCTACTCGCTATTCCCCTATAAAAGGATTTGTTCCTCATGAAATCCATAAATATAGTAAATTTGATGATAAATATATATATGAAAAATAAATCAAGAATAAAGTTGAAAGAATCCTGATTGTATTTGATTGATGAAGCAAAAAAATACTCAAACATTTGCTTGCGTCTACAAATCAAGTTTTCCAAAGAACACAAATGAAAAGATCTGAAAAGAAATCTAAACCTTAAGGGAAAGAAAAAAACCTAAAAACTAAATTATAAAGAAAAACTTAGAATATCAAAAGCTGTACTTTAACAGGTGTTTACTAGCCTATTTATAGAGTTAGGGCTGCCACCATCCTCAACCCTAGGTTAGTTGACACTCTCGTGTTTAACTTTTGATTGTGCGGACCAAAACACCCATTGCTCGTAATTATCTCTCGTATAGGGCTGGTGTCGCGACACCCTAGTGCTCGTGTCATGACATTGAGGGTAGTATGTGTAGTTCAAGGATGGCTTCAGGGGTGTGTTGCGACATCCTATGACTATGTCGTGGCACCAAAAATAGTATGGCAATTCTTGCATTCTACTCGTTATGTTGCGACCTCGAACTCCCTGTGTTGCAACACAGCGACCAATATTGAGTTCCTTTACCCTTGCATGGCCTCCTGCACACTAACTAAGTATGTTAGCTCACCTCAAAGCCTTATTTGGCCCTTAAGGTAAATAAAAGAATCAAAATACACATTTTATTAAATGTAAACTAAACTATATAAACTCGACTAAAGCATAATAAAAATGCTTGTATTCAAGCTTCTTAAGTGTGAAAACTAGTTTAATCTACTACACCGTATTATGACTGCTCAAACTCCCCCACACTTAAGTCTAGTACAACATTGGCTTCAGAGTGCATAATTAGGTATTTCATATTTACTTATAGTCTTGACATGATATGTAGGCGACTTACCACTTTTAATATCAAACACCTAAGTTCAGTATATTACAAAGTATACAAACATTAAGGTTTTCAAATGTATAAATCCACCAATAAATTATATAGGAAATTTGATGATCCTAATAGAATACAAATAGTCGTAAATATAATTATTTGATATGATGTCAATTTATGAATTAGTCCACCTAGATCACATAGGGCTTTTAGGCTTGTAATGTTCTGAGGCTTTGGACAGGTATGATATTCAAAAACAATAAGCATCAAAATAGTTTCAAGCACATAAATAGTTTGACACATTGTATTGGTCCTTATTCTCCCCCTTTAGTGACCCTTACCCACTCACCGTCTTATTTCTCCATATAGAAAGTCACAACATAACATAGCAACTACAACTAGCTCACAAGTTTTTGTGCACTAATGAACAAGTTTTTTTTCTTTTACTTTTGTGACTTTATCAAATTTTTTCCTTTTTTGTACGTCTCTTACAAATGCTTTTATTTTTCTTTTTCAAGCACTTTTTTCTTCTCGTTTTGCACTTCTTTTTGTAATTTTATTTTATTTTGCACATAATGGCTAACCTATAATCACTATATCACCCTGTTTCTTCCTATTTCACTCTTAGTTTTATAAAATCTGCCTTGATGTATCTACTTAACCTTCAATACATATGGTGAAATGTCTATAGTCGTACAGTTAAGGACCAAGGAAAAAGGGTAAATACAAATTATCATTTTTCGCTCGAGTTTTGTATTGAAGGTTCATCAAGAAATGTATTCTGGCTCAAATATAGGTACTGAAGATGAATAAATAGGGTTAGCTTTTTGGCTTTGGGTGTATACCAAACAATTATTTAGGTCATCCCTAGATGTCTCGATATTCACAAATTTAATCAATCAAAGAATCCCAAATTCAACAATATATTATACATACTAGCATGCTCATTTCCCTGTATTCTGTATATCCTTTGGTACATTCAATTGCTCAATGTGTATTTACAGTGTAATATATAAAACTTAGTAGTCTAATAATAAAAATTTAAAATCATCTACTATTATGTCAAATTTATAGTAAATACAATCAACCTATATACATGCTCCTAACTAATGACTTGTATTTCTACAAGCTCAAGCACACATTTGACAATAAAAATTGAAAAAAAAGTGTAAAAAATTAAAAACAAATTTCCTATGTTACCCCCTACACTTTAGATAGTATATTGTCCCTAATGTGCACTACTGTAGATAAGGAAAGAAGTTACCCGATTGATTGTGACATTATCGTAGTCCAATGGTGGGTGCTTCCTTCCTTTGTTCGTTCCAAGCTCGTAAATGTCGTGCTTCTTTTGTGTGAGGTTCCTACAAAGAAAACTTGAAACAACAAGGAAAATGAATATATTTAAAAATCTACTATTAACCTACTCCTGAAATAAAAGTTTGAAATTAATTACAATCCAAAAAATAAAAATAAAAATATTTTTGAATCCTCCTCGTCCTCGAAATCCATCTCATTCCCTTCCTCTTCACCTTCGTCATCTTCACTATCCTCCCTTTCCTCGCTTCCTTTCTCTTCTACTTTATAATGGGAGTGTATTCAATCAAACATGTCTGACGAATAATTTGGTACTTTTATATTATTCTACCACGCAAATTCTTGAAGAACTGGGCTCGTTTCTTGCATCCATCTTATCATCCATTCTATTTGTGGAATGCTACTCTCACGAATTTCTTTTTGAGATTTCGATTTTGCTTTTCGTTTGAGCGAGGTTGAGACGTCCATTTTTTTATTTTGACATTTGTTCGAATCCCTTATTTGTTGCTTAGTATCAACAATGCGCGTTTTTAGCTTATATAGGATAGATGTTGCTTGGTGCCCACACTACCCTAGATACACTTTAAGTCTAATTAATACAATATACTATTAAATGGATATGGTTTAATTAAGGAAATAATCCCAATTTTTTGTCTATGAAACAACCATTTTTTCCATAAACTTATCGTGTCATCGTGACTTGTCCCATTTTAGCCCTGGCAGCTTCGATGTTTGGTGTTGCGACATTGCATGCTGGTGTCACAACACTTGTGTTGTCTTTTGTATTCTTGAGCTTGAATTCGTACCCTACACACTCAAATAGCCTATTAGTCGTTCTTGAGGCCCAAGTTGACCTAACGGGTTGTCAAAACAACAAAAAAATGTGTATAAATGCTTATTTTGCAACAAAATAAATCTAAGCTAATAAAACCGACAATGTAATAACTAAACATAAAATGACTAGAAAACAAGCTCGTTAACTAGAAAAAAATTATAATTTTCCACAACGAATTGTGGTAGATCAGTCCTGAACACCTCCGATCACTCACAAAATGTTTCTAAATGATTTTAGGATTATTTTAAAACCTTAGAGTTGTTTTAAACCTAATTAAATGATCTTATTTAATGTTTTCAAAGTTTCATTTATAAATTTTTTAGTGGTTTTGTTAACCAATTTTTTTTCAATAGCACCTCCTATCCATTTCATACGTTGAGATGGGTAATGGGTGTTACAAGTCTTCCAAAGAAGGTAAGACTTTGATGCGAAAGATTTTGCACCTTTCTTCGCATTAGTCATTGCAAAATGTTCTAGAAAATTTATTTTTGTATGAAGCTTGGGATAAAACTATGATTTTGTTCTTTCAATCCCTGAGGATTTTAATACCTAGAACATAATTAGCTTCACTTGATTCCTTCATACTAAACTATTGTCTTAACCAAATTTTAACTAATGATAATACTCTAACATCATTCCAAACTAGCAAGATATCATTAAGTACTAAACAAAGTTCAGCAACATTCTGATAAAACGCATAGGTATTGATTGCTAGATCAAACCTTAGGTTGAATGAGTAAGATGCCTACTTGAGTCCATATATGGATCTTAACAGTTTGCAAACTTTATTCTTTTGATTGTTATATTTTTTGGGAAATATGCCTATATGTAGTAAACATGTAACTATTTTCTATTTATTTGAACGATGAATAAAAAAATTTAATTTCACATTTCACTATTATGTACTATGTATTTTTTTCTCTTTTATATTTTGCATGCATAGAAAAATTGTGACAAGCAAATATTAGCTCATTGGTTGTCTAAAGTTCAAACTAAAGACAAGTGGCATTGTAAAGAAAGTTTACATTGCGAGAAAGACAACTTACTTCAGTAGATAATCTAAATGAGTCCGTAATCCCATAAAAGAATCAAAGTGAGCATTTGATTCAAATATTGAGAAGGATTATTATGTCATCTATAGTTTCAATTGGAGAGATGGCTAGTCTCAGCTATCGGAGCAATTAACTCCATGAGTACAGACATAGATGTATTCATTCGTAGAATAATACATTGGACTGGACCCAAGATGAATTAATTCTAAATCCGTTTGTGAATTAATTCACTTGTGATGTTCATGGTGTGATTTACCTAAATTTTGTGTTAGTCACTAACCATGCGTATGCAACTCATGTGCTTTGATATAACTGGAGGCTTATGCTCTAAAATTGATCGAGCCCATAGCCAGTATGTTGGGTACATGACTTGTGTATGACAGGGCTTTACTAGCAGCGATGGAATTCATAGCTCAATTAAAGAGTTAATGATATCCTCTCATTGGCATTTTGTGACTTGATGAATGTGGAACGTGGCCACGATTTGCTCATTCTCGAACGAGTAATTTATCATAGTCATTTGCTGACAGTGATCGTATTATTCATTAAGAAGAAACAATGATTACAATGAGATAAAATATGATTGTATTGAGTGAACAGAATTAACTCAAAGGAATTAAGGATATCATATGAGGGTAACATACACATGACAAGGTCATTGGACAAAGCAGTTGGATGAATTGCATTCATAAATAGTATACAATAAGGATTTTTCAATCATGGTACTTCTTGTGGACTGACTCTATAATTAAAAAATTGCAAATTATCTGAACGATGCTTCTGGACATGATTGCAATCACTAAAATCTAATTGTATATGTCCGAATGGTCTCTCCGCTAACTCAATAAAACCTCAATCGGACTACATTTGAATCAGAAAAAAATTCTACAACTTTGGGAATAATTTAATTGAGTCAATTTATTTAATGTGGAATTAAATTAGGAGGTCGTAAGAATTATTGAACAAGAGAATTTCATTAAATAATTTTCTTGAAAAATTAATTTGGAAAATCAAAGTGATTTTTGGAAAATTAAATTTTGATAAAATAAAATAAAATTAATCAAATCAGTTAAAATTAATATGATATTTTTGGAAGTAAATTTTTGAGTCAGACAATTGATCCAATGGGTAATTGACTTTAAAATTTTGACCTGAGAACGTAAATTGGGCCCAGGAGCCCAAAACCAAAACCCAAAAACTGGTCGAACTGGGCCCGGTATGTGAAATAGGGCCGACGGTCCAATCGGTGTCTAGATCAGACTAGTCGGGTTGTTAGTGACCCTGACTGAGCTGGCAGTAGTCGAATCGGCTCAAGGTGTCGTAAGGGTGTCGCACTTGCATCATCAAACATGTCGCACTTGTCATCGATGGTTGAGTAGTGAAAGAATTACACTTCTCCTAAGACTCTACCAAAGAATTTAATTTCATATTAATTATTCTAAAAATAATAATAGTTTAATAGTTTAATATTAAATTTAATTTCATACCTATCTTAATAGTATTTTATTATTTTAATATTAAAGTGGTTATCTTAATATTAAATTAAATTTAATGTTTATCTTATAGATAAACATTTTATTATTTTAATAAGATTTAATATTAAATTGAATCTAATATTTATCTTGATAAATATTATATTAATTTAATCAATGAAAAGTTGTAGAGAGAAAATTCTCTAAGGAGATTATTTCAGAAAATTTCTAGAGATAGTTTTTCTGATTTACAGCTTGACCTAAAAGTTTAGTGGAATTGTAATATTACCCCACTGGTAATATGTACCTAAAATTATAGCAGAAAAGACTACTCGGTCGAAGGGCTCATCCTAGACGAATCGAAAATGTACAATTTTGATTAAGTGTTTATTACTTTAGATATCACAAAAAAGATCTTGTTTTGGAAAAAAATTTAAAACTCTGATTTTTCCCTAAATTTATTTTTTCGCTACATTTTCCAAACTCGTTTTTCCAACAATTGGAATCATGAGCCAGATTGTGTTCTATCTATAAGTATAAACATATAATCAAAATAAATTTATCTTCTTCTTGAATAATTTGATTACAGAGAATGTGACATTCTTTAGATCTTATGCATGTTTTGACTAAATTTATTCAAATAATGCTACTATAACCTAATTGCATTTATATTTCAATTATTCTACTTTTAGAAAGTCATTTTCAACAACTGTCCTATGCTAAATATGCCTAAACAAATATCACTATATTTTCTAAGTTTACAAAGAAGAGTTATTATTCTCATTGAACATTATTAATAACCATAAACTCACATAATCAGGCAGTTGAATGGAAATTGAATGTTATGGCGAAAGGACTATATGAACAATTAATAATGCAGCCTAAAAGGATGCATTGTCCTTAATGCAAGAATATGAAAAAATAAAATGACTAAAAGCTACATGAATGCATGAAATAGATAAAAAAAATCAAAATGAGTAATCATGAAAATATAAAAATCAAAACTTGGAGGGGAAAGAAATTACTTCACTTGGGTTGGGTGGATTTCTTTGCAGCTCTCTTGTAACGTTGCGGCCTGTCCTAGTTATCACTGGCAACTTGAATTGTTTTACTGGCAGCTGTCCTAAATCTTTTTTCTCTTAAGCTGGTTGATGGAGATCTACTCCTCATCATCATCGAAATTAGACTTTGTGATTTCATCAATTAGTTGATGAACCGCACGTTCTTGAGCAATCATAGAGGCCTTGGATTGTGGTGCAGGTGCAGTAGTCTGGGTGGTATCCCTTCCATCACCATCAGATTCAATGTGGACAGATTTTGTCCTGGCTTCATCTTGCTCTGGGCCTTGGTTGTGCATGGGGGAAGTAGTAGGTTCTTCATCTTCTGCTTCAGGATTCAGTAGCAATTCCTTTAAGAAAAAAGGGGAAATGGTGGCATTGGACGCAAGAAATTCTTTTACAGGTGTCGAAACCATGTTTAAAAAAAATAAAAATATAGGGTCGACTTTAGAAAATGAAAATTAGGAGTCGCCATCGATCCTTTATTGAGGTGTGATCCGATCACCTTGAAAAAAATTTCGGTTTACGAATTTTAGGGAGAAAAATAGGTTCGGGAGTCTATTACGTACGAGGAAGGATTAGCACCGAATTGATTAATTAACATCATAGAGTCGAATATCAAAAATACGAAAAGATTAAAAATAATTATCCTTTTATTAATACCGCATTTCAAAACAAAACTTGGATAAATCTGAACGAGTGTGAAAGGCTTTCTTGTCTCGAGACAATAGAATGTTGTATCCCGTAAGTTAGAATGTGACGTTTGAATTCTCAAGAATAAGCTAACCTTCCAAAACTTTATTGAAATTTGGCAATTTTGCAAACGAGAGAGGTTTTAGCCATTTTAGATCGACGAGAAAATCGAAACCCTGTAAGTTAGGGTACGATCTCTCGAAGTTCCAAAGACTGCTTGTAACCTGCTTTTAAATTTTTAAAGAAACATATGTGTTTTGAAAATAAAAGGTCATTCAAATTAAGAAGAAAATCGAGACCCCGTAAGGTAGGGTACGATTTATCGACACTTCGAAACTTATTTTAAAGAACAAAACTACTCAAAAAGTATTTAGTCGATTGACTTGACATAAAAAACAACTAATATCATTCACATGTATTGGGATTTGGTTTACGATGCAAATCAAGAAGTACGAGCATAATCGCATGCATGGCGTAGGGATATTTAACAAGAATATGAACAACATTTCAACACAGCAAGGCAAATTAAGGCATACATTTGTATAGACATAGAAATTACCTCACATTATATTATGTTAAAGCTAAAGCTAAAACCCAAAATTGGCACCAAATTGATTAATTAATGTCTTAGAGTCGAATATCGAAAATACGAAAAGATTAAAAATAATTCTCTTCTTATTAATACCGCATTTCAAAACAAAACTTGGATAAATCTGAACTAGTGTGGAAGGCTTTCTCGTCTCGAGACAATAGAACATCGTATCCCGTAAGTTAGAATGTGACGTTTGAATTCTAAAGAATAAGCTAACCTTCTCAAACTTTATTGAAATTTAGTAATTTTGCAAAACGAGATAGGTTTTAGCTGTTTTAGATCGACGAGAAAATTGAAATCCCGTAAGTTAGGGTATGATCTCTCGAAGTTCCAAAGACTGCTTGTAACCTGCTTTTAAATTTTTAAAGTAACATATGTCTTTTGAAAATAAAGGGTCATTTCGAATTAATAAGAAAATCGAGACTCTGTAAGTTAAGGTACGATTACTCGACACTTCGAAACATATTTTAAAAAACAAAACGACTCAAAAAGTATTTAGTCAATTGAATTGACATAAAAAACAATTAATATCGTTCACATGCATTGGGATTTGGTTTACGATGCAAATCAAGAAGTAAGAGCATAATCGCATGCATGGCGTAGGGATATATAACAAGAATATGAACAACATGTGAACACAGCAAGGCAAATTAAGGCATACATTTGTATACACATGGAAATTACCTCACATTATATTATGTTAAAACTAAAGCTAAAACCCAAAAGCTAATGAATTAAAATCCATTTTGAAAGAAAAGCCAAACTAATTATCACAAATATAATATATCAAACTAAAAAATATATCATGTGTATGTATATATATAATGAAAATAATTAAATATAATTCATGTATACATACAAAAAGAAATATTGTATAAGAAATATCATCATATAAATCTTTTAAAACATAGAAATATGTTTAAGTGAATCTAAGAAATATTACATATACAAAAAAAGTTATCTAAAAAATATATATTACGTTGAATTAATATATATAAAATAAAATTAAATAGTATATTATAAAATTAAATGATAACATATAATAATATAAAAAAGAAATAACAATACAAAATAGAATAAAATCCCGTATATAAAAAGTTTAATATATCCATATGAAAATATAATAGTGATAATAATAATAATAATAATAATAATAATAACAAGAGTACAAAAACAATAGAAGCACTAACTTGAAATCAAGACTGAAATTTTAGAGCAAATTCGAAAGTAATACAAGGGTGCGAACCACATTGAACACGCGGATAACCAAGAGGGGTCAAAAGGGAAATTAATTCCTGCCCTCCAAAACGCTGCGTTCTATTAGGGACCGAAATGAAACCAATGAAAAATTACATAGCCAAAATTAGAATAATAAAAGGACTAGATTGTATCCCGGCAGAAAATTAGAGGGGCTCAGCATGCAAATATCCCTCCTCATACCAAAACGCACAGATCTAGCCGCATCTGGGTTATGATGTTAACACGGAACCGTTTTAGAGCCATTTAATCAGGCCCCAAATGGCGCCGTTTCACGCACCATACAAATACCATTTGAAGGCCCTAAAATTAAAACCCTTTTCAATTTCTTTTTTTTTTAAACCCTAGCTGAAATTGGGAACCTCTTTCCCCTTTGATGCCGTAACCCCGAAAGCCCCTCCAACTCCGATTTCAAATGGAGTGAATGGAGCCCCGACGATGTGCTTACGATGGTAAGAACCTCTTTTCTTTCCCCTTTTTATTTTTTCCCTTGATTAATCGAAAACAAAAGCATGAAAATCACGACCGAAAAGAAAGAAAAACGAAACAGAAGAAAAGGAATAAAATTCTAATCACCTTTTCAATTTTTGTTTTTCTTTTATTTTTGTATTCGGTATGCCTGTAAACCGTTACAAAGGCTCTCTGGCTAATTTTTATAGTCGAATTTTTCAAAAAAACGAAAAAAAATAAAAATCAAGAAAATACAACATTTGCCCTCTTTGTTGCCTGTTTTTGTCCCATTTGTAGGTACGGCATACGGAGGCGGTGGACATGGCGAGTACGGAGGCGCACGTGAGGGCGGAGGCTTGGCACGCGCGGAGGAGGGTTTGGCTGTTGCGACGCTGGGAGCCGAATGTTGCTAGGGTTTCTTGCTTCTATTTTGCATTTTGGGCTCATTGGGCTAGAGGTTTTTTTTAGGCTAGTGGGCTAGATTAAATTTAGGTTTTGGGTTTGGATATAATTTTGGGTTTCTGTTAACTGTTTAATGGACTTTTAAATTTTTTTATATTGGTTATATTTAGTTACACAGGACTGGGCAAATTGGGCTATTACAGTTGCCCCACTTTGCTCGTTGTCGTGTAACGAGAACGGAGAAAAGACTAAAAGCCCAATTGTACCCGGTCTTACCGAGCCTCGACTTCGTCGGTGCTTCTCTTCTTCAAGTAGCCTCGTTCTAACACACTGCGTTTTCAGCGGTGCAGAAACTGGTGCTTCAATTCACTCCACTACAACATCAGGGAAATAGGATTCGTAACTTGTAGTTTTTTAACAGAATCTGCTATCTTCGGTCTGCTCCACTGCAACCTCAAAGAGATAAGACTTGTAGCTTCAACTGGTTTCACTGTAATTTCAAAGAACTAAGGTCTGATACGATCTGTTCTACCATAACTTCAGAGAGATAAGATCCATCATTTTAATCTGCTCCACTACAACTTCAGAGAGATAGGATTGGTTTCTTCAGTCTGCTCCACTGTAACTTCAGGGAGATAAGACTAGTGTCTTCAATCTTAACGTCAGAGATATAAGATTAGCTATCTTCAGCTTTAATCTTCTCCACTGGAATGCCAAGTAAATGAGACTCGCTACCTTTAGCTTTAATCTACTACGACGCCAGGGAGATAAGATTTGCTGCCTTCAGCTTTAATCTGCTCCATTGCAACGCCAAGGAAATGAGATTCGTTGCCTTAAGCTTTAATCTATTCCACTGCAACACCAGGGAAATAAGATTCGCTTTCTTCGACCTGCTCCACTAGTGCTTAGGGAGACAGGATCTACAATCTTCAACTTACTCCACTACTGCTCAAGGAGATAGGACTGGTGGCTTAAATCTGCTTCCTTACTACCTTGGGAAGATAAAATTCGCCGTCTTTGATCTACTCCACTACTGCTTTGGGATATAGGATCTACAATCTTCAACATACTCCACTACAAACTCAGAGAGGTAAGGCTAGTGTTTTTGATCTACTTCGCTGCCAGTACAGGAAGACAAGATTTACTGTTTTTAGTCTACTCCGCTGTAAACTAAAAGAGGCAAGGATGGTGTCATCAATCTACTTCGCTGCCAATACAGGAAGATAAGATCTGCTATCCTCAGTCTGCTCCGCTACAAACTCAGGGAGGTCAGGCTGGTGTCTTCGATCTGCTTCGCTGCCAGTACAGGAAGACAAGATCTGCTATCTTCAATCTACTCCGCTGCAAACTAAGGGAGGTTAGGCGGGTGTCTTGGATCTGCTTCGCTACCAATACAAGAAGACAAGATCTGCTATCTTCAGTCTACTCCGCTGTAAATTTAGGGAGGTCAGGTTGGTATCTTCGATCTGCTTCGCTGCCAGTATAGGAAGACAAGATCTGTCATTTTCAGTCTACTCTGCTGTAAACTCAGGGAGGCAAGGCTGGTGTCTTCGATCTACTTCGCTACCAATACAGGAAGATAAGATCTACTGTTGTCAGTCTATTCTGCTGCAAACTCAGGGAGATAAGACTGGTGTCTTCGATCTGCTTCGCTACCAGTATAGGAAGATAGGATCTGTTATTTTCTATCTACTCTGTTGCAAACTCAGGGAGGCAAGGCTGGTGTCTTCGATTTTCTTCGCTGCCAATATAGGAAGACAAGATCTGCTATTTTCAGTCTGCTCTGCTACAAAATCAGGGAGGCAAGGCTGGCGTCTTCGATCTGTTTCGCTGTCAATAGAGGAAGACAAGTTCTGTTATCTTCTTCAATCCACCACTGCAACTTCAGTGGTATAGGATTTGTGGTTTCACTGATCTGTTCTGGGGAACATAACCTGTAGAATCCATTTCATGGGCCTATTTATGCCTAGTGATTAGAATGTTATGATTAGAATGAATCAAAATTTCCTAACCAGATGTGTATGCATGAATGCAAAATGTCATGAAAATGATATCTTAATGTTTGAGTTGTTATTGTTCGTTGTTCATTAAGGCCTCATTACCAACACGTCAGAATGCTATCTTGTCCGGTTGGTAACACTGTAATTTTTAAGGTTCAATCCACTGTAATTTTGGAGACATAAAAATTTGGATCATTTTTCTCCTACTGTAATTTAGGAGTATAAGGTTTGGCTCTTTCTCAATCCTCTGCTACTATAATTTGGATACAGGATATGAATCTCTTTGGTCACCTACACCATTCTTAGGGTGTCGTACCAAATGTTTATGCACAAGTGTAGAACTTTCTCTTCCAAGAAACCTCTTCTTATCACTCGGTGATCATTGCTTGTTTGTTCATTGAAGCTTTTTCACCAACATGACATCTTGTCATTTTGTTCAATCAATGTTTTGACAACAAAATTCAAAGGGATAGTCTTAATTTAGACTCTTCCTTCTCAGATATTTCCAAACTTTAAACTTGGTGAATTCTAAACAATAGTCTTGTTTCAGGTTCTTGTATTATTTAGAAACTTCAAGAGTAATAATCAAAACTTCTTTTGTGAAAGTATTACTAGTCCATTCATTATTCCAATGCAACATGCTTGCAAAAGATCATAACAATGGATAAAAATAGGGTTGATTTAGAATTATGACTCGAAATGGATAAATTATCAAGGATAGTAAAAATAAAGGAGGAATTAATTGGGAACACATATCTTGAAAAAGAATGAAGTATCCCAAGAACAACAAATTTAATATAAATAGTATAAAGACTAGGTGCCCCAGATATCGCAGCTTGAACTTCTTTGTACAAACTTTCTGAAGACCATTCTGAGTTTAACATGTGTTTAGGAGATCTACAGTACTCCGTTGATGCCCTAATATGTTGTCTACCCTTTCCTGTTGATTCAAGTATAGCAAGATCACCACATGCCCCAATCTAATCAACATTTGAGACGCCCTTTTCGGGTTTTCAACTCAAATCCCCTTTGGTCTCAAGGCGCCCTTTCCAGGTTTTCACCTTGGCCTCTCCCTTTTTTTTCTTCTTCTTATTATTTTTTTATGACTCAAAGCGCCCTTTGCAGGTTTTCACCTTAGTCTTTTTTAGGACTCAAAGCGCCCTTTTGCGGATTTTCACCTTGGTCCCTCCTTTTTCTTTTCTTTTCTTTTTCTTCTCTTTTTCTTTTTTTCATCATTTTTTCCTTTTTTTTTGAAAAATATTTTTTTGATTTTTTGATTTTTTTTTGGAATTTTTTTGATTGGATCTGTACTCATAGGATTAGGCAAGTCTTTTGATCAGAATCAATGCTTTTCAGATAAAGTCTTCCACACAAGATCTTTCACTTTCATTTTGTATGCGAAAGATCTTCTTTAGTATCAGGTTTCTCTTATAGAGCCTTCTAGGGAAAAATTTAACCATCACGGAAATATTTGGATCTTCCTCTTCAATCGGGATAAAAACCAACAAAAACTCGGAGAGATGGAAACTGGACTTCAATGGGCAAAACTATGATAAGCCAAAGAGAAAGGTGTTGCCTTGATAAAAATTTTCACTGTATCGTTCATAATGTTAATCTTGAGCATACTACAATTTTTTGACATCGTGTTGTTGTTCAGATTACGATGTCAGTGCTTGACCCGGGCATATCCTGGTATGACCATACGAAGACATCTTTGAACTCTTAAAGTAACTCAACAAGGTCTTGCTTTGTTTCTTCGGTTATGCGTGTTCCTTTAAGGTCACAATATTCATTGTTTCCTCATGAGATAAAATTTTCCTTCCTGCTCTACCATCCTCAACAAGTCTAGAGATAGGCTACAATCTATGTTATTTTTAAAGTCATGAAATCCCTCTAAACACATGTCTCACTCGAAAGGAGATTCTGAGTCTATAGCAGCATCATTCATGTCATTGATATCTAGGGACCTATTGTAGGTACAAAAGAATATACAAAGAATGTATGAATGTATGATTAATTATTTGTACAATATGATTATGAATGAATAAAAGAATGATGTGGAGGAAAATAAAAAAGAATGAAAGAATCGTAAAGAATGAAAGAACATTGGCTCAAAAATGATCGCAATGATGTATTTCATTAAAATAACAATGTTCAGACATGAGCCTATTTCACAAAGGAATTCTTATTTCCTCTAGGCTAAAAGCAACAAATGTGTTCTGAACATTGCTCTAAATAAGCTCTAAATTCTACAGAGATTTCTTTTGCAGTCCGATTGCTTAGAACACTCTCAGGTTTATAAGGGCGATAATATAACAAGGACCCTTTTCAGTTGTGAATGTTTCCCAACATTGTGCATATGTTTTTCTCTTTTTTGTCATCCATCATGCCTTGAATCCCACACACTATTGGGTCTCGTCCCACTTCTCGTGATGGAACTCACAATGGTTCCTTGCCTCTCCATGGTTTCCTCTTGAATCAGAAATAAGTAATCCCCTTCTTGCCCTCATGTTTAACCCATTATCAACATGATTGGGTAGCAGATTAGATGAGTTATCGAACTTGACGATACCCCTATTGATGAGCCTTTCAACTAGCTTTTTGAAAACGGTGTAGTTTTCTATTGAATGCCTCGTGATTCTTGCATGATATTCGCATTGGGCGTTTGTGTCGTATCCTTTAGGAAATGGGGGCTGCATGCGTTTCAAGTAGAAATGGGATACTATATGTGCTTCAAACAGGTTTTGATATAGCTCTTCATACATCATTGGTATAGGTGTAAACTAAAACCTTTCTGTATTTGTCCTCGTGTAAGATTCTTGCCTTGAAGGGCCCTGATGGCTAGCGATTACTGTCTTTGGCTTGCCTATAGTAATTGGTTTTGGGTATCCTTTACTATTCATGCTTGTGTTATTTACCTCATTCTTCCTCTTCCCCGGAGCTTTTAAGGTATTGACTTGGGAACTCCACTCTTGCCTTTTCTGTTTGTAACGATCTTCAAATTTCTTTAGGAACTCCACTCTCGCCTATTTTGTTTCTACAAGATCATCAAGGACCATAGGATTGGTTAGATTATCCCTCAGGTTGGAATTTGAGCCTATCGAGTAATTCATTGGTGTTAAAGTACCAGTCTGATATTGTTGGGGTCTGATAGTAAGGGGTACTCCTTGTGGACGAGCATCTGGCTGGACATGGACACTTATCGGGGTAAAACTTAGGGGATATGCAGGGTCTTCCTTATATTCTACAAAGTGGACCACTGGGTTTTTTCCTTCTTCTAACCCTCTCGCCAATAACTGAGTTAACTTGTTCATCATATTTCTTCGGCATTCTAGCATCTGATCCTTCATATCTTGTTGAAATTTGGTCAATTACTCTAGCATCTGTATTTTCATCTGCTCTAATCTCTCCAACCTTTGGTCCATTCCTTTAGTTTTTGCTCGAGTACCATAATGGTGCTTGGTTGGATGGTTGGTTTCCAGGTTAACTGAAATAATTTTAAATCAATTAGGCTCTTTTGAAGGACTTTAATGCATATGATGTCATGTAATGCAAATGCATGAAATGAATTTAAAAAGGCATCGATTCTAATTCAATTTCATTTAGAAAACTTTACTAGAAAACATATTTCTTTACATAAGATGGACTACAAATAAGGCCTTGTCCTAATGCTTAGAACTCTAATCTTCCTAAGTAACGAGGCTAACTCTTGTCCCCGATTTGATTCCAGCTCATACTTTACGCTTAGTGTATTGGCTTGTACTGCCAAAGTCTGCAAGTGATCAGCTACCTCTCGAATTTGAACCACAGCTTCTCCCATAATATGATATCTGTTTCTAACCATCACCCTTTTATAGTGAAATACACACCTCAATATGAGTGGCTTAGTGAAGAATTAAAGAAGGTTGACCGGGAGAAGACTCCTTGGCTTATTGTCCTTATACATATGCCAATCTACAATAGCAATGAAGCACATTTCATGGAGGGTGAAAGTATGCGAGCAGTCTTTGAAGAATGGTTCGTCCACCACAGAGTTGATGTAATCTTTGCTGGTCATGTCCATGCTTACGAAAGATCTGTATGATTCTATCCTTATAATTTCACTTCCCTTTTCTTCTTGTTCTTCTTAGCACTTCTTTTATTTTGCATCATCCGAAGAAGTTTTTATGCAGGCTTTTTAAATGATTAATTTGATGTTTTATCGGAAGAAAAATTTCTTAGCTAAAGTTGTAAAATCAAGTTAATTTTAGAGATATTTTATTTTATTTATAATTAGAGAGATCACTTTGCATTTGGAAATATGGAGCTGCCAAGCACAATTCCCAGTATATATCTATAAGAAAAAATGTAGAAGGGCTTTTAGTTCATCAGAGGTATCCATACTCTCAAATAGCAACATAAAACCCTCTTTATACTGAACTCTTTCATGCATAATTTGTTGTCCATTGTATGGGTCTATTTCAGTATAACGTCTATTTTATGGAAGGAAGGCTCATGCTTCTTTCCTCTGAATTTTCAGTATCGAATCTCAAATATAAGGTACAATGTATCAAGTGGCGAATGTTACCCTGTACCAGACAAATCAGCTCCAGTTTACATCACTGTCGGAGATGGTGGAAATCAAGAAGGTCTAGCTGGAAGGTTAGTTTGATGGCATGTTGCAATAAAGACAACAATGATATTTAGCTACCTGTTTACAGTTAATCTGTTACAAACTACATTCCTCGCTAAATTAAGCAAATGGTTTTTGATTCTGTAGATTTTTAGATCCCCAACCAGAGTATTCTGCATTCCGAGAAGCTAGTTATGGTCATTCGACACTGGAGATCCAAAATAGGACACATGCATTCTACCATTGGAACCGCAATGATGATGGGAAAAAAGTGGCAACTGACTCGTTTGTATTACACAATTAGTACTGGTGAGTACAATGAACCTTAATCTGCATAAGGCTGTATGTTAGATGAGGAAGCATCAAAGTCTACAGTGAAACAACTAATGGTCATTTCCAATAATTTTGCTGAAATTACCCCGTGCACGAAGCATTTTCAGAGTGTTTGCATGATATTATTAGCAAACTTTTCAGAACAAAATATGCAGTGAGTGATATATATTGTAGGAGAATTGATTCACTTGAAGATAAGGTTGTGTTTTGTTGCAGGTCAAGCAATCTGAGACGAAGAAAACTGAAGAAGCATCATTTGAGTAGCGTGCTTAAGAGTATTGCTTCTTATTGAGAAGATGAACTTTCGACTAGAGTATTTCATCTCTGGTACAGATTTGGTTGATTAAATTTCAGTAAGAAGATGAAAATGCCAAAATTAATCAAATCAAGTAAGCAAAGATGCTAAGGAGTTTTGGCATTTTCTTCTTTTTCTTCGAAATCATGCTTCAAAATGAACTCTTTAAATGGCTCATAAATTGTATGCTGTAGCTAGAATTATCACTGTTCATGAATTAGGTGGATTTACTTCGATTCTAAATCTCTCTTTTCTTTTTTGGCTACACCCACAGTTCGGGTTAAAATAAACAGGTCTGTGAAAAGCTTGCTGTTTGATAATTCCTGAATCTTCAATTGAGAACTTCGTAAATTCCCCATGCCACTGAAATGAGTTCATCTCTTGAATCTTCTTTTTGTAACCATCACCCTTGTATGGGAATTCACATTTAGCTAGTCCCTGAGTTACAGTTATAAACTGCCTTGACCTATACTGCCTAAGCACTAGGAACGGGGCATAACCAACAGCTCCCAACATTTCGAGTAGAGGGACCCAATCAAAATCACCGCACCGATACAAAATCTCATCCGGAAGCAACCACAGAGCTCTCCAGTCAACGTCCTCTTCTTGCAGATTTTGAAGAATTGCCATCCACTTCTCCTCTGAGATGTCGTCCCTCCTCAAGGTAGCTACTATGTCTTTTAGTGGCGAATAGTCAGAGAAGACCCGATACGAAACCTTATCAACTTTTCAGAAATGACTATGGAACCATTCGAGTAATAGCTGCGCACATTCGATGACTCTACCTTTACCCGCTCTCCGATAGGCATTTAGTAACCTGAATGTTTCTACAAAAATCACCAGAACTGGCTTAACCCTCTTATCAAGTCAGTCGAGCAAGTCAGTGACTACCTCATCAACATGTCCCAAAGCCTTAGGGAAGAAAACTAAGCCATATGTACTCAAAGAAAAGACCCCTACCCTCTTCTTCGTGTCTGGGCGTGCTAGAATTATATCTTTCAAATTCTTCCAAGTAATGCACTTACTATCCCCTTCTGTTTGATTCGAGCTACAACCCATTGCTCACTCATCCCGGTTATGTTCATCAACTTCTTCAAAAAGTTCGGTACATTTACAGCTCTTGAGTAGGCTCTGTCGACTTGAATCTTCGAACACCAAAATAAAGCCATGTATTCTTCTACCGTAGGCACTAAATCAACTTTCCCGAATGTGAAACAATTGTAGGTAGGGTTCTAAAATTGTATGAGAGCCCGAAATAGATGCTTGTCTATTTTCATATCAAGCAGATAAGGTAAATCCCCATAATTAGAATAGAATAGCTGTCTAACCTCATCGTTCCACTGATCCCAAATTTTATTCAACTCTTGCAAACTGTTCTTAGTTACACTAATATGTGTAAAATCCCACAATTCTGATACATATCCCTTAGCCAAACTATCATATTTCTCATGTTGTGTCGTTTCTGACCAAGTTCAGATAGCCGCATTATCTTCTACGTTATCAAGAAACCCTTTTTTCCATGGTAAGATTTCTATCTAGCAACCGAATATGAACCAACGCCTTTCATGATGAAATGTCATGTAGTTGAAATGTCATGTATTCAAAGTAAAACACAAAAAGTCAGTATTATGTATAAACATAGAATCCAGGACAACCAAGAAATAATAAAACACCTATTCGGGTATCTAATAAGGTTTGGGTGTAGTTCGTAAGGTTCACTACATGAGGTTTGGCTTCTAGGGCAAAGGCACTTGAACCAGCAGATTCCTCGATCCTCACCCATTATAGGCTTATGCGGACCGAGTTCGGTTCAGGGGAATACATTTCTCTTTGACTATACGGAGCTGAAAGTCTCACGAAGGCATAGGTACGAATGTATTCCGAAAGCGATCCACTATCCTATACGGAGGTGAAAACCTCACGAAGGATTAGTTTCTCACACCCAATTAGAGGGATAAAATCGACCAACTCATGTAAATCATAATGCAAAAGGGAATCATGAATTTTAAAACAAAATTTGATTTTTCAAATATAAGACAAAAATTAATCAATTTATGGCTCGACTCTCAAAACCATTCCCTAGTGGAGTCGCCAAGCTGTCGAAACCATTTTTAAAAAAAATAAAAATATACGATCGACTTTATAAAATGAAAATTGGGAGTCACCACCGATCCTTTATTGAGTTGTGATCGGAAAACAAATTTTAGGGAGAAAAATGGGTTCAGAAGTCTGTTACGTACGAGGAAGGATTAGCACCCTCGTAATGCCCAAAATTGGCATCAAATTGATTAATTAATGTCTTAGAGTCGAATATCGAAAATAAAAAAAGATTAAAAATAATTCTCTTTTTATGAATACCGCATTTCAAAACAAAACTTGGATAAAACTGAACTGGTGTGGAAGGCTTTCTCGTCTCGAGACAATAGATCATCATATCCCGTAAGTTAGAATGCGACGTTTGAATTCTCAAGAATAAGCTAACCTTCCAAAACTTTATTGAAATTTAGTAATTTTGCAAAACGAGATAGGTTTTAGCTGTTTTAGATCGACGAGAAAATTGAAATCCCGTAAGTTAGGGTATGATATCTCGAAGTTCCAAAGACGACTTGTAACCTGCTTTTAAATTTTTAAAGTAACATATGTCTTTTGAAAATAAAGGGTCATTTCAAATTAATAAGAAAATCGAGACCCTGTAAGTTAAGGTACGATTACTCGACACTTCGAAACGTATTTTAAAAAACAAAACAACTCAAAAAGTATTTAGTCGATTGACTTGACATAAAAAAACAATTAATATCGTTCACATGCATTGGGATTTGGTTTACGATGCGAATCAAGAAGTAAGAGCATAATCGCATGCATGGCGTAGGGATATATAACAAGAATATGAACAACATGTGAACACAGCAAGGCAAATTAAGGCATACATTTGTATACACATAGAAATTACCTCACATTATATTATGTTAAAACTAAAGCTAAAACCCAAAAGCTAATGAATTAAAATCCATTTTGAAAGAAAAGCCAAACTAATTATCACAAATATAATATATCAAACTAAAAAATATATCATGTGTATGTATATATATAATGAAAATAATTAAATATAATTCATGTATACATACAAAAAGAAATATTGTATAAGAAATATCATCATATAAATCTTTTAAAACATAGAAATATGTTTAAGTGAATCTAAGAAATATTACATATACTAAAAGGTTATTTAAAAAATATATATTATGTTAAATTAATATATATAAAATAAAATAAAATAGTATATTGTAAAATTAAATGATAACATATAATAATATAAAAAAGAAATAACAATACAAAATAGAATAAAATCCCGTATATAAAAAGTTTAATATATCCATATGAAAATATAATAGTAATAGTAATCATAATAATAATGATCATGATCATAATAATAATAATAATAATAATAATAATAATAATGATAATAATAACAAGAGTACAAAAACAATAGAAGGACTAATTTGAAATCAAGACTGAAATTTAAGAGCAAATTCGAAAATAATACATGGGTGCGAACCACATTGAACACGTGAATAACCAAGAGGGGTCAAAAGGGAAATTAATCCCTACCGTCCAAAACGCTGCGTTCTATTAGGGACTGAAATGAAACCAATGAAAAATTACATAGCCAAAATTAAAATAAAAAAGGACTAGATTGTATCCCGAAATAAAAGCAAAGGGGCTCGGCATGCAAATATCCCTCCACATACGAAAACGCACTGATCTAGCCGTATCTGGGTCGGGTCATCGGGTTGCTGGGTTATGATGTTAACACAGTGCCGTTTTATAGCCATTTAATCAGGCCCCAAACGGTGCCGTTTCACGCACCATACAAATACCATTTGAAGGCCCTAAAATTAAAACCCTCATCAATTTCTTTTTTTAAACCCTAGCCGAAATAGGGAACTCCTTTCCCCTCTGGCGCCGCAACCCCGAAAGCCCCTCCGGCTCTGATTTCAGACGGAGTGACCAGAGTCTCGACGGTGTGCTCACGATGGTAAGAACCTCTTTTCCTTTCCCTTTTTATTTTTGCCCCCGATTAATCGAAAACAAAAGCATTAAAATCACGACCGAAAAGAAAGAAAAAAGAAACAAAAGAAAAGGAATAAAATTCCAATTACCTTTTCAATTTTTGTTTTTCTTTTTTTCTTTTGTATTCAGTATGCGTGTAAACCATTACAAAGGCTCTTTGGCTAAGTTTTATAGCCAGATTTTTCAAAAAAAACGAAAACAAAAAGAAATCAAGAAAATACAACATTTGCCCTCTTTGTTGCATTATTTTTTGTTCCATTTGTAGGTACAGCGTACGGTGGCGGTGGACGTGGCGAGTACGGAGGCGCATGTGAGGGCGGAGGCTTGGCACCCGCGGAGGAGGGTTGGCTGCTGTGGTGCTAGGAGTCGAATATTGCTAAGGTTTCTTGCTTCTGTTTTGTGTTTTGGGCTCATTAGGCTAGAGGTTTTTTTTAGGCTAGTGGGCTAGGTTAAATTTAGGTTTTGGGCTTGGGGTTAATTGGGTTTGGTTATAATTTTGGGTTTCTGTTAACTATTTAATGGACTTATTTATGTAAATGGACTTTTAATTTTTGTTTTTATATTGGTTTTATTTATTTACACGGGACCGGGCAAATTGGGCTATTACAACAGGGATTTACGAATGGCAATGTTACGTTCGCGAACATATCCCCAAAAGATGGCTATTTCCTCTTGAGCTTTGCCAAAGTCAGTGAGAAGAATGTTTTGATGTTTTTCCAACACACCAAACTATTGTTTCAAACTTTTTACAGCTTCAATCATTCACTGCTCAAAGTAATCCTAAGGGGAGAAGATAGAGGTATGCCAGTTTACCTTGGCATTTGCTCGCTAGCCAGTTTCTGTGCAATGTGCATAGTAATAGCCCCTTTGTTAGGAAGGTGGCCTTCATTTTGTAACAAACTTGACTCTTTGTTAGAGTACAATAATCAGTGAGAAGAAATTTAATGTGCCAGCATTCTTTTGGGCACAATGATGAATCTCATGAAAGAAGATGTTTCCAACATTAATCTTTCGGCCCACCATTATGGCGTGGAGAAGCAATAATCAGTCCTTAGAGTTTTTAGCTTTATGTGTAGAAGGAATGAGACGAGTTTTTAAGAAATGGTACCAAATATTGAATTGAGGTTTCGACGAGATTCTATTGATGGTGTAACAATCATTTCTTGAGATTTTCCATTGTGTTCTCTCCACACAAACATCAATGAGAACCTGGGCTAAATGCTCTAGGGACATTATCTTTACAAAGTTAGCACACTTGCCAGGACCTTCGGATAATCCATATTGAGCATTGATAAAGTCCTTATCAAATAGAACTGATGCGCCACGCACGTATATAAATGCATTGTCAGGAAAGGTAATATGGGCATAAAACTCTTTCATTACATTTGGGAGGACACCATTAGGATGGTGACAAAAGATTACCCACCCATGCTTTGCGACAACTGATGAGACAACCTCTGTATACCCCATGAAGGGAGCATCTTGAAAAAAGAATCCTTTTCCCATGCAGAATGGTCGTTTGTAAATATTTTTATTGTATTTCTTCTTAGAAAGTTTACTAAAGAAGGTGCGTTGAGAGGCATAGGTTGAATCAGAAACCTTTTTAGAAGCCGTTGAAGAGAATATAGAAAGTCAAAAAATGAAAAAAAAAAGAGATTTGATTTCAGTTATGAGTGAAACAAAGAGTAAAAGCAGAAAAGAAAGCAGGATGAAAGTGTGGAAGAAAATTGAATTGGCTAGGTTAAAACGTGGCGGAGAAGAAATTGTGACTTGTGTGATAAGACTAACCTTAATCATGCGTTGAAAAGGCAAAACAATTAACATTAAGCAGGAAAAGGAAATGCAATTGATGCGAGTTGGGATGATTAAAATAATTTGGGCTAATGGCTCCAAGCTATACTTATTCTAGCCCAAAGAAAAACCTGTAACAAGAAGGAAAAATTAAATGAGTTTAGTGAATAAAAAAATAAAATTAAAATTAAATGAAGAAAAGTTTAAATGCAAGAGAGAAATTTTAATTATTCCGAAGACGAATGAAATTTTTGTCACGCATTAAAGGAGCTCCAAAATAATGTTTTAGGCGTTGACCATTGACTTTGAAAGTGGATCCTATTTTTCCATCTTTAACGTCTATAGCTCCATGAGGATATATACGCTCGAATTTGAATGGTCCAGACCATCTAAACTTTAATTTTCCAGGAAATAGTTTAAGTGTAGAATTGAAAAGCAAGACTTGTTGTCCGAGTACAAATTGCCATGGAAAAACTTTCTTGTCATGCCAGGGCTTTGTCTTTTCTTTGTGTAGTCTAGCTTTCTCATAAGCTTAGCTCAAAATCTATCTATCTCATTACGCTCCAATAGGTGATGAGTAGCAGCAACACCCCAGTCCATGTTTAGTTTCTTGATTGCCCAAAATGCTTTGTATTCTAGCTCAAATGGCGATAAGCCCACAAGGCTTCATCTAACCTTATTGACCAATCGCTGCGGTTGGGATTGACAACTTTCTCCAAAAATTTCTTGGTTTCTCTATTGTAAATTTTAGCTTGTCCATTTGTTTGGGGGTGATATGCCGTGGAAATTTTACGTTTAACCCTATATCTGTTTAGAACATTGGCAACTAATCTGTAGTCAAAGTGTAAGCCTTTATCACTAATTAAAGCACGAGGGGTACCAAATCTGGTAAAAATATTTGTATGTAGGAATCTCAACTAATTTGGTATTACTAATGGACCCGTGAAATCAATTCCCCAAACATCAAATAATTCCAGCTCTAAAATATTTTGTAGCGGCATCTCATGTCTTCTTGATAAGTTACCAGTCCTTTGACAATGATCACAGCTTTTATAAAACTCATTAGCATCTTTAAACATGGTGGGCCAATAAAAACCAGATTGGAGAACCTTTGCAGTAGTTCTCATTCTTCCAAAATGTCCACCATAAGGTGCAAAATGACAGTGATGTAGGATACTTTGAAATTAATCATCTGGAATACATCTTTGAATTACTTGATCTGCACATTGCTTGAATAGAAATGGCTCGTCCTAGTAATATTGCTTGACATTATGAAAGAATTTCCTTTGTCCTTGATGATTGAGGGCAGGTGGCACCAACCCACTGACTGAAAAGTTAACAATATCAGCATACCATGGCAATGCCATAGCTAACAATATTTGTTCATCAAGGAATTCGTCTTTAATCATTTGACCCTCACCATACTCATTCCCTGCTTCTAGTCGTGACAAGTGATTAGCTACTTGATTTTTCGTGCCTTTCCTATCTTTGATTTCAAAATCAAATTCCTTCAGTAGCAATGTCCATCTAACGAGTCTAAGTAAAATTGTGACTTTGGTGCCCACTAAATAAGTTTTGAATTTTTCAAAGGCATTCACCATTGCTAATAATTCTTTCTCCGTGGTGGTGTAATTGAGCTGTGAATCTGTCAGTGTGTGACTGGCATAATATAGCATGAAACATCTTAGCTTTTCTTTGCCATAGCACTTCTTCGATAGCAAAGTCACTTGCATCAAACATTAGTTCAAATGGTACAGTCCAATCTGGTGTAGTAACTATAGGTGTTGTAGTTAATCGTTCCTTTAACTTTTCGAACGCCTTTGAGAATAACTCATCAAAATGAAATGGTCTGTTTTGCTCCAAATATTGACATAGAGGCTTTGATATCTTAGAAAAATCTTTGATGAAGCGACGATAAATTCTAGCATGCGTGAGGAAGCTTCTGATTCCTTTCACTGAAGTGAGTGGTGGCAACTTTTTAATGACTTCTATTTTTACTTTGTCAATAGCAATTCATTGCTGTAAAATTTTGTGGCCCTAAATAATGCCCTCACAAACCATGAAGTGGAAATTTTCCCAATTCAACACCAGATTTGTTTCTTAACATCGACAAAGTACTGACTCCAAAATTTTTAAACAATCTTCAAAAGTGACGCTAAACACTGAGAAATCATCCATGAATACTTTAAGGAATTTGTCCACCATGTCGAAAACTATTACCATCATGCAATGTTGGAATGTTGCTGGGGCATTACATAACCCAAATGGCATTCTTCTAAAAGTAAATGTTCTATAAGGACAGGTGAATGTAGTTTTTTCTTTATCAATAGGAGATATGGCAATTTGGTTGTACCCTGAGTAGCCATCAAAAAAATAGTAGAAGGCTTTCCCTGTTAGTCTGTCCAGCATCTTATCTACAAAAGGCAAAGAGAAATGGTCCTTATTCATTGCTTGGTTGAGCTTTTAATAATCTATTCAAACTCTCCAACATGTGACAATACATGTGGGAATAAGTTTGTTGTTATCATTGCTGACTACTGTGACTCCTCCTTTCTTGGGACACTAGATAGGGCTCACCCAAGAGCTATCAAAAATTGGGTATATAATCCCAGCATCTAACCATTTGATACTCTCCTTCTTAACTACATCCTTCAAGACATGATTTAGTCTCCTTTTTTGTTCAATAGATTTTCCATGGAAATCTTCAAGTATTATTTTGTACATGCAAATTGCTGGGCTAATTCCCTTGATATCCACAATTGACCATCCTAAAGCTTTCTTGGATTTCTTTAAAACCTCCAGTAATTGCATCTCCTGGTCTGTTGTAAGTCAGCAAAAATAACTACAGGTAGTGTATCGTTTTCTCCCAAATAAGCGTACGCCAAAGGCATTGGTAATGGCTTCAAATCTAGCATCGGTGGATCTTCTATTGATGAACAAGGAGGGTTGAAAGAGCGACCTGATAAATTTAATGATTCAAAGCTCCTTCTGCATCCATTTTCAAATTGCTGAGTTTCCATCAGTTCTTCAGATTCTTCAGTCAAATCTGTTTCATTTAATTTGATAGAGTCTGTATCAAAATTGTTGTGCATATGTCCTGCAAATTCTTCCTAAATAACAATGTCAACAAATTCTACAGCATGGCATTATTCATCAAGGTCTGCACACTTTAAAGCATTAAACACATTAAAAGTCAACTACTGATCATTAATTCTCATGGTTAACTCACATTTCTGTACTTCAATCAATGTTCTACCAGTTGCTAAGAAAGGTCGTCCAAGTATTATAGGTACCTTTTTATCTGCTTCACATTCCAGAATAATAAAATCTACTGGAAAGATGAACTTGTCAACTCTTACCAATACATCGTTAATTTTACCTTTTGGATGGACATATGATCTATCAGCTAGTTGTAGTGTGACTGTAGTAGGTCTTTCCTTTCTTATCCCAAGTTTCCTGAAAACAAACATAGGCATTAGATTGATAGTTGCACCTAAATCGCATAATGCTTTGCTTACAAAATGGTTTCCAGTTGAACAAGGTATAGTGAAACTCCCTGGATCTTTTAATTTTGGTGGTAGTTTGTTCTTCAACATTACTGTGCACCCTTCAGTAAGTACAATAGTTTCGAACTCCCCTAACCTTCTCTTCTTAGATAGGATATCTTTCATGAATTTCACATAGTTAGGTATTTGTTCTAATGCTTCCACCAAAGGTATATTGATGTATAATTTCTTCAAGACCTCTAGAAATTTTTTAAATTGAGCAGCTTATTTCGACTTTTAGAAATCCTGGGGAAAATGTGGCAAT
This sequence comes from Gossypium hirsutum, assembly GCF_007990345.1. Lineage (NCBI taxonomy): Eukaryota > Viridiplantae > Streptophyta > Magnoliopsida > Malvales > Malvaceae > Gossypium > Gossypium hirsutum. The sequence goes on along the minus strand of NC_053449.1, from coordinate 18,326,285 downwards.
GGCCTTCCTTCCATTTGTTGAGGTTACCTTGCCATGGCATTTGTATTGGCTCGACAAGATGAATTCGCTTCTATATCCTTTTGTCCACTCCTATCTTTTGTAGTTTGTTCCACTTCTGGTTCAAAAGTTGTGCTTCAAGGAACTTCGAAACTTTCCTCCTCAGACAAGGCATCCTTCACAACTCTTGGAAACTGAGTGCCACTTAGGAGTGTTATGGCTTTACATTGTTCTTTTCCTTGAGATCTAGAACTTTCTGTATCATTAGGGAATGCTCCTTGTTGTTTGGAGCTTAATACAATGGTAATTTGTCCCACTTCATTTTCCAGAGCACTTAAAGAGGTTGGTTGGATCTGAATAATTTAATCATTCTTAGCCATATACTATTTTAATAAAGCTTCCATAGTTGATGTTAAAGATGATGAACTTTGTTGCACATTTTGCCGCAACATTGGTTGACTGTGTCCAGGTGGTACACCAGCCACATTCTATCTATAAATAGTGTTGGCATTTCCCATTCCCTGGTTACTCCAGTTGAAATTTGGATGTTGCTTCCACCTAGGATTGTAGGTGTTGGCGTAGGGATTGTTGTTGCTAAGATTAAAATTTATCATGTAATACATAGAGGATGGATTAGATGGACATTCATCGAAAACATGATCTTCTCCACAGTATACACATGCTAGTTCTGCAATCTTCATCTCCTGCATTGTAGAGGGTCTTTTCAAAGTTTTAATAATATTCGTTAACGATGATAAAAGAGCTATTAATGGTGTAAACGCATTAAGTTCCATTGCTCCAGCAACTCTTCTACTAGTACCAACTTTGGTAGTGGGGTATTGCTAATCATTGTTTGCTATTCTTTCCAGAATTTCATATGCTCCATTTAGGATTTCTTAAGCAACGTCCCATTAGTAGATGCATCCAACACCATTCGTGTATAAGCATTTAATCCATTCTAGAACATTTCCATTTCTGTCCAATGCTGAAAACAGTGCATCAGGCATTTTCTAATTAATTCTTTGAAATGCTCCCATGCTTCATATAATGTCTCATCTTTAGATTGTCTGAATGATGTAATATCATTCCTCAGCTTGGTATTCATGTTGGGAGGATTGTACCTAAGCAAAAATCTCTAACACAGTTCATTCCAAGACGCCACCGTACTTGATGGTAATGTATTCAACCATGATCTGACACGATCTCGCAATGAATAAGGGAATAATTTTAATCTAAGGGCAACTTCAGGAACACCCTGCTGCCTGAATGAGTTATAGACTTCAAGAAAAAGTCTCAAGTGCAATCTGAGATCTTCAGTTGGTAAACTACTAAATTGCCTTACCGTCTGGAGCATCAGAAACATTACTTGTTTTAATTCAAAGTGTTGAGCTTGAATATGTGGCCTAATAATTCCTAGACTTAGATCACCCAAAGTAGGTACTACATGTTTCTGATGGGTCTATCTCTATCATTTAAGATTCGAGGAATAACAACATTCCTTTCATTCATGAGTACCTAATCTTCTGTTGTTAGATCATTTATAGTCCTCTCCATTTCTCTTAATATTTTCCTTCTTCGCCTTAATGTCCTTTCAATCTCAAGATTAAAACAATATTTTGAATCCTCTTGAATACTTCTTCTCACGCACTAGTACAAAACCTCAAAAATAAAATAAAATACTAATTAACTATTCTAAAAAAATAACAAGAATAATAGCAAATCAACCTTTCACTTGTTACGTGTAAATAACTAATGCAATTGTACAAGTGTACACATCATTCAAGTAATAAAGAGATAAGTATTGTCTCCATAGGGATCGAAAATTGGTAAGAAATTGATTAAGTTATTATAATCCTAATAACTATACTAACTAAATAGCAGGAAATACCCTTAAATTGAATAAGATATTGGTATAATGAATTAATGTAATTTAATGCTAAAAAAAGAATTGATATGTCAAATAAAGTGTAGTGGCAAATTACAGAGAAAAGCAAGAGTAATTATATTGTTAAATGAATAGGGCTAGACTTATTCAGGTGAAATGCTCATATCAAAATAATGTCATGGAAAAATATTGTCTAATCAATTGCTTAGAGAATTACTACTATAACCTGTCTCTTTCGATAGCTAGACTTAGGGTGAGTTTGGATGGGCGGTGCGTTTACCTGCGGTTAGTGTAAAAATAGCGGTGGCAGTGAGATTAGACACTGTAGCGATACTGTAGCTTGAGACAAAAAGTAAGCTAAACGCACCGTGCCGCACCCAATCACCCATCCAAACCCACACTTAAGCTAAAAATCTAAGCTAATGTATGTTTACAGAACTTTGAATTAATAACTATTATTAACATTCTTCTCTACACAATTGGCAACATCTATTCGCTTGTATCAAATGATTCTAGATCTAGTATATTTAACTTTTTTAGAATTAAAAATACATCTGTGAACAAAACATACAATCAACTATGTCTAAAGCTTGGATTCATGTATTTAAAATAGGCATCAATCGAATGAAATAGTGATATAGCAATCTCAAATCATGAGTATTAAAGATGATAAACATCCACCCAAAGAACTCCAACCCAGAAAAGATTTTGTTCGTGGGTGGAAAAGTAAACACCAAATTTAAATCATTAACATTTAAAGAAATTTGAATAACAAAAATAAGGAAAACTAAAGGCAAAACTGTAAGATTTCTCGCCATAGTCCAACTTCTCTTTTATCTTCCGATCATACGTGAAGCCAAGATAGATGTCTCTTCTCCTTCTTCACGTCTGTATTCTAGTCTCTGTAGTTGCTACCCTTTTTTTCTTTGAAATTCTCCAAGGGAGTTTTTTCTCTAAGCAGAGAGAGGATTGCTGTCACTAGTCTCTTTCTCATGTAAAGTTTCCTTTCCTTTTTTATTCTTTTCTCTCCTTTTTTTATTGGGTAGATCTGTCGCACTTCAGCACACATTTTTTATTCCTCTTTTCTGGTTGGTTTTTTTGGTACATGGACATTTTTCATGTTAGTTGAGAGTGATGTGGATAGAGTGTTGATTCATCTTCCCGGAATTGCCATGGACATTTTGTTGGCAATCAATCTTACCAATTGCCACGATAATGTTTCACTTCCCTTATTTTCCCTTTTCATCTTCTTGCTCTTCATGCACCTGTATTCACACAAAACCAAACCTTTTCTCCCCAAGTGATAAAAGTTACAAATAATGACCATTATATCACAATCCAAGCTTTGTTATGCAATTTTCTAAAAATAGCCTAAAAACGCAAATATATTCACCTAATTACAACTAATTAATTCTATTTAGAGGCCTTAAATATAACTCTTTTCAAGAGTTATCATGTTTATGAATGAGTCTTAATGTGCTTTCAGTAACTTATGTATGTTTGTGAAATTGTGAACCTAATAGAACCCTCTACAAGTAAAGAAAAGGGAAATGCGAAGCTTGTTTGAAGCTTTCAACAAACTAGTGAGCGTTCAGGGATCGCCACATGTATATGCGAACCATAGTGTTAATCGGTAGCTTAGGGCTTTATCCTAAGTTTTGAGAGTAAGTCTTCTCTAAAATCTATTTTGTGATTGTGTTAAATATGTGTTTTTATGAACAGTGATATGCGAGCTTTATATTACGAGCTAGACATAAACAGTGTTCTGCATGCTTCTTGTAATTTGTGAGCTCTATATTTAAGAAAATGTTTTGATAATATAATCTTTTGTAACCGTTGGATATAATAGCATGCCATAGTACTGTAAGTACTCACCCTTGTGTATTATGATTTGGGTTAGAGGCTCGGGGATAGGTTAGGAGAAATAAGGGAATGTTGAGCCAAGCTCTATTCAATGAGATATGCTGGTGTGATGGAGAGTCGTAGCTTAATGCTACACTTATGGGATATCTCAGACTCTTTAAGTCAAAGTGAGGAGTCATGAGGAGATCTATTTATCCAACATAAAATTACATGTGAATAAGATTGTGTTTTCCAAATTATCGTAGTTTACTATTTTAAGCTAACTGACACTAAGTATTTGCAAACCAAGCTTCGCATATGTATTACGAACCCATTTCACAGCTCATTACCCTTGTTAAAGATTTTGTTTAACTTATGTTTTGTGCATGCTATGTGGTTTTCTCTATACATTCACTAGGCCTGCGATAGCTCACACACTTATTACTGAACATTGCAGGCAGCTAGATTGCATGATAAGTAGCGGTGAAGTGAGTGATCTAGGTGATGCATAAACACTGAATAATTGGTACAAATGAACTCTAGACTAAAAGGCAATGTAGGATTGCATTTGGTCTTAGAGATATCTTTCTCTCTATAAACTTTGCTGCTTTTTCTAACACTTGGTTTTTTTTTGTTTTCACTTAATACCTCTTGTGAACCGGTAAAACTATATATACATACCTAAATTTTAAGTATATGAATATGGTCCAACCTTGGTTTGATGTTTTTCTAATTTACAAGTTTATGCTTAAGTATTTAATTTCTAACAGAGTGTTCGCCATAAGCAAAAGCATGAAATAATAAAAGTTGATTAACTAATATCGAGTTCGTCGAAGTTGTTGCAATGTGACAAGGTTGTTGAACTCTACTAAGTACGAACCTTAACGATTGGTGAACTACTACCTTCGAACCCTTAATAACTTAAAATATGTGAAAGAAGAGAAACCCTGTGAAATGTGTTTGCAAAATCTAAATGATTAATGGTCATTAGCAAGACCTACCCTATTTTAGAAGACTTAATCAATGAAGACTTAGTATATGTAAGCTATGCAAGGCGCAAACCTCGATGCTTATTAGTTGAACTACTATGTTCCATGGGTCATACTGTTTCGCACGACTTAGGGTTCACATGTTCTTAATTATTTTTTTATCAAATATACATGTCTTTAAAGAATGAGAAGTTAAGTTTTTGCAAGTGATGTAGGCTCGCATATTAAAATTGTTGCGTACCATATTGAAAGCAATGTGAGTTTGCAAGCTTCTGTTTTCTTTAATCTAAACATGTTTTGTGAAGTGTGTTGGAGGTTCGATTAGTGTTAGGTCAGAGAGTCATCGAAGTGGCTAATGTGGCATTCCATAGCTCGGGTCTGATGACAGGATCGGGTATAAGGTATTATATTTTTTGGTATCAGAGCTAATTTGTTGGTGAATTTAACAAGTTCTCAAGGTTGGTTATCTTGTTAGGTTCGCCTAGTTAGTTAATTTAATAGGTTCGCCAAGTTAGTTAGTTTGTTAGATTCTTAAGATTCATCAGGTTCGCCAGGGCGGTAAATTGTTTTAGGTAATAAGTATGATTCTTTATTGTTGGGGTGGGATTGTAAAAAACACATTAACTTGGTTCAGCTCTTTCTTTTGTAAGATTGTGCCTTGGATCACTTTCTGCTACTCACATTCTTAGTGGTTGTACTAACAGATATGCTTTGGTGAGTTGTGCTTGCAACTGTGAGATGGAAGCTATGCCCGTAGATGTGTTTGGAAAACTATGCTTACAATTATGATTGTCGAGCTAAGGATGCATAATTGTATATGCTCATTTCTCTTTCTTAAACTTGTGTCTTATGTACATTTAGAGTTAGTAAAAAGCCTCCCAAAATGGTAAACGCAAACGTGAACCGTGTTAATGGAACTACAAGACTTCAGCGTCACTTGTGTGACCTCCTAGGGCAAATGATTTGGATGAGAGTGTTGAGCTGTTGGTACAAGCCAATCTAGGCTTTCCAACGTATTGTTCATACCAATGTTTCTCCTACCAATCGAGGGTTGCCACTAGAACGCCTGTGAGCTCTAGATGGTAAGGAATTCAGTAGTATCAAGGGAGTTGATCCTACTAAGGCAAAATATTGGCTTGAGGGTGTTGAAAAGATCCTTGAGAAAATGGCCTGTATCGAGGAAGAAAAGTTAGGATGTACTTTGTCCTTACTCATTGGAAAAGCCTATTGATGGTGGAGCACTGTGAAACATGGATCTACTGTGAACAGTGTGACTTTGAACATTTTCCTGGAAATGTTCAAAAAGAAGTTCATGGGTGAGCAGCACATAGAAGCTCACAAACATGAATTTATTAACCCGGTACAAGGAAAATGTTTGTAGCTAAGTACGAGCCAGAATTTGTGTGACTTAGTGAGCACGTTGCTGATATGGTCTTTGTAACACCCTATACATGGCCCCGTCATCGAGCCCGAATATCAGGATGCCACACCATTGACTCACATCTTACACAATGTATCTTCTCACTTCAAGAAGGAAACATATTTTATTTTGACATTTTCATAGTTCTTGATTGAACATATTCTTAGTAATTGTTAATGCATGCTGAACATACATCAAATGGTCTTAAAATAATAGTTAAACATGCATAGGGTCCATTAAGCAAAATTTCCAAAACCAGTATGTAGGTATCGACACTAGAACATGGGTATCGATATTTCCCTTGCATAGTGTCGATACCGTGTGGAAAATTGATACCAAATCAGCATATTGTTTTTCACCGAAAATAAAAAAAACCAAAAAATATCGGTACATTTTAAAATGTATCGATAATTCTGCCCCGAGTATAAATACTCGTGGTATGGTATCGATACCAAATTACGATTCTGACTCCCTGCTCATTCAAAAATTCACAAATGTATTGTTTTTACAACCTGAATATTGGTGCCTCTCCTTCAGACCTAAAACATACAGCACATATAAGCTTTCCAACCATCCCAATACATGTCCATTCAACGTACATGCTTTACTATATCAACCAAACATCAAATCATCCATATTACTAGTTTCAAACATCATAATTAAGTCCAAGAAGTAATCAACATAATACAAATCAAAACTCAAGGTCCTAAGAGCAATTAAATCATGGAAACGTTCCAATTATCATATCAAATTCTAGCATAAAGTCTACCATATTGCCTTATTCCTGAAACATAAGCGAATAAATAATAAACACCTACGAAAAAAATAGACTTGCTTGGATCACCTCTCGGAACCACACTGCTTACACCAGCACGTAACTAATCTGTAATGGTTTTAAAAAGAGTGGGTGAGCTTAACAAGCTTAGTGAATGCCTAGAACAACTACTATTCAAACATGTCATCAAGCATTAGTGGAACACATACATAACACAATTAGGATAGTCTCAAATTTATTGTCATATTTCACTTACTCATGCACGTTTAACAGTTTATTTACTAAGTCATCACATACACTTTCATGCATACATATCAATACATACAACATAGTTATAGATAATTTGGCACTTAAGCTATGAAACGTAAAACTGGGCACTATCACCACTCATCAAATACACTAATCTCCAACACAACACATAGACTCATAGAGTGAAACATGTCTCATAAGTGAAGCATAAATCTAACACTCTTCAACGCACCAAACCTGTCCCGTTGAATGGAGCTTAGCTTAAATTCTCTTATCTCTCAAAACATGTCCCAAGGATTCAACTCCCAAATCACATATACATATAGGTGAGTATTCACAAACCTATGGCATGCCAACTATATCCAATGGTCTCAAGAATCACAAGGCCAAAATATTTGTATTTAAACACACATACTACTTACCGATTTTCATTTGCTAGCACAACACGTTTGCATCATTTGCATAACATTATCACTATCACTTAGCATGTATGGCATGCTTACATATACTCTTTCACAACAGAAATCATGAACTTATAACACATATATAACATCTCGTTTCAGTCCAATCTTTTACATTAACATACGTACATATTTCACGAGATAAACATTAGTATAAGGAGCCTTACAATTAGAATTTAAGTAGGGGTTTAGGCTACTACAAAATTCCCAATTAACACATTGAATCCTTTCCACAAGCAATTATTCCAACACTCACTAATATGCTTTCGTCGAAATGCCAAAGGCTTAAACTAGGCTTTCCTAGCTTGTAGATGGTTCTAGTGAATCCGTAACTTTCACACAACAATAAATTCAAAAATCAGCAAAGGACTCACAACAAGCAATAAAAAACGTAAGCCTAAGCTATGTTCTCATGGATTTGAAACCTTTAACATATCCAACTTGAAATCTAAATATCTCGATCAAAACTTAATCTTTTTGCCTAAAACGAGTTTTATTTATCTAATTATTCATCTATGACTAATTATCAACCTTCAATCTATGCTACACTACTCAATTCATGGTATCGACTTTTTCAACTGGTTTATGGAAATTTTTCGAAATTCATTAAATCCTTAGAAATTCTTAATGAAACTTTAAATTAAGATTAGAAACCTTTTAATCTCATCAAAAATAATTGAAAAACACTTTAAAACTACATTTTTATCCAAAATCCCAAAATCCACCATTAATGAACCTGATTTTTTATTTTTAATCAAAACATGCGATTTAATGACAAAAAAATTAGTTTCAAATACTAATTAACATTAACAGATAATGGCTATATGAATGGCTACCTTTGATGAAAGAAAAATGAACTTTTGATACAAATCTGAGAACACCTATATGTGAGGAAGATGATGAAATCTATGAAATTTTAGGATGTTTTCTTGAAGATCTAAGAATATTTAATGCTTTGGGAAGGATGGGAATCAAAGTAATATAGTTTCGAAATAAAAAAACCAATTGGGAGAGCAAGGAAGAACAAGGAATGGCAAATAGGGGAATGAGAAGAAAACTAATGTGGAAAAAAATTATAGATGAGTGTGATATTAAGTTGCATTTTGAAAACTGGTCCAACTGCAACATAAATGCTCTAAAGAGGAAGGGTTCGCATGTCAACAAACAGTAAAGACTTCAAGGTTCGCATATTCGAACAAAAATACACAAGTACTTAGAACTTATTATTAAGGTCTGCACAAAAACATAGGTTCGTATAAGAACATATAACATGGTTCGCATATGGTATGGGCTTTGTAACAAGAAAGGTCATACCTTCAAGGCTTCACATACTTTAATTGAGTTCGCAAATAATTAAGGCTTTCACTAATAAGGGTTCACATATAATACAAGGTCGCAAACACATAGTGGTTGTAACATCCAAAAATTTATCTCAATAAAAATGTAGAAATAAATCAAAAATAAGGAATTGGCTCAATGGTTGGTAATTAATTGTGGAAGTATGAAAGTTAGTTGGACCTCCCAAGTTCAAGTTCCATCCCTTGCAAAAGAAATTATTTTTTGCAAAATTCCCTTGTTTTTAATTTATTGTCATCCAAGCCTAGTAAACCTAGGTATAAATACAATTTTTAATCAAAATAATCAGTCTCCAACTCTCTTTTCTCCTACCTTAGCCATCCCTAACCTCCTCTCCTTTTCTTGATATTTTTTTTCTTTCATTTCTCATTCTCCCACCATTGTTGTCGTCGCACCTATCACCACCATTCACTTTTGATTTTTCCTTCTTTTGTTTTCAAGATTGAGCATCATCTTCATCCCTACCTTTCTACAATTTTTCTTCAATTAGAACAGCCCAAAAATTGAAATCTTTAATCTCCAAGATCAACTCCAACCTTTCCAAGAAAGTTTCATTGCCGCCCATCTCCATTAGCTTGTGTAAGACCTCTTTTTCTTTTAATTTCATGGGTAATATTCTAAGTTAAAAACCTAAAATTCCAAATATAGAAACTGGGGAATTTTTAATGTTTTTAAAGGTATTTTTCTAGCTTTTAATTAGATCTCAAATTGTTTTAAAGTTCAGCCCTAATTCTAGCCACCATAGGTGGTGGTGCGTGCGCATATGTGTAGAAAAGGGGGTGTTTTGTTTCATGAATCTTTCCCATTTAATTTCATCCTTAATTTGAGTGCTTGAAACCTTATAATCAACCTTTAAACCCATTTCAATTAGGTAAAATCGTTCTAGATCGATTGGCCATTCGAAACTCGCAATTTGGGAAGCGTAAGTGCAATTAAGCGTAAAATAGTTTGTTGTTTCGGCATAGTTTTTGGGTAAAGGTTATGGATTGATTATATGAAGGTATTTAATTATTATTAGCTACTGATTTTATAATATATTATATAATTAGGTTTTGGCCTGAACGTCCCAAATCAACCGTAAAGACGAAGAACAATCGCACGTACAATTCACATAAAAATACTGTAAGAAACCTAACTAGTTTGGATTCGTAAAATAGTTATAATTTCAACGATTGGTTTGAACCCATAAGTGGGTATTTAAGGGCTGGTTTAAAGGTAAATTGATTTAATTTATAATGAACTTTGGTTTAGGTTCATATAAGAATTTATTAAGGAAAATTGAAAGATTTGATAGAGTGCTGCGAGAAACTGAGAAATAAGGTGTGGGTCCTAAACTCATAAATTTTTTTGATAATGATAAATTTCATGTTATATTTGATAAATTAGCTTGTTGGTTGGATTGAATTAATAGCCAAAATATTAGTTTTGTGAGTGGCGAAACCATGTACGTTTCAAGCATTAAAAGATTGATATGTTGGCAAAATTGCTAGTTTGACAGTATGAATGTGTGATTGAGATTGTTATGCTTTATTGTATTATGTGATATAAGAATGTTTGATTGAATGGTATGAATTATTGAGACATTAGGTTTATGCATGATTTAAATGCATGAAATATCTTCTATGATGTACATTCATGAGGTTGCTATTTACGCACAATGACATTCGTAAAGTATGTGAAATTGAATGATATTGATAGATAGCATCTTAATGGTAATTTGAAATTTGGAACACTAATTCCTTTTATCGAAAGTATGTGATTATTAAGGACATGTTGAACATGTCAAATAAATATGAAAAGTATTGAAATATGAATATGTATGAGTTTGTGTGAAATATTGCATATGTATTGGGTTGGGATATTTTGTGGTTGACAGAGAAGTTCTATGGAGTACTAACGACATATTAAGTCCGTATATATTCGTAGTCACTGCACAACATTTGGACTACCGAGGGGACTGGCGATTTTATCGCATATTATATGTTATTGGCGATTGTATCGCACTATTTGATATTCAACAGATTTTCTACATTATTAATTATTGGTGGTTTTTCTATATCAAGCTATGCTTGTAATTGTTGGAGTTTGGCAAACAGCTTTTGGGGAACTCGTGGTGTGTAGCAGATGGTATGGGTAGGATCTCACATGTGCATTTATCACGATCACGCGCATTTAAATTGTTATTGATAATGTTTGAATGTGCTATGGGCATCTCCATAAAATTGCTGGAATGAATGCTTAATGCATGTTTGTTTAGTCTCACACTAAGCTTCTTAAGCACACCCCATTACCTAACTTCTCAGGTAATTGACGAACTTAGGATCTGAATTGAATGCAGACGTACGATGGACTTCGAACTCAATTTCATCATATTAATTTCCTTTAATTTTATTTTTCATTTATTTTCTCATTATTTTTATTAGTTGATTTTTGGGTTGTAAGTTATTTGAAACTGTGGTTTGGAATAGTTTGTGTTTTGGGGATTACCATACATGCATGACACTCATACTTGGATTGGTTTTACAAATCTTGCATATTCAAATTGGACTATGCATGATACATGGCTAAGTTAATAATTTAACTAGTAATGATATTTTTCCTCTACTAAGAAGGTATTAAAAATGATTTTTCTAAAGCAATGCCGACAATTAAGTTTTATAAAATTCACCTAATTCGCTAATTTGATTAAAGCATAGTTGGGCTAAGAAAGGGACATTTTCCAAAGTTAACAATAGAAACCATGATTTTATAAAAGATAGTACTTGAACGTCTTAAACTATCATTAGAGTCGGTTCGACACTATGGTGTCAAATGTGGCCTTCATGATTCTGTCGTAACATCTAGACCGGGTTTAGGAGGTTATAGGGTCGCAAGCAAGGATATCTCACAACAAATTTGGTTCACATAAGGGGTTAAGTCATACTTAGTCAAAATTTATGGAACATAATAGGGCACACACAAAAATTAATGAAACTTAGATCCTTATTCATACTAAAGGAATTCAGTATAATCAAACAAACAAGTATTTAACTCCATGGGTCCTGAATTTGAATAATAAAATAATCTTAAGGAAAAAATAATGTTCTATAACACTAAAGTCATCTAGTATAAAAATTCTAGTCATAAGCATATAACCACATCACCTCTTCCCAGGGTTCGCTGGTAGCCATCTTAATTAGCTTCACTTGGATCAATACATCGCCATTATTTTCCACGATCTACTTACCTATGAAGTAAGAAAGAAGCGGGTGAGTTCATTGAGAAATCAAGGAATATATAGGAAACATCATACTATGCTAAAAATACGAAGTTAAAACAAAAACTTAGTTTGAAAATGAATTTGTGAGGTGGGCTCGCTATAAAGGTATGAGACCCAGTTCGCAGTTACCTGCTTGTTAAAAAAACATATAAGTTTGCAAAACAATTTCACATGTACTTGTAGAACACATATCATATTCACATAAATCTAATTTAAAAACTTAACTTGTTCTCATTTAGAAATCAAAAACATAATCACAAACTTCACATGTCATTGGTGCTTGTTCTTGTTCTTATACTTTTCTTCTTATACAATTGAAAACATAAAAATATGTTCTTATACTTGTCATATTTGTATACTTGGATAAGAGAATCTCCTTATAACACCTTACTTATGACTCAAAGAGTCCTTAACATGTCCTATAAGTGTAGCAAAAAGCTAAACACTCTCATGTACACCAACATGTCACTTTGAATGAAGCATAGCTCAACATTCCCTTATCTCTCCATATGTCCCAAAGCATCAACGCCCAAATCACAAACTTATAGGCGAGTACTCACAATCCTATGGCATGTCAATATATCCAATATAGGAGCTCACATAAGATACTTGTTCACATAGAGTTCGCATAAAGAGCTCACAAAAATAAATTTTGTAAAATCATGCTTTGAAGCATATCTTTAAAACATTTAAAACATGAGTTCACATAAAAGCACACATGAAACATATCTTTAAAAACATAACCACATATCTTGAAAGAAGAGATTATAGAAAAGCTTACTCTTGGAACTTAGTTTTTTAAAAACCCTAAGCTTCTGAAAACATAATGGTTCGCGCGCAGAACACTCAATGATTAGTTAAGAATTTAGACAAGTTTTGAATTTCCTTTTTCCTTGTTGGTAGATGGTTTGGATGGTTTGTAACATATAGAAATTACTTAACAAGTCACACAAAATTCAAACACACAAGTGAACCTAGTTTTTTGGACAATTAACCCTTGTAGTACAGAAACTTACCTTGGTTTTTAAGAACTTTGGTTTAGAACAAAGACTTGACAAAAAGAATAATCGGTGAGAGAAATTTTCATGGAAATGACTTAATTTATAGGCATTGAGTGTTTTAGTACTCTTAGTATACCTTACTTGACTAAGGAAAAGGGTTACATACATGGATAATGTTCTAACTAAAACAGAAGTAAACTTCCTAGGTGCACACTGCTCATCAATCTTGTTGGCGTAACCTGCTAAAAGTCTTTTAAGAGACACAAGTTCATCGTACCATTGGCTAACCCCTTGCTGCGAAGTCCAAACATCTAAACCCAATCTCAAGATGTTACAATGTAATAGGGTCACGAACGTCTGGACAGTATGGACGAATGTCCAAGAAAGATCGCAAATCACATAACTCTGAAAAAGTGTTAGATGTATTTCAAAATAGATTAGCCATGACAGCAGAATGACACCGTGACTAGTGTTGGAAGCTCACCGAGATTGTCAAGTTCGTCGCTTTGTGAACACTACGAATGCAGGAATGTCGAAAATTGACTGGGGGATATTTTAAGTATGGATCCAAAAAAGACATGTTAAGGGACTACCCAGACCGGATAGAAAGTCTACAAGCTCAGAATTTAACTACACACCAGTACGAGTAGGGGTTCGCGATCGAGGTCGAGGTAGAGGTTGTGATACAAGATAGGTTGGGCAGTGAACCCTAGCATACACTATTTCCACCTAAATTGATCAAGAGGACTCACACAAGTATATGCTTTTAAGGAACCACAAGATCAAGGAATGATCGACACCATCACAAGTACCTTCACTCTACGAACTATTCTGTTGTTTTCTTTGATTGATTTTCGTTTTACACACTAATAAATTTGAGTAAACTGGCATGTGAGTTGGGTGTTCCAGTAGGAAACATTGATAAGGGTATAAATGTCACTAGTTCATTTGGTGAAAGTATTTTGGTCAATAGAGTGTATTATAGGTGTCCTTTAATGGTCCAAGGACATGTCTTCTTCGATTGGTGAAAATATTTCTAGCCATGCTCTTCGGTTTAACTAGTGTACATGTTACATTCATGGAATTGATGAATTGAGTGTTCTATCAGTATTTGGATCAATTTGTGGTGGTCTTCATAGATGACATCTTGATATACTCACGAACCAAGGAAGAGGATGATGCTTACCTACGAACTGTGTTACTAATCCTGTGAGAGAAGTAAATATTTGCAAAACTCAGCAAGTGTGAATTGTAGCTAAGGGAGGTAGCATCCTTAGGTTATGTGGTTTTAGTAGAGGGAGTTTGTGTAGACCTGAAAATGATTGAGGTAATTTTGGAGAGGAGAAAGTCGAAGAGTGTTACTGAAGTGCGGAGCTATCTGGGTTAGCAAGATATTATCGGAGGTTCATTGAAAGGTTCTCCACTATAGCGTCACCCTTAACGAAGCTATTATAGAAGGATGTGGAGTTTGCATGGACAGATGAAAGACATAAAAGTTTCGAACAAATAAAGGCAATTCTCACTAAAGCACTTATATTGATTCAATCAGAATCTGGGAAAGACTTTTTAGTTTATAGTGATGCCTTGCACATGGATTTGGTTGCATGCTAATGTAGGAAGACAGGGTGGTGGCTTATGCCTCTAGACAACTGAAGCCTCATGAGCAAAATAACCCAACCTATGATCTAGATTTAGCAACAATAGTGTTCTCACTCAAGTTTTAACGGCACTATTTGTACGACGAGCGATGTACCATCTATAATGACTATAAGAACCTCAAGTATCTTTTCAAACAGAAAGAGTTGAGCTTGTGATAGAGAAGATGGATAGAACTAGTGAAGGACTATGATTGTGTGATAGAATATCACCTTAGAAAGGCAAACGTGGGCTTACATTATGGGAAAAGGAAGCCGATGAGTGAACTATGAGCTCTTTTCGCCAGTTTGAGTATGACGAGTGATGGGGGAGTGCTTGCCAAATTGCAAGTAAAATTAACCCTTTCAAAACAAATAAAGGAGAAGCAAGTCACAGATAAAAAATTGGCAAAGTGGGTTTGCCAAGTATAGCAGGGTGTTCAAGGGGACTTCGCATTGACTAAAGAAAGGATACTCTATTTTCTGTGAGAGACTCTGCATGCCCTGTGATGAAGAGCTTACACATGTGATCCTTACTAAAGCTCACAGTAACCCTTATTCAATGCACCCAGGAAGCAATAAAATGTACTGTGACCTCCGCGAGTTGAATTGGTGACCTGGGTTGAAGTGAGATGTCAGAGACTTCGTGGCAAAGTGCCTAGTCTGTTAGAAGGTGAAAGCAGAGTATTACTTTCCCTCAAGATTGTTACAACTCTAGGGTAGAAGTGGGAAAGGATCACCATGGACTTTTTTTAGACTTGCCTCTGATTTCGACAAAGAATGATGTGATATGGGTGATTGTGGATCAAATCACAAGTAGTTTGCACTTCCTAGCAGTTTGTACAAATTATACATTGCATAAATTTACAGAAATGTATGTCGCAGAGATAGTGCGACTCTATGGTGTTCCAGTTTCCATTACCTCTGATTGAGATCCTTAATTTATTTTGAGATTCTGGAAGAGCCTGCAAGAAGCTTTGGGAATGAAACTTAACTTCACTATTGATTATCATGCACAAGCAGATGGCCAACCGAAGAAAGTGATACAAGTGCTTGAAGATATGATTGGAAGTTGTGTGTTAGAGTTCACAGGAAATTGGAAATGATATCTACCTTTGGTAGAGTTTACTTACAATAATCGTTATCAAGCCAACATCCAAATGACACCCTTAAAAGTGTTGTATGGAAGAAAATATAGAACCCCTTGGTGTTGGGTAGAACTAGATGAAAAATGGTTAGTTGGACCAAAATTGGTTTGAAAAATAGAGAAAAATGAAAAGATGATATGCAGACTACTAAAGATTACTTTTGACAGACAAAAGTCTTATTAGACTTAAAATGACGAGACATTGAGTACCAAGTAGGGGAACAAGTGTTCCTAAAGGTCTCTGTATGGAAAAAAAAGTTTTGAGGTTTGGGGAAAAAACGAAATTAAGTCAAGGATTCATCGATCCTTATAAAGTGGTTGAGAGGATTGGTCTAGTGGCATATCGAATCCTGTTGCCACAAGAACTTGAGCAAATCCATGATGTTTTCCATGTGTCCATGCTAAGGAAATATCGTGCAGACCCATCCCATGTAGTGATAGTGGATGATATTAAGGTACGAACCGTTCTTACTTATGATGAGGAACCAGTTGAAATTATAGCTTATGAGGAAAAAGTCTTGCGAAACAAGAGAATACCTTTGGTCAAAGTGTTGTGGCGAAACCACAAAACAAACAAAGCCACTTGGGAAACTGAGGAAGTAATGAGATGAAAATATCCTTATCTATTTTGACATAGGTAATTTTGAGGATGAAATTCCTTAAGAGGGGAGAGTTGTAACATCCTGGAATAGGGCCTAGTAGTTTGGAGCCTAGCAATCTGGGGTCACTAGTGGGCCTGGCGAGCTTCAATCGCTAGTTTAGTTCGAGAGTTTAAATTAGCAGTAGCCAAAGGGCAACTATACCAAAGTTAGGAAGTTAAGTTATTTTCCTCTTCACAACAACATTCATGCACATAACTCTTCCCTACTTCTACTACAACTACGGCATCCTAAGAACATCAAAACACTTAATGCCTATAAATTAAGCTCTTATCATTGAAATTTCATATTATTTTGAATGATAAAACTCTCTAAAATTTTTCATCGATTATTTCTTTCTTTTGTTGTCAAGTTTTTGAGAAAACAAGAACTCAGAAGTTAGCTCTTAGTATTTAAAGTGCGGCTCTATTTTTCTATTGGGTTAAGAAATTTACAAGTAATTAATAAAGTTTACAATAAAAGAAACTAGGTTCGCCAAAAGGCTAGCATGTGCGAACCTAGGTTCGTCTATGTTTATGAATGAGTTGTAATGTGCTGTTAGTGACTTGTTTATGTTTGTGAAATTGCAAACTTGACAGAACCTTCTACAAGAAAAGGCAAGTGAAAGACGAAGCTTGTTTAAAGCTTTCAGCAAACTAGTGAGTGTTCAGGGATTGTCACTTGTATGTGTGAACCATAGTGTAATCATGAGCTTAAGGATTTACCCTATGTTTTGAGAGTAAGTTTTCTCTAAACTCTGTTTTGTGATTGTGTTAAATATATGTTTTATGAACAGTGATATGCGATATCTATATTGCGAGCTAGATATAAACAATGTTCTGCGAGCTCTGTATAATTTTGTGAGCTCTATGTTTAAGAAAATGTATCGATACTATAATCTTTTATAATTGTTGGATATATATTCACCCTTATGTATTATGATTTGGGTGAGAGGCCTTGGGACATGTTAGGATAAATAAGGGAATGTCGAGCCAAGCTCCATTCGATGGGATATGTTATTGTGATCGAGAGTCTTAGCTTAATGCTACATTTATGGGATATGTTGGACTGTTTAAGCCAAAGTGAGGGGTCATAAGGTGATCTATTTATCCAACATAAAAGAACATGTGAATAAGATTGGGTTTTCCAAATTATCATATTTTATTATTTCAAGCTAACTGACAGTAAGTGTCTATGGACCAAGCTTCGCGTAAGTATGGCGAACCCAGTTCGCAATTTAGTACCCTTGTTAAAGCTTTTGTTTAACATATGTTTTGTGCTTGCTATGTGGATTTTTCTTTACAATCATTTGGCTTGCAAGAGCTCACACACTCGTTACTAAACATTGGATGCAGCTAGATTGCATGGTGAGTAGTGGCGAAGTGAGTGGTCCAGGCGAGGCATAAACACTGAATAGTTTGTACAAACAAACTCTGGACTAAACAACAATGTGGGATTTTGTTTGGGTTTAGAGATATCTTTCTATCTGTAGACTTCACCATTTGTTCTAAGACTTAGTTTTTACTTAATATCTCTTGTGAACAGATAAAACTATATATACATACCTGAATTTTAAGTATATGAATATAGTCCAAGCTTGGTTTGATGTTTTTCGAATTTACAAGTTTATGCTTAAGTATTTAATTTCTAACGGAGTGTTTGCCATAAGCAAAAACATGAAATAATCAAAATTGACTAACTTATATAGATGACAAGGTTTTCAAACTATGCTAAGTACGAACCCTAACGATAACTACTACCTCCGAACCCTAAATAACTTACAATACACTAAATAGGAGAAAACCTGCAAAATATGTTCACAAAATCTAAATGCCTAAGGGTCGTTCATGAGACCTTTCCTGTTTTAGAAGACTTACTCAACAAAAACTTGGTATACGTGAGCTATGCACGACGAGAACCCTAATGCCTAATAGTTGACTTACTGTGTTTCGCGGGGTATATTGTTTTGGACAACTTAGGGTTCGCATGTTCTTAAGTTTTTTTTATCAAATATCCATGTCTTCATAGAATAAGAAGTTAAGTTTTTGCAAGTGATGTAGGCTCGCATATTACAACTGTTGCGTATCATAAAGCAAATGATGTGAGTTTTCGAGCTTGTGTTTTCTTTAATCTGAACATGTTTTGTGTGGTGTGTTAGAGGTTCGTTTGGTGTTCGGTCAGAGCGTCATCTAGGTGGCAAATATGACGTTCCATAGCTCGGGTCCGACAATCGGACCGATTATGGGGTGTTACAAATAATTTACTTTAAGCTCTAAAGTTGTTCATATAACTTTCCTCTAAGAAGGTTGCATGATTTGACACCTTGATCATTTGGTCCTTAAAATTATAAAATATTTCACCATTCTTTTTCATTTGGATATCCTACAAATATGCACAATTTCATCTGTGAGTCTAACTTCTTAGCATCCTTATCTAATACATGTGCTAAGCACTGAAATAATCCTAAATTGAATTAGGTTGGGATTCCCATTATATAAAGTTCCCAGTATTGATTTAGTTAGCGCATCATTCCAAATATAGTAAGTCGTTTGCAGTGTATATCCTCAAAAGGATGTTGGAACTTGTGAGTAACTTAACATTGACTCAGCTACACTATTCTATTGCGGGGTTTCTAGCGCAATAAACTGAGAAAGAATCCTATTATCAATGATGTAACTTATGGAATCGTTTAATGAATACTCCCCATCTCGATCAGATCAAAGTGAATTAATGAGTAAACTTAATAGTTTCCCCACCTCCGCACATAACCCTATAAAATTTTAAAAGGCTTCACCCTTGCGGTGTATTAGGTAAACAAATCCATTTATAAAATAATCATTTATGAATGTTATGTAAGATTGATAACCTCCTCACACACTAATGTTCATTAGGTCACATACATCATTGTGCCTACTTCTAGGATTTTCTTGCAACTTGACATACCAACTTTTATCTTACTACTCTGAGAAAATAGGTTTCCAATAAATGAATAAATCTTATAGGTTATGCATACATCATCATTCACTTACTCATGATTTATGTAAGCCAGATTATGAATGTCACCAGTGAATTAATCCATAAATAGATATATGATTAATTCATCTTCGGTCTACTATAATGTATTGTTAATCTAGAAAACCACATATATGTCTCTATCTTGGGAGTTAATTCATATTCAAGACAAAATATGTCCCCGTTTGGACTTATAAACGACAGAATAGTCTTAACACGAGTCATTTGCTCATTTTGACTCCATGGAATATGGGCTAATTAGATTTCCTACTAATATAATTTATCTATTATATTACAAATACTCCTTATAATGCAACTTGGTATTAATTAAACCTTAGGTAATTGATGAGTCATTATTTGCTTAATCATTTTGCTATTCATGGAGAAACCATTTAGGATAATAATACAAAGAATATTGAATAATCACGTGAAAATATATTCCAACTAGTTCAAAATATTACATTTAATTCAATGAAGAAATAACTTCACTAAGGGCAGAAATCCTAGTAGCGTAGAGAATGAATCCATTAAACAATTTTCTAGTACAACAAGTAATTTAAGTTCAATCTAACTCTCATGAAGGATAATTGCAGCCTCACTACTATACAATTGTTTGCACTCATTCCCCTCAAACACCCTTATTTAACAAGGGAATAAGCAATTTTAATAACCAAGTGAAAAATACAATGGAAATACCATGTTCTCCAATTTTAGAATTCTAATCGACGAATCACACATGAGGTAATCGACCCTTTATATAGGCATAAGAAATCAACTTCAATCTTTATCCACATTATCCTGCTGTATATTGAATTAAAATAACTACTCTTGATTAAACTCCATATCTAGTCAGTCAAAATAGTCACCCTCATCTATATTGAAATTTGAAAGTTTCCCATGCTCCATGAACTCTTCCACGTTATGTTTATTTTGATTTTATAAAATTTCCGCGACCTCAATTCGAAATATCAAAGTAAATAATATAACATTTACAAGTAAAAAATCGCCAACAAAAATATATAATATGACTGTTATATACATTATTGAAATTAATGCTGCAACAGATAGTTCGACAATTAGTTTAGGTGGTCAATATTTTAACAAATTGATAGTATGTTCTAAATTCATATGAACAAAATAAAACAAAATAAAGAAGTTTTTTAACTTAATTTCTAGTGTAAATCTCTTTTGAAGGGGAGATTTTATACCATAAAAGGAAATGTGTACTTTTGTCTTGCAAGATAGTTGTTAAAACCAATAATGGCATGAATTTGTACAAAAAACTGATGAGTGTTGAGTTTATATCAAATGTTCTATATCCATGAATTTGGATATATTTATGAGCATATTATTGAAGTTTTGGGATCCAAAGGATAATTTGTAGTTTGAAAATGGACTCAAAAGTAATCATTCTGTCGATAAGGAATTTAGAACAAAGTGGCTTTCGCCATTGTTGGGAATAATTTCTTTTTATCGGAAAGAAAGTTTCAAAAGAAGAAAGGAGAAAATGATGTTTCTATTTATCTCTCTATCTTTTTAAGATCTCTCTATCTTCATCTTAAAATATAAACATAGTTTATTATAGAAAGCTCTCACACCATGTTAAAAAAATTCAACTAATCTCATGTTTTATGAATAAAGTAGTAAATATTTCATGTTTTACATTTCCGAAGTAAATGAAGTATATATTAACAAGTGTTGGGTACAGTGTACTCTCAAAGAGAATGCAAGTCTTTGAATTTTGAGAATTATTGAGAGAGACAATTATGAATCCCGAACATGAACTATAAAAAGATAAAAGAAAAAAAATCATCCACCAACAACAATATGTATATATGAATAGATCATTAAAAAATCTATGCATAACGACTTATTTAGCCCTCCAACATTACGAAAACAAAAGAGGTCATTTTTGCCTTCTATTTTTTTCCGTATTTTTTAGCCTTTATGCTTGTGTTTGTTGTTAAATCACCCCAAAATGAATGAAAAACTAACTTTTTAGCTTTCTTAACATTGCATGCATGCGTATTGTCACGTGGATGACACATAAACATTTAATTAATTTTTTAAAAATTTAAAAATTAAAAAAAACTATTTTTTAAAAATAAAAATCATTAAAATTATTAAAAAATATAAATTATTTTTTAAATAAATTAAAAGATGACATGCCACCTATGTGACAATTCACGTGTATGCTACATTAGTAAAGTTAACAAAGGTTAACTTTTTCAACTATTTTGGGGTGATTTGATAAAAAACTCAAGTTCAAAGACTAAAAAAGGTGAAAAATTAAATGAATGACTAAAATGATTTTTTTGTAAAGTTAAAAGTTAAAAAAAAATAAAAAATCTAAACATAAAATTTGTTTGATATTCAATTCCCTAAATGTTTATTCTTCCAAATACATCTTTCATATTATAAACAAAGAAACATGTTGTATTATCATAGTAGCAATATTGTAATAAAGATAATGTGGAAAAAGATTTAAGTTCCCCAAAGATATTGAGCTACGTATTTCTAACCTTTCGTTTATATTTTATTTGATTAATCAACATCTGGAGTTAAGAAATAATAAATTGTCAGTTAATGAATCTTGTTGGTTATACCCGTGTGAGATTTAGATCCACAGTAGTTAATGGATGATGATGATGTTTAAAATTGACTGTCATCTCTTTTTCATGGATAATGGAAACTGTATTTTTTTTTTAAGTTATTAGCTCATTTATTAAAAAAAAAAGGAAGGACAAAAAAAATAGTCACTCAATTTTGCGTCGTCTAACGTGACAAATTAACTGGCCACATCAGTAGCCCCGTTAAGCCTGTGATGAAAAATGTTAATGGTACCGATTTATTACTTTTCGATAACGTTATTGACTGTTTTGTTATGTTTCAAAAGTTAAATAACTGAATTAAAATGAAAGTGATTGTTTTCTCAACTACTTTAAATTTCTATTGATATAATTTAGTCACATAATAACTAAATCCAACCCAACCTCCGCCATGAAAACTTCAACCACCAGGTGGTTACCACTGTTGTTGTCTTGTGAAGTAGTATTTTACAGCTTTCTCCATTATAAAAGCGCTGAAAACCTTCTACAAAAAACCATCTAATTCTAAAGTAAAAGGAAAAACAAATAACCATGTCTACCGCTCAATCTTGTCCACTTCCCACAGTTTCTCTCTCTAAATACCTGGAAGAAGAGGGCCAGAATAAAAATGCAGAAAGCCAGCTCCTCAAATCCTCATTACCAGCTGAAAATGATTGCCATACTCAAGCTGAAGATTCAGTTTCTGATGTTCCCAAATACCTGCTAGAATTGGGTCTCACCCCAGAATGCAAGCAGCTTATATCCTCACTGCCAGCCGAGAAAGGTTGGGTTGCCAATCTCCTCCATCAATATCAGGGGTTTTGGCACACCACTCGCCAGTTACAAGCAGTGCTTACTTGCCAAAACCACTTTCAAGCTCAGGAGACAGATATCCTCCTTGTTACCACTCCAAAATCAGGAACAACATGGTTAAAGGCTATTGTTTTTGCCTTGATGAACCGAGTCAAGTATCCCAACACTGATAACAATCACCCTTTGCTCTCAGAGAACCCTCACATTCTTGTTCCATTTTTGGAGTATGGGCTTTACATTGATAGTCAGGTTCCTAACTTCACCACTTTTACATCTCCACGGCTATTCGGAACTCATTTACCCCTTGTTTCATTGCCAGAATCGGCAAAGAACTCATCTTGCAAGCTTGTTTATTTATGTAGGAACCCAAAGGATACTTTCGTATCGCTTTGGCACTTCACGAACAAGCTGAGAACCAAGGATATGGGAAGCAACTCTCTTGAAGAGACCTTCGATAAGTTTACCAGAGGCGTGAGTTTGTATGGACCGTTTTGGGACCATGTTTTAGGGTATTGGAAAGAAAGCTTGGAAAACCCTGAAAGAGTCTTGTTTTTGAAATACGAGGAAATGAAAGAGCAGCCCAAACTTCAGCTGATGAAGCTAGCTCAGTTCCTCGGATGCCCATTTTCCAATGAAGAAGAGACAAGAGGTGCGGTGGATGGTATACAAAAACTATGCAGCTTTGAGAATTTGAGCAACTTGGAGGTTAACAAAACCGGGAAGTTGGCATCGGGTGAGGAGTACAAGGCATTTTTCAGACGAGGTGAAGTTGGAGATGCTAAGAATCATTTGACTCCTCAAATGATCGAAAAGCTTGACCAAATTACTGAACAAAAGTCGCATGGCTACGGGCTAAAGTTTTAGATCCCTACCACTTATCATATTACTATGTTTTGATTAATCTATGTGCGTGTTCTTAATGATGGCTTTAGCTTATATTCTGTGTCATCCAATCTTGTGCATCAGTAATTTTAATGTTAAAAAGGTTTGTTGGTATATTTTAACGAGTACATATCGATGCACTAAACTATATATGGCTTTGGAAATAGTACCAAGTTTTAAAAATGCGCAAAGTATGGGTGGGTGAAACTGGAACCATGGAAATTGGCCATAAATGAATTTAGGGAACCCATAAACCGTTAATCAAGTTACATAATTATTCTTAAATCTGTGTTAAGGTTAGTATTTTTTTAGATTTTAAATAATTTCATTGTAAGTTGATCTCCCTTCATTATTATATCTAACTTTGATGAGATCAATTATACTAGTTTACACATCTGCCATGTGATAGATCAATATATTAGGCTTAAAGAACAAAACCATATTTAAACTATATAAAATTTCTTTAATTGGTAATTAAAATTTTATTTGTCATAAATAGTATATAAACTATATAAATACCATATGTCATAGTTAAATGTACCTTTAATTTATCTCATAACCCCTTTAGTTGCACCATAATGAGTTTGACTAAGAGCTTGCATGAATCTAGATAACAGTTCGCAACATACATTATATATGGCCTAGTAGTAGACAAATATATCTAGTTTCCTATCAAACTTTTATAACAGAAGCATCAGCCTTTTTGGAATTATCTCACTTAGACTACTTCTCTTTCAAAACCAGCGGAATAGCTACTGGTTTGCAATTTTCCATTTTAAACTTCTTCACAGCTTTCAGGGCGTACTTTCTCTAAGATATAAAAATACCAGCATCAAATTAGAGAATTTCCATCCTAAGAAAATACTTCATTTCACCCAAACCAGACATTTCAAGCACATTTTTCATTCTTTGTTTGAACCACTCTATAGAAACTTCATTATCTCTCACAACGAGTAGATCATCAACATACAATGAAACAATGAGTTGTTTCTCATCATGATGCTTCTTAACATACAATGTAGCTTCACTTTTCCTTCTTATAAACTCTTCTTGTAGCAAATAGGAATTAATTCTGCTATAACAGGCTCTAGGAGCCTGTTTTAGCACATAAAGAGCATTGTAAAGCTTATACACATTGTCTTCATTTTCTGAAGCTTGAAACCCTTCTAGTTGTTCGACAAATATCTCCTCCTCAAGCAAACCATTTAGGAATGTTGATTTTACATCAATGTGATAAACATTCAAGCTTTTCACTGCTACTAAGGCTAGTAAAAGCCTTATATTGCCATGCCTTGCCACAAGAGCAAAAGTGTTTGAAAAACCAACTCCTTATTGTTGAAAATATCCTTTCACCACCAATTTAGCTTTATGTTTGTTCATAAAGCCATCTGGATTTAATTTGGTTCTATAAACCCATTTAACACAAATCACCTTGTAATTTTTTGGCCAGTCAACAAGCTGCCAAGTTAAGTTTTTCTCAATCATTTTGATCTCAGCAATCATTCTGCTCTCCATTCATCACACTTAATAGCTTCTTCACAGCTTATAAGTTCTAATGTAGCCACATTGCACCTAGCATAAACATCATCTAATGATCTAATGCCTCTAACTACAAATTCAATATCACTTTCAGATTCTGAAATTTGTTCTTAAGACACAGCAATTGCTGTTTGTGCTACAATTTATTTTTTCTCCCAATTCCACTTTTCATGCTCGTCAAACTTGACATTTCTACTAAAAAACACTTTCTTGGTAGTCACATTGTACAACCTGTAGCCTTTTGAGTTGCTACTATAACCCAAAAATATCGCGACTTCAGCCCTTTTATCAAGCTTGCTTCTCTTTACCTATATTACAAGAGAAAAACAAACACATCCAAAAACTTTAAGATGTTCAATTGAAGGCTTCACACCATGCCACGCTTCATAAGGAGTTTTTCCAACCAAGTCACTTGTAGGTAACAAATTCAGCAAGAAAACTAAGGTTGATACAGTCAAACGTACACCGTAACTGGTTGTTCTATAAAGGCTGATGTTGGATATACCACAATCTATGTAGAGGGATATGGTTGATCGATATAGGATAAGTCCCTCCTACATAATGGGAGTAATATCTTAGGCCACTTGATTGAGTGAGACTAGAAATGCATGGCCATGCTCAAATAAGCTGATATGAGATGTTATATTTATTTGTATATCATAGTCTACTTAAGATATCAAGCAACATGGAATGGACTATACAAGTGTGACTATTTCATGACTTGTGTTCAATCCAGAGATAAAGGACTTAAGGATTAGTGCATGAAAAGATTAATCATAAAAAGGTTATGTCGAATCATGATTTCTTGTGACTTAGGTAGCAATGATGCATTGTTAGGTGCCACTCATTGTTTGTAACATTGAGATCGTTCTAACATTACTGTTAACGTTTCAAGAACCTACAAGGTCACACCCTATAGTTGAAATGAACGGAATAAAACATAATTGGTATTGTGTTTGGTTGTCGCATGAATTAAATTAATTATAGAATTAATTTAATTGGGTAATCAAATATCAAACACATTATATGTACAAGGTTGTTGTATACATAATGAGAATATGATTTCGGTTCGTATATAAATAAATATAGTTTACCGAAATCTTTATTATAATTAATGTAATTATAATTTTCAATTTTTTAAACATTATTATATTTATTTAATTTTGAGAAACCCTAAAAAAATAATAAGATATAAAATCCTGTTTTTCTTTGCTTTGTGAGTCTAGCAGCCGTCAAAGCAAAGTCTTCTCCAAAATTGTTTGGGGATTACTTCCGTTCAGAGTCAATTGGGTGGATTACGTAGAGGTCGGAGTCATCAAAGATTGTGGCTGGGTTCGATAGTAGATCAGATTACACATTGCCGAGGTGTCATTGTCTACTCGGAATCACCATTCGGTAATTTCGAAACCCTTTTTCACCCCGAATCGTTCCTCACACATGGATCCATGGTTAGGATCACTGAGTGTTATATTTTTTTCGCTACGCCGTAGGGGTGCCAGCGTTCCAACATTTATGCCATAAGATAGAATCATCCACTACACTAGCATAAGCATCCAAATTTGATTGTTTCCATTCTTTTGGAAAACTTTTGCTTATCTTGACTGCCATCAATTCAGAACCAGTAGGACAAAAAATGAAACATGACATACCTTGAAAGTGTAGAACATAGTTATTTTCTAACATTTGTCCTACACTCAACAAGCTTTGGCTTATATCAAGTACAAATAAAACATCAGAAATAAACTTTGTACCTAAAGAAGTTTCAACTTTAATCATTCATTTTCCTTTGACATCCATAAGTTCTCCATTTCCAATCTTCACTTTGGGGACATTAGACTTGTTCAACTCCTTAAAGAAACTTACATTATGAGTCATATGATTGGTGCATCCACTATCCACCAACCATGTTTCTGTTTCACTATTTGTAGCATAGCAACTAGAAATGAAGAGAATTTGTTCTTGCTGGAGCTTTTCAATAACCTGACGTTAGCCCTTTTGATTTGTTTATTTTTTGCAAACCTTCTCCACATGTCCAAGTTGATTACAACCTCTACACTTTCCCCTTGGTCTAAACTAGCAAAACTTATCAATATGATTTCTTTTCTTGCAATAAGAGCAATGTGGATACCTTCATTTTCTGCTTGCCCACTTGTGGTCATCTCCTTCTTTCTTCTGTCTATTTTTTGTTTCACTAGATTATTTTTTCCAAAATTGTTGTTCCCATGTTTCTCTTTGAGCTTAGCTTGAAAAGCTCCTTCGATTGACTCCTCAAGCCTAATAGCCCTTCTATGCTCCAAAACTTGAAGAGCATTTACAACTTCTATTAAGGTAAGTTTTGAGATGTCTTTTGAGTCTTCTAAAGAGGAAATTTTTTACTCAAACCTCTTTGGAACACTGATCAACACCTTTTCAACTATCCTATTGTCTGAAACTCCTCCTCATGCAACCTGGTCTGGTTTACGACCTTCATAAGCCTATGATAATACTCTTTAACAGTCTCTAACTCTGTCATCTTTAGAACCTCGAACTCTCTCAACAAATTTAGCACTTGAATCTGCCTTATTTTGTCATTTCCTTTGAACTCTTCCTTATGCTTGTCCTATTCTTCCTTTGTAGTTTCACAGGTTATTATCCTTGTGAAAATCACATCTATTATAGCAAAGTGAGTATAAGAGAGAGCCTTTATATTTCTTTGCTACCTCCTCAATGTGTTTCTTGATTTGAGAAGTAGTTGGATTTGCTCTCAATGGAGGCATATGTCTAGTTGTTTCTATAGCATCCTATAGGTTAAAAGCCCTAAGGTATTCCTTCATCTTCACTGCCCAAATAGGGTAGTTTTCTTCTATGAATATAAGAAGATTTGGGTTGCAAAGTTGCTAGAAGCCATACAAGGTTCTAAGAAGTTTTAGGTGTAGAAGAAGAAGGTTTTTAATGGTTTTTTAAGCTTACACACAGTCCCTCAAGATCAATTTTTTTAAGCTCTAGATACTATGTTAAGTAATGGAAGTGTAACACCTCTTACCTGTGTTCATCGCTGAAACAGGGTAAAAAGTATTATCAAACATAAAATACATATTTTCATACAATCGGAGTTTTTTTTAATAACATTTTTGACATAATCCCTTTTACAAATGTCTAATCCCTCCTGCAAATTTTCAAAATGCAATCTCAAACCAATTCAATATTTCAACTAATACAGTTATATACTTAAACATAATTCAATCATTCACGACATTCAAAGTAACCTCACTAGCAGTAATTAGTATACATTAACATCTTAAGCTAAGTAGTAATTAGTATATATATACATCACATTAACATTAAGTCTTCTATACATGCCATAATTCAGAAATATTGGTTTCAAAATACCAAAAGATGTAGATAGTGTGGATGATCCCCGACTCTGTCTGAATTTTGAGATGATTTATAACACTATAAAACAACGAAAAAGAAAGAGAAGTAAGCATATAGCTTAGTAACTACGTATGTAATTGATAAACAAATTTAAAAAATGTTTTCATAGATAACATAATTTTAATCAAGCATAAATTTGATATTTATTCAAATTCCAGCAAACTATTTTTCTGTATCGCAGTCACTAAATTATTTTTATCTGGAGCTACGGAACTCCAAATTAACTTCCTTAAGTTTTCCCTGAAACTAGACTCATATACCGTCTTATCATAAAATTTTCAAAATTTTTGACTTGGCCAATTAGTACAGTTTATTCTTTAAAGTCACCACTGTTTCATTGCTCAACATCTCTGACCTCTCTTCACTAAAAATAAATTATCTCACTGTACAGAATTTGGATAATATTTTCGTTTGTTTCTTTTAAAAATAGACTCATTAAGTATTCTAAGCATATAAATTATATCTCATAATTATTGTTTTACAATTTTTATTTATTTTTACAAGTCAAAATAGGGGATTCCGGGATCAATCTGACCCTGCCTCACTAAAATTCAAATATCTCAAAGTATACAACTCTTTTGCTTAATATACTTATTTTATATGAAATTAGACTCATTAAGCTTTAATTACATATCTTATCAAACCAATAAATCAATTTATACAATTTTTGATGATTTTTCAAACTAACATCACTTCCACTGATCGAATCTATTCTGTTTCAATTTCACTCATTTACATAACATTACAACAATTTATTTTGTAAGCACAGTACGAAAATTCATCACTCCAGTTACTCTTTAACAAATTTTCAAACTTCAATCACATACTCATATTTTTTTATCAATACTCATATCTCATTGAACACGTCGGTATAATAGCGAATATTCGGTGGTTTTCACATAGTACCACCCGTGTAATTATTATCATTCGATACACGTAGTAGCCTTCACATAGTACTACACACGTGATCAAACTTTCCGGTTCACGTAGTAGCCTGCACATAGTACTACACACGTGACCAAATACTTTCGGTACACGTAGTAGCTTGCACATAGTACTACACATGTGACCATTATCTATCGATACACGTAGTAGCCTGCACTTAGTACTACACACGTGTTTATAGGGACTTTATTTAAGCCTTTCTTATTCCACAGTCCCATAGAGATTCTTACTTTTCAAGGATTTACAATTTATTCGTACACAAATCACAATTTCAATATTTCAGTCCAATCCCATAACAAATTTAATAATTCAATTCAACTACTTCACTTATTACTTGTCAATGATATATCCACAATTCAAGCAGATTTTAATCGATTCAACCATAAATTCTAAATTTCTAATTGTTATATAACTATTTCATATTCAAACATTTCTAATATATTATAAAAAAATATTAGAAATAGTTATAAACAATAAATTAATTACATATTACTTACCTCGGTGCAAAATATTGGAATTTTGCAATTCAATCCACAATCTTTTCCTTTCCCTTACCGAGGTTGATTCCACGTATTTCTTGATCTATAATAGTAAATTTAACTTGTTTAATATTAAAATTTATCAAAATAATCCTTGACTCAACTTTTGACAAAATTACAATTTTGTCCCTAAACTTTTGCATATTTACATTTTTGCCCCAAAGTTTGGAAATTAAATTTTATTCCTTATTCTTATGTTTTATAACATGCTGAACACTTTTCCCTTCTATGGCAACATCAAATTCTCACTCTAACTCTTACTTATGAACATTAAATACTTTTACCGATTATGTTATTTTGCTCGGTTTCACTTAAAATCGACTAGCAAAAGTTGTTTAACATAAATTATAGCTTCATATTCTTCCATAAAACATAAAAATACATACATTTCACACATGGGTAATTTTTTAAATTTCAACCCTAGCTCAAAATAACAGTAGAAATAGATAAACCAAGCTAAGGAAATCTCAAAAATGCAAAGAACATTAAAAACGGAGTTAAAATGCACGTACAATCAAGCTTGAATGTGAACAAAACCCTAGCTATGGAGTCCTTCAAGTTTCAGCAGCAAACAAATATGGTAACACCATTTTTTACATCTTTTTCCCATTTTAATTCTATTTATTTACTAAATGAGCAAAATGACCTTAAAAAAAATCCTATTTCACTTATTTCTTGTCCATTTTTGTCCATCACTAACTAATGGTCTAATTAACACTAAGGACCCCTAATATATAATTCCATAACAATTAAATAAGTTTAACAAATAAAACTCAACTTTTGCACTGTTTACAATTTAGTCCTTTTAACTAAATTGAGTGCCTAAACGTCAAAATTTTCGAACGAAATTTTCACGAAATCTTTCCGTGAAATTGTAGACCATAAAAATATAATAAAAATAAATTTTTCCTCTTTATATTTGTGTTCTCGAAACCACTGTTCTGATTAAGCCCTAAATCGGGCTGTTACAAGAAGTGAATAAAAGAGCTGGAAATGAAACAAAACCAAAAAAATTTTAAAACAGAATAATCCATCTTTCATTAAGATTTTAGTGCATAATATACAAAATACTACTGCTATTGCAATGGTTAATCATATCCCAAAACTTCAACAAGTATTACATCAAAAAGATTGTATCAACTAACCAAATACAAACTGACACAGTAGGTGTATCATGTTTGGCTGCTTATAGCTACTCTGTCAAGCTAAAACATCAAAATATTGACATACACTTGATACACAATATCAACAGAGGTTAAAATGAAGAAGGAATTTCAAGAAGCAGAGTGGGGGAAGATATAAAAAATGGTGGTCTTGCCTCTCCTCGGTCACGAAGATGGATCCTTTTTTTAATACTTGGATCATGGGTATATCAGGTCGGATCCTAGGTTAGATCCCAATCGGAGTAATTATATTATAATTATATATAACAATTTGTCCCCCACCTTGTCGAAGAAGAGTTATAAAGTGACTCTTTTGAGATAAGCTCACACGTGTAAAGCTTGTAATTTGGGGCGTACTATATAAGTTTTAACTTAAAACTTTACTAAGAAAATTTTGTTGTCTGATGTGTGGTACAATAGTCAAAATTGTATTCCAGAATAACAATAACTGCTTGTCCCGAAGTAAAGATTCGTTCCCCTCATTGACAAAGAAATTAACGAGCTTTAAAATCAACAATTGTGATCATTAATTAATGAGTTGTTATAAAACTAAGGGTTGCAATCTTAAATCAACATACCATAAAAAATCAACTATGAGCGTAGGTCAGCGAGTAATTCAGAATTGCAATATTAAATCAACTAACTCAAATAATTAGAGGTTGTGATATTAAATCAGCGAGCCTTAATAATATCAACTGTGAACGTAGGTCAGCAAGCTGCTAGGAGTTGCGATCTTAAATCAGTGAACTCAAATAAACTTAGGTTGTGAACTTAAATCAGATAACCTTTATAACATCAGCCGTGAACGTAGGTCAGTGAGCTATTTAGGAGTTGCGATCTTAAATCAGCTAACTCAAAGATAGATAGGTTACGACCTTAAATCAATTACCCTTTATAATATCAACTGTGAACGTAGGTCATCGAGCTGTTTAGGAGCTGCGATATTAAATCAGCTAACTTAAAGATAGATAGGTTGCGATATTAAATCAACTAACCTTTATAATATCAGCTGTGAATGTAGTTCATCGAGTTGTTTAGGCGTTACGATCTTAAATCAGCTAACTCAAAGATAAATAGGCTACAATCTTAAATCAACCAACCTTTATAATATCATCTGTGAACGTAGGTCATCGAGTTGTTTAGGAGGCATCATCTTAAATGAACTAACTTAAAGATAGATAGGTTGCGATATTAGATCAGCTAACCTTTATAATATTAGTTGTAAACGTAAGTCGTCGAGTTGTTTAGGAGTTGCGATCTTAAATTAGCTAACTCAAAGATTGATAGGTTGTGATCTTAAATCAGCGAATCATAAATATATCAGCTATGAACATAAGTCATCGAGCTGTTAGTAAACCGAGGGTTACGATCTTAAATCAGCAGACCATAAAGATATCAGCTGTGAATCTAGATCATTGAGTTGTTAGAAAACTGAGAGTTTCGATCTTAAATCAGCGAATCATAAATATAACAAATGTGAATATAGGTCATCAAGCTAATAGAAAACTGAGGGTCGTGATCTTAAATCAGCAAACAGTAAAGATATCAGCTATAAACGTAGGTCAGCTAGTTGTTTTATATGTTTCATTGCTTCTTGTTTGGACAAGTTAAACAACATTTGCAAAGAATGTATTTTTATTGAAAAAGAAAGTATAAAATTCATACATTTATTTACCAGAATATTCATTCACTATTGTAAACTGTAAAGAAAGGAATTATCATTCAGAACTCACTATTAGGGTAAACCCTTCCTATCTAACAAAATCATATAGGTACATTTCTTTGCAAAGAATACTTTAAAAAGGGTTTTAGGTGAAGAATTGTATAGCTTGAGGAGAATAAACCTAATAAGACCAATAAAATTGCATAAGCTATTCAAGCCTTGATCGCAACTCAAAACCATGCTTCTTGATCTTGCATTCTACTAGATAAACATGTCATGCGAGACCAGCAACTACAAGACATTAACTAGATATGAATGTTATCACAAAAATGCCATACTCACTTCACGAATTTAGACCAATGGTAATCAAGAATTATAATGAATAAGCCATTTAGTCCCATTTAAGGGTAATTAAACTATAGTGTAAGATTAAAGATGCTGGTCTGAAGATTTACATACCAATATAGATACTCTCGCTAGTATAAACAAATGTATGGAATAACTATATAACATGTCACTTTCAATGAAATACTACCAAAGCAAGATGTCTCTAAATTCAGCATGTTGTACATAGAAGTGATCTAATATCTTGACATTGTATAGGGTTGAAAGAAATACCATGTCCTTAAATCTCAAATTATATATAAAGGAGAAAAGGTTTAGTAGTTGACATTGGAAAGTTCTTCAAGAATTTTTTCATTCTGGCAAGGTTCCAAAATGTCCAAAGGACAATGTTAGACTAAGAGTCTAGACCTGATTGCATTTAGTTGTAACTGATGAAACAATCAATAGCTAGCAGAAACTTGGCAAGTTTTCCTTCATGCGAGAACAAAATTTTTGGTGAAAACCACTAAAAATCAATTCCAAGTCAGCAATAGAAACTTCATCACAACCAAGACAATAACAACTATAGCATTTTGACAAGATTTTTTTTTTTTTTGCATTTGGGAAATTAACAATATCATTACCCATTATCCAACCAATTCATTAATGATTCACTAAGCTTAACAACCACAAGTACATATACATTCAACTTGAGCATTAACTAGTCTACCAATAGGAAAGAAAAAACACTAGGCATTGCCATTCAAATTGCTGTGAAGACCATTTGGAAATAGATAAAGACAAGATAAAAGTTGAAACAACAAAATGTTAGTAAATTGACTTGCTGATAAATAAATTCAACTTGACCACTAAACACTAAATCTTCCAATAAGAAAGAACAAATGCAAGACATTGCAATTCAAATTGGAAATACATAATGGTAAAAAGAAAATAGTTGAAACAACAAAATGTTAAGCCAATTGACTTTCAAGTATCGCCCAAAATGTACTCCAAAAACTTACTAAAAATAATCAAAGACCTTACTCCCAATTGATTAAGCCTATAATAATAAAATAAATTAAAAGAGATTAATAGTGAAAGGCTATATAAGATATCAATAATATATCTAACCTTCAAAAACCAAATTTTAGAAAGTAATTTATGCAACCAATACAAAAACTAAGAATTCCCCAATAACAAAATTTTAGAAGGTATCCCAGCATGCTATAAACACTTTTAGCATAGCAACTACATTTCCGAATTTATAAGCAACTACATTTCAGAATGAAAAATATTAGCATCATTAAACACAGTGTACATGTTAAATTCAATGGTTGATTGTGAAGAACCTATGATTAATAATATATGAAACTCATCAAAGGGAGATACTAACCTTAGACTCGAGAGGGTTTTAAACCTTTACAAATTGAAACAAAATTAAGAACATTACTAAAATACAATTTGTTATCTTTGTTTCATCTTTGATGCTTTTGACTTTGCTCACAAAGACATCCTTAACATTATAATAGTATAACTAATACTTAAAGATAGTAATGAATAGTAAAAAAATATAACACTATTTCAATCCATTGTAGATTATGGATGAATTAAAAGATGAACCTTTAATACCATATATGTTTATATATCATAAATTCGATAAATTAAACTAATTCAAATTCAAATGTTTTTAAATTTATATTCAAAAATAAAATAAAGAATCAAATAAGCACTTGATATAAATAGGGAAACTAATTATAGCCATTATGATTAGACGTCATAAAAGCAAGTGAAAGAAAAATGTACTAGAAGCAAAACAGTTTCAATAAACAATGACAAATTAACATTTGGTTTTGACGAGAACCATTGAGTTGTAATTGATGCTTGTTTTGGAGAAATACCATTGCTATCAACTTTACTTGAATGAGAAGGATCATTCTTCTTTTAAATTAATTCATCCAAATCGTTCATTTTAAGAGGCTTGACATTCTGAAAGTCCACATCACCCTTCAGTATATCATGTGATAGTTCATTGCCATCTTGTACAAGTGAAACCAACTCCATAGCAATGACAAATTCTTTGAAACCAAGATATCTCTGCCTCTTAGAATCCGCAATAGCCCACACTTGACTTGGAATTTGTGTAACACCTTATACTCAGCCCGATCACTGAGCCCGAATATCAGGATGTCACACCACCATCACGCATCACACACATTATAAAATGTCACATTAATAGGCAATCATCCTCTTTATTAGCGTGATTACAAATATCTAACTCAAACATATATTAATCATCATTATAACATGTCGAGCATACTTCAAACAAACTTATAATATCAATTAAATATGCATTAGAGACACTTAGCAAAATTCCAAAACAAGTTACGCAGGTATCGATACTAAAACAAAGGAATCAATATTTCTCTTATATGGTATCGATATCGATTGAAAAATCAATACCAAAACAACTTTTTGTTTCTCATTTAAAAATCAAACCCCAAAATTTAACGGTACCTTTATTAAAGTATCGATTATTTTACCCTATGTATTAATACTTGTGGTAAGGTATTGATACCGAATTACCATACTAATTTCCTGCACATTGAAATATCACAGAGGTACCATTTTTATAACTTGAATATTGATACCTCTACTCTAGACCACAAAAATACAATACATCTAAGCATTTAATCCATCCCAACAAATATCTAATCAACATGCATCATTTACCTCTTTAAACCAATGTCATAATGACCAAAATAATTTCAAAACATCAAAAACATGTCCGAGCAAGAATCAACATACTAGGGTCCAAGCCTATAGTTCCTATGAATAATTAAGCTACAAAATATCCAAAACATCATGGCAATAACATGCAATAGTTCTACCACATTATTTAACGTCTATTGGCCATACATACAGTTCATGACACTTCAACATAGCAAATTTTCAAACCAAAACAATACCAATGAAATAATTATGGCATCCATCAAAAGTGCTAGAAAATTAAACTCATAAAATATCATGAGGACCACAATAATAATCATTCAAAGTCTAATTACATTGCCTTATCCCCACAATTTAAAAAATAATATTAATACCACCTACGCAAATACTAAACCCTAATTTGGATCACTTCCTTGGTATCCCCGCACCACTCACACCACAAACACCAAATATCTGCAATGGTTAGAGAGAATGGGTGAGCTTAAAAAAACTCAGTGAATGTCGGAGTAACCAGTATACACAATATCAAAGGTTAAACAATAGCATACTACAACACATTCACAACCATATTATAACCAAGTTAATATAACATATTCATGTTTCATTATATCATAAAACTAACATATACTCTTACATGGAATTACAACTTATTTATATATAATTCATTTAACAATAATTCATCAAGACTAAACAATGTATACATGTTTTGATAACTTACAAGTCTAGCTCATATATTATCCTGCATTCATAAGTTAAATGAAAATTACCCAAACCACAATTACATATACAAGTACCATGAGAACATATTCATGAAACTTAAATCAACCTATTTGGCATATTATCCACGTGTTTATGAATCCATCTTGTATCATATTATCACAACATATAAGATTACATTTATACGATAATTTGACACTTGAGTCTATGAAACATAAAAATAGGCTCTATCACCACACATCGGATACGTGGATCTCCAACACACCAAATGACTCATGGAATCGAACATATCCCAAAAATTTAAGCATAAAGCTAACACTCTCAAACACACCAAACATGTCCCGTTGAATGGAGCTTAGCTCACATTCCTTTATCTCTCCAACTTGTCCCAAGGCATCAATGGCCAAAAATACAATAAATATAGGTGAGTACTCACAATCCTATGGCATGACAACTATATCCAACGGTTTCAAGATATCAAAAGGACAAAATATCCACAATTACACATTTTTAATTGTTGATTTAATGCACATAATCTCTGTTCATAATCATCAATTTACAATATAACTTGTACACAATGCATGCTTATCGAATTCACATTTAATTGCACATTAGGTGCCACTATAATGCTCATTGAACCATCACATATCCAACCACATATGTGTGCATTAAAATTAGTACATCATATATCACATACAAGTATTCTCACATATTACCTATCATAATACTATCACATTTCACAATTCAACATAAATATACTTACTGAAATTTCGCTCGCTTTTGCTACATATTTGCATTATTAGCATATCATTATCACTATCATTTGGCATGTATATTATGCCTACAACACAACACAATTCACAATAGTCATCACACATGTCTCATATCACAATATCGTATCATAATAATCAATCCACAATTACTTACATAATCACATATTTAAATGAACTTAGGATAGGGGTTTAGGCTATTCCTATGCTGCCAATTAACACTATGAATCATGTCTACAAGTAGCGATTGCAAACACTCACTGATCACGCTTTCGCCTAATTGTCAAAAGCTTAAACTAACTTTTTCTTGCTTTTATCTTCACTCGTTGAAGGTCTTAACCATTTCAAAGATTCAACAAGGTAAATAACACAATATACACAATCAACAATCAGCGAAAGACTCACTTCAGACAATCAAAACAAAAGTCTAAGCTAAATTCTCTTGTAATCGAAACCTTCGACATAGTAGACTTGAGTTTCAATTATCTAGGTCTATACTAAATCTTTTTGCTAAAAATGATTCCATTCATCTAATTATTCACCTACGACTAGTTCGCAACCTTTAAACTTCTCAAAACTACCCAATTCATGGTATCAAAATTTTTGACATGTTTATGATAATTTTCAGGAAAATTCATTAAAACATTGGAAATCTTCAACAAAAATTTAAAGTAAGTCTAGAAACTTTCAAATAATGTCAAAACTAATTGAAAAACACATTGAAACCACATTTTTACCCAAAATAGCAAAATCCACCATTAACAATCCAATTTTTGTCTTTTATTTAAAACATGTGATTTAACAGCTAAAAACTCGATTTAAAGGATCAAATAACATAAAAAACTAATAAGGATTTGAATTGCTACCTTAATTGACGATAAAATGAATGTTTGATCAAAAACCCAAAAATTAAAAAATAGAGAAATCTATGGTGTTCTTGGATGTTTTTCTTGAAATACTATGGAGATTTATGGCTTGGGGAATGATAGAAATCTAAAGAATTAAGTTTGGGAATACACATTGAATGAGAGGAGTTTTGTAATGCAATGGACGGTAAAATAAAAATATGGAGAAGGGACTAACGTTGGTTTTATAAATATGAAGGAGGAAAATAGGGTGAAAACTAAATTTCGGTTTAATTGCCTTTTAAAAGCTCATAATTTAGACCCTTGTACAAATAAATCATTATTTAAAAATTGAAAGTCTTTTGAAGGTCAGGTATTTGAAGGTCAGGTATTCTATCAACGTTTATTGCACCAATTGTTGATAAACAGTATCAACAAAGGTGAAATTAGATAGGGAATTTCAAGTAGAAGAGAGCAGGATGATCTCAAAAATGATGGTCTGGCCTCTCCCTGGTCATGAAGATGAATCCCTTTTTTAGTACTTGGATCATGGGTAAATTGGGTCGGATCCCATGTCAGATTATTTATATTATAATCATATATAACAACACTCTTAGAATATCTAAGAATAATCTCAATCATCTAATAAAATCCTATTTAATTTATTTTAATTTTTTAGTTAAAAATTGACACCGTCAAAAAATGATTGACTCCTCAAATACTCTATTTAAGTGGGAACCCAAAGGATAATTTTATATCGCCTTGGCACTTTGCAAACAAGCTGAGAACCAAGGATATGGAAAACATTTCATTGGAAGAGGCCTTCGATAATTTTACCAAAGGTGTGAGCGTGTACGAACCATTTTGGGACTATTTTTTAGGGTATTAGAAATAAGTTTGGAAAACCTTAAACGAATGGTGATGAAGCTAGCTCAGTTCCTAGGACACCTATTTTTCGATGCAAAAGAGACAAGTGTTGTGGTGGAGCCGTAGAGAATGGTGCCACCTATATAAATATTAAGGAAATACTAGTATTTCTCAACAATTAGGAGGCCAAAAAATAAATAATGGTGGTGGTGCCATAGAGAATAGTGCCACCACTTTATTTTGTCAAGGTTAAAATAATTTTTACTTTTTTATGTAGTTTTTTAATTAAAAAATATTATTTTATTTGGTGGTGCCACAAAGAATGGCGCCACCAGTGTAATCTACCACCTTTTTTTAATGATATTTTATTTGATTGTGCCATAAAAAATGGCGCCACCAGTGTTGTGATTCAAAATTCAAAATATTATTTTATTTGGTGGTTCCATAAAGAATGGCTCTACTAGTGTAATCTGTCACCCTTTTTTTTAAATGTTTTTTTTAAATGCAAAATTCAAAATGTTTCTTTTATTTGGTGGTGCAATAGAGAATGACACCACCTTCTTCCATAAAAATGTTTTTTTATTTTATTTTGGTGAAGTCATTCTCTTTTGCATGACCACCTTGGTTGTGCTACATATATAGATCATTCTTGTAATAGTTGAATTGGAAAAGAAGAAAATAGATAAATTGTTGTATTTAGTAGGAGAGCTCAGGAATTCTGGTGAAGATGAACAACTCAATGTTTTTGGTGTACGTTCTTTTTTATGGTGAAATTGTAGAAGGTGATGTCGATTGTGTATTTCAAGGTTGACAGAGAGTAAGGTTGAGATTCAATAAAACTATAAAACTAGAAGATAGCTCTCTGTTGTGGAAGGGTGATATCCAAATTATGTTACAAGTTTGCAATCTCTACAGATCCATTGAAATTTTGTGAGATGCAACTATTAGATGATGATGATTTGGGCACTATGCTGGAAATATGATGGTCGATGGGTAATGAAAACCCCTCAACCAGTTAAGTTATTTGTTGAGTTTATAATGCCCTAAAATTTCTAATCTCATTATTGTGAAAATATGACACAAATATCTGTTAGCTTTAGTGATTATGTGTTTTGGGAAGGTCCCAAGTTCGAGCCTTCGCTTGGGCAATTTTTGGTATTTTGAATGAATTAGGCCATACTCTTGTTCAGTAGGATTTTATTTGATTGTTGGGTAAATTACATCAGAATTGTTCTACTGGTTTGGTGGTTAAATGGTTTGTTATTATGGTGGAGGTCTTGTGTTTGAATCTCTATTTAGGTAAGCGTGTTATTTTTTTCTCTGATTTCAGGATAGAGTTGTGTAATAGGGGGATTTTGAGTAGTGGATGTGTAGTGGGAATTAGGGGAGAAGATTAAGGGATTTTTGGGGTTATCGGGATTTTATTTTATTTTATTCCCATAATTGAATTTTGACTCTCTTTTTCAAAAAAAAATTCTACTGTCTATTCTTCTCCCTCTCCTCTTGCCGAAATTCTCTGAGTTTTTCCATCCTCTTTTTTTCTTCTTAATTTTTCCCTAATCCATTTATTTCCCTTCGTTTTCGCACGCGGTTAGTGACCACTTAGTTTTGGTAAGTGTTTCTCTTCTTTTCTATCAAGAATCTCTTAACGATTGAAGTGGTAATTTTTTTCTCTATGATTTGGGCATAGGGGGAGGCTCGGACTGGGAATTTAGTATTCTCGTCTTGACAATAGTTAAACGGAGGGTTATCGTTGGTGGTAAGTTGGGTTTTTGTTCGTTCTTGGTTGTCAATTCACTTATAAATCCATTAAATTGATGTTAAGTGTCTTGATTATAGGTTTTGGAGTGCTCGGGGACTCTTTAAGCATCAAACAAAACCAGGTGTGTACCTGAAACGCAAAAAAAAAAGATTCGGCGAAAAGCAAAAATTGCTTGATGTTTGGACAGCAATAGTAGGCTAAATTTGAAAATCGCCAAAAATTGTAGAAATCGAATTAGAGGATGAAAAAAATATTAAATTAAATCTTATCGAGTCTAGTTTCTCATAGAAGAAACAGTGTAAGTAATGAAATTGTAAATCGTGCGGTATAATAAATTTGTGAGACAAGGTCAGATTGAATTTGAGCTCCCCTGTTCTAACTTTGGAAAATCATAAAAAATTGGATAAAAATAATTATGGGTTAAAGTTTACATATTTAAATTATTAATGAGTCTATTTTCAATAGAAACAAATGGAAACATCAATCAAAATTTATACTAAGAGATAATTAATTTTTAGCAAAGAAGAGACGAAGCTGTCAAACAGCAGAATAAGGGTAAGTTTGAAGATTTTATTGTACTTATTGGCTAAACCAAAAATTATGAAGATTTTATGGTAGAAAGGTATTTGAGCCTAGTTTCAAAAAAATCAAGCGGATCTTAATTCAAAATTTTGTAGCTCAAGATATAAATAATTTAGTAATAGTGACTCAAGCAGATAGCTTTGAAGGAACATATAAGTAATTAGTGAAAACATATATGAATAATTAACTAGCACGGGTTACATTAAAAATGGATCACGTGGCCAAGGATAATTTGGGCCGAGTGGGCCATATGAGCGTGTGAGCCCATTTTTCTAAAAAGTTCTATGAGGTTACATGGGTTGCCCAAGTCTACTATGGACCTACTGTAGAGTCGGTAAGCTTTACTTAGACCCCTATATGTGTGAGCTGTCTGTCTGATTTCTATACCGAGCATGACTTATGATATCTGAATTGTATGTACTATTAATTGCATAATGGCATGACATATTTTGTATGTTGCA
This sequence comes from Gossypium hirsutum, assembly GCF_007990345.1. Lineage (NCBI taxonomy): Eukaryota > Viridiplantae > Streptophyta > Magnoliopsida > Malvales > Malvaceae > Gossypium > Gossypium hirsutum. The sequence continues at coordinate 18,284,019 of NC_053449.1, read as the reverse complement.
TTGCATCAGGGTGGATTGATGATATTTGGAGAAAGTGTCTGAAAGGCTATTAAACCTGTTATCTGGCAGCTCAGCTGCAACCTTCTGATAATGTGTCGCATTTTGGTACAACATGGTGTGTAGGGATGGGTGGATTGATTTAATCTCCACATGGTGTGTGGGGTTGGACGGAGATGGTGTGTTGAGGCTGGTGGGTAGGATTCTGATTTACTATATCTGCATTCTGTATCTAATATGGACCAAGGCCCTAACGTATTTCTGGAACTGTATCTGTATGGGCTAAGGCCCAAACTGATTTTTTGATAGGCACGGGCCCCAGACTGTATCTAACTAATTTCTGTTGATTATCTGTTTGCCTTTTTTCTGTGGGGATTACACACTGAGTTTGCAAAAACTCACCCTTTCTCTATTTAATCTGCACAGGTAATCCCTAGACTTGATGAGTCGGTGTAGCAGACGACTCGACGGTGGCCACACATAAATTTTAGACTGTTTTCTGTTAATGCCTAGAATTTATTACTTATTTGGGGTTTTTGATGTATCTTCTGGACTATGGACTGGTTGGATTTTAATTTGGGATTTTTTATGATTTTTTTTAAAAACTATAACTCTACAAAACATGGTTTTTTTTTTATAAAAAACTAACGTTTTTTCATAAATAGAAACAGTTTTCCCTAAATTAATTGGTTACAAAAGCTTCTACTAAGAGACAAGTTTTAAAGCAAATCAACTAGTTTTTTTCGAATTAAATAAAAGCTAACTTACTGTAATGGTTTATAAACTCGACAATCTTGTCTACAATTCCCTTTCCATGTGACATCGCCAAATTCAGCCATAACGTCTAGGCCGGGTTTAGGGTGTTACAGAGTTAGCCAAATTAGACCCCGTTGAGAATGTCAATCCAATAAGTCAACATTACGAGTTTGACTTTGATCATAATGTCGGATGGACAGATTAGTAAGACTGCCGAGGGACATTGCCGATGCCCGAAAATTCAAATTATGGTGGGGGTTCGTATAACAACCATATCCTAGGTTCCCATCTACAAATACATTCGGAGGTGATAGGCACCGATGCAGATGTCGAAGAAGGGTCCAACAATGGTGAAGGTTTTGATCACAACATTAAATATTATAGTGACCCTGATCTTGATGAGAATTCAGACACTATTGACGATGAATGCTTGGAGGAGGTTGAAGATGTTCACGTCCCTTCTTTCAGTAACCCGAGTTGTGGTATTATAATGACCCTGGCAGTAAGATGTTGAGCGTAGATCCAGATGAAACACATCAAACTGAGTTCCCTAAGTACATCGATATAGTCCATGCTCACAAATTGCCGTCAGATTCACAGTTGGATGAGTTGTTTAATGGGAAACGATTTAAGAACAAGGTAGAATGGGTGTTTGCCATCAAACAGTACAACATAAAGGTGTCGGTTGGTTACAAGGTCGCAAAGTTTACAACCTAAAAATTTCCTAATTATTCTTTGAGGTGAAAAAGTTAAAATCAAATTACTGACATTGCCTCACCAGCAACGATGCCAACAACTTGACCACCACCGGACGTACTAACATTTAGAGTGTGAATACTGCAGTAAAAGATATGGATATATGAGGCGATATCTACAAGTATATGGGTCCAGTTGTAATATAGTTATAACAGAGCAGGTGAGTACTTCGAGGATCGTACCCAAGGGAAGCGAGTGTTAGGTCAATTTTAACCTAAACATTGAAAGATCTAATTAGTGCTTTAATTTAATTATAGTACGAAGGTAAAATAAAATGAGTTTTTCAAATTTTTATAATAATAAAATAAAATAACATAAAAAATAAAACTCAAGAGATTAAAGAATAGAATAAATCAAATTTGATTATAGGCGATTAGGTCTCTTCAGTAATCCCCATCAACTGTCACTTCGAGTTCCTTGTCAATCAAAATGAGGAGTCAGGAAGGACAACTTATCTTTCGACCTCACAGTCCAGGCTACTTTGGGTGAAGGTGTTCACAGATAGGCCATACTGAATTTGGGTTAATTCCCACCTTGATGAATATGGTTCCTAGGATTGTTAGGCTTAGGGTTTTAGGTTCTTCATTTACCAAACAATTGATCTATTTAGCAACCCTACAAAATAGTTAATAGATCATATCTCCACTTGTTAATCCCCCATAGAGGAATTAGTTCCTCACGGTTTTCTTCAACAATATAGAATTGATCTAAAGAGAGGACATGATGAATTAATTGAAGTATAATGTTCATTCATGCATAAGGATATTTATGTCACATAGGTTTTTTCGGCTTGTAACATTCTGAGGCTTAGAATAGGTATTGAATTCAAAAACAGTAAGCATCAAAGGGGTTACAAACACAAAAATAGTTTGGCATATCGTATCGATCCCTATTCTTCCCTATTAGTGACCCTTACCCGCTCACCGCTTTATTTCTTCTTCTCTCACCTTCCTTGTTTCTCCATATAAGAAATCATAGCATGACATAGTAATTATGACTAGCCTGCGAGTTTTGGTGCACCAATGAACGAGTTTTTTTTCTTATTCTTGTCACTTTGTCACTTTCTCTTTCAATTTATCTCAATCACAAATGCTTTTTTCATTTCAAGAACTTTTTCCACTCATACTGATTTTTTTTGGATATTTCTTTTGTTTTGCACTTTAGGCTAACCTATAGGTCCTATATCACACCAATCTTTCCTATTTCAATCTATTTTTACAAAATCCACCGTGATGTATCTACTTAACCTTCAATACGTATGGCTAGACATCTAAATTTGTGCAGTTTAGGACCAAAGAAAAAGGGCAAATACAAATTAATGTTTTAAGCTCGGGTTTTGGAATAAGGTTCATTAAGAAGTGTTTAACAGAATCAAAAATTGTTTCTAGAGGTGAATATTTATGGGTCAGTTTTTTGGCTTTGGGTATGTTCCAAACAAAGCCTTACGTCACCACTTAAATATCTCATTTTGCACAAATTTAATTAGCCAAAAAAACTCAAATTCAACCATTTATCATTCATACTCGCATGCTCATTTCCTTGTATTTTCTATGTCATTTGGTACAATTGATTACTTAATGTCTATTTACAGTGTAACATATAGAACTTAGTAGTCTAATAATAAAAAGTTTAAAATCACCTATCATCATGCCAACTTTATTCATAAGCACAAGCAACCTATATACATGCTCCTAACCAATTGCTTGTATTTCTACAAGCTCAAGAACACAAAAGACAAGAAAATTCAAAGAAAAACATAAAAATTTAAAGAAAATTTTCTATGTAACCCCCTACATACTTTAGCTAGCCCATTGTCCTCAATTTTTTACCATAAAAAGATAATGAGAGAAATTACCTAATTGATCGTGATCGCTGCAACTGCTAATGGTGGGTATTTCCTCCTTTGGTCGTGTAAAGCTTGAATTCTTTGTCTCCTTCATGTCGGGTTCCTACATAGAAAACTTAAACAAAATGCAACATAACTAAGAATCTATTATTAATCATATTCCTACAAAGTTAAATTAAAATCATCCAAAAATTAATACAAGTCTTTTTAAAAAATGAATTATAAATATGTTCAATCGTCCTCCTCAAAATCCATCTCATTGCTTCTATCTCCCTTTTCTTCCTCATTCTCTCCTTCCCCTTCACTGTCATGCACCTTTTCCTCCTACTACAGATGTTTTGGCCTGAACTTGTAAGGTGTATAATTGGGGGCCCGGATGTTATTTTTCCTAGGAAATTCTTGAATTATTGGCCCAGACTCTTGCATCCATTGTATCATCCAATCTAGCTTTGGAAGACTACTCTCATCAATTTCTTGTTGAGCTCGTGTCAACCTATGTGATGAAGTTAGTGTAGTTGTCGCTTCTTGTTGTTGTTTCTTCCAATCTTTTATTTGTTTTGCTCGCAGCTCTATGTACTGTTCGAACAAGGTGTCCTCGATAATACTTCGGAAAGGTTTTAATGACTACTCAATGGATGTTATAGGTACACCTACCTTTTTGCATAAGGCTATCATTAAGTGGGGAAAGAAAACTCCCACTTTTTGGCCACTAATACATTTTTCATGTTTTGGTGGATCCATCTGCCAATACAAACCTGCGTTTTTTTACAAAATAGAATAAAGTAAAATAGCTCAAAAGGTATTAATGTAAGAGACGTTTAAAGTAGTGATGACTCTTATGCATAGAAATTGGATCCACATTTTATCCTCTAGAAACATAATAGCTTGATGAAAGGATGTGGGAATATTGGTACCTGGGTGATATTTTGGTTCGCCCTTTCCTTTAGTTAAAAATTTTATAACGTTATCCATATCTATGTCTTGAAAATACTCTATATCAGTTTCATCGATAAAATCTTTTTCATAATATGAAGCATTATAAAAAAGACAAATAATTCGAGTGGTTATTTGCACTTCCTTCCCTCGCACAGGTACTATTTCCCACATATGGCCTTCAGTATTTCTAGACTCTTGGTCCTATAAGGATGCATAAAACTCTTGAATAATAGAGACCACGTCATTATCTTTTGGGATCGTTCAAAAACGCTCCCACCTATGATAACTAACCAATGGCCATATTTCCTCACAAAGAAACATGGATAAATCAAATCCCTTTTCTTAAATGAATGTTTTTCCTTATATTTCATTAAAATATTTTCCAATATTTAGATTCGAAAAAACTAGAGGGATTTTCAACCATTCATGGCTTTGTTTCCATAGTTCTTCTAACTTTTCTAGGAGGCATTATTACAAGACTGAGAACAAGAGAAAAATCAACAAATTCAATGGAATAGTAAAGAGTATTAGATTAGGAACCCTTAACCTCATAGAAGTTGTTTGAATTCTTCATTTCATGCGGTGTTTATGGTTCCTTAAGTGTTCCCGATAATGGTTTTATGATATGTTTATGATTTTGTTTAAAATGTAAGTTTAAATGTTCTGTTTGTACGGTAATGCTTCGTACCCCACTCCAGCAACATATACACATTAGGGATGTTACATTTAGATGATGTTTAGTTGAATTCTTAGATGAAGATTTGGTATGTATAAGTTGTTTGGTTTGGTACATTTGATTCCTTGCTAGTTTTTGTCAATGCGGCTATGTTGTTGCATGTTTGAATGGCTCAAATGGTATGCGTTAAGTTGGTTTGGTTATGGTTAAGATATGGCATGTTTTGGTAAGTTCTTGAAGCTAGTAGTTAAGGAATGAAAAGTGGTAAAGTATACATGTTTAGGTAAGATTTGAATGAATGAATTTGAGGTACCTTGAATGGAATATTGGTTGGTTGATTTAGGACTATTGAATTGGTTACTATATGCATGTTTTGGGAAGGTTTTGAGGTCTTAATTATGTACACAAAAGACCTATAGGTGTATGTATGGGTTACTGTTGGAAATGGCTTGATTTTGGGCAAATTGATGTCCATGCGACCTGAGACTTGGGCGTGTGAATTAGGCATGTGTGACACACAGTCGTGTGTCCTATGTAGTTTCCTTTGTATGCAAGTTGGTTAGTTACACGACCTAGCACATGGCCTAGTACACGAGTGTGTGAGGTTATTTTGAAAGTTACAAGGTCTGGCACACAGATGTGTGACATGGCCACGTGACCCTACTTTGAGAGTTACACGGGTGAGGACATGGGTTGGGACATGGTTGTCTGTCCCTAGTTCAAAGGTTACACGGCCTGAGACATGGGCATGTGTCTCATTCGTGTGAGGCACATGGCCTGGCCACACGATCGTGCGACCCTGTTTCTAAAATTTTGTGAATTTTTCTTAACTTTTTTAAATGTTTCCAATTTAGTCCCGAACCGTTTGTAAGTTATTTTTAGGGAATCGAGGGCTTGATTTAGGGATGATATGTATGTAAATGATAATTTTATGATATGTTTATGATTATGTTTGGAATGCATGTTTAAATGTTTTGTTTCTACAGTAATGCTCTGTAACCCTAATTTTGCTATGGATACAGGTTAGGGGTGTTACATCGTGATTTCTCCATTCTGCTCCCTATGTTGCGACATTGATCATTCCGTGGTGCGACATAGCAACTAGCATATATTTATTACGCCTTATAATGGTCTCCTACACACTTACATAGTTCATTAGCTCCCCTTAGGCCTCATTTAGTCCCTAAGGTCAATAAAAGACCCAATTTGTACATTTTATTAACTTTAAGAACTCTTGCAAAAACATAATTAAAACCTAATGAAAATGTTTGCTTTCAAGCTCTTAAAGAGCAAAAATTAGTTTAATCTACTACACCAAATTATGGTATATCAACTGACATTATATGTTTGGGAATGTTGGGGAGGTGACGAAGGGTGTGGCTGGCAGGTTCGGGCTGCATTTATGCAGAGGATCCAATAATGGCAAATGAGAAAATTTGAAGGGCACTATACACATACTATCGCACATATGAATCAAGACCACCAAAAATTGGATGTTAAAAGTATCTGCAACTGCATCATGCCACTACTGAAAGATAGCTCAACTATTCCTATGTCGACATTGATTGCGGACATGCAAGCCTGGTTTCAGCACAATGTGTCGTACATGAAAGCATGGTGGGTGAAACAAATGGCCATGGAGGAGTTGTATGACAACTGGGATGAGTCATACAATGAAATTTAAGGATGGATTTCAACGACGATGGAGTACATGCCAAGAACTACCATGGACTTGAAAACATTGCCTTACAGATGCCTAAATGGACAACTTGAACCAGGGAGAAGAGTTTTTCCTCAACTATTCTGGACGTTTGATCCATGTGTTATGGCCTTCTTCCAGTGCAAACTGCTTGTGCAGGTTGATGGAGCATTGTTTTGTGGAAAATACATGCAGATACTACTGATTGCCTTCGCCATCGTGGAGTTAGAGAACTCCAAATCGTGGGATTTTTCATTACGAACTTACAGAGACATGTTGTCAGGCAAGACAACATTTGCATTGTCTCTGAAAAATCCATGGGTCTTATTGCTGCGATTCGACAATTCGATGTCCCATGAAGGTCCGTCTACTGCATTCACAACATCACCGTCAACTTTCACAATGAGTAAAAGAACAAAGACTGGCGCAAACATATCATGAACATGGGTACAAATATCGTTATTAAAATTATTTTTTGAATATTTTGAGTCCATTAAGTAAAATGGATGGTAACATTTTTTATCGGAATACATACGTAGGGTACGAGCTAGAACCACACTAAGTCAGGAATAAGTTGGCGAGGTTGGAGACTAATATGGCGGAGTCTAATCCTTCTCTCAGACAGTGGTTAGGTAGCATGGAGCCATGAAAATGGGCTCAATGTTTTGATGATGGCTAATGATAAGGTCCATATTCTGACTTGACTCCTAAAGTGGGAATTTGAATCAGCCATACAACCAACAAAGCTCTATTTTTCCTTGACAAACTCAGAGAATCCCAAATGTTATACCCAACCTACCAGAAAACAGAATAGTCGCCCCTTAGTGGGATGGAGAAAAAGTCTAAGAGACAAAAGGAGTGGCCTATGATCTAACTAAAGCCTTGGAAGGTGAGTTACTGAGCAATTTGGAAAGCTAGCAACCCAAGCATCATTACCAATAGCTCTATCCAAGCGTTCAAATACAACACCTCTGTTCCATGTGAATAGAGATCTTCTAAAACCTAAATCATTCAGTTCGGCTTCCTCCATAAGTTCCTCAAAAAGGGACCATCTACTACAACTAGTTCAACCACCCTTTTTTTCACACGAAGATAAAAGGGCATTAAAATCCCCAATTTCCGTCCACGAAGATCCATTATTGAGAATGTTTATTTTCAAATCTCCCCAAAGAGACTTCCGTTTTCGACTGTCAACTTAAACAGGACATTTGAAGGGTCTATCAAAAGTCTGTGTCAAAACATATTGGGGGCGACTTGGAGTATCTCAACACAAATCAACTCATTGCACCCAATCCAAATACCTCCAGAGAAGCCAACTGCCTCCAGTCGACGAGAGAATTCAAACCCAAGCTTAGCAATAAATAAATCATTTTTATCCCCACTAACTCTCGTATTTAAAAGGCCCACAATGTCAGGTTTCAAATCCCTGCTATAATCACAAAAGATGCAAGGAAACTTGCTACTTGCACACCCCTGACAATTCTAAGAAAAAATAGTTAAATTCATAATAATAGAGATAAAAGCAAGCACTAACCTTTAATGTTTTGATGAACTAGGTTTCTCTCAAGAGGTGATTGCATTGTGCATCATCTTCTCTTCAGATTTTTCCTCGACATGGGAGTGTATGAGTTCCACCATGGAATTCATTGAATTCATGGAATTCAGACTTTGAAACGAAGACAACTTTTTTTTTCTCTTCTTTTCTCTTCTTCTATTTCATTCAAAAGTTTAAGTGGGGACCAACAACAACCCCACCCTCCCTTTTAAAAGAAAATCAGTCGGCCTGAAAAATGACCCTGACCAATCATGTAACTGACATCGCTGACACGGTTAACGCAATGTGACTGGTCAATATATTTATTTTTGGGCCCTTTGGTTTTTTATTTCTTTTGAAAGTGCTCATGTTTTTTTACAAATCAGCCCTTTCTCATTTATTTTTACTCAATTCCCTCACCCACTTTCTTTCTTTTTTCTCATTTTTCTCAAACTTTCTTTATTTTTTGGTCGCCTCTTTCTTGATTTCTATTAAAAATACCCCTTATCAAACGATTAATTCACATTACATAAATGATTTACTTGAAAATTATTTTACTTTGCTAACATTTCAAATAATTATCAATTTACATAATTCAAAATTCTTATTTAAAAAATATAATTTTATATTTGCAACATTCCAAAACAATTTCACCTAACTTATAATATATAATTTTACAACACGAGCAACTTTCTCAGTACTAAAAAAATTAAACGATATTGTTCAAGACTGGCAACATAGTGCCTTACAAATAAAACATAATTAAACGATTTAGTTCAAGACCAATAGCATTGTGTCTTCCAAATTAAAAAATATAATGTTTAACCGCAACACGAGCAAGTTTTTCAGTGTTACTATCTTGCAGCTCAAATGATGCTGATATTGATGATCTCACCCGTGTGGTTCGATTTGGCATTCCGTAAAACCTTCAAACATCCCGTTGACCCAGAGAATCCAAAATCCATCTGTTGGTTACATAACCAATTTGTATCCGTTATCGTCCTACCATAGCCAATGAAAACACTTACATAACCAATCTTAACCAGTTACCAAATAAATATTTGTCAACCAGAAATAACCACTAAACATAAGAAAAGCACTCATCATCTTTCTCCCATTCATCCTCTAACATGAGATAATTAAAAAAATTTATACAACTTAGACTGATCTGCAATTGGGGTTATATATAGCTATTTTATCACACCAAAGAGAATGACTCTACCAAATAAAATATCATTTTTAATTTTATATTAAAAATTCATATTTAAAAGGAAAAAGTTATAGATTACACTAATGGGGCCATTCTCTATGGAACCATCCAATAAAATAACATTTTTTTTACTTTTAAACTAAAAATAACAACAAAAAAATTAACCCTGACATAAAGTGGTGGTGCTATTCTCTATGGCTCCACCACCATTATTTATTTTCTGGACCCAGATTATTGCTATAAAATACAAAGTTAATGAAAATTAAAATATGTTCGAAATAGTTAGCTAAATATACAATAATTTTTAAGAGTTTAGCATCAATTAAAATAATTTAAGTTTTACTGTCGGATGAATCCGACAATATCATCAATTCACTGATGGACGATTCTTCTATTCTATCAGTATTAGTCTATCGTCTGTTGTGCCATTCCAGCTTTGCCCACTTGTCCCTTTCCTTAGACCTGTTTATTCTTTCTGTATGCATAAAAGGAAGTATATCCCTTGACTTGGGAGTGTTAGAAACAAATAATTTTTTGCATTGTTCTACTAACTTCCTTCTACTTTCCTCGCTTTGTCGATTACCACATTTAAAGATTTTAGTCTCACCATTAATTTTCATGGTTAATTCATTTTTTTTCTAAATCAATGGTGAGCCTTGAAGTGGCTAGAAAAGATCTTCCTAATAAGATCTGTGTCTTTCGATCTTCTTCAAAGTCAAGAACCACAAAATTTGTTGGGATAATAAAGTTTCACACCTTGACTAACACATCTTCCAATGCACCTTTCGATTGTAATGAAGACTTGTTAGCCAATTGTAGTGTTATCTGAGTAGCTTTAAGATCCCCTAACCTGAGTTTTTCAAAAATGGATAGCAGCATCAAATTAATACTAGATCCTAAGTCACATAGTGCTCTATTAAAATGAATGTTCCTTATCTCTATAGGAATAGTAAAACATCCCAGGTCTTTCAATTTTTAGGGAACTTGTCTTAAAATAATAACGTTATAGGAAGTGCTTAGATTAACTTGTTCACCTAACTTAATTTTCCTAAGCCTAGACATAATTTCCTTTAAGAATTTAGAGTACTTAGGAACACTTTCAATTAACTCAATTAAAGGTAGGTTAACATTTAATGTTTTGAACAAGTTTAGAAAACTTACAAACTCATTTTCATCCCGTTTTTATTTTTCTTCTAGCCTTGAAGGGAATGGGATTTGTACAACAGCAGAATATTTAGTTATCTCTTTTTCTGGCTTAACCGTCGGTGCAATTTCTTCCTTTGTTTTTGGTTCATCTTTAGCCTCTAGGGATATCTCTTGAGGGTCACCAGCATCCTCCATATTTACCTCTGGAGTAAGGTTTTCTGGGCTATTCAGTACTTCGTCCGACCGGACCATCATTACTTTCACGTGCTTCTTACCATCCCCTTGAGGATTATTTTCTATATTGCTGGGAATATCGATACCAATTTGTCTTTTTATGTTACCCATCATGCTCATTAATTGGCTCATTTGATCCTCAATTTTAGTTAATTTTATGGTTGAACTGGTGCACCTAGCCTACACCTATTTTATATCTGTTCTCATTGATTGCATTTATCCTTTAATACTATCCAGACATTGACTACATGCAGTTTGTTGATAGTTAGTATTTTTAATTTGATTCGAACTATTACTTCCTCCTTAATTTCCTTCCCATCTTAAATTCGGGTGATCTCTTCAGCCGAGATTGTAGGTATTTAAATAAGGGTTCCCACCCCTATTTCTGATATACTCACATCCTTAGCAGCATTGTTGATATAGTGGAAGAGCGATTTGTCTCCTCCACCCATAGATGGTGCATTATTTACAGATTTGATATGGTTAAGTCTATCTACTAACTATGGCACTGGTGGATCTCCTAAAGGGTTATCATTGGTGTCGTCGAATAGTGAATTCCTGCGTTGTATGTTGGCTACAGTCGGTGGTGGTGGGTCTTGCATCTGTTGCTACTATTGTGGTTGTTATCGATGATTTCTCTGAATTATTCTTTCTTGATCTATGATTGCTACTATAAGTGTTCCCCTACTACGGTTCATACAATAAAACCAGAAGGAGAAGATGAGTCACAATAAAATAATTAAAAATCATATCTACAACCTAAAAATTTCTTAATTAATCTTTGAAATGCAAAAACAAAATCAATCTAGTAACGTTGCCTCTACAGGAACGGTGCCAACAACTTGATAGCCTCTAGACATACTGACGTCTGGAGTGTGAATACTACAATAAAAGATAATGATATATGGGATGGTATCTGCAAGTATACGGGTCCAGTTGTAATATTGCTACAACGGAGTAACTGAGTACTTCGAGGATCGTACCCAAGGGAGGCGAGTGCTAGGTCAATTTTAACCTAAACACCGAAAGATCTAATTAGTACTTTCATTTAATTATAGTACAAAGGTAAAGCAAAATGATTTTTTTAGATTTTTATAGTAGTTAAATAAAATAACATAAAGAAATAAAATTCAAGAGATCAAAGAATAGATAAATCAAATTTGAGATGGGTGATTAGCTCGCTTTGGTAATCCCCATCAATTGCTACTTCAGGTTCCTCGTCAATCAACTAGTGGCTATCCCAACAGGATCTTTCAATATTCCACTCAAGTAATGAGTTAGCAAGGACTACTTATCTTTCGACCTCACAGTCTAGACTGGTTTCGGGTGAAGGTCTTCACGTATAAGTCATACCAATTTTTGGTTAATTCCCACGTTGATGACCTCCTAGGGTTTTAAGCGCTTCCTTTCCCAAACAATTGATCCATTGAGTAACCTTACAAAATAGTTAATAGATCCTACCTCCACTCGTTAATCCCCCATAGAGGGATTAGTTCCTCATGGTTTTCATAAATAATATGGAATTGATGTAAATAGAGGACTTGGTAAATGAATTGAAGTGTAGATTTTTGGAAAACGCCTGATTTTTATTAAAGATGAATCTGGATTCACAAAGTTTGATTGTTTTCACAAATCAGATCTCTAGATAAAACAAGAAAAGCTTGAAAATAAATCTTAAACCCTAAAAGAAAGAAAATCTAAACTTATAATTAAAAGTGACAAAGGAGCCTATTTATAGATTTGAGGTGGTCATCTCCTTAACCCTAGGTTAGTTGATATTCTCGAGCTTTAAGTTTGATTGTGCAGACCAAAATACCCCTGGCTCGTGTTAGTTTCAATCCAAAATCGATGTCGTGACACACCAGGACATATTTCACGACAAAGGAGTCAGTATACTACTCTTGGGATATCTTTCGGGGTATATTACGATACCCTTAGTCTGTGTCGCCACAACGATGGCAGTTTCGTGTGTAACAGCCTTTTTTAGTGAAATTAGATCAGTGGTTTTGGGACCACAAATACAATGAGTAAATTAGTATTTTATTATTAATATAATGTTTATGGGATGTTTGTGAGGTCATATTAAAATTTCGTTAAGAAATTTTGACGTTTGCATGATTAATTTAGTGGAAAGGACTAAATCGTAAAAAGTACAAAAGTAGAGTTCTATTAGTTAAAGCTGTCAAATAGCTATGCAATTTTTATCTAAAGGACTTGGATGTTTATTAGACCATTTGTATACTTAGTGGACATTCATGGTAAGGTTTGATTAAAATTATTAATGTTTTTAAAGGGCAAAAAGGTAAATGAGTAATTAAAACTAAATCAAACAAAGTAAACTATGTTCATCATCTTCATTCTTCATACCACCATCGAACATACTCCATTAAAATAATCTAGGGCATTCGTTCAACCTCCTTTGATTGCATGGTGAGTTTTTAAGCCCTGTTTTTAATGATTTTTATGTTTTCAGGATCGTTGTAGCTTAATTTAACTAGCTAGAGAATCAATTCATAAAACTGTTAAAGATTGAGGGTTATGCCATGAATAATTTTGTGTGATTCTTGATGTTAAATGATAGATTATGAGTCCCTATTGATAAATAAACAAGTTTTGTAATGTGATTTTTGATGAAAATTGTATTTAGGGACTTGGTTGTAACAATAGTAAAAGTTAATGGTAAATTTATGAAATGATGGTATGTATCGATTGGTTTAAGTCCCTAGAGAATTTGACTAGCTTGAGAAAAGGATTAAAATGTTTAAACTTTAATTTATGAGCTTAATGACTAAATTATGAAAAGTTAAAATGTAAGGGAAAAATAATAATTTAGAAAAAATATGAAATGTGGACTAAATTGAATGCTAGGGATGTTAAATGGATTAAATGTATCTATTGAGATCAAGATAGACCATGTACGGATCTAGATCGGGGAAAAGCTAAGGCGTCGGATTAGTCGATTACATTCCTACGCCCTAGTTATCGAGGTAAATTCTAATGTACGTATTACTATATTTATGTTATTCAATTGTATGTTATTATGTATTTATAATGCTATTAATCTATGTATATCCAAAGAAATGCCATTATGATTATCGAGTCTCAGTTGAACCTTAGGAATTCGTAGGATACAAATGACATGTCATTAGGGATTTCATGTTTCGGGTGCAGGTCTTGAATGTCCTACTGATGGTTGAGGTCCTGCATTTGTTGCGAATACTTCATAGCTCGTGTGAGCAGCATTCTGTAGCTTACATTCTGACCCACAGCTCATGTGAGGTGGCCCATTTCATAGCTCGTGTGAACATTGATCTAAAGGAAAGGTAGCAGTTATATGTTTAAGCACAATTCATGTGAGCTTTCCCAAGTATCCAATGATATTCTAAATGGTTCAACAGGCAAGAAAAGGGATTGAAATGGTAAGTTTCCAAATGGTATTATGCACATGTTCATGGAAAGGATGAGTGATTAAAATGATGTATTTCATATGGAAATGACTTATAATGTGGTTGATTCAAGTGAATTATGTATAAATGCACTAACTTGTGTATGGATGATGATCCATAGGCTTGTGCCAAGCTTGTGGTTGGATTATATTATGCTTGTACTTGATGTTATATAAATAAAATGGTAAGTTTTGTTTCATGTTCTATGAACTTACTAAGCATTATGTGCTTACGTAGTTTTCTTTCGTATGTTTTATAGATTATCAGAAGCTCAATCAATTTGGAAGTTCGTCAGAGATCTATCACACTATCCAGCATAAATATCAGTAGTTTTTGATGTTTTGTCCATGGTTATAATGTCATGTATAGGTGGAATTATACCGATGTTTAGTTGAATGCTTAGATGAAGATGTGGTATGTGTAAGTTGTCTCGTTTGGTATATTTTATGCCATGCTAGTTTGTGTCAATGTGACTATGTTGTTGCATGTTTGAATGGCTCAAATGGTATGTGTTAAGTTGGTTGATTATGTTTAAAAAATGGCATGTTTTATTAAGTTCTTGAAGCTAGTAGTTGATGATTGAAAAGTTGCAAAGTATACATGTTTAGGTAAGATTTGAATGAATGTATTTGAAGTGCCTTGAATGGCATATTGATTAGTTGATTTAGGACTATCGAATTGGTCATTCTATGCATGTTTTGGTAAGGTTTTCAGGTATTGATTATGTGCACAAAAGACCTATAGATGTATGCATGGTTTCGTGTTGGAAATGGCTTGATTTTTGGCAAATTCATGCCCACGTGGCTTGTGACACGAGCGTGTGACTCAATCGTGTGTGACACATGACCTAGCGACATAGTCGTGTGTCCCCTATAGGTTCCTTTCTTTGCAAGTCAGTTAGTCACATAGCATAGCACATGTCCTGGTACAAGGGCGTGTGAGGCTATTTTAATAGTTACATGGCTTGACGCACGGGCCTGTGACACAACCTTGTGACCCTACTCAGAGAGTTACACAGGTGAGGACATGGGTTGGGACACGGTCGTGTGTCCCTAGTTCGACACGGCCTGAGACACAGGCGTGTGTCTCAGCCCTGTGAGTCACACAGCCTTGCCACATGACCGTTTGACCTTTGTTTCTAAAATTTTTTGAATTTTTCTTAAACTTTCTAAATGTTTTTGATTTAGTCCTAAATTGTTTCTAATTTATTTTTAGGGCCTCGAGGGCTCGATTTAGGGACGATATGTATGTGAATGATGGTTTTATGATATGTTTATGATTTTGTTTGAAATGTAGGTTCAAATGTTCTATTTGTATGATAATGCTCCGTAGCCCTACTCCAGCGACGGATCCACGTTAGGGATGTTACATTTAGTTGATGTTTAGTTGAATGCTTAGATGAAGATTTGGTATGTATAAGTTGTTTGGTTTGGTACATTTGATGCCTTTCTAGTTTCTGTCAATGTGGCTATGTTGTTGCATGTTTCAATGGATCAAATGGTATGCGTTAATTTGGTTTGATTATGGTTAAGATATGGTATGTTTTGGTAAGTTCTTGAAGCTAGTAGTTGATGAATGAAAAGTGGTAAAGTATACATGTTTAGGTAAGATTTAATGGAGTGGATCACCTCCTGCCTGCAATAAAACCTGTTTTCTCTTTGCCTACGATTCTCGGAAAATCACCTTGAATCTATTAGCCACCACCTTCATAACCAACTTGTAGAGAATCAAGCATAATCTAATAAGTCAGTGATAAGAAAAGCTCTCAGAGTTTTGAACCTTAGGAATAAAGACAATTAAAGTGTTATTCAACTTTGGATCAATCCTCTCCTCCTCAAATATCTTCTTAACCCACGTGCAGACAGATGTACCAACTTTATCCTATTGGCTTTGGAAGAAGAAAGCGTGATACTCATCGCTACCTGGAGCTTTTAGCAGGCCCATGTCAAAGAAAATTAACTTTTATTTCGTCATTAGAGGCTATTTTACTTAGAAATTGGATCTCCCCTTCCGTAGGTTTAAGAAAAAAACTAGCAGGTAAGTTCCTCATCGGCCCCAGTACCTCATCGTATAATTTCTAAAAAATTGAATTGCTTCATTTTGGAGTTCCTCTTCATTGAGAATCCACACTTTCCATGTGTCGTACGGGGAGTGCACAATCATATTAGAGGACGTCGCTATACAACTTGCGATACAAGTTGACACCACGTGGTCACGGGACTAAGCAAAGTGTTGGAACCTTCAATTGTATGTAACAGATTGCTTGGATGGTCCCTCGTTGTTGGGGAACAAAACTTCACGAACTTGACATTCTCATGGTTGAAAGAAAATTTCAAGGACTTATCGAGCACCGCCATTGAGAACGAGCTGAGGTGCACTGCTCGAGCCTAATCCTGCAGTTGGTAGAGGGTACTTATGCTCGATGCAACATCTAATAAGGTCTATTTAATGTACTTGCTTCTACTGGAGGATTTCAATCGTGTTGGTACTTACAACTAGGGACCAGCAGTGCTAGCTACATTGTACCACGAGCTTTATCCAGCGGCAAAGTACGGGGTAGCTAACATGGTCAGATTCTTGCCACTAATGTAGTCCTGGACGCTATATAGGGTACTGGTTCTAGTAGTTGTTACGCACCAACCATATATGTGACCACTTGTAAATAGGTAGAGACAAAATTATACTTAACATTTAACGACTCAAAAATATGGATAATATTTTATGGATTAAGTGCTAACAGATTGCTTGGATCAGTTTCATATGGCCACATATTCGGGAATAGGTGCGAGTAAGGCACTAATTATTAACCGCCAGATGATAGAGGCGTTCGCCAGAGTGAAACTAATATATATAATTGAAATTAAGTAACATTAATTTAACTTATTTAATTGCAACATGTGACTTGACTCGTTTAAGTAACCCATTCTATTATATTATGTACTTTCTATGGATGTCGTATTCTACACTGAATGAAGCGACCCTTATTCCACAATAGGTTCATGTCGAAACAAATGTGTGTGCATTAACGTGTTGGTGCTGAACCTCTCAACCATTGAGTGGTACAACGTTGATCAAGTTATGTAATAGTTTGGATGCAAACAATTTGTGTTAGATGATGCACAATGATTTGATGATGTTTACGATAAGACCAATAGGGGAAAATACGGAGCGGATTGGGCCGTGGAACATCAGGATTATGTAGCACTATGAAACACCCGGTGTAAGAGGTGGTCTGAGATACACTCCTATATGTTTGACTTCAGTCCCTCGGAGGAATACATACAGTGGTACATGGCCCGAAGGTGACCTTTTTTATATGGTGGTCAACCCATGATAGTATCGAATCACGACTACAGATGAGAAAGTCAACCTATGGCAGACCCCGACATGAAGACCAACCTTCTAACACATATACTTCACCGGACCAATGGGTTAACGCTTTTGGGTAGGGGTCTTAGAGCAATGCATATAACCAGAAGATGGGTGGTTGCAGTTCAACTTACATGCAACCGCAGTCACCTATAATATTTGATATGTTTGGATCAACATCTATCGATGATACCATGCACTCCACCTGTAATAGCCCATATTTAGTGAAATAAAAATAGTTGTTTCGGGACCACAAATCTGATAAGAAAATATTAGTAAAATATTTTTTTTATAAATCCTATGGCTGACGTGGAACGTTCGTGGCGTCAATCTCTTTGGCTCCACCAAGTTTCACTATTCATTTAAGGTCATTTACGTACATAATCAAGAAAAAGGGGGTCATTTTCATAAGTTACTAAAATTTAAAGGTCATTTAAAAAAAAGTCGTGACTTTTTGTTAAACGATGGAGTCCAATCGTCTCTAAGGGTGTTTTTTCATCTTCCTTGTGTTTTGTTCTAGTGCAGCTGAAAAACCTTAGTACATTTAATGTAACTAATCAGATAAACTTAGTGAGCATCCTTATTTTCCTATTTTGGTCATTTATTGTAAAAAATTATTATTTTAAGTCATTCCCGTTAAGTTTCATGTGAGATTCTCTCTAGCGAAATTAAAAACTGTCATAGCAGTGAGATTGGATACTGTTGCAATAAGATTAAAATTAGTGGTGAGATATATGTTTGAACACAATTGTAAGTGTAACGATTATTTAATAATAGAAAATTACTACTAAAGATATTATATTGAAATGATATATAATAATAGCTGTAAATTATTTTATTTTTATGAAATTATTAAAAATATGTGAAATTGTAATTTTATTTAATAAAATAATATGTATCATAATATTTTTATAAATATTTTAATTATTTATTTTATAGTAATTTTAAATTATTTATTATAATAAATGACAATCAAGGACAATAGTTTGAGTTTATAATATAAATGATTAATCAAAGGCATAATTGTAACACCCTTTGCTTGAACCCATCGCCAGGTCTAAGCTACAGAATGCTACACTAGTTCCTGGAGCATCAATCATCAAATAAATATTCAATTCATGTCATTATACACTTAAGTACAAGTAAGGCAAACCATATAGGCAAACATATGATAAGATATATAACTAATTACGAGACTTACAAAGGCTTATGAATACTCTTATACTAGTCCACTAACGAATTAGGACCAAATTGTAAAGTTTTAAAAATTTCTGGACCGATATCGCGACTTCGTCATGACGTGGTTATCTCAGTATGTCATGTCATGGTGTGGTCATCTCAGTATGTCATGACGACGTTGCAACATGAAAAGCCTAAAGTCACAACGTTGCCCATGTTTTTGGAAAAATACACAATTGGTACCTAATTCAATGATTTTCAAATCCTTTTCTAAGAGTTCAATCAAAATTACACAAATATAGTCATTAAACCATTCCAATGACAACCAAATACAAGTACATAAGTACCAAAACCAACCATTCACGATTATACCATCCAATCATTCATTATTTAAGCTTATTCAATTTTCAAATCAATTATCCATGTCAAAACACTTCCATCACTAACTCATATACTAATATGCAATTTAAGCACTAAGCATCTATCAATTTTTTTTCCGACAAAGAATTATTTGAAATAATCAAATGAACATGCTAAGTTCGAGTATGATGCAAATCCATTTTTTAATATTATATTATATTATTATATATTGTACAATTTATATCATATAAAAATTAATTTTATAATAATACATAACACATGTTAATTTTGTTAAAAGTAAAACTCATCTCTCAAAGTGAATAAAACTTGAAGCAAAGAGTGGTCATACAATTTGGCTTAGTGATGTGGTAGGTTGGTGAGATTAAGCACACACTCTTTTTTTATTCTTCTTTTACTCACACCATTTATGCTTTCCATACACAGTATGCTTACATATTTATAGGCTTGCAAGGTGGCAACCTTATCTTCGACTAAGTTGACTAAGCATGAATGTGACATGAATTTAAGTATACTTATCCATAATAAATTGATAAGTTTGACAGCAAATCAATAAGGCTAAGATAATTTAACCAATCCTATAAATATATAAGCATAACGTGGAAGGAAAGTATAAGTGATGTGAGTAAAAGAAGAAAAAAATAAAGTCTGTAAGATAGAAAACTAGCAACAGCTAGTATATAGATAAAAAAATTGTATTTGTATTCTATAATATTTGTGTGTAGTAAAATTATTTTTCAGTTATTAATTGTCTTTGTACGCTTCCAACAAATTTAAAACATTAAAAATATTTTAAATTATTTGTGCTTAAAATTTTGAAGAGAAGAATGAATATATAATTATAAATGTTAAACTAAAAATACTTTACACTACTTGTTTTTAAAAATATATAATTTATGTAAATATAATAACTAAACCCAAATCCAACCCTACCTCAGCGATGAAATCTTCAACCACCATGTGGTTTACGTCATGAAATCTTTCTCCAATATAAAAGAACTGAAAACTTGTTGGAAAATAATTATTGAGTGATGAATTATAATTGTATCTCTTGATTTAATATTGCATTTTTCCATACAGTTGTATCTTTTGAAAAAATGTATCCCTTGGTTTAATATTGAATTTTTTCATTCATTGTCTCTATTCACGCATGTCTATTAATTTTTCAATTAATCTCTTCATTCATTTCCTCTCCTCTATATAAATCCAAGTTAGGAGATTTCAAAAACATATCATCAAAAACTATCAATATAAAAAATTCCTTCTAAATTCATTTCTCTTGGTAATAGAGAAAGGCAAGATTGTGTTCGATTGATCACTGTTGTTGTGCTACTACTGTGGTCGTTTGTTGTTGTATCCTGGAAGACAGACGTCCAACATTACTCAAAGCATCGAGGAGAGGATGAATCTGTCTTAAGGAAACTGTTTATATAGGCCTCAACAAAATTCTTCTTCTAATTTTTAACTTTGTCCGATTACAGGTATTCTGTTGTGTTACTGCTACTGCATTGTATTGCATTATCATTATTACTGGCATATTACTACTACATACGATATTAGATTACATACAATCTTAAGACAAATTCATTGTTGTAGTTTTAATCTAAGGTGTACACATTACCATCATAACTTATTTAAAATTGGTTCATACTTCTGTTTCTGATTTTAATTTATTTACAGATTATTGCTCTTTATCTCATTTATAAAAATGTTTCATACGTCAAACAACTCATCCAATTCAAAGGCTGAGGCGATTTTTGCTACTCAGGCTCAAGCTGCAGGCCAAATGTTACCTATGACTATGAGTCACAATAAAAAGCTTGCAAACTTCACTGGAGAGAATTTTGAAACATGGCAGCAGAAAATGTTGTTCTATTTGACCATGTTGAATATATGTTGAATATGCTATTACCACCTTCAACATTACCGAAGCATGGAACAACTTTGATTTCCTATGTCATAACTACATTTTGAATAGTTTATCTGATGAACTTTATGAAGTATACAGTATCAAGAAAATGACTAAGGAATTATAGGAATCGCTGGACCATAAATACAAAGCTAAAGATGTTAGTTCTAAGAAATTATTAGTTGCCAAGTTCTTAAACTTTGTAATGGTTGATTCTAGAGCTGTTGTAAATTAGGTGCAGGAATTCCCACTGATAATTCATTGTATTCTCATAGAAATGGAGATAAGTGAATCCTTTCAGATGGCGGCCATTATTTAAAAACTTCCCTTTGCTTGGAATGACTTCAAGAACTATCTTAAGCATAAGAGAAAGGAAATGATGGTGGAACACCTGATTGTCAGACTTCGAATTGAAGAAGACAATCGATGTGTGGCTAAAAGGCTAAACAAAGCAACCAATCCTAACTTTGCCAAGGCAAATGTAATGGAAGTAAAGAAGGACTCGAAGAAAAGAAAACATTCTCAGACTAGGTCTAAACTAGGACAAAAAGGCGGTGTTTTCAAGAAGCCACAATTCCAAGAAAAATGCTTTAATTGCAGTAAGATGGGACGTAAGTCATCCGGTTGTAGACTTTCAAAGAGGGTCAGAACAAACGAGGCCAACGCTATGGAAAATATTTCTAGGGAAGTATCTAATCTTGACCTCTGTGCTGTGATTTATGAAGTCAACTAGGTTGATTCAAATCCAAGAGAATGGTGGCTAATATTGGTACCACACGTCATATTTGCTGTGACAAGGACTCCTTTGTTGAGTTGGTTCCTTGTGTGAAAGAGGAGAAACTCTATATGGGCAACATTGATAAATCAACTTCCTCCCTCTTATTTCTATTATTCCAGCAGTTCCAAGGGAGAGTAAAAAAGTCCGCTGCAGCCTTAATGTCCAACTCTTTAAGAACTCTTCCAATCGGTCAATGCACCATTCATAGCTCTCTTCAATTACCCGATTATTTAGCCGTCCTTACTTGACCTAGTTAGTACATGATACATGTAAGCTATAAATACTCTCTTAGAACAACACATTAAGAAGGAGCACTCTTAGGCTTTTATTTTTTTTCTTAGTTTTTTATTAGTCTATGTTATGTTATTGTAATCGAAATATCCTATTTCAAAGTGCGACTTTCACGAGCGGAGATTGTTTTAAAGCCACCCATTCATTGCTAAATCCATGAGCATCTTTTTCTTTTGTTCTATTTTATATATATTTTAATTTAAAATTGTAAATTGAATGTTTGTCTAAAGACTAGAATCAATTTATGCTTCATATGTATTTCTCATGTTTCAACTGTATTAACCTAATTAATTGATTGAAAGGTAGTGTTTAATTTGGATTTGTTGGATCTAGTTGAGTGCAATTAAACCTTAGGATTGATGACCCTAGGAAGTCATTTAGGTAGGAATTAACCCGATGTTGGTATTGCCTACCAAACATCACTTAGCATATAAGTGGTTAGGGAAGGAAGAACTTAAACCTTAGGCTTGACGACCCTAGAAAGTCATATAGGTGGCAACTAACCCGACATTAGTATTATCTATCCGTGAAAACCTTACCCTGCCCCTATTTGAATTGTGTCATCGAGAGGGTAGTAGTTCTTGCCAACTAGTTAGGTTAGTAGAAGGTTTAGAAGCCCTGCTAGGTTAATTAGTAACAGATTATTTAGAACCCTACATGATTTGTTAATCAAGTAAAACAATTGGACCTATGCTGAAAGAACTTGCGTAGTCAAAACAAGGGATAGGAGAAGTTAATACATGAACTTAGGAATAGATTTAGGTTTAATTAAATTTATTTGGCTATTATTATTGTTATTATCTTGCTTCCAGATTAACACTACTAATTCGTAACTCGATTAAATTAGTAGTTATTTTCGGTAATTGACTTAACAACAACTTTCTCCAAACTACAATCCCTAGGGTATGATCTACGGGATACTTACCAAGTTTTTTGTTCTAAAGAAACTATATTACAACTTAACCTGTATACTTGCGAAAGCCGCCTACTTTCCTATCTTTTGTAGTAACATTTTCACTTTCAAAGATAGTACATCGAGAGGTAGTCAAGTTGTTGGTGTCGTTACCGAGAATTTCGATAGTGATAATTGTTATTGAATCAATTACTTTGTAAATAATATTAGTCAAAAGATGAAAAATTTAGATAATGTTCTAATTTTATTTATATATAATTTAATTTAATTTTCTTTTTCATTATGTTATTATTTCGTTATTTTCCTTATTGATAGCAAATTTAATCATCAGTGCAATTAACGATGATTACAGTTGGTATGAAGGCAAGGCGTGGGATAATTTATATGATGACGTAGAATCAAGTTGGTTTGATGGAGATTTAATGGACCAATTGAGTTCGGATAGAGAATGTGAAAAAGAAGAGTATTCATATGAACCTTTGTATGAGTTAGATGATAAAAAGATTGATATGCCCTAATACCCAACAATGTCTCTTTCTAATCCGTAAGAGATATCGTCATAAGAAATAATTGAGCCCGAGAAACCTTCAACCTAAAACCTAGATGCACACATAGATAAATTTGTTGATGGCTATAGCTGGTCTGAGTAAGATGAGTTTTCCTTTTGGTATGATGGTTGGAACAATAATGAAAGACAGGTTTGGCTGAACAGAGCTTTGAAAAACCATTGGAGTCATAACAATGAATAGAATATGCCTGAACATCTGGATGAGCTACCTTATAATGCATATGAGAGTTATGACCACAAAGATAAAAGTAAGTACCTGGAGGAACCCTTAGGTGAGCAGAATAGACCTTCATATGAGTGCGATCAAATCTACCAAGCTAACAACAAAACATCCAACATATTATCAAACGAGTTAGATAAAATGACTGGCAGTCTCCGAATGTACTAACGTCCAGTATGTGAATATTGCAACTAAAGATATAGATTTGAGGCAGTGTCCACAAGTATACGGGTTAGATTGTAACATAGTTTTACAATGAAGTAGGTAAGTACTCTGAGGATCGTAACCAAGGGAGGCGAGTACTAAATGCAAGTTAACCTAAATGCAAATAGAGTTAAATAGTAGTTTAAGTAAATTATATTACGATAAAACATAAAGGAAAGATTTTTGGGGATTTTATAAATAAAGAATTAAAAACTGCGTGAATAAAAGGGACTTTGAAAAACTAATTTCTAAACTCAATCAAATGAAGACATGGGTGATTAACTTGCTTTGGTGATTATAACTAATTTCTATTTCAACTTTCTATTCAATCAACTAGTCATTACCCTAACAGGATCTCTTGATCTTCAAATAAACTATCTCAATATCACAGTCCAAATTGGTTTGGGGCTAAGATGTTTACGAATAAGCCATACCAATTTTGGGTTAATTCCTACCTAAATGACTTCCTAGGGTCATCAAGCCTAGGGCTTAAGTTCTTCCTTTCTTCAACAATTGATCCACTAAGAAAACCCTACATAATAATTAATCAATCACACCTTCACTCGCTAATTCCCCATAAGAGGATTTGTTCCTCATGGAATCAATAAACATAGTAAATTTGTTGGTAAATATATGCATGAAAAAGAAATCAAAAATAAAATTAAGAGAATCCTGATTGTATTTGATTGATGAAGCACATAAATCCTCAAACATTTGTTTGCGTCTACAAATCAAGTTCTCCGAAGAACACAAATGAAAAGGTCTAAAAAGAAATCTAAACCTTAAGGGAAAGAAAAAAATTGAAAACTGAATTACAAAGAAAAACTTAGAATATTAAATCTTGTACTTTAACAAGTGTTTAGGAGCCTATTTATAGAGTTAAGGTTGTCGTCATCCTCAACCCTAGGTTAGTTGATGCTCTCATGTTTAACTTTTGATTGTACGGACCAAAACATGCATTGCTCGTAATTATCTCTCATATAGGGCTAGTGTCGCGACACCTTAGTGCCTGTGTCATGACTTCGAGGGTAGTATGTGTAGTTCAAGGATGGCTTCAAGGGTGTGTTCAGACATATTATGGCTATGTCGCGGCACCAAAGACAGTATGGCAATTTTTGCATTCTGCTCCTGATGTTGCGGCCTGGAACTCTCTATGTTGTAACACAGCGACCGATATTTAGTTCCTTTGCCCTTGCATAGCCTCCTACACACTAAATACGTTAGCACACCTTTAGGCCTCATTTGGCCCTTAAGGTCAATAAAAACTCAAAATACACATTTTATTGAATGTAAACTAAACTATATAAACTCGACTAAAACATAATAAAAATGCTTGTATTCAAGCTTCTGAAGTGTAAAAGCTAGTTTAATCTACTACACCATATTACGACAGCACAAACTCCCCCACACTTAAGTCATTCCTTGTCCTCAAGCAAAGAACACAAAAACAAGAAATTAAGAGATGACCCTTGAGCAAGTATAGTACAATATTTGCTTCAGAGTGCATAATTAGGTATTTCATATTTATGCATAGTCTTGACATGATATGTAGGCGACTTAGCAAATTTTAATATCAAACATCTAAGTTCAATATATTACAAAGTATACAAACATTAAGGTTTTCAAATGTATAGATCCACCAATAAATTATATAGGAAATTTGATGATCCTAGCAGAATACAAATAGTAATAAATGTAATTATTTGATATGATGTCAATTTATGAATAAGTCTGCCTAGATCATATAAGGCTTTTTGGCTTGTAACGTTCTGAGGTACTGGATATGTATGGTACTCAGAAATAGTAAGCATCAAAATAGTTTCAAACACAAAAATTGTATTGTTCCCTATTCTCCCCCTTTAGTGACCCTTACCCACTCACCGCCTTATTTCTCCTCCTCTCACCTTCCATATTTCTCCATATAGGAAGTCACAACATAATATAGCAACCACAACTAACTCACAAGTTTTTGTGCACTAATGAACAAGTTTTTAGCTCGGGTTTTGTATTGAAGGTTCATCAAGAAATGTATTCTGGCTCAAATATAGGTACTAAAGATGAATAAATAGGGTTAGCTTTTTGGCTTTGGGTGTATACCAAACAATTCCTTAGGTCATCACTAGGTATCTCGATATTCACAAATTTAATCAATCAAAGAGTCACAAATTCAACAATATATTATACATACTAGCATGCTCGTTTCCCTGTATTCTCTATATCTATTGGTACATTCAATTGCTCAATATGTATTTATCGTGTAATATATAAAACTTAGTAGTCTAATAATAAAAAATTGAAAATCATCTACTATCATTTCAAATTTATAGTAAATACAATCAACCTATATACATGCTCCTAACTAATCACTTGTATTTCTACAAGCTCAAGCACACATTTAACAATAAAAATTGAAAGAAAGTGTAAAAAATTGAAAACAAATTTCCTATATTACCCCCCACACTTTAGATAGCACATTGTACCTAATGTGCAGTCCTGTAGATAAGGAAAGAATTTACCAGATTGATTGTGACATTACCGTAGTCTAATGGTAGGTGCTTCATTCCTTTGTTCGTTGCAAGCTGATAAATGACGTGCTTCTTTTATGTGAGGTTCATACAAAGAAAACTTGAAACAACAAGGAAAATATATATATTTAAAAATCTACTGTTAACCTACTCCTAAAATAAAAGTTGTCCAAAATTAATTACAATCAAAAAAATAAAAATAATTTTTTTTTCAATCCTCCTCGTCCTCGAAATCCATCTCATTCCCTTCCTCTTCACCTTCGCCATCTTCGCTATCCTCCCTTTCCTCGCTTCCTTTCTCTTCTGCTTCATGATGGGAATGTGTTCAACCAAACATCTCTGGCGAATTATTTGGTACTCTTATATTATTCTACCATGCAAATTCTTGAATAATTGGGCTCGTTTCTTGCATCCATCTTATCATCCATTCTATTTGTGGAATGCTACTCTTGCAAATTTCTTTTTGAGATGTTGATTTTGCTTTTTGTTTGAGTGAGGTCAAGACGTCCATTTTTTTTCATTTCGGCATTTTTTCAAATCCTTTATTTGTCACTTAGTATCAACAATGCGAGTTTTTAGCTTATATATGATAGATGTTGCTTGGTGCCCACACTACCTTAGATACGCTTTAAGTCTAATTAATACAATATACTATTAAATGGATATGGTTTAATTAAGGAAATAATCCCAATTTTTTGTCTATGAAACAACCATTTTTCCCATAAACTTATCGTGTCATTGTGATGTCATCCCATTTCAGCTCAAGCAGCTTCGATGTTTGGTGTCAAGACATAGCGTGCTGGTGTCACAACACTTGTGTCGTCTTTTGTATTCTTGGGCTTGAATTCGCACCCTACACACACAAATAGCCTATTAGTCATTCCTGAGGCCCAAGTTGGCCAAACGGGTTGTCGAAACAACAAAAAATGCATATAAATGCTTATTTTGCAAAAAAATAAATCTAAGCTAATAAAAATGACAATGTAAGAAATAAACATAAAATGACTAGAAAACAAGTTCGTTAACTGGAACAAGAATTATAATTTTCCCCAACGAATTGTGGTAGATCAGTCCTGAGCACCTCTGATCACTTACAAAATGTTTCTAAATGATTTTAGGATGATTTTAAAACCTTTGAGTTTTTTTAACCTAATTAAATGATCTTATTTAATTTTTTCAAAGTTTCATTTATAATTTTTTTAGTGGTTCCGTTAACCAATTGTTTTAGTAGCACCTCTTATCCATTCCATACGTCAAGATGGGTAAATGGTGTTACAAGTATTACAAAAAAGGTAAGACCTTGATGCGAAATATTTTTCACCTTTCTTAGCATTAGTCATTGCAAAATGTTCTAGAAAATTTATTTTTGTATGAAGCTTGGGATAAAACTGTGATTTTGTTCTTTCAATCCCTGAGGATTTGAATAACTAGAACATAATTAGCTTCACTTGATTCTTTCATACTAAACTGTTGTGTTAACTAAATTTTAAGTAATGATAATTCTCCAACATCGTTCCCAATTGGTAAGATATCATTAACTACTAAACAAGGTTAATTTACATTCTGATAAAATCCATAGGTATTGTGCTTGACCAAACCTTAGATTCAATGAGTAAGATGCCTACTTGAGGCCATATATGGATCTTAACAATTTACAAAATTTATTCTTTTGATTGTTATATTTGTTGGGAAATGTGCACATATTGTAGTAAATATGTAACTATTTTTGATTTATTTGAACGATGAATAAATAAAGTTAATTTCACATTTCACTATTATGTACTATGTATTTTTTGTCTTTTATATTTTGCATGCATAGCGAAATTGTGACAAGCAAATATTAGCTCATTGATTGTCTAAAGTTCAAACTAAAGATAAGTGTCAATGTAAAGAATGTTTACATTACGAGAAAGACAACTTACTTCAGTAGATAATCTAAATGAGTCTATAATGTCGTAAAAGAATCAAAGTGAGTATTTGATTCAAATACTGAGAAGGATTATTATGTCATCAACAATTTCAATTAGGAAGATGGTTAGTCTTGGCTATCGGAGTAGTTGACTCCACGAGTAGAGACATAAATGTATTCTGTAACACCCCTTATCCGAGACCGTTGCCGGAGTCGAGCTCGAGGCATTACTTTACTTTACTTAAAAATTCGGGGCATAAAATTTTACTTTTGAAATTAATTTCACTATTCACAACAAAGCTGTCCACCTGCGCAGTAGTTACTAATTTAGTTATAACTGGAGCTATAAAAGTTGAAATTTAAGTCCGTAAATTTTCCCTGAAACTAGACTCATACTTCTTCTTACCATAAATTTTTCAGAATTTTTGGTTAAGCAAATTAGTACAGTTTATTAGTTAAAGTCTCCCTTGTTTCACCACTAGACTATCCTGACCTCTTGTCCTTAAAAATAAGCTTTCTCGTTGTAGGATTTTCATATGGTGTTCTCACTTGTTTCTACAGAAAATATACTCAATAACGAATCTATACATATAAACTAAAACTCATAACCATTTTTTTAAAATTTTTAATTATTTTCTAAACTCAGAACAAAGTACTCCAAAAACAATTTTGATCTTGTCTCACTAAAATTCACATATCTTAAAATATAAAATTCATTTTTCTACACCATTATTTTTTTATGAAAGTAGACTCAATAAGATTTAATTCTATATATCATTCACTTTCTAATTCATTTTATACTATCCTAGGTGATATTTCAAAGTCACATCACTGTTGTTGCTTGAAATCTGTTTCTTTGCAAAATTTACTCTTTCATGATTTCTATGCATGATTTATCACCTAAACATTTGTAACAACAAATACCTTCATACTTAGTCATTTTAACAACCATTCATCATCAAATACTTACATATCATTCTTTAGCAAAATCATAAATACAAACATTCAAAATAACTAAGTCCCTATACATGCCATAACCCAAACATGGTTCATCATAAAATACTGAGTTGTTGTCGTTGATAGTGTGGACGATTTCCGACGTCTTTAAGTTCCCGAAAGTAGCTTTACAATACTATAAGAGAAAGAAAAATAAAAGAAGTAAGCATAAGCTTAGTAAGTTTACTAGCAAATAAATAATAACATTTAACACAAATAATTAAACTCAAATTTCAAGATCTCTAGTTTACTCTTTATTTAATCTCATTCTCGTTCTCTTGCTGGTTTACTTAGTTAACTCATGATCATCACTTATTCTTCTCTTGATGAAACATTGAGTTTCAATTGATAATATAGTAAGTTCTTAACTCTTATAACTCATCTGAGCTTGCCATTTATACTTTTAAATGAACTTTCATTAACATGATTCGTTTACTAGCCCGTTCAGCCACGTTGGAATAATAAGGATACTTGGGTCTTTTCTGATAATAACATGCCAAAGCCATGTCCCAGACATGGTCTTACATGGGATGTTCTCATATCGGTGCCCATGCTATGTCCCAGACATGGTCTTACGGGGGACCTCTCATCTCGGTGCCAACGCCATGTCCCAAACATGGTCTTACATGGGACCTCTTTACCCAAATGTCATGACATTTGTATCCGATACATTCCCCATGTTTCAACAGGGATTTTTAACACCGATTCTCTGTCATCTCATACTTGAGTCAACATTAAATAAATTCATAAAATAAATGCATAATTGCTGGAAAATAACAATATTAATAATAATTATTGAACTATTGTATTTATTTACCGTAAACTTACCTCGGTACAAAATATAGCCAAATTCACCAACTTAGCCTTCAACTTATGCTTTCCTTTGTCTAACCTCGAGTTTTATTCTTCTTGATCTAAAATAGAAAATTTAACTCATTTAATACTCACATTTATCAAAATAGCCCTCGACTATAACTTTGGAAAAATTATGATTTTGCCCCTAAACTTTTACATAATTACACTTTTGCCCCAAAGTTCAGAAATTAAACTTCATCTCATATTCTTATGTTATATAACATGCTGAACATTTTTCTCTTCTATGAATACATCAAATTCTCACTCTAACACTTACTTATGTACATTAGAGATTTTTACCGATTATGTCAACTTACTCGTTTTCGCTTAAAATCGGCTAGCAAAAGTTGTTTAAAATAATTTCTAGCTTCGTATTCTATCATAAAACATCAAAATAAACACTTTTCACCTATGGGCATTTTTCCAAATATAAACCCTAGGTTAAATTATTGCTAGAATAAGCTAAATTAAGCTACTAGGATCTCAAAAACGTAAAAAGCATTAAAAACGGGGCTTGGGATCACTTAATATGGAGTTTTGAAGCTTGAAAACCCTAACTATGGCTTCTCCCCTTGCTAAATTCGGCCTAATGAAGAACATGATCAAAAATTGGCTTTTAATTTTGTTTTTAATTCATTTTAATAATTAAATGACTAAAATGCCCTTAATGAAAAACTTTGGAAACATGCCTAACCATGTCCATTTTTGTCCACCAACTTAACCGATGGTCTAATTACCACATAAAGACCTCCAATTTAAAATTTCATAACAATTGGACACCTCTAACATATAGAACTCAACTTTTGCACTTTTTACAATTTAGTCCTTTTGACTAAATTGAGTGCCCAAACGTCAAAATTTTTGAACGAAACTTTCACGAAATCTTTCCGTGAAATTGTAGGCCATATAAATATAATAAAAACAAATTTTTCCTCATCGTATTTGTAGTCCCGAAACCACTGTTCTGATAACCTTAAATTTGGGCCATTACAACTCTCCCCCCCTTAAGGATTTTCGTCCTCGAAAATCTTACCAGTAAAGAGATTCGGGTATTGTTTCCTCATTGCCTCTTCCGATTCCCATGTCGCTTCCTCAATCCCGTGCTTTTGCCATAATACTTTCACCAATTTTATATTTTTGTTTCTAAGCTCCTTTGTTTCCTGTGCTAATATCTTAACCGGTTCTTCACTATAAGTCATATCCGGTTGAATCTCCAATTCTGTCGGAGTAATAACACGTGAAGGATCTGATCGATACCGTCGTAGCATAGATACATGAAAAACATTATGAATTCTATCGAGTTCCGGTGGTAATGCCAATTGATAAGCAACCGGTCCAATTCTTTCTGTGATTTCATATGGTCCGATAAATCTTGGACTCAATTTACTTTTCGACCGAACCAGAGAACTTTCTTCCAATGAGACACTTTTAAGAATACTTTATCACCCACCTAAAATTCAATCTCTTTTCGTTTAAGATCAGCATATGACTTCTGACGATCGGAAGCCGCTTTTAGACTATCTCGAATCAGCCTTACTTTTTCTTCTATTTCCCGGATCAAATCAACCCCATCTATCTTCTTTTCACTGAGCTCTATCCAATATAACAGTGTTCTACATTTTCTACCGCTCATTTTCTTCTCGAGAATAGACTAAAATATCATTAATGAAAACTACTACAAACCTGTCTAAATATCTGGTTCATCAAATCCATAAATACTGCAGGTGCATTAGTTAGCCCAAACGACATAACCAGAAACTCATAATGCCCATACCTGGTTCTGAAAGCTGTCTTTGGCACATCTGGCTCTTTTACCTATAACTGGTAATAACCCGATCGGATATCAATCTTCGAGAATACTGTGGCACCTTTCAGCTGATCAAATAAGTCATCAATTCGAGGCAACGGGTACTTATTCTTTATAGTTACCTTATTGATTTGCCGATAGTAGATACACAATTTCAAAGACCCGTCTTTCTTTGACTCAGATACCTTAGTATCCAACACATATGCCAAATAAACATCATACCCTTTTCTGACACACCTCTAAGCTGTCATCACTGAAATCACATCAGATAATTCCTTTATCTGATAAGATTTAACCCGAAGTAATTCTCCATGCTGGCACTTCAACACAATATATTTTTGTTTACAATTTACTAATGCATCATGTTGAGTTAACCAATGCATGCCCATTATCACATCAAACTCATCGAAAGCCAACAACATCAAGTCAACCGGAAAAAAAATACCTTTTACCATCAGTGGACAATTTTTACAAAATTTATCCACCACCACAAACTGGCCTAGGGGGTTCGAGACTTTACCCATAAATTCAGTAGGTTCAACAGACAAATTTTTAACAAATACAAATTTTTTGCATATGTATGAGTGTGTAGAGCCAGGATCAATTAATGCAATAACATTAGTATCATAGAGAGAAAATGTACCGATAATTACATCAGGGGAGGATGCCTATTCACAAGCATGAATAGCATATGTTCTTGCGGGTGCTCTAACATCTGATCTAACTGCTGAGTCTCTGGACATACCCCTATTATTCTCTCCAACTCTTGGGTTTCTCTGTGGTCTACCTCTGGTAGAAATATTTCCTGATCTCGCATTGGGTATAACTTTTTTCTTATCTGTTTCAGGACAATCCCGAATAAAGTGATCTGGTGCACCAAATCTAAAACAAACATTTTCACTTGCTCTGCACTCTCTGGGATGGCATATACCACATTTAGGACATTCTGGCCTAGAAGGTCGAGTACTGCCCGTACTTGCAACTCTAGTGGTTTGAGCTCTAGAACCCTCAAATCTTCTACTTCTGCTTCAGCTAGAATATCTAGGATGTGACATTGGTAGTACAAGAAACATGCCTAACCATGCCCATTTTTGTCCACCAACTTAACCAATGGTCTAATTACCATATAAAAACCTCCAATTTAAAATTTCATAACAATTGGACACCTCTAACATATAGAACTCAACTTTTGCACTTTTTACAATTTAGTTCTTTTGACTAAATTGAGTGCCCAAATGTCAAAATTTTTTAACGAAATTTTCACGAAACCTTTCCGTGAAATTGTAGGCCATATAAATATAATAAAAATAAATTTTTCCTCATCACATTTGTGGTCCCAAAACCACTGTTCCGATAACCTTAAATCTGGGTCATTACATATTCATTAGTAGAATGATACATCGGATTGGACCCAAGATGAATTAATTCTAAATCCGTTTGTGAATTAATTCACTTCTGATGTTCATGGTGTGATTTACCTAAATTCTAAGTTAGTCACTGACCATGCGTATGCAACTCATGTGCTTTGATATAAGTGGAGGCTTATACTATAAAGATGATCGAGCCCATAGCTGGTTTGTTGGGTACATGGCTTGTTTATGGCAGGGCTTTACTAGCAATGGTGGAATTCATAGCTTAATTAAAGAGTTAATGATATCCTCTCATTGGCATTGTGTGGATTGATGAATATGGAATGTGGCCACAAGTTGCTCGTTCTCAAACGAGCAATATCACAGTCATTTACTGGCAGTGATCATTTTAATCATTAAGAAGACACAATGGTGACAATGAGATAAAATAGGAATGTATTGAGTGAACGTAATTAACTCAAAGGAATCAAGGATATCATATGAGGGTAACATACACATGACAAGGTCATTGGACAAAGCAGCTGGATGAATTTCATTCATAAAGAGTATACAATAAGGATTTTTCAATCATGGTACTTCTTGAGGACTGACTCCATAATCAAGTAATTGCAAATTATCGGAACGATGCTTCTGGACATAATTGCAATCACTAAAACCTAATTGTATTGTCTGACTGGTCCCTCCACTAGCTCAACAAAAGCTCGATCGGACTACATTTGAATCAGAATAAAATTCTACAACTTTAGGGATAATTGAATTAAGTCGATTGATTCGATGCGGAATTAACTTAAAAGGTCATGAGAATTGTTCAACTAGAGAATTTCATTAAAGAATTTTCTTGAAAAATTAATTTAAAAAATCCAAGTGATTTTGTGGAAAAATAAATATTGATGAAGTAAAATTAAATTAATCAAACCAATTAAAATTAATATGATATTTTTGGAAGTTAATTTTCAAGTTAGACAATTGAACCAATGGGTAATTGACATTAAAAATTGGGCATGAGATCGTAAATTAGGCCTAGGAGCCTAAAACCAAAACCAAGACCAAAACCCAACAATTGGTCGAATCGCGCCCGGTATGTGAAACTAGGCCTACGGTCTAACCGGTGGCTAAACTGGACTAGTCAGGTCGTTAGTGACCCTGATCGAGCCAGCAGCAACCGAATCGGCTCAGGGTGTCATAAGGGTGTCGCACTTGCATCATCTGACATGGCGGTGCCAGTGGCAGCGATGGCGATGTCCCGGTAGTCGACGACGGTTGATCATCGATGGTTGAGTAGTGGAAGAATTACACTTCTACTAGGACTTTACCAGAGAATTTGATTTCGTATTAATTATTTCAAAAATAATATTATTTTAATAGTTTAATATTATATTTAATTTAATACCTATCTTAATAGTATTTTATCATTTTAATATTGAAGTGATTATCTTAATATTAAATTTAATTTAATGTTTATCTTGTAGATAAACATTCTATTATTTTAATAATATTTAATATTAAATTTAATCTAATATTTATCTTGATAAATATTATATTAATTTAACCAACGGAAAGTTGAAAAGAGAAAATTCCTTGAGAAGATTATTTCAAAAACTTTCTAGAGATATTTTTTTGCTTTACAGCTTGACCCAAAAGTTTAGTGAAATTGCAATATTACCCCAGTGGTAATTTTTGTGATTTTTTTCTAATTCGAAGTGAGCTCATAGTCGGCAGACATGAGCTTGAGGATAACGGAAAAGACTACTCGGTCGAAGTGCTCATCCTAGACGAATCGAAAATGTACAATTTTGATTAAGTGTTTATTAATTTAGATATCACAACCAAGATCTTGTTTTGGAAAAAAAATTAAAACTCTGATTTTTCCATAAATTTATTTTTCCGCTACAATTTCCGAACCCTTTTTTCCAACAATTGGTATCATGAGCCAGGTTGTGCTCTATCTATAAGTATAAACATATAATCAAAATAAATTTATCTTCTTCTTGAATGATTTGATTATAGAGAATGTGATATTCTTTAGATCTTATGCATGTTTTCACTAAATTTATTCAAAAAATGCTACTATAACCTAATTGCATTCATATTTCAATTATTCTACTTTTAGAAAGTCATTTTCAACAACTATTCTATGCTAAATATGCCTAAACAAATATCACCATATTTTCTAAGTTTACAAAGAATAGTTATTATCCTCATTGAACATTATTAATAACCATATACTCACATAATCAGCCAGTTGAACTGAAATTGAATGTTATGGCGAAAGGACTATATGAACAATTAATAATGCAGTCTATATGCACAGCACACCCCCAAACCTAAGGGATGCATTGTCCTCAATGCATGAACATGACAAAATAAAATGACTAAAAGCTACATGAATGCATGAAAAAGATAAAAAATCAAAATGACTAATCATGAAATTATAAAAATCAAAGCTTGGAGGGGAAAGAAATGAAATCACTAGGGTTGGGTGGATTTCTTTGCATCTCTCTTGTAACGTTGTTGCTTGTCCTGGTTATCACTGTCAGTTTGAATTATTTTACTAGCAGCTGTCTTAAATCTTTTTCTCTTAAGCTGGTTGATGGGGACCTATTCCTCATCATCATCGAAATTTGACTTTGTGATTTCATGAATTAGTTGATGAACTGCACGTTCTTGGGCAGTCATAGAGGCCTTGGATTGTGGTGCAGTACGATAGTCTGAGTGTTATCCCTTCCATCATCATTAGATTCTATGTGGAGAGATTTTGTCCTGGCATCATCTTGCTCTAGGTCTTGGTTGTGCATGACAGTAGTAGTAGGTTATTCATCTTCTACTTCAGGATTAAATACTAGTGCCTCAGGAAAAACAGGAAATGGTGGCATTGGGTGCAAGAAATTCTTTTGCAGGGATTTACGAATGCTAATATCACGTTGGCTGACATATCCCCAAAAGACAGTCATTTCCTCTTAAGCTTTGCCAAAGTTAGTGACAAGCATTTTCTGATGTTTTTCCAACACACAAAATTGTTGTTTCAAACTTTTTACAGCTTCAATCATTCACTGCTCAAATTCAGTGTGAGAAATCGAGGGGGCAACAGAAGAAGTCCTAAGTGGAGAAGATGGAGGTGTGCCAGTTTGCCTTGGCATTTCCTCGCCAGCTAGTTTCTATGCAATGTGCGTAGTAATAGCCCCTTTGTTAGGAAGGTGGCCTTCATTTTGTGACAAGGTAACGTTGACTCTTTAGTAGAATGTAGTAATTAGTAAGGGGAAATTTAATGTCCCAACATTATTTTGGGCACAGTAATGAATCTCAAGAAAGAAGATGTTTCCAACATTAATCTTTCGGGCCACTAATATGGTGTGGAGAAGCAATAAT
Organism: Gossypium hirsutum; assembly: GCF_007990345.1. Classification (NCBI taxonomy): domain Eukaryota; kingdom Viridiplantae; phylum Streptophyta; class Magnoliopsida; order Malvales; family Malvaceae; genus Gossypium; species Gossypium hirsutum. Next base: position 18,247,146 of record NC_053449.1, on the reverse strand, counting down.
TAGTCCTTAGATTTTGTAGCTTTATGTGTAGAAGGAATGACACGAGTTCTCAAGAAATTGATACCAAATCTTCCATTGAGGCTTCGACAAGAGTCTGTCGATGGTGTAATAGTCATTTCTTGAGATTGTCTATTGTGTTCTCTCCATACAACCATCAATGAGAACCTACGCAAAACGCTCTGGGAACATTATCTTCAGAAAGCCAGCATGCTCATCAGGACCTTTGGATAATCCATATTGAGCATTAATAGAGTCCTCATCAAATAGAACTGATGCACCATGCATGTATATAAATGCATTGTCAGGAGAGCTAATGTGGGCATAAAACTCTTGCGCTACCTTTGGGAAGATATCATCAGGATGGTGACAGAAGATTCCCTACCCATGCTTTTTGACAACTAATGAAACAACCTCTGTGCACCCCATGAAGGGGGCATCTTGAAAAAGGAATCCTTTTCCCATGCACAATGGTCGTTTAGAAATATTTTTATAGTATTTCTCCTTAGTAAGTTTACTAAAGAAGGTGCGTGGAGAGGCATAGGCTGAAGTTGAAACCTTTTGAGAAGCCATTGAAGAGAATATAAGCAGTCAAGAAATGAAAAAAATGATATTTGATTTCAGTTATGAGTGAAACAAAGAGTAAAAGCAGAAAAGAAAGCGGGATGAAAGTATAGAAGAAATTTGAATCAGCTAGGTTAAAACATGGCGGAGAAGAAATTGTGACGTGTGTGATAAGACTGACATTAATCATATGCCAACTAGGCAAAACAATTAACATTTACCAGGAAAAGGAAATGCAATTGACGCATGTAATAGCCCAATTTGCCCGGGGCCCATTCAGAATAAAAAAATATATAAAAAATAAAAATAAAAACAAGTCTATCAGTCCATAGTTACAAACCCAAGTTACAGAGGCCCAATTTCAAAAAAAGACCCTAAACCCGACGTAAATAGATCCCCAAAACCAAAACGAATAGGAAACCCTAGGGTTTCGGAAATGGCACGAGCGCTGCAACAGTGACCTCCAGCACCGTTCTCCCCAGCCACGCACACCTCCGTACATGCCACGTCCGTGCCTCTGTACACGCCACGTCCCTCCCCTTACGCCGTACCTGCAAATAGTGCCAAACAACGCAGTAGAAAGGAGAAAAATTGTATTTTCATTATTTGATGTTCTTTCATTTTTCTCGGCCTATAAAACAAAAGGCGAGACCTTTGTAATCTTTTTTAACGACACACACAGAAAGAGATTGAATACAAAAAAAACCGAGAATCAAAAGGGGCTTTTCAAAAGGTGATTTCTTTCTTTTTTTGTTCTTTTCGCTTTTTTTCTTCGAGATTTTCATCTTCTGTTTTATTAATCGCGAAAAAAGAAAGAAAAAAGAGAGAGAAGGAGAAAACTTACCGTCATGAGTGCACCAACGGAGCTTCGTTCACTCCGTCCGAAATCAAAGATGGATGGGATTTTAGGATTGCGGGCTAGGGAGAAAAAGGGTCTTCATTTTGACTAGGTTAAGAGACTGATGAGGGTTTAGGTTTAGAGCTTTGGATTAGTTTTTATATGATGCATGAAATGGCACCGTATAAGGCTATAACCCGCGCGTGTGACCCGACCCGGGGAAGGATCCGCACGTTTTGCGACCATTGGGCGATTTGCGCAAATGGTCCTCTCTCTTTTGTGCCGGGTTCAGATCGGTTCTTTTCCCTTTTTAAAATTCGCACTTTTATTTTATTTTCATTTTATTTTAGTCTTTGCCGCTGTACAGCCTTTGGAGGGCTGGGATTATTTCTGAATTAGTCCTCCATGTATTTCGCGCATTGCACATTGGCCCTTATTTTATTTATATATGTTCTTCCCCGATTAATTTTGCTTTAGTTGCAGTTTAATCCTCTTTTTGTGTTACTTGTTTCTTTTTAATTAGTTTATTATTATTGTTATTATTACTATTATTATTATTATCATTATTATTATTCATACGAGGTCTTTCATTTCGCATGTTTTACTTGTTTAAATCAATATGTATTATTATTATGTATACTACTTGTTTGATTTTCCTTTCACGCAACATTCTGATATAATATATGTATATTATTCTTTGTATTTGATTTTCTTCTTATATGATATTTGTTTTAAAAATTTATTGGGATATTATTATTTTATGTAGTTTCTTAATCTAACTCTATTTTTGATTTATTTCAAACTTCCATATATGTGTATTTATTTTTCTTTATGTGTATATTTTCATATATGTATATGTATACATGTACATTATTGATTTTTAATTCATTAACTTTTAATTGTTAATATTTACACGTAATCACTACTCTCATGTGTATGGTATTCCTTTATTGTAATAATTGATTGTTTGTATTCATTAATGTATATTTAATTTTACGAATAATCAACTTGCGTTATACATTATCATTCTATTGCATTTTATTCGCTTAAAAAATTATGTTTCATATCATTCGGATATCAAAAGCAGTTTTATTCAAAAAGCTTTCAAAATAACGCAATCCTCGAAATTTGGAACCCTCGAGAGAATGGAGCCCTAACGTATTGGGTTCCAATTTTCATCGTTGGATCCAAATAATCAAAATTTTCCTCAATCAAAACACATAAATAAAAAATCATCCTCGGGAATTCGATACGTCATGTCCTAATGTATTGGATGTTACATGTCGTTTTCTCGAAATGAAGATTTTTAATAATAATAAGGGATATATTCAATGCTAGGAATTTTGAGAAATTGTGCCGTAACGTATTGGGTTTCAATTTTTCATCTGACTTAAAGCAATTGAATATCCCTTTTTGACTTCACCGCACAAGTTTTGAAAATTAAAAGACAAGCTTATTCTCGAGGACTAAAAATGTCGTGTCCTAATGTATTGGGCGTGACATTTTATTACTCTGAGACGAGGAGGTCTTTCACATTCGTCTCGATTTATCAAAGCATATTTTATAAAATTAACATTAATAAAACAGGAAGGATCATATTTTTAAAATCTTTTCTCGACACTAAGTCATTAAACAAATCAATTCGGTACCAATTTTGGGCGTTACGAGGGTGCTAACCCTTCCTCGTGCCTAACCGACTCCCGAACCTATTTTCTCAAAATTCGTAGACCTAAAATCATTTTCAAGGTGACCCGATCACACCTCTTAAAAAAATTGGTGGCGACTCCAAATTTGCGTTTTTAAGTCGACTATTAAATTTTTTGTTTTTCAAAAAAATGGTTTCGACAGCTTGGCAACTCCACTGGGGAAGATAGAGTGTCAAGTCGCAAAATTGATTGTTTTTTTGTGTTATTGTTGAAAATTGAAAATTTGATTTGAAAAGTTACGATCCTCTTTTTTGCACTTGTTTGTATGATTACTGTAAATTGAGTTTTATAGCTTGGCATCATATTGCATAAAGACTGTTTGGTCTTACCCTTTTAAGTGGGAGTGAGAAGCTACTCCTTCGTGAGGTTTTCACCTCCGTGCAGGATAGTGGATCGCTTTCGAGATACATCCGTACCTATGTCTTTGTGAGATTTTCATCTCCGTGCAGCCATAGGGAAATGTATTCCCCTGAACCGAACTCAGTCCGTATGAGCCTATAATGGGTGAGGATTGAGGAATCTGCTGGTTCGGGTACCTCAACTTTAGAACTGAGCTACATATAGAAAAACCTAGGAGCCCACCCTTGATCGTACTGTGGAAACCCTAGCGGTTGCCCTGATAGGTGTTTGATTCCTTTTTTTACTTACTTGAAGTAGTGTTTTTATGTTGCATTAACTTATGGTGTTTTTGTTATGTTTGCATGTCATTTCATATTCAAAAGAGAGTCGATTCAAGTTTGATTACTAAATTAGAAATTTTGGCATGGAGAACGGATTTCTTGATAAAGTAAAGGACAATGCTGTTGTCCGTGTGTGGTCAGAGAAAATACAATCAGAGAAAGGAGATAGTCTAGCCTAGGGGTACACGTCAGAGTTATGGGACTACACCCGTATCAGTGTAACGCAAAATAGCCTTCAGGAATTAAAGGTATTATGAGATCATTGGAATGACGAAACTAAGTAATTGTTCAACTCTAGTTATGGGGATTTACCGTATCTACTCGACATTAAGGTAGACAAACAGTTGTTCCGGGCCATAGCTCAATTTTGGAACCCTGTGTATGATTGTTTTACCTTTGGAATGGCTGATTTGGTGCCCACTATAGAAGAATATACAGCTTTGCTACGTTGCCTAAAGATCCAAGTTGATAAAGTCTACTCTAGAGCCGTTAATGTCCCAACCTTTGTAAAGAAGTTGATGAACATCACCGGAATGAGTGAGCAGTGGGTCACGGCACGGATCAAGCAGAAGGGGGAAAGCAAATGCATCCCTTGGAAAAGCCTGCAAGATCTGATTTTGGCACACCCTGATGCGAGGAAAAAGGTCGACGTCTTTGCTTTGAGCATTTATGGGCTAGTAATTTTTCCTAGGGCCCTAGGGCACGTAGATGAGGCGACCTAAGATCTCTTTACCTACTTGATAAGAGGGTTACGCCAGTTTCGATAATTTTGGCAGAAACCTTCAGTCACTGAATGCATGTCGAAGGACGGGTGAAGGCAGATTCATCGGATGTGTGCAGCTTGTACTTGCATGGTTCCACAATCATTTTTGGAAAATTGATAAGGTTTCGTATCGAGTCTTCTCTGAAAATTATTCGCCATTAAAAGAGATAGCAGCTAGACCAAGGAGAGATGACATCTCAGAAGAGAAATGGTTGGTCATTCTTTAGAATCTTCGTGAGGAGGACATCGAGTGGAGAGCCCCGTGGTTGCTTCCGGATGAGATCTTGTACCGATGTGGTAATTTTGATTGGGTCTCGTTACTTCGAATCTGGGGAGCTGTTGGTTATGCTACATTGATGGTGCTAAGACAGTACAGGTCAAGGCAATTTATACCTGCGACCCAAGGCTTAGCTGAGTTTGAATTCTCATATAAAGACAATGGCTATAAAAAAATACTCAAAAGATAACCAATGCGTGAGACCAAACTCGACGGATGAAGAGATTAGCCGTAGGCCCGATGACGACTCTTGAATATAATGAATGGTGAGTTAGAAGAATCAATGATAATATCCCAAGACTTGGTCAAGGAGACAGTCCATCGATAGAAGAACATTTGCGGGTTGATCCCTCTGAATTGGAAATTATCAAGCAAGATTTTGAGAAGAGGAATGCAGAGCATGAAAAAAAGATCGAGCAGTTGGAAGAAGAAAAGATGCACTTGGGATTAGATATGGATGTTCAAAAATTAGAGACTGAGAAATTAAGAAAAGGTAAGAACAAAACTGAGAAAGATCTGGACAGTTTGAAGACAGACTATAAGAAGTTGAGGTTATCAATAAGAACTGCTGCGCTAGGGAATACTTCAGAACAATGGCGTCAAGAGATTCAGGAAGAAAAGATCAAGGATGATGGATAGGAAAAGAAAATTCGAGAGGTTCAGACACGAAATGTGAACTAAAAGGTAGAGTGGCTGAGTTAGAAAGATCTCTTCATTAGTACCAAAGTTGAAATTCCGCGATGGAATTGAGAGCGAGCTTGAGCAAGATCGAAGAAATGAAAGAAAGAATAGAAAGTTGGAATCGGCATTGCAAAATTGTGAAATCCAGACTGAGTACCTGGAAACCAACGAAAGTTGTCAGAGAGAGCAACTTCACCATTTTCAGAATCAAGTCGAAAATAGAGATCGTATCATGGGAGAAGCTGTGGTTCAAATTCGAGAGGTAGCTGATCACCTGCAGACTTTAGCGGTACAAGCTGATGCACTGAGCGTAAAGTATGAGCTGGAATCAAGTCGGGGACAGGAATTAGCTTCGTTACTTAGGAAAATTAAAGTTCTGAGCACTAGGGAAAAACCATATATGTAATCTATTTTATGTAAAGAATTTTGTTTTCTAGTAAAGTTTTCTAAATGAAATTGAATCAAAATCGACGCCTCTTTGCATTCATGCATTCACATTAAATTGCATCATATGCATTAGAGTCCACCGAAATACCCTAATCGGTTAAAATCATTACAGCTAATCTGGAAACCAACAAAAGCTCACCAATTAAGCACCAATACGGTACTCGCCAGAAAACTAAGGAAATAGACCAAAGATTAGAGAAATTGAAGCAAATGCAAAAGGATATGCAAGAACGGTTACAAGTACAAATGCAAGAGCGGTTAGATAAAATCCAAGAAGACATGATGGAAAAATTGATCAAAGCTCAAAAAGATGCGATGGCTAAATTGACCCATCTACTGACAGGAAGAGTAGACAAGGGAAAGGGCCTTATGGCCAATCCTGGAGAAGGTAAGGAGGATCCGGGTTTTACTCTACCAAATGTGCAAACCCAAGCTGAAATATACCTGAAAGGATCATCTGTCACAATTAGGCCGCAACAATTACAAACTGGTGTCGCAATCCCCACGATTTTCCAGGGAGGATTTAGTTTAAACCCGAGAGATAACCTAATTAATCCTATTATTCTCGATTTTGATGAAACAGCTGAAGATGGAAAGGCGAATGCGGAATTGCCAAAACAATGGGAAGATAGATATAAATGGTTCGAGGAAAAATTCAAAGCCTTGGAAAGCACTGATAATAATCAAGGAATTGACGCTAAGGATCTAAGCTTAGTCCCAGACCTAGTACTTCCTCCCAAATTCAAAATGACTGAATTTCAAAAATACAATGGAACTAGCTGTCTCGAAGCCCATATCACCATGTTCTGTAGAAGGATGACTAGCTACATTAACAATGATCAACTGCTAATACACTACTTCCAAGACAGTATAGTAGGGGCAGTGTCCAAATGGTACAATCAATTGAGCCGTACCAAGATTGGTTCATGGAGGAACCTAGCTCAAGCATTCATGAGGCAATATAGTCATGTGACAGATATGGTTCTTGATAGAATCACTTTGCAAAACATGGAAAAGAAGCCAAGCGAAAGTTTTAGGCAGTATGCATAGAGGTGGAGGGAGGTTGCAGTCCAAGTTCAGCCACCCTTCTTGGAAAAAGAGACGACAATGCTCTTCATTAACACCTTGAAAGCTCTGTTTATCACACACATGATAGGAAGTGCCACCAAAAGCTTCTCTGACATAGTCATGAATGGTGGAATGATTGAAAATGCTATCAGATTGATGCAGGAGAAAGTAACCGAAGGTCAGCCTCGAAGAAAAAGAAGAATGAGGTAAACAACACAAGTACATATAACAAAGGTTACTCAAAGTCGATTACGGTGAATCAACCGAGGAAGGTGATAGCCAACCAGCCAAGCTCATAAAGACAAGAATCTGGAACGAGGCAAAGCACTGAGAAGCTCCAGTTCACGCCAATCCCAATGTCATATAAGAAGCTGTATCAGAGGTTATTCAATACACATGTTGTTGCCCCTCATTATGTCAAACCCCTACAACTGCCGTACCCTAATTGGTACGATGCGAGCGCGCAGTGCGACTACCATGCGGGGACTATAGGGTATTCCGTAGAAAATTGCATAGCCTTTAAGAAACTGGTTGAGAAACTGATCGGTATGGGCGTTGTCAAGTTGGATGATTCACCCAATGCAAAAAACCCATTGCCTAATCATAACGAGGTGAACATGATGAGTGGAAACATGGGGAGAAATGTTAAGACAGACGTTGTAGAGGTAAGAACCCCTTTGAGATGTGTCTGGAAGGTGATGAAAAAAAGGAGGTTAATCATTGTAGATTCAGAAAAGAGTTATGAACAGAAAGAGAACTACTGTGAGTTCCACCATGAGATAGGACACGAGATACAGGAATGTACAGAATTCAAAACTTTGGTTCAAGGCATGATAGATAACAAAGAGACGGAGTTCTATGAAGAAGTTCAAGAGGAAGGAAACATATACACCTCGGAATTAACAGCGGGAGTTTCAAAAGCTAATTATCCGGTGGTCATCATTTCGTGACCTAAGAATAGTGAAGTTAGAACGTGTATAACGCTGAAAATCATCATTCTGAAACCTGCAACCTTCCCTTACAAAGATAGCAAGAAAGTCCCATAGAACTATGAATGCAATACAACTGTTCCAGGAAAGGAGACTTCGGCTGCTATGGCAGAAGGGGATCAAGGTATAGGCTTTCACACGCGTAGTGGGAAGCGCTACGACTTGATAAACTCCCGAGCAGAACCGACAAAAGAAAGAGCTTCGACAGAAAAGAAAAAGAGAGAGAAAACAATCGTGCCTGAACCGTTGATCAATGAGCCAATAAAAGAAAAAGAAGCTAAGGAATTCTTAAAATTTCTGAAACACAGTGAGTACGGTGTTGTGGAACAACTGCATAAACAACTAGCGCATATATCGGTGTTAGCTTTGCTCCGGAGTTCTGAGGCACATCGAAGTGCGTTGATGAAAGTATTGAATGAGACGTATGTACCTAACGACATTTCAGTCAATAAGTTGGATTGGTTGGTCAACAATATAAGTGCTGACAATTTTATCTTCTTCAATGATGATGAAATATTTCCTAGTGGTAGGGATTCAACTAAAGCTTTCCACATTACCACCCGTTGTAAAGGGTACACATTGCAAAGAGTTTTGATTGATAATGGGTCTGTATTGAATGTATTGCCCTTGTCCACCCTAGATAGACTACCTGTGGATAGCTCACATATGAAGGCATGTCAGAATATAGTAAGGGCATTTGATGGAACTGAAAGAAGGGTCATGGGAAGAATTGAGCTTCCGTTGATAATTGGCCCAACCACTTATGAGGTAGACTTCCTGGTAATGGATATCAAATCGTCCTACAACTGTTTGTTGGGAAGACCTTGGATACACTCGGCAGGGGCTGTGCCATCATCACTTCATCAGAAGTTGAAATTAGTGTCAGAAGGTCGATTGGTGACGATAAGTGCTGAAGAAGATATCATCACGACAGTAACTAATAATGCACCATATGTGGAGACCGATGATAAGGCACTAGGATGTTCTTTCCAGTCTTTAGAATTCTTGAACGCAATGTTTATTACCGAGGGAGATAAAATCCCGGTACCAAGAATATCCATGACCACGAAGATGGGTCTGCAGTTGATGGTAGGAATGGGAGCCTTGTCAGGAAGAGGTTTGGGAAGGCATCTACATTAAAGAGTTGAGGTGCCAGTACTGAAGGACAAGTTTGATCGCTTTGGCCTGGGCTACAGACCAGATATGAAACAAAAGAAGAAGGAAATAGAGAAGAGGCAAGAAAGAAGAAGGGCACATTTGAGCATAAAGGAAGTCAAGTGGGAGCCGATGACCTTTCCCCACATATCTGAGACTTTTGTATCAGGCGGGATTATTCATCCTCAGAGAAGGATACCGGTAAAAGAAAGCATCAATGAAATGTTGGAAAATGTTCACTTCGACGCCATTCATGAGGACACAAATGAAGAAGGGACCTTATTGGATAACCGTCTCTATGAACCTAGGAGTGTTTTGAATAATTGGATTGCAGAAGAGATACCAGAAGTTTTTAGAGCCTCCTTAGAGTAATATTCAGAACACACTTGTTGTTTTCAGCCTAGAAACAATTAGAATTCCTTTGTGAAATAGGCTTATGTTCGAACATCATTATCTTAATGAAATTCATCTTTGCAGTTATTTGAAACAGATATGCCCTTTAAGATTCTTTCATTCTTTTATATGAGTAATTACTACGGATTCTTTCATATTCTTCCAAATCATTATTTTATTAATTTTATAATAAATATACTTAAAATTTTCACATTCTTTGTATACTCCTTGGTACCTATAACAGGTCTTCGGATATCAATGACATGAGTGACTCTGCGATGGACCCAGAAAACCCGTTTGAACGAGACATGTGTTTAAATGGATCTCAGGACTTTGGAGACGACATAGATAGTAACTTATCTCCAGACCTGTTGAGGATGGTAGAGCAGGAGGAAAAATAGATCCTACCTTATAAGGAAGTGGTGGAGATTGTTACCCTCGAGGAAGCAAAAATAGTAAAGATGGGAACACGCATAACTGAAGAAACGAAGTAAGACCTCAGAGAGTTACTTCAGGAGTTCAAGGACGTCTTCGCATGGTCATACCAAGATATGCCTGCTCTGAATACTGAAATTGTAGTACACCATCTCCCTATAAATGATGATTGCAAGCCAGTGCAGCAGAAGCTCAGGAGAATGAGGCCTGATGTTGTACTAAAGATAAAGGAAGAGGTGCAAAAATAGTTCGATGCTGGATTCCTACAAGTAGTCAAGTACTCAGAATGGGTGGCCAACATCGTACGAGTCCTTAAGAAAGATGGGAAGTTATGAATGTGTGTAGAATACAAGGATTTAAATAAGGCCAGCCCAAAAGATAATTTTCCCTTGCCTCACGTTGACACATTGGTGGACAACACGGCAGGATACTTATTCTTTTCTTTTATGGATGGTTTCTCGGGATATAACCAAATCAAGATGCATCCCAAAGATATGACGAAGACCACATTCATAACCTTATGGGGAACCTTCTGTTATAAGGTGATGTCGTTTGATTTGAAAAATGCCGGAGCTACCTACCAGAGAGCCATGGTCACCCTTTTCTATGATATGATGCATAAAGAAGTAGAGGTCTATGTCGACGACATGATTGCAAAATCTCAGACAGAGAAGGAATATGTACAAGTCCTGAGAAAGCTATTTCTAAGGTTAAGAAAGTTCCAGCTCAAGCTTAACCCAGCCATGTGTACCTTTGGGACTAGGTCCGAAAAGCTTTTGGGGTTTGTAGTCAGTGAAAAAGGGATTGAGATTGACCCAGACAAAGTCAAAGCAATACAAGAATTGCCTCTACCGCGTACTCAAAAGGAGGTTCGAGGTTTCCTACGAAGACTAAATTATATTGCTCGGTTCATTTCACAACTAACTAAGAAATGCGATCCCATATTTCGTCTCCTAAAGAAGCATAACCCAGGTGTATGGGATGAAGAATGCCAGAAAGCTTTTGACAGAGTAAAGCAGTACCTGTCCAGTACCCCAGTATTGTCACCATCTAACCCGAATAAACCACTGATCTTATATTTAACGGTGTTTGATGAGTCCATGGGATGCGTGTTAGGCCAACATGATGAGACGGGGAAGAAAGAGAAGGCGATATACTATCTTAGTAAGAAATTCACCGACTGCGAAATGAGGTATCCGCCTATTGAAAAATTATCTTGTGCCTTGATCTGGATGACGCAAAGATTGAGACAATATATGCTATACCATACAACTTGGCTAATTTCAAGATTAGACCCCTTAAAATATACGATGGAGTCAACTGCATTGAATGGGAGGATAGCTAGATGGCAGATTTTTCTCTCCGAGTTCGATATTGTCTATATAAGTCAGAAGGTTGTTAAAGGGAGTGCAATAGTAGACTTTTTAGCTAGTCGAGCTTTAGAAGACTATGAACCTCTGGATTTTGATTTCCCAAATGAAAACTTGATGTGCGTGGCAACTGCTGAACAAGGTTCTAAAGAAAATCATCCTTGCAAACTAAATTTCGATGGAGCTTCAAATGCCGTAGGAAATGGGATAGGGGTAGTCCTGATATCCCCAATTAGAGACCATTATCCTTTCACCTGTAAATTGGATTTTGATTGCACAAATAATATGGCCGAATATGAAGCGTGCATCATGGGCATCTGTGCAGCTATAGAACGTAAAATTAAGACGTTGGAGGTATATGGGGACTCTACGTTGGTAATATACCAAACTCAAGGGTGAATGGGAGATGAGAGACCTCAAGTTAGTCAGGTATCGAAAGTTGGTCCTCGAATTGATAGAAGAGTTTGATGACATTACTTTCCACTATCTCCCACGAGATGAGAACCAAATGGCCGATGTATTAGCCACTTTAGCTTCTATGATCAAAGTGAACAAGCTAGAAGATATGAAACCTATTCAGATGAGCATTTATGAGACCTCGGCTCATTGCTACAATATCGAGGAAGAGAAAAAGGTTAGTCATCCTTGGTACCAAGACATAGTACAATACGTGAAGAATCGCGAGTACCCTGAGCAGACAACGGAGAATGATAGGAGGGCATTAAGGAGATTAGCCATAGACTATGTCCTAGATGGAGAGATTTTATACAAAAGAGGGAAGGATCAAGTAATACTGAGATGTGTGGATAATGTGGAAGCCAAGAAAATCCTAAAAGAAATCCACGAGGGCATTTGTGGAACACATGCTAATAGATTTACAATGGCTAGACAGATTATGAGATTCGGCTATTACTGGTCCACCATAGAAGGAGATTTCATTGAATATTCCAAGAAGTGCCATAAATGCCAAACCTATGCGGACAAAATACACGCGCCTCCGTCACCTCTTCACATTATGACTTCTCCATGGCCTTTCTCCATGTGGGGAATGGATGTTATCAGGCCCATATCACCAAAAGCTTTTAACGGGCATCGTTTCATCTTCGTGGTAATTGACTATTTCACTAAATGGGTAGAAGCAACTTCATATGCTAATGTCACGAAATCAACAGTCAACAGGTTCTTAAAAAAAGAGATCATATGTAGATATGGAATGCCTGAAAGAATCATATCTGACAATGCACTGAACTTGAACAATAACACAATAGCAGAAGTCTGCGGTCAATTCAAGATCAGACACCACAGCTTGTCACCGTATCGCCTAAAAATGAATGGTGCAGTGGAGGCAGCTAATAAAAATATCAAGAAGATTGTAGGGAAAATGACTGAGACTTAGAAAGACTGGCATGAGAAGTTACCATTCGCTCTTCTTGCCTATCGAACATCTATTAGGACGTCTACTGGAGCAACGCCTTTCTCTCTAGTTTACGGGATGGAGGCAATATTACCCATTGAAGTTGAGATCCCCTCTCTTCGAGTGCTAGCTGAACTAAAGTTAGATGAGGCTGAATGGATCCAATCTCGATTCGATCAGTTGAACCTAATAGAAGGAAAAAGGATAAAAGCCATTCACCATGGACAGATGTACCATAAGCGAATGATGCGAGCCTATAACAAAAAGGTTTGTCCTAGAGAATTTCATGAGGGGGACCTGGTGTTGAAAAAGATCCTTCCTCTACAAAAAGACTTTAGAGGGAAATGGATGCCAAATTCGAAAGGCCCTTATGTCGTAAAGAAGGCCATTTCAGGAGGAGCTTTGATTTTGAGCGAGATGGATGGTAAAAGTCTGACCAATCCAGTAAACTCAGACTCAGTCAAGAAATACTTCGCATAAAAAGGAGAAAAGACCAAGGTGAAAACCCGCAATGGGCGCTTTGAGTTCAAAAAAAAGAGATGAAAAATGAAAAAGAAAAATAGAGAAGCCAAGGTGAAAACCCGCAAAATGCGCCTTGAGACCAAAGGGGATTTGAGTTGAAAACCCGAAAAGGGTGGCTCAAATTTTGGATCCAAATGGGGCACAAGGTGATCCGAACAACTTAAATTTTGACCGATTTAAGGCATGTGATGATCTTGCTATACCTGAACCAATAGAAAGGGGTAGGCGACGTCTTGGGGCATCAACAGTGTACTGTAGATCTCCTAGACACATGTCAACATCAGAAGTGTCTTCAGAAAGTTTGTGCAGAGAAGTTCAAGCTGTGATATTTGAGGCACCTAGTCTTCATACTATTTATATTTGAATCTATTGTTCTTGGAATTCTTCATTCTTTTGCAAGATACACATTACCAATCAATTCATTTGTTACTATCTTTGATAACTTATTCGGTTCGAGCTAGGTCCTCATATCAATACTATTCTACCCATCATTACATTCTTCTCGCAAGCATGTTGCATTGGAATAATGATTAATGGACTAATAAAAATTTCACAATGGAAGTTTTGCATATTACTCTAGAAGTTTCTAAATAATATAGTAACCTGAAACAGTACTATTGTTTAGAACGCACCAGGTTTAAACGTTGAAATATTTAAGAAAGAAAAGTCTAAATTAAGTCTGTCCCTTCAGATTTTGTTAACCAAGCATTGATTGAACAAAATGACAAGATGTTGTGTCGGTGATAAGGCTTCGATGAGCAAGCAGGCAAGAATCACCAGGCAATAAAAGGGGTTTCCTTAGAGAGGAGAAGCCTTCATTTGGGCATAAAGAGCTTCACCTTCTCTATCATTGAATTAAGATAGGAAAGGATTGAGGAAAAGCAACATATTTCTACCCTTGGATTACAGTGGGAGAATGATGGTACAAATTCTAGCGCCCTAGTGGATTGAACTTTAAGGTTTACAATTGGGAGCAACCTGGCTAAATGTTTCTTCAGAAAAGCCGGTCAAGCAAGAAGGCGTTGTAGCACGTCAGTGTTAAAGCCTTAATAAACTTTTGATTCATGCAAACATGTCTAGTTAGGAGCATTTGATTCATTTTGATCATGTCATCCTAATCATTAGGCTTAATTAGGTTCATTATACAGGTCATGTTCCCCAGAGAACAGATCAATGAATATTACAGATCTTGTCTCCCTAAGTAGTAGCGAAGCAGATCAAAGACGGCGAATCTTATCTCCCTGACCAGCAGCGGAATAGGTTGAAGATTGTAGTCCTATCTCCCTGACTAGCAGTGGAATAGGTTGAAGATTGTATGTCCTATTTCCCAGACCAATAGCGGAATAGGTGGAAGATCACAAGTCCTATCTCCCTGACCAGCGGTGGAATAGGTTGAAGATTGTAGGTCCTATGCCCCTGACCAGCAGTGGAATAGGTTGAAGATTACAAGTCCTATCTCCTTGACCAATAGTGGAATAGGTGGAAGATTAGTCTCTATACCTCTGAAGATGTAGTAGGATGGAATGAGGCTACTAAAAAAAGAGCACTAAGGTCCAGTATTATCGGGCAAAATGGACCCTTTTTAGTCTTTGCTTCATTCCCATTACACGACAATGAGCAAAGAGGGGTAGCTGCAATAGCCCAATTTGACCGGGGCCCATTCAGAATAAACAAAAATATATATAAAAAAATAAAAACAAGTCCATCAGTCCATAGTTACAAACCCAAGTTACAGAGGCCCAATTTCAAAAATAGACCCTAAACCCGACGAAAAAAGATCCCCAAACCCCTCAACTGAACCTAAATGGATCCTAACTTGGAACCAATTGGCTAAACCCTGATCACCGGGTCCAAAATGCAACCGAATACCCCTAGCCCCAAACCAAAAGAAATACGAAACCCTAGGGTTTCAGAAATGGCACGAGCGCCGCAACAGTGACCTCCAGCACCGCTCTCCCCAACCACGCGCACCTCCGTATGTGCCACGGCTGCGCCTCCGTACACGCCACGTCCTTCGCCATACGCCGTACCTGCAAATAGAGCCAAACAACACAACAGAAAGAAGAAAAATTGTATTTTCATTTTTTGATGTTGTTTTAGTTTTCTCGGCCTATAAAACAAAAGGCGAGACCTTTGTAATATTTTTTATGGACACACACAGAAAGAGATTGAATACAAAAAAAACTGAGAATCAAAAGGGGTTTTTCAAAAGGTGATTTTTTTTTCTTTTTTTTTGGTTCTTTTCGCTTTCTTCTTCAAGATTTTCATCTTTTGTTTTATTAATCGCGAGCAAAGAAAGAAAAAAGAGAGAGCAAGAGAAAACTTACTGTCGCGAGTGTGCCAACAAAGCTTCGTTCACTCCGTCCAAAATCGGAGATGGATGGGATTTCGGGATTGCGGCGCTGGAGAGAAAAAGGGTCTTCATTTCGGCTAGGTTAAGAGACTGATGAAGGTTTAGGTTTAGAGCTTTGGATTAGTTTTTATATGATGCATGAAACGGCACCGTTTAGGGCCTGCTTCAGTGGCCCTAAAACGGCACCGTATAAGGCTATAACCCGCGCGTGTGACCCGACCCGGGGAAGGATCCGCGCGTTTTGCGACCATTGGGCGATTTGTGCAAATGGTCCTCTCTCTTTTGTGTCGGGTTCAGATCGGTTCTTTTCCCTTTTTAAAATTCACCCTTTTATTTTCTTTTCTTTTTATTTTAATCCTTACCGCTGCACAGCACTTTGAAGGGCTGGGATTATTTCCGAATTAGCCCTCCATGTATTTTGCGCATTGCACATTGGCCCTTATTTTATTTATTTATGTTATTCCCTGATTAATTTCGCTTTAGTTACAATTTAATCCTCTTTTTGTGTTACTTGTTTCTTTTTAATTAGTTTATTATTATTTTTATTATTACTATTACTATTATCATTATTATTATTATTATTATTCATATGAGGTCTTTCATTTCGCATGTTTTACTTGTTTAAATCAATATGTATTATTATTATGTACACTACTTGTTTGATTTTCCTTTCACGCAACATTTTGATAAAATATATGTATATTATTTTTTGTATTTGATTTTCTTCTTATATGATATTTTTTTAGAAATTTATTGGGATATTATTATTTTATGTAATTTCTTATTCTAACTCTATTTTTGATTTATGTCAAACTTCCATATATGTGTATTTATTTTTCTTTATATGTATATTTTCATATATGTATATGTATACATGTACATTATTGATTTTTAATTCATTAGCTTTTAATTGTTAATATTTACACGTAATCACTACTCTCATGTGTATGGTATTCCTTGATTGTATTAATTGATTGTTTGTATTCATTAGTGTATATTTAATTTTACGAATAATCAACTCGCGTTATACATTATCATTCTATTGCATTTTATTCGCTTAAAAAGTTATGTTTCATATCATTCGGATATCAAAAGCATTTTTATTCAAAAAGCTTTCAAAATAACACAATCCTCAAAATTTGGAACCCTCGAGAGCATGGAGCCCTAACGTATTAGGTTCCAATTTTCGTTGTTGGATCCCAATAATCGAAAATTTTCCTCAATCAAAACACATAAATAAAAACTCATCCTCGGGAATTCGATACGTCATGTCCTAATGTATTGGATGTTACATGTCGTTTTCTCGAAATGAAGATTTTTAATAATAATAAGGGATATATTCAATGCTAGAAATTTTGAGAAATTGTGCCGTAACGTATTGGGTTTCAATTTTTCATCTGACTTAAAGCAATTGAATATCCCCTTTTTTGACTTCACCGCACGAGTTTTGAAAATTAAAAGACAAGCTTATTCTCGAGGACTAAAAATGTCGTGTCCTAATGTATTGGGTGTGACATTTTATTACTCTGAGACGAGGAGGTCTTTCACATTCGCCTCGATTTATCAAAGCATATTTTATAAAATTAACATTAATAAAAAAGGAAGGATCATATTTTTAAAATATTTTCTCGACACTAAAACATTAAACAAATCAATTCGGTACCAATTTTGGGCGTTACGAGGGTGCTAACCCTTCCTCGTGCATAACCGACTCCCGAACCTATTTTCTCAAAATTCGTAGACCTAAAATCGTTTTCAAGGTGACCCGATCGCACCTCTTAAAAGAAATCGGTGGCGACTCCAAATTTGCATTTTTAAGTCGACTATTAAAATTTTTGTTTATCAGAATAATGGTTTCGACAACGGAAATTGGGAGGATTAAAATAATTTGGGATAATTTCTCCAAGTTATAATTATTTTGGCCCAAAGAAAAACCTTTAACAAGAAGGAAAAATTAAATGAGTTTAGTGAATAACAAAATAAAATTAAAATTAGATGAAGAAAATTTTAAATGCCAGGGAGAAATTTTAATTATTCCGAAGAGAAATGAATTTTTTGTCACGCATTAAAAGAACTCCAAAATAATGTTTCAGGCATTGACCATTGGCTTCGAAAGTGGATACTATTTTTCTGTTTTTAACGTTGACAACTCCATAAGGATATATACGTTCGACTTTGAATGGTCTAGACCATCTCAGCCTTAATTTTCCAGGAAATAGTTTAAGTGTAGAATTGAAAAGTAAGACTTGTTGCCTAGGTACAAATTGCCATGACAAAACTTTCTTGTCATGCCAACGCTTTGTCTTTCCTTTGTGCAGTCTCGCATTCTCATAGCTTGAGCTCGAAATTTATCTATCTCATTAAGCTCCAGTAGTTGATGAGTAGCAGCAGCACCCCAGTCCATGTTTAATTTCTTTATTGCCCAAAATTCTTTGTGTTCTAGCTCAATTGGCGAATGACAAGGTTTACCATAGACAAGATTGAAAGGTGACATTCCCAACGATGTCTTGAAAGATGTGCGATAAGCCCACAAGGCTTCATCTAACCTTACTGACTAATCCCTGTGGTTGGGATTGATAACTTTCTCCAGAATTTGCTTGATTTCTTTATTGTAAATTTTAGCTTGTCCATTTGTTATGTTTAACCCCATATATGTTTAGAGAATTGGAAATTAATCTATAGTCAAAGTGTAAGCCTTCATCACTAATTAAAGCACGAGAGGTACCAAGCCTGGTAAAAATATTTGTATGAAGGAATCTTAGAACTGATTTGGCATCTAGGTAAAGCCATAGCTTCAACCCATTTGGAGACATAATCAACATCAACAAGAATATATATTTTTTACCTAGGATGGTGGAAATAGACCCACGGAATTAATTCCCCAAACATCAAATAATTCCACCTCTAAAATTTTTTGTAGCGGCATCTCATGTAATCTTGATAAGTTACCAGTTCTTTGACAGCGATCACAGTTTTTACAAAACTCATTAGCATCTTTAAACATGGTGGGCTAATAAAAACCAGATTGGAGAACCTTTACAGTAGTTCTCATTATTCCAAAATGTCCACCATAAGGTGTAGAATGACAGTGATGTAGGATACTTTGAAATTCATCATCTGGAATACATCTTCGAATTACTTAATCTGCACAGTGCTTGAATAGAAATGCCTCGTCCCAGTAATATTGCTTGACATCATAAAGGAATTTCCTTTCTCCTTGATGATTGAGGGCAGGTGGCACCAACCCACTGACTAGAAAGTTAACAATATCAGCATAGCATGGCAATGCCATAGCCAAAAATATTTGTTCATCAGGAAATTCATCATTAATCATTTGACCCTCACCATACTCATTCCCTGCTTCTAGTCGTGACAAGTGATCAGCCACTTGATTTTTTGTGCCTTTTTTTATCTTTGATTTCCAAATCAAATTCTTGCAGTAACAATATCCATCTAATGATTCTATGTTTGGCCTCTTTTTTCATGACCAAGTATTTGATGGCAGAATGGTTTGTATAAAATGTGACTTTGGTGCCCACTAAATAAGCTCTGAATTTCTCAAAGGCAAACACCACTACTAAGAATTCTTTCTCCATGGTTGTGTAATTGAGCTGTGATTCTATCAACGTGTGACTGGCATAATATATAGCATGAAACATCTTGGCTTTTCTTTGCCATAGCACTGCTTCGACAATAAAGTCACTTGCATCATACATTAGTTCAAATGGTAGAGTCCAGTCTGGTATAGTAACTATAGGTGTTGTAGTTAATCATTCGTTTAACTCTTCGAACGCCTTTGAGTAGAGCTTATCAAAATAAAATGGTCTATTTTGCTTCAACAATTGACATAAAGGCTTGGATATCTTATAAAAATCCTTGATGAAGTGACGGTAAAATCTAGCATGTCTGAGGAAGCTCCTAATTCCTTTCACTGAACTAGGTGGTGGGAACTTTTCAATGACTTCTACTTTTACTTTGTCAACAGCAATTCCTTGCTGTGAAATTTGGTGGCCCAAAATAATGCCTTCACAAACCATGAAGTGACATTTTTCCCAATTTAACACCAGATTTGTTTCTTAACATCGGCAAAGCATTGACTCCAAAATTTTTAAGCAATCTTCAAAACTGTCGCCAAACACCGAGAAATCATCCATGAATACTTCAAGGAATTTCTCCACCATGTCGAAAACTATTGGCAACATGCAACTCTGGAATGTTGCTGGGGCATTACATAACCCTAATGGAATTCTTCTGAAAGTAAATGTTCCATAAGGGCATGTGAATGTAGTTTTTTCTTAATCAATAGGAGATATGGCAATTTGGTGGTACCCTGAGTAGCCATCTAAAAAATAGTATAAGGTTTTCCTTGCTAGTCTGTCCAGCATCTGATCTATAAAAGGAAAAGAGAAATGGTCCTTCTTCATTGCTTTGTTGAGCTTACAATAATCCATAAAAACTCCCCAACAAGTGATAGTACGTGTAGGAATAAGTTCGTTGTTATCATTGCTAACTAATGTGATTGCTCATTTCTTGGGTACACACTGAATAGGGCTCAACAAAGAGCTATCAAAAATTAGGTATATAATCCTAGCATCTAACCATTTGATAATCTCCTTCTTAACTGCATCCTTGAGGACAAGATTCGGTCTCCTTTGTTGTTCAATAGATTTGCCATGGCAA
Source organism: Gossypium hirsutum (assembly GCF_007990345.1). NCBI lineage: Eukaryota > Viridiplantae > Streptophyta > Magnoliopsida > Malvales > Malvaceae > Gossypium > Gossypium hirsutum. The sequence continues at coordinate 18,226,814 of NC_053449.1, read as the reverse complement.
TCTTCAAGTATTATTTTGTGCATGCAGATTGTTGGGCTAATTCCCTTGATATCCACAGTTGACCATCCTAAAGATTTCTTTGATTTCTTTAAAACCTCCAGTAATTGCATCTCCTAGTCTATTGTAAGCTCAAAAGATAACTATAGGCAATGTATCATTTTCTCCAAAATAAGCGTACTTCAAATGCACTGGTAATGGCTTCAAATCCAACATCAGTGGATCTTCTATTAATGAGTGAGGAGGGTTGAAATAGCGACCTGATAAATCTAATGATTCAAAGCTCCTTCTGCATCTATTTTCAAATTTCTAAGTTTCCATCAGTTCTTCAGATTCTTCAGTCAAATCTGTTTCATTTAATTTGATAGAGTCTGCATCAAAATTGTTGTGCATATGTACTACAAATTCTTCCTAAATTACAATGTCAACAAATTCTATAGCATGGCATTATTCATCTAGGTCTGCACACTTTAAAGCACCAAGCACATTAAAAGTCAACTACTGATCATTAATTCTCATGGTTCACTTACATTTTAGTACATCAATCATTGTTCTACCAATTGCTCAGAAATGTCGTCCAAATATTATAGGAACCTCTTTATCTGCTTCACATTTCAGAATAATAAAATCTATTGGAAAGATGACCTTGTCAACTTTTAACAATATATCTTCATTTTACCTTCTAGATCGACATATGATCTATTAGCTAGTTGTAGTGTGACTTTAGTAGGTCTTGCCTTTCCTATCCCAAGTTTCCTGAAAACAAACATAGGTATTAGATTGATACTTGCACCTAAATCGCATAATGCTTTACCTACAAAATGGCTTCCAATCAAATAGGGTATAGTGAAACTCCCTAGATCTTTTAATTTTGGTGGCAGTTTGTTCTTCAGCATTACTGTGCACCCTTTAGTAAGGGCAACAGTTTTGAACTCCCCTAACCTTCTCTTCTTGGATAGGATATCTTTCATGAATTTCACATAGTTAGGCATTTGTTCTAATGCTTCCACCAAAGGTATATTGATGTATAATTGTTTCAAGACCTCCAACAATTTCTTGAATTGAGCATCTTATTTCGAATTTTAGAAACGTTGGGGAAAAGGTGGCAATCGCCTTCCCTCCATTTGTTGAGGTTACCTTGCCATGGCATTTGTATTGGCTTGGCAAGATGAATTTGCTTCTGTATGCTTTTGTCCACTCCAATCTTTTGTAGTTTGTTCCACTTTTGGTTCGAAAGTTGTGCTTTAAGGAACTTTGAAACTTTCCTCCTCAAACAAGGAAACACTCACAACTTTTTGCAATTGAGTGCCATTTTAGAGTGTTGGCATTTCCCATTCCTTGATTACTCCAACATTGGTTGACTGTGTCCAGCTGGTATACTAGTCGTATTTTGTCTATTAATAGTGTTGGCATTTACTCCAGCTAAAATTTAGATGCTGCTTCCACCCTGGATTGTAGGAGTTAGAGTAGAGATTGTTGTTGCTAAGATTAAAATTTCCTATGTAATACGCAGAGGCTGGATTGGATGGGCATTCATAGAAAATATGATCTTCTCCATAATATACACATGCTAGTTTTGAAATCTTCATATTCTACATTGCAGAGGGTCTTTTTAGAGTTTTAATCATATTCGTTAATGATGATACCTAAGCTATTAATGGTGTAAACGCATCAAGTTCCATTGCTCTAGCAACTCTTCTACCAGTACCAACTTTGGTAGTGGGTATTGATAATCATTGTTTGCTATTCTTTCCAGAATTTCATATGCTTCATTGTAGGATTTCTCAAGCAACATCCCATTAGTAGATGCATCCACCACCATTCACGTATGAGTATTCAATCCATTGTAGAACATTTCCATTTGTGTCCAATGCTGAAAACAATGCATCGGGCATTTTCTAATTAATTCTTTGAAACGCTCCCATGCTTCGTATAATGTCTCATCTTCAGATTATCTGAACGATGTAATTTCATTCCTCAGCTTGGTCTTAATGTTGGGAGGATTGTAACTAAGAAAAAAATCTCTGACACAGTTCATTCCAATACACTACCGTACTTGATGGTAATGTATTCAACCACGATCTGGCACGATCTCGCAATGAATAAGGGAATAATTTTAATCTAAGGGCATCTTCAGGAACACCATGTTGCCTGAATGAGTTATAGACATCAAGAAAAAGTCTCAAGTGCAATCTAGGATCTTCAATTGGTAAACTACTAAACTGCCCTACCGTCTGTAGCATCTTAAACATTGCTGGTTCTAATTCAAAGTGTTGAGCTTGAATATGTGGCCTGACAATTCCTGGACTTAGATCACCCAAAGTAAGCACTACATGTTTCTGATGGGTCTACCTTTGTCATTTAAGATTCAAGGAATATCAGCATTCCTTTCATTCATGAGTATCTAACCTTCTCTGACTGGATCATTTATAGTCTTCTTCATTTCTCTTAATGTTTTCCTTCTTCGCCTTAGCGTCCTTTAAATCTTAAGATTAAAACAATATTTTGTATCCTCTTGAATATTTCTTCTCATGCACTAGTACATGAATAACAACAAATTAACTATTCTAACAAAAATAACAAGAATAACAGCAAATTTTCCTTTCACCAATGCTGCCGATCCCCGGTAACGACGCCAAAAACTTGTTGCGTGTAAATTACTAATGCAATTGCACAATTGTTCAAGTGTACACCTCATTAAAGTAATAAAGAAATAATTAAGTATCGTCTCTATAAGGATCAAAAACTGGTAAGAAATTGATTAAGTTATTATAATCCTATTAACTATACTAAATAGTAGGAAATACCCTTAAATTTAATAAGATGTTGGTATAATGAATTAATGTAATTTAATGCTAAAAACAAAGAATTGATATGTCAAATAAAATGTAGTGGAAAATTACAGAGAAATGCAAGAATAATTATGTTGTTGAATAAATAGGGTTGGACTTATTCAAGTCAAATGCTCATATCAAAATAATGTCATGGAAAAATATTGTCTAATCAATTGCTCAGAGAATTATTACTATAACTTGCCTCTTTCGATAGCTAGACTTAAGCTAAAAATCTAAGCTACTGTGTCTACAGAACTTTGGATTAATAACTATAATGAATGTTCTTCTCTACACAACTCGCAACATCTATTCGCTAGTATTAAATGATTCTAGATCAAGTATATTTAACCTTTTTAGAATTAAAAATAGATCTCTGAACACAACATACAATCAACTATGTCTAGAGCTTGCATACATGTATTTAAAATAGGCATAAATCGAATGACACAGTGATATAGGCAATCTCAAATCATGAGCATTAAAGATGATAAACATCCACCCAAATAACTCTAACCCAAAAAAGATTTAGTTCATGGATGGAAAAGTAAACACCAAATTTAAATCATTCATTAACATCTAAAGAAATTTGAATAACAGAAATCAAGAAAATTAAAGGCAGAACTGCAGGATTTCTCACCATAGTCCAGCTTCTCTTTTATCTTCTGACCGTATGTGAATCCAGGATAGATGTCACTTCCCCTTCTTCACGTCTATATTCTACTCTTTGTAGTTGCTACCTTTTCTTTCTCTAAAATTCTCCAAGAGAGATTTTTCTCTTTGCAGAGAGAGGATTGTTGTCACTAGTATCTTTCTCACACAAAGTCTCCTTTCTTTTTTTATTCTTCTCTCTCCTTCTTTTGTTGGATAGTTTTGTCCCACCTTAGCACAAATGTTTCATTCTTCTTTTCAGGTTAGTTTTTTTGGTACACGTCCAACTAGTTGAGAATGACGTGGATAGAGTGTTGATTCATCTTCCCCGAATTGCCATGGCAATTCTATTGTCAATCAATCTTACCAATTGCCGTGACAATGTTTCACTTCCGTTATTTTCCCTCTACATCTTCTTGCTCTTCCTACACTTGTATTCACACAAAACCACACCTTTCCTCCCCAAGTGATAAAAGTTACAAATAATGACCATTATATCACAATCTAAGCTTTGTTATGCAATTTTCTAAAAATATCCTAAAAACGCTAATGTATTCACCTAATTACAACCAATTAATTCTATTTAAAAGCCTTAAATATAACTCTTTTCAAGAGTTATCATGTTTAAGAATGAGTTTTAACGTGCTTTTAGTGATTTTTGTATGTTTGTGAAATTGTGAACCTAATTGAACCCTCTACAACCATAGAAAAGGGAAAGGCAAAGCTTGTTTAAAGCTTTAGCAAACTGGTGAGCGTTTAGGGATTGCTATATGTATATGTGAACCATAGTGTTAATCAGGAGCTTAGGGCTTTATCCTAAGTTTTGAGAGTAATTCTTCTCTAAACTCTATTTTGTGATTGTGTTAAATATGTGTTTTTATAAACAGTGATATGCGAGCTTCATATTACGAGCTAGATATAAACAGTGTTCTCCAAGCTCCTTATAATTTGTGAGCTCTATGTTTAAGAAAATGTATTGATAATATAATCTTTTGTAACCGTTGGATATAATGGCATGCCATAGTATTGTAAGTACTCGCCCTGGTGTATTATGATTTAGGTGAGAGGCCTGGGGATAGGTTAGGAGAAATAAGGGAATGTCGACCCAAGCTCCATTAAATGAGATATGCTGGTGTGATGGAGAGTCTTTGTTTAATGCTACACTTATGGGATATGTCAGACTCTTTGAGTCAAAGTGAGGAGTCATAAAGAGATCTATTTATCCAACATAAAACGACATATGAATAAGATTGTGTTTTCCAAATTATCGTATTTTACTATTTTAAGCTAACTGACAGTAATTATCTGCAAACCAAGCTTCACGTATATATGGCGAACGCATTTCATAACTCATTACCATTGTTAAAGCTTTTGTTCAAATTATGTTTTGTGCATGCTATGTGGTTTTCTCTGTACATTCACTAGGCTTGTGATAGCTCACACACTCATTACTGAACACTACAGGCAGCTAGATTGCACAATAAGTAGGGGTGAAGCGAGTCATCCAGGTGATGCATAAACATTGAATAGTTGGTACAAATGGACTCTAGACTAAAAGTCAATGTAGGATTACATTTGGGCTTACAGATATCTTTCTCCCTATAGACTTTACTACTTTTTCTAAGACTTGGTTTTTTTTTATGTTTTCAGTTCATATCTCTTGTGAACCGGTAAAACTATATATACATACCTAAATTTTAAGTATATGAATATAGTCCAAACCTGGTTTGATGTTTTTCTAATTTACAGGTTTATGCTTAAGTATTTATTTTCTAATAGAGTGTTCGCCATAAGCAAAAGCATGAAATAATCAAAATTGATTAACTTATATAGAGTTCATTGAAGTTGCTGGAATGTGACAAGGTTGTCGAACTGTGCTAAGTACTAACCCTAACAATTGGTGAAATACTACCTTCGAACCCTTAATAACTTATAATATGTAAAAAAGAGAAACCCTGTAAAATGTGTTCGCAGAATCTAAATAATTAAAGGTCATTACCGAGACTAACCCTATTTTAGAAGACTTATTATGTGACAGCCCAAAATTGACCCTAGTCGGGAAGTGGTTTCGGGACCACAAAACCGAGTCTTATAAATAATTAAAGATTATATTATGTGTTTATGATGTGCGTAAATGCTTGTGTGATAGTTCCATACTTTAATTTGGTCAGTGTATGTGGAATTTATTAGTAGGGACTTATGTGAGACAATTTAGAAATATGCTAGGCAAGTGTTCAAGTGGCCCATTAATATATGTGGGAAAGTGTTTGTCCTTGCATGTCAAATTAGCCAAATTAAAGCATAGTGGCTGGCCATGCTATGGGTGGAAACATGTCACCAACATGTTATGCTAGTGATGTATGCTAAGAAAAATAAAATAAAGAGCATGGTAATTAAACAATGAAAAGGAAGGGTGATGGAAAAAAAAATGGTCTCATCCATACCCCCCTTGTTGCCGTGAGTTGAGGAAAGAAAACAAAAAAAAAATGTGTTCATTCTTGAACACCTTTGGCCGAATAGAGGAAAGAAAGGAAGGGGAAGAGCTTGAGAAAATCGGCTATGGTGGTTTGCTAGACTAAGGTATGTTTGATGTTGTTCTTGAGATGCATGCATGTTTTAGTAGTTGACTTGAGTTCTAAAAACCCATGGTTCAATTTTGTGGATTGATGATGATTTTGTGTTTTGCCATTGATGAGTGCTTGAGCTTTTTGATAGTTGTTGATGAAAAGTGAAAGATATGTTAAAGATTAATATGTTAAATTAAGGCTTGGTAAGCTAGCTATTAAGGTGAAATGCTAATGTTAGTATTTGATTTGGTAATAATCTGTTTGGGGACAGCAGCAGTAAGGTGATTTTGGAAAATCGCCATAATTTGTAGGAGTTGAATTAGAAGCTGAGTGAATTATGCCATTAAAGCTTGAAGAGTCTATTTTCTTACAAAAGAAACTATAAAAACAAAAGAGTTACCGATCTTGAGATATTTGAAGTATTGTGGGGCTGAGTCAAAATGACTACTAGATTCCCTGTTCTGTTTTTAGGAAATCATTATAAATTGTACAAAAATGATTATAAGATAAAATTTATATGATTAGACTCCTTAATGAGTCTAGTTTCAAATGAGATCAAATACAACACATTTTGAATTCTGTAAAATGAGAAATTTGATTCGTAGTGAAGAGTGGTCAGAATAGTCAAACAGTGAAACAGGGGAAACTTTAAGAAAAATCTGGTATTTATTGGCCAAGCCAAAAATTCTGAAATTTTATGGATGGAAGATATACGAGTCTATATTCAGGGAAAATTAACGGCTAGTGATTTGGAGTTTTGTAGCTCCAGTTATAAACAATTTAGCGACTACTGCTCAGGAAAACAGCTCGTAGTGAATATGTGATTTTGTTGTAAACATTAATGAAAATTTGCCAATGAGTTATTTATTGACTATTATAAAGCTTACTATAATCTATGTGTGTGAAGGTCAAATCAATATATATATTATTCTGAAAGTAATACTTGAATAGTCGATTAATGACTATTTTAAATTTTGTTGAACTTAAGCTCAAGAGCAAAAGGGAACTAGATCCGATAAAGGCAAAGAAAAGATCACTGAGTAGTCGAGTTGGAACCGTCTTACCCAACACAAGGTAAGTCATTAAGCATGTAGTTGGTATTATTTCAAATGGTCATAATGTTTATGTATTGATGCTGAATGGAATGAATAAATATACATATATATATATGCATGTACGTATGTGATGATGAAATTGTTGAATGAAAAGAAAAGAGGTAAGATGTACTGAGTTGTTGATCTCGGCACTAAACGTGCGGGTATAACCATTTATGACCATGAGATTGGCGCTAAGTGTGCGGGATTAAATTGTACAGCACTAAGTGTGCGATTTGACTATGTTGCACTAAGTGTGCGAAATGAATATGATGCACTAAGTGTGCGAATTGACCATGCGGCACTAAGTGTGCGAGTTTAACTATGTAGCACTAAGTGTGCGATTTGATTACGTAGCACTAAGTGTGCGAGTTGATTATATAGCACTGAGTGTGCGGACTCAATATACATTCGTGAATCATTATGGACACTATGTGTGCGACACTATTGAGTCGATCGCGGACAGCGGATCGGGTAAGTGTCTTGAGTACATGGCTAATAGGTGCTATGCTTATACTTGGTGTTGAGCTCGGTAAGTTTGAACCTATGTGACAACTATACTTGAAGTCACGTACATAAAATTTATCGTAGGATGGGTGAAAGGCAGTTTAGTCGTTTGATTGTAACGAAAATAAATTGATTTATGAAAATGCTTCAATGTCCTATTGATGAGTATATGGAATGTGAATGCATGAATTGATATGAAATTGAATCGATAGGTTGGAGGAACTATGGTATGGTTCGGAATGGATGGAGTAATTAGCCTCGTTCCATTTTGTTTTCTCTTGTGATAATGTTATTGATGGATGGTAGTGCATAGCTTATGACTTACTGAGTTATAAACTCACTCGGTGTTTCCTTGTCACCTATTCTAGGTTTCTTGGACACATCTCTTTTGCGTGATCGGGCCGTCATCGAAGTCATCACACCGGATAGCAAGTTTTGGTACTTTCTTCTTAGTTGGCTTAGAAGAACATTTTGGCATGTATAAGCTATTACGTTGTGTTTGAACTTTGGCATGTAAACTTTAAGCCATGCGAAAATGGCACGAATGTTCGATTGAGTTGGATCAAGGGTAGGCATGAAATGGACCTAGTTACTTTCGTAACAGATGCTGGCAGCAGCAGTGTCATGAGATTAAAAAATCACTAAAAATAGTAGGAGTGGAATTAATTGATGAATAAATTATGTAATCGAAGCTCGATGAGTCTGTTTTCATGAGGAAGTAACAAAAAGATCATATGGGCAGTATATTAAGAGATAATCAGATTTTTGTGGGACAGGGCCAGAACGGTTTCTGGATTCCCTGCTCCGACTTTGGAAATTCATTATAAATTAACCAGAGATAATTAGGGGTCGTACCATATATGTATAGATTCCTCTCTGAGTCTAGTTTTCATAGAAACAAACGGCATCAGTATTGAAGCCCCGTGCAGGGAGATATCCAAGTCGTAATGGGCAAAGGTCAGTGTAGTCGACCCCTGCAACATGGGAGACTTTCACTAATAAACTGTACTAATTGGCCCGACCAAAAATTCTAGAAAAAAATACATAGATGGGCACATGAGTCTAGTTTCTGGGAAAAATTACGAAACTGATTTTCGAGTTACGAAACTCAAGATATGATTTTTAAAACGACTAGTACACAGATTGGGCAGTGTCTGGAAAATAAATTTTATAAGGGGTTAAAGTCAGTTAACACCTCGTGTTCGACTCCGGTGTCGGTTTCGGGTTCGGGGTGTTACATTTGATTGGTATCAGAGCTATAGTTTAGTCGGTTCTAGGACTACCATAGCACGTATGAGTCTAGCTATACATGCCTTAATGTTAATGTTTAAAAGGGTGATTACTTCTGACGGTTGAAATGTTTTTGTTTTGATTAGTAAATGGATCCCGGTGTAGAAAGAACCCTAGCGGATGACGTTGAGAGCGTAGCGGCTGCTCCTGCACAAGGGACGCCGCCTGTTGAACCTCAGTCATCTGCGAATAATCAAGGTGAGGGGGCTAAACAAGCCTTCTTTACCATGATGAATGAGTGGGTCGCGCAATATGCCCGAACCAACCCGGCTGTCCAACAATTCCCAAATTTGAATAATCCACCCCAAGAGCCTGTAATGCCATCAGTCGCTGATCCTGTGAGGCTGAGTAAGCCACCTGTAGACTTGATTAGGAAGCGTGGGGCCGAGGAGTTCAAGGCCATAGTAACTGATGATGCCGAAAGGGCCGAGTTCTGGCTTGATAACACCATTTGGGTGTTCGATGAATTGTCATGCACACCTGACGAATGTCTAAAATGTGCTGTATCTTTGTTGCGAGACTCAGCCTACTATTGGTGGAGGACCTTGATTTCCATAGTCCCGAACGAGCGAGTAACTTGGGACTTCTTTCAAACGGAATTCCGAAAGAAATTTATTAGCCAACGGTTCATTGATCAGAAGCGTAAGGAGTTCTTGGAACTCAAGCAAGGCCGTATGACTGTATCTGAATACGAACATGAATTCGTAAGACTCAGTAGGTATGCCCGGGAGTGTGTAGCTGATGAGGTTGCTATGTGCAAAAGATTCGAGGAAGGATTGAATGAAGATTTAAAGCTACTAATGGGTATTTTGGAAATAAAAGAATTCGTAACACTAGTCGAACGAGCCTGCAAGGCGGAAGAACTTGGAAAGGAGAAGAGGAAGGCTGAATTTGAAGCTAGAGATTATTGTAAAAGATCGACGGGTAAAGCTCCGTTCTCAGCTGTAAAGAAGTTCAGGGAGGACATTAATAAGTCGAGGGCGACTGCGGGAATTTCCATCAGGGCAAGACCATCGATGGGCTCCCGAGCTACTTCGGTACCTAGTGTGGGCAATAATCGTCACGAGAAACCTGAATGTCCCCAATGTGGAAGACGACACCTAGGTGAATGTTGGGGCAAGTCTACTAGCAGGGCCTGTTACGGATGCGGTTCGAAGGACCACTTCATTAGAGATTGCACGGAGCTGGATGAGAAGAATAAGATTCAAGGTGCAAGACCTAGTGGAGTGACATCTAGAGGTAGACCACCGAGAATTTTAGGAGGCAGGGGTGGTAGTCAGAGGGGGGCCTCTGATACGGCCAATCGAGCCGAGAACCGTACTCCTGCTAGAGCATATGCCATTCGCGCACGAGAGGAGGCATCCTCCCCCGACGTCATCACTGGTACCTTCACTCTCTTTGATACTAATGTGATTGCATTGATTGACCCTGGTTCTACTCATTCATATGTATGCCAAACCTTAGCAACCAGTAAGACTCTACCTGTTGAGTCTACTGAGCTCGTAATTCGAGTATCAAACCCTTTGGGTCAATGCGTACTTGTTGATAAAGTGTGTAAGAGATGCCCTCTAATAATCCGAGAATCCTGTTTTCCGGCCGATTTGATGCTTTTGCCGTTCGACGAGTTTGATGTTATTCTTGGTTTGGATTGGTTAACCGCGCATGATGCGGTTGTGAATTGCAAAAGCAAGACTATCGATTTGAGGTGCGCAAATAACGAAATAATTCGAGTTGAGTCTGCGAACTTAAGGGGGTTGCCAGCTGCAATATCAGCAATGTTGGCCCAGAAATATGTAAGGAAAGGGTGCGAAGCATACCTCGCGTATGTACTTGATGACAAGGAGTTAGAAAAGAAACCCGAATCGGTGCCGGTGGTTTGTGAATACCCGGATGTTTTTCCTAAAGAGTTACCGGGTTTGCCACCTGTTCGGGAGGTAGAGTTTGGTATTGAGCTTGTACCTGGAACTACGCCAATTTTGATCGCTCCGTATCGTATGGCACTAACCGAGTTAAAAGAGTTGAAAGCTCAGTTGCAAGAATTGACGGATAGAGGTTTCGCTCGACCGAGTTTCTCACCTTGGGGTGCACCAGTATTGTTCGTGAAAAAGAAGGACGGAACCATGAGGTTGTGCATTGACTATCGTCAACTGAATAAAGTGACGATAAAGAATAAGTATCCGTTACCGCGTATTGATGATCTGTTCGATCAATTAAAGGGAGCATCGGTGTTTTCAAAGATAGATTTGAGATCGGGTTATTATCAGTTGCGGATTCGAGATTCGGACGTACCCAAAACTGCTTTCAGAACGAGGTACGGTCACTACGAGTTCTTAGTGATGCCGTTCGGGCTCACTAATGCCCCTGCGGTGTTTATGGATTTGATGAATCGGATCTTCAGGCCGTATTTGGATCGGTTCGTAGTTGTGTTTATTGATGACATCTTGGTCTATTCAAGAGATGAGACCGAACATGCTGAGCATCTGAGGCAAGTGTTGCAAATTTTGCGGGATAAGCAGTTATATGCTAAGTTCAGTAAGTGTGAGTTCTGGTTAAGAGAGGTTAGCTTCTTGGGTCATGTGGTATCCGCATCGGGTATTCGAGTTGACCCGAGCAAAATTTCAGCCATACTTAACTGGAAGCCTCCGAGAAATGTTACCGAAGTCCGGAGCTTTCTAGGGCTCGCCGGTTATTACTGACGATTTGTCAAAGGTTTCTCGATGATAGCCACACCAATGACGAAGCTACTTCAAAAGGATGTTAAGTTCGAATGGACGGAGAAATGTCAGAAAAGCTTCGATCAACTAAAAACTCATTTGACTGAAGCTCCAATTTTGGTGCAACCCGAATCGGGTAAAGAGTTTGTCATTTATAGTGACGCATCCCTACTTGGGTTGGGTTGCGTATTGATGCAAGAAGGTCAAGTTGTGGCCTATGCGTCAAGACAATTGAAGCCACACGAGAGAAATTATCCGACCCATGATCTCGAACTAGCCGCCATTGTGTTTGCATTGAAAATATGGCGACATTATTTGTTTGGTGAGAAGTGCCATGTGTTTTCGGATCACAAAAGTCTCAAATATTTGATGACTCAACGAGACTTGAATCTGCGACAAAGACGTTGGCTTGAGTTGTTGAAAGATTACGAGCTTGTCATTGATTACCACCCGGGAAAGGCTAATGTGGTTGCGGACGCCTTAAGCCGGAAATCACTGTTTGCTTTGCGAGCGATGAATGTACACTTGTCTGTTCTACCTGACAATGTGTTAGTAGCTGAATTAAAAGCCAAACCATTATTGACTCATCAAATTCTTGAAGCTCAGGAAGTCGATGATGAATTGGTTGCAAAACGAGCTGAGTGTGTTCCGAACAAGGAATCGGAGTTTCAGATTGATGATGATGGTTGTTTGAGGTTTAGAAGTCATTTGTGTGTTCCAAGGAATTCGGAACTCATTCCGATGATTCTGAACGAAGCCCATTGTAGCCGAATGTCAATTCACCCGGGGAGCACGAAAATGTACAACGACTTGAAACGTCGGTTTTGGTGGCATGGTATGAAACGAGACATCTCCGACTTTGTTTCGAGATGTTTAATATGTCAACAAGTGAAAGCGGAACATCAAGTGCCTTCAGGGTTACTTCAGCCGATCATGATACCCGAGTGGAAATGGGACCGAGTCACAATGGACTTTGTGTCCGGACTGCCATTGTCCGCAAGTAAGAAGGATGCGATTTGGGTTGTTGTTGATAGGCTGACTAAGTCGGCTCACTTTATCCCCGTGCGTACGGATTTTTCATTGGATAAACTAGCCGAATTGTATGTTTCTCAGATTGTGAGATTACATGGAGTACCTATTTCTATCGTGTCGGATAGAGATCCGAGATTCACCTCGCGATTTTGGAAGAAATTGCAAGAAGCTTTGGGTACCAAGCTGCATTTTAGCACCGCTTTTCATCCCCAAACCGATGGTCAATCGAGCGAATAATTCAGATACTCGAGGATATGCTGAGATGCTGCATCCTTGAGTTTAGTGGTTCATGGGAACGGTATGTACCTTTGATTGAATTCGCTTACAACAATAGTTTTCAATCAAGTATTAAGATGGCACCTTACGAGGCTTTGTACGGTCGTAAATGCCGTACACCATTGTTTTGGACCGAGCTCGGTGAAAGTAAAATTTTCGGAGTTGATTTGATTAAAGATGCCGAACAGAAAGTAAAGGTAATCTGTGAAAGTCTGAAAGCAGCCACAGATCGTCAGAAATCGTATGCGGATTTGAAACGAAAAGACATTGAATATCAGGTGGGAGATAAAGTGTTTCTTAAAGTTTCGCCTTGGAAAAAGGTACTTAGGTTTGGCCGTAAGGGCAAGTTGAGCCCGAGATTCATTGGGCCGTACGAAATCTCCGAACGAGTGGGGCCAGTTGCGTATAGATTGATTTTGCCCCCTGAGCTTGAAAAGATCCATGACGTCTTTCATGTTTCGATGCTTCGACGCTATAGATCTGATCCATCGCACATAATTAGCCCATCAGAGGTTGAAATTCAAGCCGATATGAGTTATGAAGAAGAACCGATGCGTATCCTAGCTCGTGAAGTGAAGGAGTTACGAAACAAAAGAGTTCCGCTAGTAAAGGTGTTATGGCTCAAACACGGGATCGAGGAAGCTACTTGGGAAACCGAGAGCTCGATGAAAGAACGATATCCAAACCTATTTACCGGTAAGATTTTCGGGGACGAAAATTTCTTAAGTGGGGGAGAGTTGTGACAGCCCAAAATTGACCCTAGTCGGGAAGTGGTTTCGGGACCACAAAACCGAGTCTTATAAATAATTAAAGATTATATTCTGTGTTTATGATGTGCGTAAATGCTTGTGTGATAGTTCCATACTTTAATTTGGTCAGTGTATGTGGAATTTATTAGTAGGGACTTATGTGAGACAATTTAGAAATATGCTAGGCAAGTGTTCAAGTGGCCCATTAATATATGTGGGAAAGTGTTTGTCCTTGCATGTCAAATTAGCCAAATTAAAGCATAGTGGCTGGCCATGCTATGGGTGGAAACATGTCACCAACATGTTATGCTAGTGATGTATGCTAAGAAAAATAAAATAAAGAGCATGGTAATTAAACAATGAAAAGGAAGGGTGATGGAAAAAAAAATGGTCTCATCCATACCCCCCCTTGTTGCCGTGAGTTGAGGAAAGAAAACAAAAAAAAAATGTGTTCATTCTTGAACACCTTTGGCCGAATAGAGGAAAGAAAGGAAGGGGAAGAGCTTGAGAAAATCGGCTATGGTGGTTTGCTAGACTAAGGTATGTTTGATGTTGTTCTTGAGATGCATGCATGTTTTAGTAGTTGACTTGAGTTCTAAAAACCCATGGTTCAATTTTGTGGATTGATGATGATTTTGTGTTTTGCCATTGATGAGTGCTTGAGCTTTTTGATAGTTGTTGATGAAAAGTGAAAGATATGTTAAAGATTAATATGTTAAATTAAGGCTTGGTAAGCTAGCTATTAAGGTGAAATGCTAATGTTAGTATTTGATTTGGTAATAATCTGTTTGGGGACAGCAGCAGTAAGGTGATTTTGGAAAATCGCCATAATTTGTAGGAGTTGAATTAGAAGCTGAGTGAATTATGCCATTAAAGCTTGAAGAGTCTATTTTCTTACAAAAGAAACTATAAAAACAAAAGAGTTACCGATCTTGAGATATTTGAAGTATTGTGGGGCTGAGTCAAAATGACTACTAGATTCCCTGTTCTGTTTTTAGGAAATCATTATAAATTGTACAAAAATGATTATAAGATAAAATTTATATGATTAGACTCCTTAATGAGTCTAGTTTCAAATGAGATCAAATACAACACATTTTGAATTCTGTAAAATGAGAAATTTGATTCGTAGTGAAGAGTGGTCAAAATAGTCAAACAGTGAAACAGGGGAAACTTTAAGAAAAATCTGGTATTGATTGGCCAAGCCAAAAATTCTGAAAATTTTATGGATGGAAGATATACGAGTCTATATTCAGGGAAAATTAACGGCTAGTGATTTGGAGTTTTTTAGCTCTAGTTATAAACAATTTAGTGACTACTGCTCAGGAAAACAGCTCGTAGTGAATATGTGATTTTGTTGTAAACATTAATGAAAATTTGCCAATGAGTTATTTATTGACTATTATAAAGCTTACTATAATCTATGTGTGTGAAGGTCAAATCAATATATATATTATTCTGAAAGTAATACTTGAATAGTCGATTAATGACTATTTTAAATTTTGTTGAACTTAAGCTCAAGAGCAAAAGGGAACTAGATCCGATAAAGGCAAAGAAAAGATCACTGAGTAGTCGAGTTGGAACCGTCTTACCCAACACAAGGTAAGTCATTAAGCATGTAGTTGGTATTATTTCAAATGGTCATAATGTTTATGTATTGATGCTGAATGGAATGAATAAATATACATATATATATGCATGTACGTATGTGATGATGAAATTGTTGAATGAAAAGAAAAGAGGTAAGATGTACTGAGTTGTTGATCTCGGCACTAAACGTGCGGGTATAACCATTTATGACCATGAGATTGGCGCTAAGTGCGCGGGATTAAATTGTACAGCACTAAGTGTGCGATTTGACTATGTTGCACTAAGTGTGCGAAATGAATATGATGCGCTAAGTGTGCGAATTGACCATGCGGCACTAAGTGTGCGAGTTTGACTATGTAGCACTAAGTGTGCGATTTGATTACGTAGCACTGAGTGTGCGAGTTGATTATATAGCACTGAGTGTGCGGACTCAATATACATTCGTGAATCATTATGGACACTATGTGTGCGACACTATTGAGTCGATCGCGGACAGCGGATCGGGTAAGTGTCTTGAGTACATGGCTAATAGGTGCTATGCTTATACTTGGTGTTGAGCTCGGTAAGTTTGAACCTATGTGACAACTATACTTGAAGTCACGTACATAAAATTTATCGTAGGATGGGTGAAAGGCCGTTTAGTCGTTTGATTGTAACGAAAATAAATTGATTTATGAAAATTCTTCAATGTCCTATTGATGAGTATATGGAATGTGAATGCATGAATTGATATGAAATTGAATCGATAGGTTGGAGGAACTATGGTATGGTTCGGAATGGATGGAGTAATTAGCCTCGTTCCATTTTGTTTTCTCTTGTGATAATGTTATTGATGGATGGTAGTGCATAGCTTATGACTTACTGAGTTATAAACTCACTCGGTGTTTCCTTGTCACCTATTCTAGGTTTCTTGGACACATCTCTTTTTGCGTGATCGGGCCGTCATCGAAGTCATCACACCGGATAGCAAGTTTTGGTACTTTCTTCTTAGTTGGCTTAGAAGAACATTTTGGCATGTATAAGCTATTACATTGTGTTTGAACTTTGGCATGTAAACTTTAAGCCATGCGAAAATGGCACGAATGTTCGATTGAGTTGGATCAAGGGTAGGCATGAAATGGACCTAGTTACTTTCGTAACAGATGCTGGCAGCAGCAGTGTCATGAGATTGAAAAATCACTAAAAATAGTAGGAGTGGAATTAATTGATGAATAAATTATGTAATCGAAGCTCGATGAGTCTGTTTTCATGAGGAAGTAACGAAAAGATCATATGGGCAGTATATTAAGAGATAATCAGATTTTTGTGGGACAGGGCCAGAACGGTTTCTGGATTCCCTGCTCCGACTTTGGAAATTCATTATAAATTAACCAGAGATAATTAGGGGTCGTACCATATATGTATAGATTCCTCTCTGAGTCTAGTTTTCATAGAAACAAACGGCATCAGTATTGAAGCCCCGTGCAGGGAGATATCCAAGTCGTAATGGGCAAAGGTCAGTGTAGTCGACCCCTGCAACATGGGAGACTTTGACTAATAAACTGTACTAATTGGCCCGACCAAAAATTCTAGAAAAAAATACATAGATGGGCACATGAGTCTAGTTTCTGGGAAAAATTACGAAACTGATTTTCGAGTTACGAAACTCAAGATATGATTTTTAAAACGACTAGTACACAGATTGGGCAGTGTCTGGAAAATAAATTTTATAAGGGGTTAAAGTCAGTTAACACCTCGTGTTCGACTCCGGTGTCGGTTTCGGGTTCGGGATGTTACATATTAGTTGAACTACTATGTTCCATGGGGTATATTGTTTTGCATGACTTAGGGTTCACATGTTCTTAATTCTTTTTTTATCAAATATACATGTCTTCAGAGAATGAGAAGTTAAGTTTTTGCAAGTGATGTAGGCTCACATATTAAAATTGTTACGTACTATACAGAAAGCAATGTGAGTTTGCGAGCTTGTGTTTTCTTTAATCTAAACATGTTTTGTGAAGTGTGTTGGAGGTTCAGTTGGTGTTAGGTCAGAAAGTCATCTGGGTGGCTAATGTGGCATTCCATAGCTCGGGTCAAATGACCGGACCAGGTATAAGGTATTACATTTTTGGTATCAGAGCTAATTTCTTGGTGAATTGAACAGGTTCGCAAGGTTGGTTAACTTGTTAGGTTCTCCTAGTTAGTTAATTTAATAGGTTCGCCAAGTTAGTTAATTTGTTAGATTCTTAAGATTCGCCAGGTTCGCCAGGGTTGTAAATTGTTTTAGGTAATAAGTATGATAGCTTGTTGTTGGGGTAGGATTGTGAAAAAAACATTAACTTGGTTCAATTCTTTCTTTTGTTAGATTATGCCTTGGATTACTTTCTGCTACTCACATTCTTAGTGGTTGAGCTCACAGATATGCTTTGGCGAGTTGTGCTTGCAATTGTGAGATGGAAGCTATGCTTGCAGATGTGTTTGAAAAACTATGCTCGCAATTATTATTGTCGAGCTTAGGACTCATAATTGTATATGCTCATTTCTCTTGCTTAAACTTGTGTCTTACGTACATTTAGAGTTAGTAAAATTCCTCCCAAAATGGTAAACGCGAACGTGAATCATGTTAATAGAACTGCGGACCCTCTAGAGGGTGACAAGACTTTAGCGTCACTTGTTCGACCTCCTAGGGAAAATGTTTTGGATAAGAGTATCAAACTATTGTTACATGCCAGGATCGAGGCTTTCCAATGTATTGTTAATACCAATGTTGCTCCTGTCAGTCAAGGGTTGCCACTAGAACACCTGCGAGCTCTAGGTGGTAAGGAATTCAATAGTATCAAGGGAATTGATCCTACTACTGCAAAATATTGGCTTGAGAGTGTTGAAAAGATCCTTGAAAAAATGGTATATATCGAGGAAGAAAATTCAGGATGTACTGTGTCCTTACTCATTGGCAAAGCCTATTACTGGTGGAGCACTGTGAAGCAGGGAACTACTGCGAATAGTGTGAATTTGAACTTTTTCCTAGAAACGTTTAAAAAGAATTTCATGGTTGAGTAGTACATGAAAGCTCACAAACGTGACTTTATTAACCCGGTGCAAGGCAAAATGTCTGTAGCTAAGTACGAGGTAGAATTTGTGCGACTCAGTAAGTATGTTACTCATATGGTCTTTCTAACACCCTTTACCCGGCTCGGTTGTCGACCTCGAATATTAGGATGCCACACCATTGACTCGTATCTTACACAATATATCTTGTCACTTCAAGAAGGGAACATATTTTATTTTGACATTTTCATAGTTTTTGATTGAACATATTCTTAATAATCATTAATACATTCTAAACATACATCAAATGGTCTTAAAATAATAGTTAAACTTGCATAGGGTCCATTAAGAAAAATTTCCAAAACTAGTACATAGGTAATGATACTGGAACTTGGGTATCGATACCGTGTGGAAAATTGGTACCAAATTAGCATATTATTTTTCACCTAAAATAAAAAACCTAGAAAATATCGGTACATTTCAAAAAGTATCGGCAATTTTTCCCTTAGTATAAATACTCGTGGTATGGTATCGATACCAAGATACGATTCTAACTCCTTGGTCATTAAAAAATTCATAGAGGTATCATTTTTACAACTAGAATATCGGTATCTCTTCTTTAGACCTCAAAAATACAACACATATAAGCCTTCCAACCACCCAATACAAGTCTATTTAACATACATGTTTTACTATATAAACCAAACATCAAATCGTCCATATTACTAGTTTCAAACATCATAATTAAGTCCAAGAAGTAATCAACATGATACGAATCAAAACTCAAGATCCTAAGAGCAATTAAATCTTGGAAACGTTCCATTTATCATGTCAAATTCTAGCATAAAGTCTACCTCATTGCCTTATTCCTAACACACAAGCGAATAAATAATAAACACCTAGGGAAAAGAAAAAATGGACTTGCTTGGATCACCCTCGAAACCACGCCACTTACATTAGTACGCAACTAATCTACAATGGTTTTAAAAAGAGCGGATGAGCTTAACAAGCTTAGTGAATGCCTAGAATAACTACCATGCAAACATGTCATCAAGCATTAGTGGAACACATACATAACACAATTAGGATAGATTCAAATTTATTGTCATATTTCACTTACTCATGCACGTTTAACAGTTTATTTACTAAGTCATCACATACACTTTCATGTATACATCTCAATACATACAACATATTTATAAATCATTTGGAACTTGAGCTATGAAACGTAAAAGTGGGCATTATCACCACTCATCGGATACACGAATCTCCAACACAACACATAGACTCATAGAGTCAAACATGTCCCATAAGTGAAACATAAAGCTAACACTCTTCAACAGACCAAACATGTCTCGTTGAATGTAGCTTAGCTCACATTCCCTTATCTCTCGAAACATGTCCCAAGGCCTCAATGTCCAAATCACATATACATATAGGTGAGTATTCACAAACCTATGGCATGCCCACTATATCCAACAGTCTCAAGAATTTAAAGTAGTGGTTTAGGCTACTACTAAATTCCTATTAATGCATTGAATCCTTTCCACAAGCAATTATTCCAACACTCACCAATATGCTTTCGTCGAAATGCCAAAAGCTTAAACTAGCCTTCCTAGCTTGTAGATGGTCCTAGTGAATTTGTAACTTTAACACAATAATTCACACAAATAAATTTAAAAAATCAGCAAAGGACTCACAACAAGCAATAAAAAACATAAGCCTAAGCTATGTTCACATAGAATTGAAACCTTTAACATATCCAACTTGAAATCTAAATATCTTGATCTACACTTAAACTTTTTACCTAAAACAAATTTTATTCAATTAATTATTCATCTACGACTAATTCTCAACCTTTAATCTACGCTAAACTACTCAATTCATGGTTTGACTTTTTCGACAGGTTTATGAAAATTTTTCAAAAATTCATTAAATCCTTATAAATTCTTAATGAAACTTTAAAGTAAGTTTAGAAACCTTTTAATCTCATCAAAACTAATTGAAAAACACTTTAAAACTACATTTTTATCCAAAATCCCAAAATCCACCATTAATGACCCAATTTTCAGCTTTTAATCAAAACATGCGATTTAACAACTAAAAATTTAGTTTCAAAGACTAATTAATATTAAAAGCTAATGGTTAGATGAATGGTTACTTTTGATGGAAGAAAAATAGACTTTTGACGCGAATCTGAGAACACCCACATGTAAGGAAGATGATGAAATCTATGAAATTTTAGGATGTTTTCTTGAAGATTTATGAATATTTAATACATTGGGAAGGATGAGAATCAAAGTAATGTAGTTCGGAAATAAAAAACTAATTGGGAGAGCAAGGAACAACAAATAGAGGAATGAGAAGAAAACTAATGTGGAAAAAACTGTAGATGAGGGTGATATTAAGTTGCATTTAAAAAACTGGTCCAACTGCAACATAAATGCTCTAAATTTTGACCTTATTGCAAATTAGTTCTTTGTCTAAAATTATAGGTTTCTAAACATTTTTCAAAAGTTGAATTGACTTTCTAAAAACCATCATAAAAAATATTACCGATATACCATGTCCAGTAATTCCGAACAATTTAAGGCTAAAATTCCTAGAATACTCCTAAAACTTTTAGGCCCTACTTTAAGGTGTTACAGACTTTCTAGAAAGGGATCGGTGAAAAAGGTTTCAATTTGTGTTGCGTCGTGACATTCAAATCTATCTGGTAGTACATGACACGGGGATCTTCTTTGAGTTGGTTGAAAAAGTGAAGGCTATCAAGGAGATTAGAACAGTGGCTCCATGAACTATAACACCCCAGACCTGACTGAGTTGGTCCAACTCAAATCTGGCATGCCACATAAGTCACCGGAGTGACATCCTATTAACTCTCAACCTAACCTCCAACACACTATAGATTTATAGCATTAAAATATTCTATGTTATCATAATGCAGCGAAATTTCACAATAATATGCATGAAATATAAAAGATGTGAGCACGTAAAGAGGAAGGGTTCACACATCAACAAACAGTAAAGACTTCAAGGTTCGCATATTCGAACAAAAATACACATGTACTTAGAACTCATTATTAAGGTCTGCACAAAAACATACAACATGGTTCTCATACTGTATGGGCTTTGTAACAAGAAAGTTCATACCTTCAAGGGTTCGCATACTTTAATTGGGTTCGCAAATAAGTAAGGCTTTCACTAATAAGGGTTCACATACAATACGAGGTCGCAAACACATAGGGGTTGTAACATCATAAAATTTAGCTTAATAAAAATGTAGAAATATATCAAAAATAAGGAATTGGATCAATGGTTGGTAATTAAATGTGGAGGTATGAAAGTTAGTTAGAGGTCCCAAGTTCAAGTCCCATATCTTACAAAATTCCCTTATTTTTATTTTGTTGTCGTCCAAGCGTAGTAAACCTAGATATAAATACAATTTTTACTCAAAATAATCAGCCTCTAACTCTCTCTTCTACTACCTTAGCCATCCCTAACCTCCTCTCCCTTTCTTGATCTTTATTTTTTTTCTTTCATTTCTCATTCTCCCACCATTGTTGTTGTCTCACCTATCACCACCATTCATTCTTGATTTTTCTTTCTTTTGTCTTCAAGATTGAGCATCATCTTCATCCCTACCATTATTAAAATTTTCTTCAATTAGAACAACCCCAAAACTTAAATCTTGAATCTCCAAGATGAACTCCAACCTTTCCAAGAAATTATCATTGCTGCCCATCTCTATTAGCTTGTGCAAGACCTCTTTTTCTTTTAATTTCTTTGGTAATCTTGCAAGTTAAAAATATAAAATTCTAGATCTAGAAATTGGGGAATTTTTAATGTTTTTAAAGTTATTTTTCTAGCTTTAAATCATATATCAAATTGTTTTAAAGTTCAGCGCCAATTCTAGCCACCATGGGTGGTGGTGTTTGCTCATATGTGTAGAAAAGGGGGCTGTTTTGTTTCTTCAATCTTTGCCATTTAATTTCATCATTAATTTTAGTTCTTGAAGCATTCTAATCAACCTTTAAACCCATGTCAATTAGGGAAAATCGTTCTTGATTGATTAGCCATTCGGAACTCACAAATTGGGAAGCTTAAGTGCAATTAAGCGTAAAATAGTTTGTTTCTCCGACATAGTTTTTGCGTAAAGGATATGGATTGATTAGATAAAGGAATTTAATTATTATTATATACTTATTTTCCAATATATTATTTAATTAGATTCTGACCTAAACATCCGAGATTAACCTTAAAGCCGAAAAATGATCGCACGTACAATTCGCATCAAAATAGTGTAAGAAACCTAACTAGTTTGGATTCGTAAAATAGTTATAATTTCGACGATTGGTTTGAACCCATAAGTGGGGTATTTAAAGGTTGGTTTAAAGTTAAATTTATTTAATTTATACTAAACTTTGGTTTAGTTTCATATAAAATTGATTAAGGAAAATTGGAAGATTTGCTAGTGTGTTGTGAGGAAGTGAGAAATAAGGTGTGGGTCCTAAACTCGTAAATTTGTTTGATAATGATAAATGTGATGTTATATTTGATAAACTAGCTTTCTTATTGGATTGATTTAATAGCCAAAATATTAGTTTTGTGAGTGGCAAAACCAGGTACAATTCGAGCCTTAAAACATTGATATTGTCGAAACCATTTCTATTTTTGGAAAAAAAAATTAGTTGTCGATGAAAATTTGAAGTCGCCACCAATCTTTTATTAAGGTGTGATTGGACCACCTAAAAAATGACTTTGGTCTACGAGTTTTAGAAAAACAGATTCGGGAGTCAGTTACGTACGAGGAAGGATTAGCACCCCCAAACGCCCAAAAATTGGTACCAAGTTGATTAATAAATGTCTTAATGTCGAGAGTTAAAAAATACGATCCTTAATTAAATTAATTATTAAGACGCCCTCATTTTGAAACAGAAAACATCACACCCAATACGTTAGGGCACGATATTTTATTTCTTCAAAATGAGTTTATCCAAAAAAATCGTGTGATAAAATTTAAGAAAATACTTAATTGTTTAAAATTTATGAAGAAAACGCCACCCAA
Organism: Gossypium hirsutum; assembly: GCF_007990345.1. NCBI lineage: Eukaryota > Viridiplantae > Streptophyta > Magnoliopsida > Malvales > Malvaceae > Gossypium > Gossypium hirsutum. The sequence continues at coordinate 18,203,421 of NC_053449.1, read as the reverse complement.
TACGTTAAGGCACGATTTCTTAAAATCCCAAACATTCGATATTTCCTTTATTTTTTAAAGAAAATCTTTGTCTCGAGAAATCAACGTGTCACATCCAATACGTCAGGACACAACATATTGAATTCCCGACGACAAGTTTTATTTTGTTTGATAAAAAAACAATCCTCGATTGTTAGATTTTACGAAAAAAATTGGAACCCTATACGTTAGGGCTCAACTTTCTTGAAAATCCTAAATACGAGCATTGTCTTTATTTTGAACATTTTCAATTTTTAAAATCAAGTAAAGAAATGATGTAATGTTATATTGAATGCATGAATAAATGCCTCTTTAACAAATATCAATAATAAATATAACTATTGTATAAAAATAAGATAAATAAATAAATAAGCGAAATTAATATACATAATAAAAAATAATCACATACAAAATATCAAAAAAATGGTCAAAATAAAAAAACATTCTTTTTAACATATAAACGAAAACATGAATTAATAATCAAATGAAGAAAATAAACAAAATATAAAGAATAAAAGGCACATAATATATGCATTGAAATGCAAATTTATGTCTCTATCTTGGGAGTTAATCCTGCTGTATATTGAATAAATATACCCCCTATCAAAATATGTAGAGAATGGCGCCACCTATATAAATATTAAGGAAATACTGGTATTTCTCAATAATTGGGAGGCCAAAAAATAAATAATGGTGGTGGTGCAATAGAGAATAGTGCCACCACTTTATTGTGTCAAGGTTAATTTTTTTACTTTTTTTATGTAGTTTTTTTTAAATTAAAAAATATTATTTTATTTGGTGGTGCCACAAAGAATGGCGCCACAGTGTAATCTGCCACCTTTTTTTTAATGTTATTTTATTTGATTGTGCCATAAAAAATGGTGCCACCAGTGTTGTAATTCAAAATTCAAAAACTTATTTTATTTGGTGGTTCCATAAAGAATGGCTCCACTAGTGTAATCTGCCACCTTTTTTTTCAAATGTTTTTCTAAAATTTCAAAATTCAAATTGTTCTTTTATTTGGTGGTGCCATAGAGAATGGCACCACCTCCTTCCATAAAAATGATTTGTTTTTATTTTGGTGAAGCCATTCTGATAGAGGGTTGCGCGCAGACCAAGATCGAGTTGTCAAGTCATGGGAAACTCCTATGAAAACTTTAAACATTTGGATCTGAAACGAAACAGCAAAACTTAATTAGAATCAATTAGATCTGGAAACTAAAAATTCCCAAATCAATAAAGAACAGCCAAGAATCAAAACACTTATAGATTAACTTCCAATCAGCCGAATCTATCAAAGAACACAAAACAACAAATAAATTAAAACAGATTACGAAATCAATTGAAACTAATTCTAAGGATTGGATAGCAAGAAAAGATGGGTTTTTGTGAAATAAAAAACATTTGTTTATGTCCAAGGAAGTGTCAAATCAGATCTTGGTGTTTTAGAAAGGCTGAAACGCAACAAGAACAGCAAACAAATTAGCTAATAAAAATCGACACAAGCAGAAATTTAAAAGAGATTGAACAACAATAAAATAAAGATAAAGTCCTAAAAAGCCTTGAAATCGAGAAAGATTTCACAACTCCCTTCAAACGGCTCTAATCTCCCCTCCAATGAAGAACAATGGCAAGAAGAAGGCTGAAGATGGCTCCCACAATCAAAAACATTGTTAAAACTACTTCTAAAGAAACTCAAGAGAGAATTCTTGGAGAAAACTCTAAGAGAATTTTTACTCAGCAAAAATCTGAAATTTTAATGTATTGTAATATGAGTAACAAGGGTGGCCGGCCATACCTATAAATAGGCCTTATAACTATTTCCTAATCTTATTAGGAAAACTTAAAAAAACCTAATTAACAAATTTAAGAGGGAAATTCGGCCAAGTCATTTTAATGGGCTGCTTGGGCCGAATTTTTACATATAATACTCCTAAAATCTAAAAATTAAATTAAACAATTAAAATTTTTACAAATTGGGCAACTTTAACAATTTGGCCTGATTGTCAACTAAGTATGGTTTGACTTCTTGGTTGGGCTTGGAATCATCTTATTGGGCCTTGCCTTCAAGAACTTGGGCTTGTAGTCCATCTCCTACCGAAATTGGTTCATCGATGCTCGTAATGGAGATCCAATGCGCTTTGGCTGCAAGATTCGGTTTCTTGGACCAAGATTTCCAAGATTTGAAATCTTGATTTTCTTGATTCTTGAAATCGCTCCAAACAGCAAAATTGGGCCAAGATTCGGTTTCTTGATTTTCTTGAAAACAAGAAAGTGAATCTTGATTTTCTTTTTCTTTCGTGTACACATCTAAGGCCTTGCTAACAAATTCCTGAATGGTCCCATTTAGTTTGGAACGCATTTGTCTGGCCTTTGACCTCATTATTGGGTCTTGTGGTAATTTGAGCCCATCATGTTCTTGAGCTTGGGTTGGGCCTTTGTGACTCGTATCATTCCCCCGTTCCTCAAATAGATTCGTCCTCGAATCTGAAAAATCAAATGGGGACAAGTCAGCCACATTAAAAGTAGAACTTACATTGTACTTACCAGGTAGATCAATTTTATAAGCATTGTCGTTGATCCGCTCGAGTACATGGAAAGGCCCATCGCCCCTTGGGTCCAACTTGGTCTTTCTTTTTGTAGAAAATCATTCTTTCCTCATATGGACCCAAACCCAATCTCCGAATTCAAAGACAACCCGTTTGCGCCTCTTGTTTCCTTTGTTGGTGTTGATGTCATTTGTTTTGGCTATTCGCTGCCTAGCCTTCTCGTGTAAGGATTTCACCAACTCAGCAATAGTGGAGAAATCTTTTACAAATCATCTATAAAAACTAGCTAAACCATAGAAAGATCTCACCTCAGTTATCGATTTAGGAGTTGGCCACTCCTTGATTGCCTTAACTTTGTCCTCATCGACATGAATACCTTGAGCACTAATTATGAAACATAAAAATATTAGCTTATCACAACAAAATGTGCACTTATCAAGGTTTGCAAACAATTTTTCAGCTCGTGTCACATTCTCTTTTGCATGACCACCTTGGTTGTGCTACATATATAGATCATTCTTTTAATAGTTGAATTGGAAAATAAGAAAATAGAGAAATTGTTGTATTTAGTAGGAGAGCTCAGGAATTCTGGTGAAGATGAACAACTCAGTGTTTTTGGTGTACGTTCTTTTTTATGGTGAAATTGTAGAAGGTGATGTCGGTTGTGTATTTCAAGGTTGACAGAGAGTAGGGTTGAGATTCAATAAAACTGAAAAACTAGAAGATAGCTATCTGTTGTGGAAAGGTGATGTCCAAATTATGTTACAAGTTTGCAATCTCTGCAGATCCATTGAAATTTTGTGAGATGCAACTATTAGGTGATGATGATTTGGGCACTATGCTGGAAATATGATGGTCGGCGGGTAATGAGAACCCCTCAACTAGTTAAGTTATTTGTTGAGTTTATAACGCCCTAAAATTTATAATCTCATTATTGTGAAAATATGACACAAATATCTGTCAACTTTAGTGGTTATGTGTTCTGGGAGTGTTTGGGAGGTCCCAAGTTTGAGCCTTCACTTGTGCAATTTTTGGTATTTTGAATGAATTAGGTCATACTCTTGTTCAGTTGGCTTTTATTTGATTGTTGGGTAAATTACATCAGAATGGGTTTGCTGGTTTGGTGGTTAAATGGTGTGTTATTATGGTGGAGGTCTTGTGTTCGAATCCCTATTTAGGTAAGTGTGTTATTTTTTTGCTCAGATTTCAAGATAGAGTTGTGTAATAGGGGGATTTTGAGTAGTGGATGTGTAGTGGGAATTAGGGGAGAAGATTAAGGGATTTTGGGGGTTATCGGGATTTTATTTTATTTTTTCCCATAACCAAATTTTGACTCTCTTTTTCAAAAAAAATTCTGCTGTCTATTCTTCTCCCTCTCCTCTAGCTGAAATTCTCTGAGTTTTTCCATCTTTCTCTTTTTTTTCTTCTTAATTTTTCCCTGATCCATTTATTTTCCTTCATTTTCACACGTGGTTAATGCTCGCTTAGTTTCGGTAAGTGTTTCTCTTCTTTTCTATCAAGAATATCTTAACAACTGAAGTGGTAATGTTTTTTCTTTGCGATTTGGGATTAAGGGGAGGCTCGGACTGGGAATTCAATATTCTTGTCTTAACAAAAGTTAAACGGAGGGTTATCGTTGGTGGTAAGTTGAGTTTCTGTTTATTCTTGGTTGTCAGTTCACTTGTAAATCCATTAAATTGATGTTAATTGTCTTTATTATAGGCTTTGGAGTGCTCGAAAACTGTTTTAGCATCAAACAAAACAAGGTGTGTACCCCAAACTCAAAAAAAAAACAAGACTCGGCGGAAAGCCAAAATTGCTTGATGTTTGGACAGCAACAGTAGGCTAACTTTGAAAAATCACCATAAATTGTGGAAATCAAATTAGAGGATGAAAAAATATTAAATTAAAGCTTATTGAGTCTAGTTTCTCATAGAAGAAACAATGTAAGTAATGAAACTATAAATCGTGAGGTATAATAAACTTTGTGAGACAAGGTCAGATTGAATTTGGGTTCCTCTGTTTTGAATTTGGAAAATCATCAAAAACTGGAGAAAAATAATTAGGGGTTAAAATTTACAGGTTTAATTTATTAATGAATCTGTTTTCAATAAAAACAAATGGAAACATCATCCAAAATTTGTACTAAGAGATAATTAATTTTTAGCAAAGAAGGGACGAAGCTGTCAGATAGTAGAATAGGGGTAACTTTGAAGATTTTACTATACTTATTGGCTGAACCAAAAATTATAAAAATTTTATGGTAGAAAGGTATTTGAGTCTAGTTTTAAAAACTCAAGCGGATCTTAATTCCTAATTTTGTAGCTCAAGATATAAATAATTTAGGAATAGTGACTCAAGTAGATAGCTTTGAAGAAACATATAAGTAAATAGTGAAAACATATATGAATAATTAACTAGCACGGGTTACATTAAAAATGGATCATGTGGCCAAGAAAAATTTGGGCCGAGTGGGCCATATGGGCGTGTGAGCCCAATTTTTTGAAAATTTCTGTAAGGTTGCACGGGTCGCCCAAGTCGACTGTGGACCTACTGTAGAGTCGGTAAGCTTTACTTAGACCTCTATATGTGTGATCTGTCTATCTGATTTCTATACCGAGCATGACTTATGATATCTGAATGTATGTACTATTAATTGCATAATGGCATGACATATTTTGTATGTTGCATTGCATCAGGGTGGGTTGATGATATTTGGAGGAAGTGTCTGAAAGGCTACTAAACATGTTATCTGGCAGCTCAGCTGCAACCTTCTGATTATATGTCGCATTTCGGTACGACTTGGTATGTAGGGATGGGTGGGTTGATTTAATCCCCACATTGTGTGTAGGGTTAGATGGAGATGGTGTGTAGAGGCTGGTGGGTAGGATTTTGATTTACTGTATCTGCATTCTGTATCTGATATGGGCTAAGGCCGTAATGTATTTTTGAGACTGTATCTGAATGGGCTATGGCCCAAATTGATTTTGTGATGGGCACGAGCCCCAAACTTCATCTAACTGAATTTTTTTATCTATATGCCTTTTTTCTGTGGGGATTACACCCTGAGTTTGCGAAAACTCATCCTTTCTTTGCTTAATCTGTACAGGTAATCCCCAGACTTGAAGGGTCGGTGCAGGGGAAGACTCGACGGTGGCCACACGTAAATTTTAGACTGTTTTTCGTTAATGCCTAGAATTTATTACTTATTTGAGGTTTTTGATGTATCTTCTGGACTATGGACTGGTTGGCTTTTAATTTGAGATTTTTTATGGATTTTTTTTAAAACTGCAACTCTACAAAACACGGTTTTTGTTAAAAAAACTAAGGTTTTTCTTAAATAGAAACAATTTTCCCTAAATTAATTGGTTACAAAAGCTTCCACTAAGAGACAAGTTTTAAAGCAAATCAACTAGTTTTTTTCAAATTAAATAAAAGCTAACTTACTGTAATGGTTTTTAAACTCGACAATCTTGTCTACAAATCCCTTTCCATGTGACATCGTCAGATTCAACCATAACGTCTAGGCCAGGTTTGGGGTGTTACACAGTTAGCCGAATTAGACCCCGTTGAGAATGTCAATCCAATAAGTCAACATTGTGGGTTTGACATTTATCTTAATGTCGGATGGATAGAGCGGTAAGACTGCGGAGAGACATTGCAGATGCCCGAAAATTCAAATTATGGTGGAGGTTCGTATAACAACCATATCCTAGGTTCCCATATACAAATACATTCGGAAGTGATAGGCACCAATGCAGATGTCAAAGAAGGGTCCAATAATGGTGAAGATTTTGATCACAACATTAAGGATTATAGTGACCCCGATCTTGATGAGAATTCGGACACTATTGACGATGAATGGCTGGAGGAGGTTGAAGATGTTCACGCCCTTTCTTTCAGTAACCCGAGTCGTGGCATTATAATGACCCTGGTGGTAACATGTTGAGCGTAGATCCAGATGAAACGCATGAAACTGAGTTCCTTGAGTACATCGATATAGTCCTTGCTCACAAATTGCTGTCAGATTCACAGTTAGAAGTGTTGTTTATTGGGAAACGATTTAAGAACAAGGTAGAATGTGTGTTTGCCATCAAACAGTACAACATAAAGGTGTTGATTGGTTACAAGGTCACAAATTTTACAACCTAAAAATTTCCTAATTATTCTTTGAAGTGAAAAAGTTAAAATCAAATTACTGGCATTGCCTCACCAGCAACGATGCCAACAACTTGACCACCACCGGACGTACTAACATTTAGAGTGTGAATACTACAGTAAAAGATATGGATATATGAGGCAATATCTACAAGTATATGGGTCTAGTTGTAATATAGTTATAATGGAGCAGGTGAGTACTCCGAGGATTGTACCCAAGGGAGGCGAGCATTAGGTCAATTTTAACCTAAACACCGAAAGATCTAATTAGTGCTTTAATTTAATTATAGTACGAAGGTAAAATAAAATGATTTTTTAGATTTTTATAATAATAAAATAAAATAACATAAAAAAATAAAATTCAAGAGATCAAAGAATAAAATAAATCAAATTTGATTATGGGCGATTAGGTCTCTTCGGTAATCCCCATCAACTATCACTTCGAGTTCTTTGTCAATCAAAATAAGGAGTCAGTAAGGACAACTTATCTTTTGGCCTCACAGTCCTGGCTGGTTTGGGTGAAGGTGTTCAGTAATAGGCCATATTGAATTTGGGTTAATTCCCACCTTGATGTATATGGTTCCTAGGATTGTCAGGCCTAGGGTTTTAGGTTCTTCATTTACCAAACAATTGATCTGTTTAGCAACCCTACAAAATAGTTAATAGATCATATCTCCACTTGTTAATCCCCATAGAGGGATTAGTTCCTCACGGTTTTCTTCAACAATATCGAATTGATCTAAAGAGAGGACATGATGAATGAATTGAAGTATAGAGTCTAGGAAAATCCCTGATTTTTATTAAAGATGAATATATATCCATAGAGTTTGATTGTCTTCACAAATTAGATCTCTCAATAAAATAAGAATAACTTGAAAATAAATCTAAAAACCTAAAAGAAAGAAAATCTAAACTTAAAATTAAAAGTAAAAAGAAACTAAACTAAGGAATTGTTGTCTATAACATGTGACAAAGTACTCTATTTATAGATTTAGGTGGTCGTCGTCCTTAACCTTAGGTTAGTTGACAATCCCAAGCTTTAAGTTTGATTGTGTAGAGTAAAATGCCCCTTGGCTTCTGTTAGTTTTTGTACAGAATCAATTTCGTGACACATCAGGACCTATGTCGCAAAAAAGGAGTCAGTATACTCCTCTTGGGATATCTTTAGGGGTATCTCGTGACACCCTTAGTCTGTGTTGGGGCAACGGACCTAGTTTCATGATTTCTCTATTCTACTCCATATGTTGTGACATAGCGACCAACATCTATTCATTATGCCTTCTAATGGTCTCCTGCACACTTACATAGTTCATTAGCTCCCCTTAGGCCTCATTCAGCCCCTAAGGTCAATAAAAGACTTAATTTGTACATTTTATGAACTTTAAGAAGTCTTGTAAAAGCATAATTAAAACCTAATGAAAATAGTTGCTTTCAAGCTCCTAAACAACGAAAATTAGTTTAATCTACTACACCGAATTATGACAGATCAAACTCCTCTAAACTTAAGTCATTGCTTTTCCTCAAGCAACACAAACAAAAACAAGAAATAAAAACAACGTCCCTTCAGGAAGTATAATACAAGTATTGACTTTAGAGTACATGACTAGGTATTTCATATTCACGAACAACTTTAACACGATGAATAATTGACTTACCACTTTTAATCACAACCATCTATGTTCAATAAATTACTAAGTATACAAACATTAAGGGTCTCACCTGTAAGGGCCCATAAATAAATCATACAATTAATTTGCTTATCTGAGCATAATACAATTAGTCATTTATGCAATTGTTTAATATAATGTTCATTCATGCATAAGGATATTTATGTCACATAGGTTTTTTTAGCTTGTAACATTCTGAGGCTTAGAATAGGTATTGAATTCAAAAACAGCAAGCATCAAAGGGGTTACAAACATTAAAATAGTTTGGCACATTGTATTGATCCCTATTCTTCTCCATCAGTGACCTTTACCTGCTCATCGCTTTATTTCTTCTTCTCTCACCTTCCTTGTTTCTCCATATAAGGAATCATAGCATGACATAGTAATTATGACTAGCCTGCGAGTTTTTGTGCACCAATGAACGAGTTTTTTTCTTATTCTTGTCACTTTGTCACTTTCTCTTTCAATTCATCTCACTCACGAATGCTTTTTTCTTTTCAAGAACTTTTCCACTCGTACTGATTTTTTTGGATATTTCTTTTGTTTTGCACTTTAGGCTAACCTATAATTCCTATATCACACCAATCTTTCCTATTTCAATCTTTGTTTACAAAATCCACCATGATGTATCTACTTAACCCTCAATACGTATGGCTAGACATCTAAAGTTGTGCAGTTTAGGACCAAAGAAAAAAGGCAAATACAAATTAATGTTTTAAGCTTGGGTTTTGTAATAAGGTTCATTAATAAGTGTTTAACAGACTCAAAAATTGGTTCTAGAGGTGAATATTTATGGGTCAGTTTTTTGGCTTTGGGTATGTTCCAAAAAAAGCCTTATGTCACCCCTTAAATATTTCATTTTGCACAAATTTAATTAACCAAACAAACTCAAATTCAACCATTTATGATTCATACTAGCATGCTCATTTCCTTGTATTTTCTATGTCATTTGGTACAATTGATTATTTAATGCCTATTTACAGTGTAACATATAAAACTTAGTAGTCTAATAATAAAAAGTTTCAAAATCACCTATCATCATACCAACTTTATTCGTAAACACAAGCAACCTATGTGCATGCTCCTAACCAATCGCTTGTATTTCTACAAGCTCAAGAACACAAAAGACAAGAAAAGTTAAAGAAAAACATAAAAATTCGAAGAAAATTTTCTATGTAAACCTCTACACACTTTAGTTGGCCCATTGTCCTCAATTTTTGGCCATAAAAAGATAATGAGAGAAATTACCTGATTGATCGTGATCGCTCCAACTACTAATGGTGGGTATTTCCTCCTTTGGTCGTGTGAAGCTTGAATTCTTTGTCTCCTAAGTGTCAGGTTCCTACATAGAAAACTTAAACAAAATGCAACATAACTAAGAATCTACTATTAATCATATTCCTACAAAGTTAAATTAAAATCATCCAAAAATTAATACAAGTCTTTTTAAAAAAGGAATTATAAAGATGTTCAATCATCCTCCTCAAAATCCATCTCCTCGCTTCTATCTCTGTCTTCTTCATCATTCTCTCATTCCCCTTCTCTGTCATGCACCTTTTCCTCCTACTACAGATGTTTTGGCCCGAACTTGTAAGGTGTATAATTGAGGGCCCGGATGTTATTTTGCCTAGCAAATTCTTGAATTATTGGCCCAGACTCTTGTATCCATTGTATCATCCAATCTAGCTTTGGAAGACTACTCAAATCAATTTCTTGTTGAGCTCGTGTCAACCTATGTGATGAAGTTAGTGTAGTTGTCGCTTCTTGTTGTCGTTTCTTCTAATCTTTCATTTGTTTTGCTCGCAGCTCTATGTACTGTTTGAACAAGGTGTCCCCGATAATACTTCGAAAAGGTTTTAGTGACTACTCAATGGATGTTATAGGTACATCTGCCTTTTTGCATAAGGCTATCAATAAGTGGGGAAAGAAAACTCCCATTTTTTGGCCACTAATACATTTTTCATGTTTTGGTGGATCTATCTGCCAATACATACCTGCGTTCTTTTTTACAAAATAGGATAAAGTAAAATAGCTCAAAAAGTATTAATGTAAGAGACGTTTAAAGTAGTGATGACTCTTGTGCATACAAATTGGATCCACATTTTATCCTTTAGAAACATAATAGCTTGATGAAATGATGTGGGAATATTGGTACCTGGGCGATATTTTTGTTCGCCCCTTCCTTTAGTTAAAAAGTTTATAATGTTATCCATATTTATGTCTTGAAAATACTCTATATCAGTTTCATCGATAAAATCTTTTTCATAATATGAAGCATTATAAAAATGACAAATAATTCGAGTGGTTATTTGTACTTCTTTCCCTCACACAGGTACTATTTCCCACATATGGCCTTCAGTATTTCTAGACTCTTGGTCCTATAAGGATGCATAAAACTCTTGAATAATAGGGACCACATCATTATCTTTTGGGATCGTCCGAAAACGCTCCTACCTATGATATCTAACCAATGGTCATATTTCCTCACAAAGAAACATGGATAAATCAAATCCCCTTTCTTAAATGAATGCTTTTCCTTAAAGTTCATTAAAATATTTTCCAATATTCAGATTCAAAAAAACTAGAAGGATTTTTGATGATTCATGGCTTTGTTTCCATAGTTCTTCTAACTTTTCTAGGAGGCATTATTACCAGACTGAGAATGAGAGAAAAAATCAACAAATTCAATGGAATAGTAAAGAGTATTAGATTAGGAACCCTTAACCTCGTAGAAGTTGTTTGAATTCCTCATTTCATGCAGTGTTTATGGTTCCTTGAGTGTTTTCGTTCCTTGTGGCACCGACTATGATTGAGGTATAGAGGTTTAAAGAAGTAAAGATTTAGGGTTTAGGGTTAAAGAATTGTAAGAGATTTTAAGATGGCTGAGAGGCTAAGGAGTTAAAATGTGTTTAAGGAGAGAAATAATATGGTTTTAGGTAAAAATTAGAGGTTTAGGTGTGTAGAAGTCAGGTGCAATGGGTTTTAACGTCGTCGAGTTGCGCTATCGGGTCGGTTCACTTGTAAAAAATTGTAGCGATGTCACGACACAAGGGTTATTTGTCACGACATCCCTGGCAATTTACCGTTGTTATGACATTGGGTTTAATATCATGACACACTTTAGATTTTTGGATTTTTTAGTTTATTAGCTTCAGTTTCATGACACTCAAAGTACGTGTCGCGACGTCGAGAGGATTTTCTCAGTTTTAAAAACTACCCTTGGTGTTGCGACACAAGGTTTCTGTGCTGCGACACTAGCTCTGTTTTTACTCAAAATTTCATTTTCTAGAGTGTTATAGTTTCTATAAAACACAAAGTTAATGAAAATTAAAATTTTTTCGAAATAGTAAGCTAAATATACAATAATTTATAAGAGTTTAGCATCAATTCAAATAATTTAAGTTTTACTGTCGGATGAATCTGACAATATCTTCAATTCACTAATGGACGACTCTTCTGTTCTATCAGTATTAGTCTATCGTCCATTGTGCCATTCCAGCTTTGCCCACTTGTCCCTTTCCTTAGACTATTAATTCTTTCTGTATGCATAAAAAGAAGTATATCCCTTGATTTGGGAGTGTTAGAAACAAATAATTCTTTGCATCGTTCTACTAACTTCCTTCTACTTTCCTCGCTTTGTTGATTACCACATTTAAAGATTTCAGTCTCACCATTAATTTTCATGGTTAATTCATTTTTTTCTAAATCAATGGTGAGCCTTGAAGTGGCTAGAAAAGGTCATCCTAATAAGATCGGTGTGTTTCGATCTTCTTCAAAGTCAAGAACCATAAATTTTGTTAGGATAATAAAGTTGCACACCTTGACTAACACATCTTCCAATACACGTTTCGGTTGTAATGAAGACCTGTTAGCCAATTGTAGTGTTATGTGAGTAGCTTTGAGATCCCCTAACCCGAGTTTTTCAAAAAAGGATAGCAGCATCAAATTAATACTAGCTCCTAAGTCACATGGTGCTCTATTAAAATGAATGTTCCTTATCTCTATACGAATAGTAAAACATCCCAGGTCTTTTAATTTTTAGGGAACTTGTCTTGAAATAATAACGCTATAGAAAGTGCTTAGATTAACTTGTTCACCTACCTTAATTTTCCTACGTCTAGACATAATTTCCTTTAAGAATTTAGCGTACTTAGGAACACTCTCAATTAATTCAATTAAAGGTAGGTTAACATTTAATGTTTTGAACAAGTTTAGGAAACTTACAAACTCGTTTTCGTCCCGCTTTTATTTTTCTTCTAGCCTTGAAGGGAATGGGATCTATACAACAACAGAATCTTTAGTTATCTCTTTTTCTGGCTCAACCGTCGGTGCAATTTCTTCCTCTGTTTTTGGTTCATCTTTAGCCTCTAGGGATATCTCTTGAGGGTCATCAACATCCTCCATATTTACCTTTGGATTAGGGTTTTATGGGCTATTCAGCACTTCGCCCGATCGGACCGTCATTACTTTCACGTGCTCCTTACCATCCCTCTGAGGATTATTTTCTATATTGCTGGGAATATCGATACCAATTTTTCTTTTGATGTCACCCATCATACTCATTAATTGGCTTATTTGATCCTCAATTTTATTTAATTTTCTGGTTGAATTCGTGCACCCAACCTACACTTGTTTTACATCTGTTCTCATTGACTGCATTTCTCCTTTGATACTATCCAGACATTGACCACATGTAGTATGGTCACTTGGGTTGACCCTGTTCTGAGGTTTCTACAAATTAGGAGGTTGATAGTTAGTATTTTTACCTTGATTCAAACTATTACTTCCTCCTTAATTTCCTTCCCATCTAAAATTCGTGTGATCTCTTCAGCCGGGATTGTAGGTATTTAAATAAGGGTTCCCACCCCTATTTCTGATATACTCACATCCTCAACAGAATTGTTGATATAGTGGAAGAGCGATTTGTCTCCTCTACCCATTGATGGTGCATCATTTACAGGTTTGATACGGTTAAGTCTATCCACTAACTATGGCACTGGTGGATCTCCTAAAGGGTTATCGTTGGCGTCGTTGAATAGTGAATTCCAGCATGGTATGTTGGCTACAGTCGATGGTGGTGGGTCTTGCATCTGTTGCTACTATTATTGTTGACATCGATGATTTCTCTGAATTATTCTTTCTTGATCTGTGATTGCTTTTATAGGTGTTCCCCTACTACGATTCATACAATAAACCTAGAAGGATAATATTAGTAACAATAAAATAATTAAAAATCGTATCTACAACCTAAAAATTTCTTAATTATTCTTTGAAGTAAAAAAGCAAAATCAATCTAGTAACGTTGCCTCCCCGAGAACGGTGCCAACAACTTGACGGCCTTTAGACATACTAACGTCTAAAGTGTGAATACTACAATAAAAGATAATGATATATGGGGTGGTATCTGCAAGTATACGGGTCCAGTTGTAATATTGTTACAATGGAGTAAGTGAGTACTTCGAGGATCGTACCCAAAGGAGGCGAGTGCTAGGTCAATTTTAACCTAAACACCGAAAGATCTAATTAGTACTTTCATTTAATTATAATCAAAGGTAAAATAACAGGATTTTTTTATATTTTTATAATAGTTAAATAAAATAACATAAAGAAATAAAATTCAAGAGACCAAAGAATAGATAATCAAATCTAATTATGGGTGATTAGCTCGCTTTGGTAATCCCCATCAACTGCTACATCAGGTTCCTCGTCAATCAACTAGTTGCTATCCCAGTAGGATCTTCCGATATTCCACTCACGTAATGAGTTAGCAAGGACTACTTATCTTTCGACCTCACAGTCTAGACTGGTTTCGGGTGAAGGTGTTCAGGTATAGGTCATACCAATTTTTGGTTAATTCCCACCTTGATGACCTCCTAGAGTTGTCAGGCCTAGGGTTTTAAGTTCTTCCTTTCCCAAACAATTGATCCGTTGAGTAACCCTACAAAATAGTTAATAGATCCTACCTCCACTCGTTAATCCCCCATAGAGAGATTAGTTCATCACGGTTTTCATAAATAATATGGAATTGATGTAAATAGTGGACTTGGTAAATGAATTGAAGTGTAGAGTTTTGGAAAATGGCTGATTTGTATTAAAGATGAATCTAGATTCACAAAGTTTGATTGTTTTCACAAATTAGATCTCTAGATAAAACAAGAAAAGCTTGAAAATAAATCTTAAACCCTAAAAGAAAGAAAATCTAAACTTATAATTAAAAGTAGAAAAAATAAACTTAACAAATTGGCATCTATAACAAGTGACAAAGGAGCCTATTTATAGATTTGAGCTGGTCATCGTCCTTAACCCTAGGTTAGTTGATGTTCTTGAGCTTTAAGTTTGATTGTGCAGACCAAAATGCCCCTAGCTCGTGTTAGTTTCAATCCAAAATCGATGTTGTGACACACCAGGACCTATGTCACAACAAAGGAGTCAGTATACTACTCTTGGGATATCTTTCAGGGTATATTACGATACCCTCAGTCTGTGTCGCGACAACGATGGCAGTTTCGTGTGTAACAGCCTGTTTTTAGTGAAATTAGATTAGTGGTTTCAGTACCACAAATACAATGAGTAAATTAGTATTTTTATTATTAATATAATGTTTATGGGATGTTTGTGAGGTCATATTAAAATTTCGTTAAGAAATTTTGACGTTTGCATGATTAATTTAGTGGAAATGACTAAATCGTAACAAGTACAAAAGTAGAGTTCTATTAGTTAAAGTTGTCAAATAGCTATGAAATTTTTATCTAAAGGAGTTGGATGTTAATTAGACCATTTGTATACTTAGTGGACATTCATGGCAATGTTTTATTGAAATTATTAATGTTTTTAAAGGGCAAAAAGGTAAATGAGTAATTAAAACTAAATCAAACAAAGTAAACTATGTTCATCGTCTTCATTCTTCATACCACCACCAAAAATACTCCATTAAACTAATCTAGGGCATTCGGTCAACCTCCTTTGCTTGCATGGTGAGTTTTTAAGCCCTGTTTTTAATGATTTTTATGTTTCCAGGATCGTTGTAGCTTAATCTAACTAGCTAGAGGATCAATTCGTAAAACTGTTAAAGACTGAGGGTTATGCCATGAATGCTTTTGTGTGATTCTTGATGTTAAATGATAGATTATGAGTCCTTGTTGATAAATAAACAAGTTTTGTAAAGTGATTTCTGATGACAATAGTGTTTAGGGACTTGGTTGTAAAAATAGTAAAAGTTCATGGTAAATTTATGAAATTATGGTTTGTACCGATTGGTTTAAGTCCCTCGAGAATTTGACTAGCTTGAGAAAATGATTAAAATGTTTAAAATTTAATTTATAAGCTTAATGACTAAATTATGAAAAGTTAAAATGTTAAGGGCAAAATAGTAATTTAGAAAAAATATATAAAATGTGGACTAAATTGAATGCTACGGATATTAAATGGATTAAATTTATCTATTGAGATCAAGATAGACCACGTACGGATATAGATCCGGGAAAAGCTAAAGCCTCGGATTAGTCGATTACATTCTTACGCCCTAGTTATCGAGGTAAGTTCTTATGTACGTATTACTATATTTATGTTATTCAATTGTATGTTATTATGTATTTATAATACTATTAATCTATGTATATCCAAAGAAATGCCATTACGATTATCGAGTCTCGGTTGAACCTTAGGAAATCGTAGGATACAAATGACATGTCATTAGGACTATTGAATTGGTCATTATATGCATGTTTTGGTAAGGTTTTGAGGTCTTGATTATGTGCACAAAAGACCTATAGATGTATGCATGGTTTGGTGTTGGAAATGACTTGATTTTTGGCAAATTCATGTCCACGTGGCTTGTGACACGACCGCGTGACTCAATCATGTGTGACACATGACCTAGTGACACAGTCGTGTGTCCCTTATAGGTTCCTTTGTATGCAAGCCAATTAGTCACATGGCATAGCACACGGCCTGGCACACAAGCGTGTGAGGCTATTTTAATAGTTACATGGCCTGACGCACGGCCTGTGACACAACCGTGTGACCCTACTCAGAGGGTTACACAGGTGAGGACACGGGCTGGGACATGGCCGTGTGTCCCTAGTTCGAAGGTTACATGGCCTAAGACACAGGCGTGTGTCTCAACCCTATGAGGCACACAACCTTGCCACACGGCCGTTTGACCTTTGTTTCTAAAATTTTTAGAATTTTTCTTAATCTTTCTAAATGTATTTAATTTAGTCCTTAATCGTTTCTAATTTATTTTTAAGGCCTCGAGGGCTCGATTTAGGGACGTTAAGTATGTGAATGATGGTTTTATGATATGTTTATGATTTTGTTGGAAATGTATGTTTAAATGTTCTATTTTTACGATAATGCTCCGTAGCCCTACTCCAGTGACAGATCCACGTTAGGGATGTTACATTTAGTTGATGTTTAGTTGAATGCTTAGATGAAGATTTGGTATTTGATGCCTTTCTAGTTTCTATCAATGTGGCTATGTTGTTGCATGTTTCAATGGCTCAAATGGTATGTGTTAAGTTGGTTTGATTATGGTTAAGATATGGTATATTTTGGTAAGTTCTTGAAGCTAGTAGTTGATGAATGGAAAGTGGTAAAGTATACAGGTTTAGGTAAGATTTGAATGAATGTATTTGAGGTGCCTTGAATGGCATATTGGTTGGTTGGTTTAGGACTATTGAATAGGTCATTATATGCATGTTTTGGTAAGGTTTTGAGGTCTTGATTATGTGCACAAAAGACCTATACGTGTATGCATGGGTTAGTGTTGGAAATGGCTTGATTTTGGGCAAATTCATGTCAACACGGCCTGGGACATAGGCGTGTGACTCAGCCTTTTGTGGCACACGGCTTGGCGAAACAGCCGTGTGTCCCCAGTAGGTTCCTTTTAATCAATGAATGTATTTATAATTCTTTTAATCAATGTATATCCAAATAAATGCCATGACGGTTATCAAGTCTCGGTTGAACCTTAGGAATTCGTAGGATACAAATGACATGTCATTAGGGATTTCATGTTTCAGTATAGAATACCCGGAAGAGCTCGTCGTAAGATACTCGAGTATAATTGTTGCATTCAGATATCTTTTCATTTCAAACATTATCCTACTGACTACTAAATTCATCGATGATCTCACATTATCCCGTTTCACTAAGGAAATCAATTCACAAGAAATATCCATTAACCCATTCCTTAGATACCAGACCTAATAAGTTGATTACCTGTGATTAACTTCTTCCTTAACAGTAACGTTGCGTACCCTTAATGATCATCATAAAAATCTGATATCTCTTCTAGAACCATCTTTACTTTCTACCCAATTCTCAGCTTTGACCACATTATTACTAATTCATTCGCTGAATTCTTTTACTTCTCTTTTGCAGACTTAATCAACATAAATATTCTGAATTCTGTTGTTTAAAACCTTGAGGGTGAGGGGTGGAGATCGTAAAGCCTCTAAATTTAACTCTAACATATATACACATAACATAACATTTATCATTAATATAATATTATGAACTTTTATTCATACCTTTATGAGTTTCGACTCATCAAAAGTAACTTGTTACTTATGCACATGAATACCGCTTTCAACATTATCAGAATTAGCTCAGTTGGAAAGCATCTCTGTCTAAAAATGAAACAAATATGATCAGAGTCGGGAGATATCACACTATCATAGGTTAAATAATGCCATGTATTTCTAGACTTCATCGATGCTACGTTCAGTCTGAGAATAGACTAAACCTTAGCTCTTACACCACTAAATGTAACACTCCTAACCCATATTCATCACCGAAATAGGGTTATGGAGCATTACCAAAAACTTTTAACTTAAAACATTCAATTACAATAATTTATAAAACATATCATATTCCATTCAAACACATGCATAACATCCATTTTTCGAGCCCTCGAGGCTATAAAAATACTTTAGAAACAATTCAGAACTAAATCAAAAACATTTAGAACTTCATGGCAAAAAATAAAAAAATTCATACTACGGGCGTCACATAGCCGTGTCCCAGCCTGTGTCCGTGCCTGTGTAACTCTCTGACTTGGTTCACACGGCCAAGCCACACGCACGTGTACCAGGCCATGTAACTCTTGAAGTGCAACCTTTAAAAACCTATAGGGGACACAGGTTGTGTCACGTGACTGTGTGTCACACACGACTAAGACACACGCCTATGTCTTAGGCCGTGTGGATGAGAAATACGTCATTTTCAAGCCATTTCATTCACCCTAAACATGCTCACACATACAAACCATTTGTACCTATTTCAAACATTTAAAAAATGTACCTAAAACATGCATAATGTAGTTAAATCAAATTAACATCTATCTATTCAAACAATATGCCTGAAAGGCACCTCAAACACAAGAATCAAACTTGACCAAACATTTACTAAATTTAGTCATAAATCAATCAACCAATTGAACAAGTTATATACTACATTTACCATAATTTTCACATATCATTTTCATACTCATAACCATTGATATGACCATTCACACAACTGCATCAATACCTTAGCAACTTAGCCATATGCCACCCACAACCAAAGCTACCAAAACTAGCCATTTAACAACTCAATGCACTATCTCATTCCATACCAAACCTATATTTCATAGCATACCTTTATATTAATCATTTCAATTACCATCATTTAAGTACTTAAATACCAAACTAACAACCATTAAAGTACCATACATACATGTCAACATAACACCTATTTCATCACTTAAAATAGCATATTTACAAGCCAAACATAATGGCTAATTTCATCAAACAAAGACACTTACCATTTCAATATATTTTATTAAGATTAAACATAATATAATTCAATCACCAACTTGGCACAAGCCTAATGTAACACCCCTAACCTGTATCCATAGCCGAATTAGTGTTATGAGGCACTACCTAACTCAACACAGTCTAACACAGTCATTTATCACAATTCATGTCTATTAATCATATTTTATATACAAACCATTTTTTTCCTAACAAACTAAATCATTACTCAAGTCGAATCTTATAACCAAACAATATCAAACATATATACTTCGAAACATACTTCCCAAAAGAGTTTATAACATTACTGAATATACATAATAATTAGTATCTCTAACAAGCCATTTCGCATGGCCACTTATATACAACTCAAAATTAACCATAGTCTATAAATGCCAGATGCCATAATATCAAGCTTTCAAAAATACCAAATTCTCGATTGACAGTGTGATGATAATCCTTGGCGATCCTTGAGCTCGAGCTAGCTTTATATATCTATAAAACCATAAAAGAATGCACAAAGTATGCTTTGGAAGCTTAGTAAGCCATAAGCAAATAAATCATCTCAATGATATTTATAATTCAATTCAACTAGGTCGAATTCAAATAAATCTCAAATACATAAACATTTAACTAACTCATATAATTGCATATTATCACATTAAGTACTAAACTTACCAAAATATTTCATGAACATATAACTTCACACATACCAGAACCATTCAACTTAAATTAACATTCGAAATTGTTAAGATCATAAGGAAATCATATAAAACTCGTACAATGTCATGTCCCGGATATGGTCTTACATGTTAACGCATATCGATGCCACTGTCCTAGATAGGGTCTTATACGAATCATATACGATGCCAATGTCCCAAACATTGTCTTACACATTTTCTGACTTCGATGCTAATGTCCCAAACAAGGTCTTACACATTTTCTCACTTTGATGCCAATGTCCCAGACATGGTTTTACATGAAATCACACCTTGGAAGTCCCAATATCATGACATCAATATCCAATACATTTACTAAGGTTCATTCGGAGCTTTCGACTTTGTAATTAAATCAATTCATGCACGAAACCAGTATCCAATGCTCAAATCAGTTCGACAATATAAATCCATGTATGAATCAAATTCAGCAATGTATATCTATATACAAATCAATTCGGCAATGTATAAAACATATACATTTAAATTCAAAAACATTTATTTACTTATGAACTTACCTCGTACTCGAAATTGACGAATTGGATCGATTACTCGATAATTTTGCCTTTCCCCCGATCTAATTCCAGATTCCTCTTTTCTTGATCTATATGTATTTAAAATTAACTTATTTAATCATATAATCATTCAGTTCAGATAACAACCAAGGATATAATTTGATTAACTATTTAATGCATTAATTTGGTAGCTTCCTAGTTACGCACTTCTGAACAACAACTTAATATTTATTCTTAGAAATAGCATCTTTAATATTTATTTTCAGATAATAATTAAACATGCAATTTTAACAACATTTTAATACATTTATTCATACCACCCCATTTTTCACAAAATGGACTTCCTTGTTTATACAACAATATTATGTATAACATCAAATTGGACAGGTTGTTATATCAAGTATGCAAGAACATAACTGGCAAGAAATCATAATTAGTATGTCTATCTTGAACAAATTAAATGCATTGATAATGCAAGAGATTAAGGCACATTAACAGACTAAATGTTAAACATTAATCCCAAGGATGAAATGTTGAAAATCTAGCATTCGAACAAATCGAAATCGAACATTCAATAGCAGAATCAACAGCAACTTATAGCATTTAAATCATAAATTTCCCTTTAATTTAGACAGCAACAAATAGTAAAAATACATATTATTAAAATCAATAAACAACAGCTCATTTTTTTTCAACATCCGGTCAAAATTTAACCCTTACAATGAGTAGCCAAATTAAAGAAAATGACAACATTGAACCGAAGTTCCCTTCATTAAAAAGCAGTTAATGGCATTTAAATTAAAGGGATTTGTATGTTGAATTTTCAGCATTTGGTCACCATTAAACACTTCCAATCAATAGTCAAATTTAATAATCCAGAATCACAATTTCCTTCATTTACAGTAGCAGGTCAAAGCATTTAAACAAATGAATATGCATGCTAAATTTCCAGCATTTGGACAACATTTCAACATGAAATTTTCCAGCTTTTCACCTTCAATATTTTGATTATTCAAAAGCAAAAAGAAGAGTACAACTATCAAAATCTTTAATAGTTTTGAAATCGAAGACACAGGCTAGCTAGTACTAGTTGCAACGATCACAAAAATATAGAAATCATTAAAAATGGAACAAAAATCACTCACATGCAATAGGAATTATGTTGGCCGAACCTTAGCTTCTTCAATGGCTTTCTTTCCTTTGAAATTTCGGTTGAAGATGATGGAAAAAAGATGATACATTTACTTAATTTTACTCAATTTGACATTTATTTACTAATTTACTTTTATAACCTTTAAAAACATTACAAATTTCAATAATGCCAAGCCATCATATTCCACTATCAACATAAATAGTTTAATTTCCATATAAGGTCCCATAATTTAAGGTTCTATAGCTATTTAATACATTTAGCTATTAGAACTCAACTTTTACGCTTTACGCGATTTAGTTCTTTTTACTGAATTAAGCATTTAAACAGTAAAATTTCTTTACGAAACTTTCACCTAATAATTCTATCATGCTGTAAAATTTAATATAATAATAAAATTAATATTATAAATTTGGATTTGTGGTCTCAAAACCACTGTTCCAATTTGACCCAAAAATAGGTTGTTACACCTAAGCACCAACAACAACACATGTTAGCATAATTAAATATAATTAATGTGAACTTAACATAAATAACCATTATACTTGAGCATGATCAAATTGGATTTATCATCCTTTATAAAATATCATGTTTTCCATGTATCACCATTTCAATAAATTTCATACACACATGCCTTGGTTCATATTAAACGTTTACCACAGCAACAAGCCAATGATTAAACACATAACTTAGCGATATCATCACATGGTAAGATATAGTACATAAACATTGGTACATCATACCTTTCCATATTTTTTGTAGTGAATTCAATCAAAACCCTTATCGGAGCTCACACAAAGTGTTCTAAACAATGGTTGAAACCATCCCTTGTCTATAATTGATGAATACTATGAAGATGATTGAAACACTGGTACACATTTCCTTTGTGCCATAGTCCAACTATGGTCTTACATATGCATTGTCATGGCCTTGCCATGGTCTTACATTCATAGTGCCATAACCCAGTTATGGTCTTACCATCAAAATGCCATAGCCCAGCTATGGTCTTACATATAAATACTGTCATGGTCCAACCATGGTCTTGCATCCATAGTGCCATAACCCAGTTATAGTCTTATCATTGGAATGGCATAGCCCAACTATGGTCTTACATTTAAACACTGCATGGTCCAACCATGGTATTATGTTTGAATAATTGCCATAGCCTCACTATGGTCTTACGTGTGAATGCAACCTGTTTCAATCGATATAAAAAATTATCATTTTTGTAACTATTAACAATTCCTATTCTATCAACAAATTAATTTAATATCAATAATTTATATCATTTAAAATTTAATATTCATAAACACATAGAAATATAATTGAGTTCAAATTAATGAACTTACAGAGCTAATTTGCAATAATGGCTCTAAGTTTCTTAATCAATGATTGACGTAATATCAGTTCATTATTTTCATTTTCAATTACACACATCTATAATCTAATATTCTACAATTAGGTTCATATATTTCACTTAAATATAAACTAAAAGTAAATCGAACGAACTTACCTAGCTAAATTGTAGAAATGACAAAGTACAAAGGCATTTTGGTAGTTTTTCATTCTCTTTAATTTTCCACTCGATCGTGATCTAAATTAATAATTTCATTTAATATATTAATTTTGACAGTAAAAAATGAATTTTATGCAATTTAGTCACTTCTGAAATTTCTACAAAATTGCCCCTAAAGTTTTACTTTTATTCAATTTAGTCCATGAGCCTAAAACATGCACATTAACCATTTTTACCCAAAATTGAGCCATCAAATACTTATTCTATCCTATACAGTGCATTCATGAAACAATTTCACAACAAATCCTTGTATTTTTACTATTTTAACAATTTAGTCCCTAATCAATAAATTCATCAAAATCACTTAACAAAATGCTTTTAAATATCAACCAACATTTCAAATTCATTATTTAACATAAAAAAATCACAAGATTCATCAATAGAAACATTCACAATCTTTAACAGTTTTAAATTCGAAGGTATGGGCTAGTTGGACCTAGTTGCAATGATCTCAAAAACATAAAAATTATTAGAAACGGGTCAAAAATCACTTGCCAAATTAAATTGTGAAGTTTTCAAAACCTCAAGGTACAAAAATGGTGATTTTATCCTTATCATTCAGTGAATAAGACCAAAAATAAAGATGAACACTTTTTGTTTTTATTTATTTTAATTTAATTTATTAAATTATCATTTTAACATTGGTTAATAAATAATTAAAACACCAATTTCATGCCCATAATTGTCCACTAAATCCTTTAGGTATAATTACCATTTAAGTCCCGTTTCTTTTATTCAATAAGCCGTTTAATCATTCAAATCAAATAGTGATCAAATTTTAAAGCTTTTATGATTTAGTCCTTTTTAATTAATTAACTATTGAAACGTTAAATTTTTTTAACAAAACTTTACTACCACCATAATGACACTTCGAAAATATTTGTAAAAATATTTATGGCTCGATTTATAGAAATGAGGTCTCGATACCTCATTTTCTAAAACATATTGACCTTAGGGTCTTACCAGTTGAGCTTAATAAATCGCTTATATAACATAAATTATCAAATCAAAAAAATTTAAAACTATATTTGAATTGTAAATATTAAATAATAATATTTACGAACTTACTCGTCGGATTTGGTGGCCTCAGAACTACTATTTCCAACACCACTGAAAAATGGGTTGTTACATTGCAGGTTTGAACGGCTCAAATGGTATGTGTTAAGTTGGTTTGATTATGGTTAAGATATGGAATGTTTTGGTAAGTTCTTGAAGCTAGTAGTTGGTGAATGAAAATTGATAAAGTATACATGTTTACGTAAGATTTGAATGAATGTATTTGAGGTGCCTTGAATGGAATATTAGTTGGTTGATTTAGGACTATTCAATTGGTCATTATATGCATGTTTTGATAAGGTTTTGAGGTCTTGATTATGTGCACAAAAGACCTATATGTGTATGCATGGGTTGGTTATAACACCCCAAACCCGGTCTAAACGTTATGACGCAATCTGGTGATGTCACATTGTAACACCCCTTACCCGTATTCGACGCTGGAATAGGGTACGAGGCTTTACTAGAAGACATACATTTGCATACGTATTAAACCGAGTTACAAAATTTCATCTGAATTAAAACTTTCAAATTTTCAACGTGCTTTTATAATTCTTTACAACATATCCTCGAAATATTATATTCATAACAAATAGGGCCTACGAGACTTGATATTTACTCATGTAATTCAAAGCTTCATTTCCATTTCATTCAATTCACAAGTTCTCATGTTCCGACCCCTCTTCACTAAAAATTAATTATCTCTTTGTACAGAATTTGGATGATGTTTCTGTTTATTTATATTGAACATAGACTCATTAGTAATTTTAAAAATATAAAGTATAATCCATAATTATTTTTGTACAATTTTTAATGATTTTTCCAAGTCAGAATAGGGGTACCCAAATTTATTCTGACCTTGTCTCACAAAATTTATTATTTCTCATGATTTAAAATTACATTACTTACATCATTCCTTCTATGAGAAACTAGACTCAATAATATTTATTTCCATATTTTATTCATACTCTAATTATATTTCCACAATTTATGGTGATTTTTCAAGTTTAACCTACTTCTGCTGTCCAACACTGTTTTAGTACAAAATGTTGATTACTAGGTGTATAACTCCCTTATTCCCTTTCACTATAATATTTCCCATCACTTTCAATTATTTCTCTTAACTAGTATATCAATAACATAAAACCTGATATAAGAAAACTCTACTATAACATCATTTCCATGCTTTTTCAATAATATCAAACTTAAAAATATATTGAAATCTTGATGTTCTTACCTTGTGCTATTGATTTCAATCTTTAACTTGATTTTCTCTCTCCTCCAGCTTCTATTTCTTGAATCTAACTTGATATTCTAGCTCCCCATTATCGTCTTGTTATTCTTCTCTCTTGGAAGCTATGGAATTCTTTTGATATCTAGGTGAAAATGGTAAATTTTGGTGGAATGACCAAATTGTAAAGAAAGCAAAACTTCTTTCTTCTCCCTCTTCTCACGTTAGTTGCATGGAAATATGGTGGAATGGATGATTCTTCATCTTACTTTTCTTATATATACTAAATAAAATACTAATAAAATAATAAAATATCATTTAAAATCAAATTAAAATATTAATAAACTAATATTTATTTAATTAATATAAAATATTACCAACATCATCATTATCTTATAGATTTCTCTCTCTTCTAATTAACCATTTTGCCCTTTATAATCTTTAAAATTCCATCCTTGAGTCATCACTTAATTTGGTAAAATTGTGATTAGTCCCTCAAAATTCTTCACCTTTTCAATTTGGTCCTAATTCATCCATTTTCCTTAGTTTCTAGATTATTCCACCCTTAAAATATTTACACTATTGGTCCTTCAAATTTTTTGTATTTACACTTTAATCCCTCAAATTTTGAGTATTTACTCTTAGGCAACAAAACTTTTCTCACTTTTGCGATTTAATCCTTTCTTGAATCAATATGTCATAATATAATTCCCAATGTTGCCATAACTCAAAATTTCCCTTTTTTTCACTTTATTTCCTTATTTTACTATCAAGGATACCTACTTTCTTACTGTAGTAATTTTCGGGGTATTACATTGGTTTTGGAAATGACTTGATTTTGGGAAAATTCATGTCCATATGACCTGAGGCACGGTCATGTGACTCAGCTGTGCGTGACACACAACCATGTAGGTTCCTTTGTATACAAGTTAGTTAGTTACACGGCCTAGCACACGGACATGTAAGGCTATTTTGAGGGTTACACGACTTGGCACACCGGCGTGTGACCCTACTCAGAGAGTTACATGGGTGAGGACACGAGCTTGGAAATGGCTGTGTGTCCCTAGATTGAAGGTTACATGGCTTGAGACACAAGCGTGTGTCTCAGCCGTGTGAGGTACACAGCCTGGCTACACGGTTTTGTGACTCTTATTTCTAAAATTTTGTGAATTTTTCTTAAACTTTCCAAATGTTTATGATTTAGTCTTGAATCATTTCTAATTTATTTTTAGGGCCTCGAGGGCTTGATTTAGGGACGATATGTATGTGAATAATGGTTTTATGATATGTTTATGATTTTGTTTTAAATGTAAGTTTAAATGTTCTGTTTGTAGGGTAAGGCTTTGTACCCCACTCCAGCAACGTATATACGTTAGGGATGTTACATTTTGATGATGTTTAGTTGAATTCTTAGCTGAAGATTTGGTATGTATAAGTTGTTTGGTTTGGTACATTTGATTCCTTGCTAGTTTGTGTCAATGTGGCTATGTTGTTGCATGTTTGAATTGCTCAAATGGTATGCGTTAAGTTGGTTTGGTTATGGTTAAGATATGACATGTTTTGGTAAGTTCTTGAAGCTAGTAGTTGAGGAATGAAAAGTGGTAAAGTATACATGTTTAGGTGAGATTTCAATGAATGTATTTGAGGTACCTTGAATGGCATATTGGTTGGTTGATTTAGGACTATTGAATTGGTTATTATATGCATGTCTTGGGAAGGTTTTGAGGTCTTGATTACGTACACAGAAGACCTAGATGTGTATGTATGGGTTACTGTTGGAAATGGCTTGATTTTGGGAAAATTCATGTCCACGCTACTTGAGACTCAGGCGTGTGACTCAGCCTTGTGTGACACATGGTCGTGTGTCCCCTGTAGTTTCCTTTGTATACAAGTTGGTTAGTTACACGACCTAGCACATGGCTTGGTACACAAGTGTGTGAGGTTATTTTGAGAGTTACAAGGTCTGGCAGACGGGTGCGTGACACGGCCATGTGACCCTACTTTGAGAGTTACACGGGTGAGGACATGGGTTGGGACATGACTGTCTGTCCCTAGTTCGAAGGTTACACGGCCTGAGACACGGGCATGTGTCTTAGTCGTGTGAGGCACATGGCCTGGCCACACGATCGTGTGACCCTGTTTCTAAAATTTTGTGAATATTTCTTAACTTTTTTAAATGTTTCCAATTTAGTCCCGAATCGTTTGTAAGTTATTTTTAGGGGCTCGAGGGCTTGATTTAGGGATGATATGTATGTAAGTGATAATTTTATGATATGTTTATGATTATGTTTGAAATGTATGTTTAAATGTTTTATTCTACAGTAATGCTCAGTAACCCTAATCTTGCTACGGATACAGGTTAGGGGTGTTACATCGTGATTTCTCCATTCTGCTCTCTATGTTGCGACATTGATTATTTCGTGTTGCAACATAGCAACTAGCATATATTTATTACGCCTTCTAATGGTCTCCTGCACACTTACATCGTTCATTAGCTCCCTTTAGGCCTCATTCAGTCCCTAAGGTCAATAAAAGACTCAATTTGTACATTTTATTAACTTTAAGAACTCTTGCAAAAACATAATTAAAACCTAATTAAAATGCTTACTTTCAAGCTCCTAAAGAGAAAATTTTAGTTTAATCTACTGCACCGAATTATGGTATATCAACCGACATTATATGTTGGGGAATGTTGGAGAGCTGATGAAGGGTGTGGCTGGCAGGTTCGGGCTACATTTATGCAGAGGACCTAACAGTGGCAAATAAGAAAATTTGAAGGGCACTATACACGCACTATCGCACATATGAATCAAGACCACCAAAAATTGGATGCCAAAAGTATCTGCAACTGCATCATGCGACTAGTGAAAGATAGCTACACTATTCCTATGTCGAAATTGATTGCGAACATGCAAGCCTGGTTTCAGCACAGAGTGTCGTACATGAAAGCATGGTGGGTGAAACAAATGGCCATAGAGGAGTTGTATGACAATTGGGATGAGTCATACGATGATCTTCAAGGGTGGATTTTAACGATGATGGAGTACATGCCAGGAACTACCATGGACTTGAAAACATTGCCTTACAGCGGCCTGAATGGACAACTTGAACCAGGGAGAAGGGTTTTTCCTCGACTATGCTCGATGTTTGATCCATGTGTTATGGCCCTCTTCCAGTGCAAACTGCTTGTGCAGGTTGATGGAACGTTGCTTTGTGGAAAATACATGCAGATACTACTGATTGTGGTTGCACAAGATGGTAACTAAAATGTTCTACTGATTGCCTTCGCCATCGTGGAGTTGGAGAACTCCAGATCGTCAGATTTTTCATTAGGAATATGCGGAGCCATGTTGTCAGGCAAGACAACATTTGCATTGTCTCTAAAAAATCCAAGGGTCTTGTTGCTGTGATTCGACAATTCGATGTCCCATGAAAGTCCGTCTACTGCATTCACCACATCACCGTCAACTTTCACAATGAGTACAAGAACAAAGACTGGCGCAAACATATCATGAACATGGGTACAAATATCGTTATTAAAATTATTTTGTGAATATTTTGAGTCCATTAAGTAAAAGGGATGGTGACATTTTTTATCAGAATACATACATAGGGTGCGAGGTAGAACCACACTAAGTCAGGCATAAGTTGGCGAGGTTGGAGACTAATATGGCGGGGTCTAATCCTTCTCTCAGACAATGGTTAGGTAGCATGGAGCCGTGAAAATGGGCTCAATGTTTTGATGATGGCTACCGATATGGTCATATGACGACCAACCTTGTTGAGCCTATTAATTCCATCAGTTTTCTCAGCTGCGTTTTACAGGTTGGCAACGCTGATGCCGAAAATAGGGTTGAGACAAGCAAAATAGGTGGAGGTCGGAGACATGAACGTTGAAGATGTCAGAATGCCATAGAAGTCAATGTTCAGAGGGTAAGGTCAATGAATGCAAAACTATATTCCCTGAATGTGGAAAATTTTTGAGTGACAGAGTGGATCAGTCATTGCTCGAGGATCTCGCCAAGGTCTTACGGAGTTGATCTCTGAAATAGGTGGTGCGAGTGCGGGAGGTTCTAAACACTTCGATACCCGTATGTACATGTGGTTGTAGCATGTGCAACCTTCAATTTGAATTTCAAGCAATATATCGAATATGTGTACATGCTTGAACGTATATTGTGTATTTGGGGTGACAAGTTCCCCATATTGAGGGAAGTATCGACATGGGAAGTGCCCCCACTAGCATTCAAGATGTTGTCAGATAGGCTACTACGTAATAAACTCAAAGGTAGATCGATAATGGTGAGGATTAGAATGACATTGATATCAGAGAAGAGCTCGAGCCAAAGCGTTGCATCATATGTAAAACAATCGGCCATAATCAAAGCAGTTGTCAAAACTTCATGCTTTAGAGAACATTAAATGATGTATCAAATGTTTTTTGTTTTATGGTCTTTTAGAAATGAAATTCGTTTTTGTTTTATTCAAAATCATTAGTGTCTAATTTTAGCTGAAATCATTACTATTAAGTTTTTATTTAAAAATAACTTATATTTTAATTAATTATAAACACATATGCAACTTTTAATACATTAAAATTATACAATAAGTTACATAAAAAATAATACACAACTTGTGGAAATATAAATCAGTTAAAAAATATGACATAACACTTGAAATTTAGAGGTATCAAAATTGGAATGAACTGAGAGTGGTATCGTCATTTAGGGTGTAGCAGTCTACGAGCCTTCATCAATGGGGGTGGACATTGAGGTGTATTGTACACATCAGGAGGACTGGGGACTGAATTGAATATGGCTTGAGGCGGGGTGGTGTACCACCCCTAACCCGTATCCATTACCGGAATAGGGTTGCAGAGCATTACAATAAAATCATAACTTTAAAACATACATTTCCTACCTCAACATAAACATAGCATATACCATTCATCTACATGCATAACGTCCCTTAATCAAGCCTTCGGGGCCACTAAAACACTTTAGAAACCATTCGGGACTGAATTGAAATCATTCAGAAAGTTTAGGAAAAAGTTCAAAAATTTGAACTGCAGGGGTCACACTGTCGTATGGCTAGGCTGTGTAACTCACATGTCTGAGACACACGCCCGTGTCTCAGGCCATGTAACATTTAAAATAGGGACACACGACCATGTCCCAGGCCATGTCCGTGCCCGTGTAACTTTTGAAGCTGGGTCACATGGCCAAGCCACATTCTCGTGTGCCAAGCCATGTAACTCTCGAAATTGCCTCACACGTCTGCGTGCTAGCTCATGTGCTAGGCTGTGTAACTGTCTGACTTGCAAACCTTGAAGCCTATAGGGGACACAATACCGAATTGCATGGCCATGTGTCACATACGGCTGAGTCAGAAGCCCGTGTCTCAGGCCGTGTGGACAGGAAATTGGCCAAATTCAAGCTATTCCCATCACCAATTCAAGCTTGTATCTAAACACAATTTGTGCACAACTTTAAAGCTCAAAACCTTACCAAAACATGCATGAAATAACCAATTAAATAAACCATAAATCCATCCAACCAATATGCCAACAAGGCACCTCAAATGCATTCAACCAAATCTTACCTAATCAGGGAAAACATTACCACATTTCATACATAGATATCAAGTCCAATACAATTTCAAAACTTACCCTATCTTGACCACATTAAAACTATTCCATCATATACCATATTGGCGATGGAAACATGCATTAAAACTTTGCCATATTGACACATATCATCAAGGCATCAAAAGTACCAAAAGTACATTAACAAAAATAACTTATACATTTGAAACTATCAACCAACATTCAAGCACAAGTCTACCTATACATGCCATTATAACCTTGGACAAAATATCAAAAGCTACCAATATAACCGCTGGATAGTGTGATAGATCTCCGACGAGCTTCCAAACCAATCGAGCTTTCGATTATCTATAAAACATAGGAAAGTAAACTACGTAAGCATATAATGCATAGTAAGTTCGTAAAACAAGAACATAACTTACCATTTCAATGCATAATCTTAAAATTTAAGCATGATACAATCCAACCATAAGCTTGGCATAAGCCTAAGCATCATCAACAACACATGTTAGTGCATCAACTCATAATGCACTTGAATTAATATAAGGTAAGCTAGGTATACATGAACATCATCATTTTAATGAACATGGATATACTTTCATTGAACATTTCCTTTTCAATCCTTTTCATAGATTCATGACATAAGTCATTTGAACACTCATCGTTCCTTTCCTTTTCATTCCTGTTGAACCATTTAGAATAACATCAGATACGTGAGAAAGCTCATACGAAGTGTGCTAAACATAAAGTCATAATGTTTCCTTTTCCTTTATATCATTGCTCACACGAGCTGTGAAATGGGTCTGCTCACACAAGCTGTAGGTCAGAATGTAAGCTACACGATGTTGCTCACACAAGTTGTAGAGTATCACCAACAAATGCAGGACCTCAGCCATCAGTAGGAAATTCAAGACCAGCACTCGAAGGATGGTAACCCTATGACATGTCATTTGTATCCTACGTATTCCTAAGGTTAAAACGGGACTCGATAATCGTCGTAACATTATTCGATTTCCACCATTTGATTTCATGGCAATTAATACATGAATACATATATATCAACATAACATTAAAACGTTATTTAATCATACGAACTTACCTCGATGACAAAGATGTAAAAACGAGATCAACTAATCTGAGGCTTTAGCTTTTCCTCGATTTAGATCCGTACAAGGTCTATCTTGATCTAAATAGGAAAATTCAATCCATTTAATACTTAAACTATTCAATTCATTCCAAAATTCATATTTTTGAAAATTACATTTTTTCCTCTAATATTTTAACTTCTTTAAAATTTAGACCTTAAGCTCATAAGTTGAAATTTAAGCAATTTTATCCATGTTTCATGCTAACCGAATTCACTAGGGACCTATACCAACCCATACAATTTAGCATTTCATAATTTTACCATAAAATTTAACTAAGCTTATGAATAAGTCCCTAAATGACAATTTTATCAAAAATCCTTTTACAAAACTTGCTTATTTAACAACAAGGACTCATAATCTTTAATTAAACTTCAAGAATCATGCAAGAACATTCATGGAAAAACCCTAAACCTTTAAAAATTTTGCAAATTAATCCTCAGGCTAGCTAGATTAAGCTACAACGATGCCGAAAACATAAAAATAATTAAAAACGGGCTCAAAATAACTTACATACAAGATAATTTTGCTTGGCCAAAACTTCCTCCCTATCTTAACAATGGTGGCTAGTTCTTTAGGGTTTAAAATGAGGAAGACAATGTTTTGTTTCATCTTTTACTAATATTAACATTAACTTATTTTACCTTATTACAAAATTAACCTTAATAACTTATTAAAATTTCAATAAAACCATGTCATGGATGTCCATTATCCACATAAATGGTCTAATTACCATCTAAGTCCTTTCACATTTAAATTTCATAACTAATAGATATCTTTAATTAATAGAACTCCACTTTTGTATCTTTTACGATTTAGTCCTTTTCATACAATTTAGCATGTAAACATCAAAATTTCTTAACAAAATTTTTATATGACCTTACTAAAATCCCATAAACATTAGAATAATAAAATAAATATTTTCTTATCAGATTTGTGGTCCCGAAACCACCATTTTGATTTCACTAAAAATGGGCTATTACAGGTGGAGTGCATGGTATCATCGTTGATCCAAACATATCAAATATTATAGGTGACTGCGGTTGCATGTAAGTTGAATTGCAACCACCTATCTTCTAGTGATATGCATTGCTCTAAGACCCCTCCCCAAAAGCGTTAACCCATTGGTCCGGTGAAGTGTGTGTGTGTTCGAAGGTTGGTCTTCATGTCGGGCTCTGCCATAGGTTGACTTTCTCATCTGTAGTCGTGATTCGGGACTATCATGAGTTGACCACCATATAAAAAAGGGCACCTTCGGGCCATGTACCACTATATGTATTCCTCCGAGGGACTGAAGTCAAACATATAGGAGTGTATCTCAGACCACCTCTCATACTGGGTGTTCCATAGTGCTACATAATCCTGATGTTCCACGACCCGATCCGCTCCGTATTTTCCCCTATTGGTCTTATCGTAAACATCATCAAATCATTGTGCATCATTTGACACAATTTGTTGGCATCCAAACTGTTACATAACTTGATCAGCGTTGTACCACTCAATCGTTGAGAGGTTTAGCACCAACACGTTAATGCACACACATTTGTTTTGGCATGAACCTATTGTGGAATAAGGGTCGCTATGTTCAATGTAGAAACGACATCCATAGAAAGTGCACAATACAATAGAATGGGTTACTTAAACGAGTCAAGTCACATGTTGCAATTAAATAAGTTAAATTAATGTTACTTAATTTAAATTATATATATTAGTTTCACTCTGGCGGACACCTCTATCATCTGGCGGTTAATAATTAGTCCCTTCCATAGAAAGTGCACCTCAGCTCGTTCTCAATGGCGGTGCTCGATAAGTCCTTAAAATTTTCTTTCAACCATGAGAATGTGAAATTCGTGGAGTTTTGTTCCCCAACAACGAGGGACCATCCAAGCAATCTGTTAGATACAATTGAAGGTTCCAAAACTTTGCTTCTTCCCGTGACCACGTGGTGTCAACTCGTATAGCATGTTGTATAGCGACGTCCTCTAATATGATTGTGCACTTCCCGTACGACATATGGAAAGTGTGGATCTCCAAGCACCATTGCTCAACCAAGGCGGATAGTATGTTTGCCCTCAAGTCGAACCTCTGTATCAATGCAACATCCCCAAATCTCGCCAACTGTAAGTAAGGCATGATAAAAAATTTATAAAAATATGTTAAATCAAATATCTATAAAATTAAACTTTATGATAAAATAAAAAATTAATATCTCAATTAAATATATATTAATATATAAAAAAATTTAAAATTTTTATTTCAATCCAAATTTGTTAGGAGTAATTGGTTTGTTGGTTAGCATTTATTATATATTAAGAATAATGAAAATAATAAATAAATGGATATGCATAAGTAAGCATTTTTTGTTTGTTGTTTTGAATTTTTAAAAAATAAAAGTTCGAATTTTCTTTTCATATACAATAAACGCGCTTATCACTAAATCAAATATTTATTTTATTTTCATCAATTGGAAAGTTGATTTACCTACTCTTAAACGTTAGCATAATTTAGTAATGAAACATATTTTGAAAACACTTAATATTATTATTATTTTTATAATGCTCGTTTAGCATATTCGAATCAAAAGATAATCTAGGCCTAAGAATATGAGCCACTTGTTCAATTTTCCATCATGGAAAATGATTGGTTCATCTTTAATGTAAAATCTATGAGAACAAGAGGAATGGGCCGGGTCGGGTTCGGGTTGGGTCTAACAAAAAAATTAGGCCCATGTTTAGCCCGGCCCAACAAATGTGCCTAAAATTTTATCCACACCCGACCAGGATAAAAATACTAAAATGTGGCCCTGGCCCGCCTGTATTATTTTTTAAATTATTTTTATATAATTTTGAAATATATATAATACATCAAAAATACTAAAAATATTAAAATAAATATTTCTTAATAAATTGAAAATTAATTTTAAAAAATGTGTATACTTAAAACACCAAGATAAATGCAACTTAACAAGCAAATGCCTCTAAAATAATAACAAAATTACCAATAAAACAAGTGCTATACAATATCCAAATAATAACAACAAAATAATAGTAACATAATAGTGAAATGGTATCAAAATAGGGAGAAAACAACAAGAAAATAACATTAAAAGAACAAAAAATAACATTTTTTTGTCCTTTTGTGAATTCGAGCTGGACCTTGGCCAAAAATACCTTACCCGAGGCCCGACCCATTTTTTAAATGGGCATTATTTTTTTGCTCAAACCTATTTTTCGGATCTCTATTTTGACCCAAACACTCCCACTTTTCAAACAGGCCTTTCGGCCAAACCGAATGACCTGACCCTTGAGCAAATCTAATGAGACCCAACTCTAAATTATTAATTTGTTCGGTGTGAAATGTGAATAAGAAAAAAAGAAAGCTTGCAAGAATAAGTGTTTCACTTCTAGCTCCAGATATTTCTACTCCCTTCAATATATGATATTGTAATATAAAATTTTAAAAGCCACTACTAAAATTTAATTTTGGAATAAATTTTAGTTTTTTAGCAGAATTCACAATAATTGAATTAATTAATTTTGGAATTTTTTCTTTCATATAAATAAATATCATATATAAGGTGTCAAAAAATAAATTGTGATTTAAAAAATTTACTGTTTCGTTGACACTCGATGAAGTGTGATCCACATTTACTAGAGAAGACACTCGTTGAAGTGTGATCCACTTAAACTAATTACAAAGCCTAAATCATCCCGCATATCGGAGAGGCATCATACAAGCATAAATCATAAGATCTGTGATGTGCTAGTTTAACCAATCTATCAGCATCCTGATTATCTTTTATGAGGATATGGCGCACATTTCATTGTTCAAAACGTAACAACAATTGTTGAATTCTTCTGATCAATGCAGACTTAGAGCAATTTTTTGTCCTCTCCTGAATAGCTTTTACTGCCTGAAGATTATCCGTTTCAATTAACACGCTACTAAAACCATGTTAACAAAGAAGGGTCAAGCCATCCCAAATGCCCCACAATTTAGCATCGAAAATAGAACAATTTCCCAAAAATTATTAAAACCCAGGATCCATTGTCTTTCAGAGTTTCTTGCTATACTCTTTCCCACAATAAAGCCACCTTAATCTTTCAAAGAATCATCGATATTCAAACACTCCCAGTTGCCATCCAAATGAGGTTGTGGTGACTTTCTTTCTGACCTGACCGATGCTTCCTTGTTGTGGGAGATATACTATCTTTCATAACTGAATGATACTTTGATGATTTCGTTAGCATTCCAAGTAACCCACTGAAAAATGAAGATGTTATGATCTTCCAAAGACGCTACGCAATAATCCCGAAGAGGCATTTCTAATCTACATCTCTTACGTACCAATCCTGATGACCTGCAAATTAAGAAGAAGATAATCTTGCAAACTACTCGAATAAAAATTGGTTAGCCAATCATATGGTACTAAGAGATTCCAAATATTCCTTACAGTAGAACAATCCCAAGAACATGGAGAACATCTTTGGAAACATTTCCATAGACTCCATAATTCAAGTCATGTCTAAAGCCTTTACGAACCACTTCTTCCTTGGTCAATAATCAGTGTTTAAGAAGAAGCCATATGAAGAACCAGACCCATTGGGGACCCTGAAATTTCCTGGGAATGTGCGATCTTGAGTCTTTCTTATTCCATGTTCCTTCCTGTAACTTCCCATAAGTGCTCTTGATTAAGAAGCAACTTGTCGAGTTACCCCAATATAATCCTATCAACTCTTGCACTCGAGTGGGAAGGCAGAATCCCTGCAATTCTTATGATTATGTCTTCTGGTAACTAAAGACAAAAGAGGTCAATATTATACTCACCATTCCCTGAGACCATATCACTCAGCACACAATCCATATCCAAATTAGAATGACCAGGAATAAAGTTACCTAACGGTCCCACATTTGGAATCCATGTATCTTGCCAACATCTAATTTTTTCCCATCCCTTACTAACCAAAAAAGGTCTTCTCGAATAAAGGGCCATGTTCTTGTAATGGCTTTCCACAAGAAAGAACATGTACCATGCGATATTGTCTCAGACAATCCACTAGGCATTCCATACATAGTTCGTAAAACCTATACCTAAAGAGCATTAGAATCAGTACCAATACTATAGCCCAATTTCATCATAAAGGATGTGTTATGATCTCGCAACTTCCGAAGCCCTAGACCACCATACTCACGTGGTTGGCACACATTATCCTAGCTGAACAAAGCCATTTTTCCCACCACTAGAAGTCCCCTAAATGAATTGTCTTACCGTTTCCTCAATTTCCTCACAGAGCCCTTTTGGAATCATCATTGACTACATGAAGTAACTAGGTATCGTTATCAACACTAATTGGGCCAAAGTGGCCCTTCCTACTAGCGACAACTTTCTTGCATCCCAACTTTAAAATCTACTTTGAACCTTGTCGACAACAAAACGTAAAGTACTAGCAGTTATCCTATTATGAAAAAAGGAACTCCCAAATATTTCCCCAAGCAATAAACTTTACGGAACCCGAGAATATTGCACAAACCATCTGTTATACTATCTTCAACTCCTCACGAGAAGCAAACATTAGTCTTATGAGTGTTAATCCTATTCCTAAAATAATCACAAAAATTTTTCAAGAATTCTTTCAGGATTTTTGCTTGGCTTTCCTCGGCTTGGCAGAAAAAAATGAAGTCATCTGCATAGCCCAAATAAGTAGGGGTCTCGAACAGGATAGATGAATACACACCCATCTACCTGTATTAACATTAGAAAGGATACTATGCCCAATCCATTCCATGCATAAAATAAAAAGGTAGGGAGACAAAGGGCATCCCTAACCGACTCCTCTGACTGGGCGAAACTTCTAGGCTGGAGTTACATTCCATATAATCTACAAAGTAGAAGAGCTGATGGAAGACATAATAACATTAAAAAATAAATCAAGAATACTTACAGCCCGAAAGGAGGCATCAATGAAGTCTCATCGTACTCGATCATAAGCGTTCTCGAGGTCAATTTTGACTGCTAGCCATTTTCTATCTTTTTGCTTACTTTTAATGGAGTGGATCACATGATGCCTGCAATAAGACCTGTTTTCTCTTTGCCTACGATTCTTGGAAAATCACCTTGAATCTATTAGCCACCACCTTCATAACCAAATTGTAGAGAATCGGGCATAAACTAATAAGTCAGAAATAAGAAAAGCTCTCAGAGTTTTGAACCTTAGGAATAAAGACAATTAAAGTGTTATTCAACTTTGGATCAATCCCCTCCTCCTCAAATATCTTCTTAACCCACGTGCAGACAGATATACCAACTTGATCCTATTGGCTTTGGAAGAAGAAAACGACATACTCATCACTACCTGGAGCTTTTAGCAGGCCCATGTCAAAGAAAATTAACTTTTATTTCATCTTCAGAAGCTATTTTACTTAGAAATTGGATCTCCCCCTCCGTAGGTTTAAGAAAAGAACTA
Organism: Gossypium hirsutum; assembly: GCF_007990345.1. Lineage (NCBI taxonomy): Eukaryota > Viridiplantae > Streptophyta > Magnoliopsida > Malvales > Malvaceae > Gossypium > Gossypium hirsutum. Next base: position 18,164,778 of record NC_053449.1, on the reverse strand, counting down.
GCAGGTAAGTTCCTCATCGGCCTTGGTACCTCATCATATAATTTCTAAAAAAATTGAATTGCTTCGTTTTGGAGTTCCTCTTCATTGAAAATCCATTCCCTCATCTCATTTTTTAATGTTGTTATTAGATTCTATTTTTTTCTTCGAATTGTTTGGCAATGAAAAAATCTAGTATTTCTATCCCCCAACAAGAGCCAATTACACCTCGCTTTTTGTTTCCAAAGTAGTTCCTCATGGTGAAGAACATTTTCTAGTACTGTACGGGTCGCCAAGTCTAACTCATGAAGATGATCATTATTAGAGAGGTCCATATCTCTCTGAATCTTGGTGAGATTTGAGATTAGCCTTATTTTACAAAGTCCAATATGCCTATAAACATTCTTATTCCATATTCTGACTTGACTCGTAAAGTGGGAATTTGAATCAACCATACAACCAACAAAGCTCTATTTTTCCTTGACAAACTCAAAGAATCCCAAATGTTATACCTAACCTGCCAGAAAATAGAACAATCACCCCTTAGAGGGATGGAGAAAAGGTCTAAGAGACAAAAAGAGTGGCCTATGATCTGACTTGAGCCTTGTAAGGTGAGTTACTAAGCAATTTGGAAAGCCAGCAACCCAAGCATCATTACCAATAGCTCTATCCAAGCGTTAAAAGACAACACCTCTGTTCCATGTGAATAGAGATCTTCTAAAACCTAAATCATTCAGTTCGGCTTCCTCCATAAGTTCCTCGAAAAGGGACCATCTGCTACCAGTAGTTCAACCACCCTTTTTTTTCACACGAAGATAAAAGGGCATTAAAATCCCCAATTTCCATCCACAGAGATCCATTATTAAGAATGTTTATTTTCAAATCTCCCCAAAGAGACATCCATTTTCGACTGTTGGGAATTCCATAAACAAACACAACTTAAACAGGACATTTGAAGGATCTATTGGAAGTCCGTGTCAAAACATATTGGGGGTGACTTGGAGTATCTTAACACAAATCAACTCATTCCACCCAATCCAAATACCACCAGAGAAGCCAACTGCCTCCAGTCGATGAGAGAATTCAAACCCAAGCTTAGCAATAATTAAATCATTTTTACCCCCATTAACTATTGTCTTTAAGCGGCCGACAATGTCAGGTTTCAAATCCCTGCTATAATCACAAAAGATGCAAGGAAACTTGCTACTTGCACACCCTTGACAATTCCAGGAAAAAATAGTTAAATTCATAATAATAAAGATAAAATCAAGCAGTAACCTTTAATGTTTTGCTGAACTAGGTTTCTCCCAAGACGTGATTGCATTCTGCGTCATCTTCTCTTCAGATTTTTCCTCGACATGGGAGTGTATGAGTTCCACCATGGAATTCATTGAATCAGATAAAAGGACTCTCGCGTTACCAAAATTTTTAAATTGACCTTTACAATCTTGAGCCTCGTCCCTCAGAAATCGAGTGTCCCTTACCAACCCCACTCGTAATATTATCCAAATATTTCGAAGAATTGGTCTTAACATTTTCTTTGAAAAGGTAGACAAAATAAATTTAATTAATTATTGCAAAAAATAAATTTAATTAATTATTTCATTATAATAACTACTTTTAATATAATACATGCACTTCAAACTATATTTACATACTTTAATTGTATTTATTAACTTTGAAACGAAGACAACTTTTTTTTTCTCTTCTTTTCTCTTCTTCTATTTCACTGAATAGTTTAACTGGGGACCAAAAACAACCCCACCCTCCCTTTTAAAAGAAACTCAATCGGCCTGAAAAATGACCCTGACCAATCACGTAGCTAACATCGCTGACACGGTTGACGCGATGTGACTAGTCAATATATTTATTTTTGGGCCCTTTGGTTTTTTATTTCTTTTAAAAATGCCCTTTTCTTTTACAAATCAGCCCTTTCTCATTTATTTTTACTCAATTCCCTCACCCACTTTCTTTTTTTTTCTCATTTTTCTCAAAACTTTCTTTATTTTTTGGTCCCCTCTTTCTTGATTTCTATTAAAAATACCCCTTATCAAACGATTAATTCACATTACATAAATGATTTACTTGAAAATTATTTTACTTTGCTAACATTTCAAATAACTATCAATTTACATAATTCAAAATTCTTATTTAAAAAAATATAATTTTACATTTGCAACGTTCCAAAATAATTTCACCTAACTTACAATATATAATTTTACAACAAGAGCAACTTTCTCAGTACTAAAAAAATGAAACAATATTGTTCAAGACCGACAACATTGTGCCTTACAAATAAAATATAATTAAATGATTTAGTTCAAGACCAATAGCATTGTGTCTTCCAAATTGAAAAATACAATGTTTAACCGCAACTTGAGCAAGGTTCGCAGTGTTACTATCTTGCAGCTCAAATGATGCTGATATTGATGATCTCACCCGTGTGGTTCGATTTGGCATTCCGTAAAACCTTCAAACATCTCGTTGACCCAGAGAATCCAAAATAATCCATCTGTTGGTTACATAACCAATTTGTATCCGTTATCATCCTACCACACCCAACGAAAAGACTTACATAACCAATCTGAACTAGTTACCAAATAAATATTTGTCAACCAGAAATAACCTTTACACATAAAAACACAAAAAAAAATCACTCATAATCTTTCTCCCATTCATCCTCTAACATGAGATAATTAAAAAAAATTATACAACTTAGACTGATCCGCAATTGGGGTTATATATAGATATTTTATCACACCAAAGAGAATGACTCTACCAAATAAAATATCATTTCTAATTTTATATTAAAAATCATATTTAAAAATAAAAAGCTATAGATTACACTATGGCGCCATTCTCTATGGAACCACCCAATAAAATAACATTTTTTTTACTTTTAAACAAAAAAAATAACAAAAAAAATTAACCCTGAAATAAAATGGTGGTGCTATTCTCTATAGCTCCACCACTATTATTTATTTTTTGACCCCAGATTATTGAAAAATATTAGTATTTCCTTGGTATTTATACTTTACTATGGCTCCACCAAAAAAATAATTTTTTTTATAACTCCTATGGCTGATGTGGAACATTCATGGCGTCAATCTCTTTGGCTCCACTAAGTTTTACTATTCGTTTCAGGTCATTTACGTACATAATCAAGAAAAAGGGGGTCATTTTTATAAGTTACTAAAATTTAAGGGTCATTTTAATAAAAAAGTCGTGACTTTTTGTTAAGCGATGGAGTCCAATCGTATCTAAGGGTGTTTTTTCATATTCCTTGTGTTTTGTTCTAGTGGAGCTGAAAAACATTAATACTTTTAATGTAACTAATCAGATAAACTTAGTGAGCATCCTCATGTTCCTATTTTGGTCATTTATTGTAAAAAAAATATTATTTTAAGTCACTCCCGTTAAGTTTTATGTGAGTTTGTCTCTAGCAAAATTAAAAACTGTCATAGCAGTGAGATTGGATACTGTTGCAATAAGATTAAAATTAGTGATGAGATATGTGTTTGAACACAATTGCAAGTGTAACGGTTATTTAATAATATAAAATTACTACTAAAGATATTATATTGAAATGATATATAATAATAGTTGTAAATTATTTTATTTTTATGAAATTATTAAAAATATGTGAAATTGTAATTTTATTTAATAAAATAATATGTATCATAATATTTTTATAAATATTTTAATTAATTATTTTATAGTAATTTTAAATTATTTATTATAATAAATGACTATCAAGGACAATAGTTTGAGTTTATAATATAAATGATTAATCAAAGGCATAATTGTAACACCCTTTGCTTGAACCCATCGCCAGGTCTGAACTACAGAATGCTACACTACTTACTGGAGGATCAATGATCAAATAAATATTCAATTCATGTCATTATACACTTAAGTACAAGTAAGGCAAATAATATAGGCAAATATATGATAAGATATATAACTAATTGCGAGACTTACATAGGCTTACGAATACTCTTATATTAGTCCACTCACGAATTAGGACCAAATTGTAAAGTTTTAAAAACTTCTGGACCGATATCGCGACTTCGTCATGACGTAGTCATCTCAGTATGTCATGTCATGGCATGGTTATCTCAATATGTCATGACGACGTTCCAACATCAAAAGCCCAAAGTCACAACGTTGCCCATGTTTTTGGAAAAATACACAATAGGTACCTAATTCAATGATTTTCAAATCGTTTTCTAAGAGTTCAATCAAAATTACACAAATATAGTCATTAAACCATTCCAATGACAACCAAATACAATTACATAAGTACCAAAATCAACCATTCAAGATTATACCATCCAATCATTCATTATTTAAGTTTATTCACTTTCCAAATCAATTATCCATGTCAAAACACTTCCATCACTAACTCCTATACTAATATGCAATTTAAGCACTAAGCATCTATCAATTTTTTTCCGACAAAGAATTATTTGAAATAACTAAATGAACATGCTAAGTTCGAGTATGATGCAAATCCATTTGTTTATATTATATTATATTATATTATTATATATTGTACAATTTATGTCATATAAAAATTAATTTTATAATAATATATAACACATGTTAATTTTGTTAAAAGTAAAACTCATCTCTCAAAGTGAATAAAACTTGAAGCAAAGAGTGGTCATACAATTTGGCTTAGTGATGTGGTAGGTTGGTGATGATTAAACACACACTCTTTTTTTTTTTTCCTTCTTTTACTCACAGCATTTATGCTTTCCATACACAGTATGCTTACATATTTATAGGCTTGCAAGGTGGCAACCTTATCTTTGACTAAGTTGACTAATCATGAATGTGACATGAATTTAAGTATACTTATCCATAATAAATTGATAAGTTTGACAACAAATCAAGAAGGCTAAGATAATTTAACCAAGCCTATAAATATATAAGCATAACGTGTATGGAAAGTATAAGTGGTGTGAGTAAAAGAAGAAAAAAATAAAGTCTGTAAGATAGAAAACTAGCAACAGCTAGTATATAGATAAAAAAATTGTATTTGTATTGTATAATATTTGTGTGTAGTAAAATTATTTTTCAGTTATTAATTGTCTTTGTACGCTTCCAAAAAATTTAAAACATTAAAAATATTTTAAATTATTTGTGCTTAAAATTTTGAAGAGAAGAATGAATATAAAATTATAAATATTAAACTAAACATACTTTACACTGCTTGTTTTTAAAAATATATAATTTATGTAAATATAATAACTAAACCCAAATCCAACCCTACCTTAACGATGAAATCTTCAACCACCATGTGGTTTACGTTATGAAATCTTTCTCCAATATAAAAGAACTGAAAACTTGTTGGAAAATAATTATTGAGTGATGAATGATAATTGTATCTCTTGATCTAATATTGCATTTTTTCATACAGTTGTATCTTTTGAAAAAATGTATCTCTTGGTTTAATATTAAATTTTTTCATTCATTGTCTCTATTCACTCATGTCTATTAACTTTTCAACAAATCTCTTCATTCATTTCCTCTCCTCTATATAAATCCAAGTTAGGATATTTCAAAAACATATCATCAAAAACTATCAATATAAAAAATTCCTTCTAAATTCATTTCTCCTGGTAATAGAGAAAGGCACGATTGTGTTCGATTGATCACTGTTGTTGTGCTACTACTGTGGTCGTTTGTTGTTGTATCCTGGAAGACAGACGTCCAACGTTACTCAAAGTACCGAGGAGAGGACGAATCTGTCTTAAGGAAACTGTTTATACATGCCTCAACAAAATTCTTCTTCTAATTTTTAACTTTGTCCGATTACAGGTATTCTGTTGTGTTACTACTACTGCATTGTATTGCATTATCATTATTACTGGCAAATTAATAGTACATACGATATTAGATTACATACAATCTTAAGAAAAATTCATTGTTGTAGTTTTAATCTAAGGTGTACAGATTACCATCATAACTTATTTAAAATTGGTTTATACTTCTGTTTCAGATTTTAATTTATTTATAGATTATGGCTCCTTATTTCGATTACAAAAATGTCTCATACGTCAAACAACTTATCCAATTCAAAGGCTGAGGTCATTGTCTCTGTTCAGGCTCAAGCTACAGGCCAAATGTTACCTGTGACTATGGGTCACAATGAAAAGCCTGCAAAATTCACTGGAGAGAATTTTGAAACATGGCAGCAGAAAATGTTGTTATATTTGAGCATGTTGAATATGCTATTACCACCTTCAACATTACCGAAGCATGGAACAAATTTGATTTCATATGTCGTAACTACATTTTGAACAGTTTATCTGATGAACTTTATGAAGTATACAGTACCAAGAAAATGACTAAAGAATTATGGGAATAACTAGACCATAAATACAAAACTAAATATGCTGGTTCTAAGAAATTCTTAGTTGTCAAGTTCTTAAACTTTGTAATGGTTGATTCTAGAGCTGTTGTAAATTAGGTGCAGGAATTCCAACTGATCATTCATTGTATTCTCATAGAAAGGATGGAGATAAGTGAATCCTTTCAGATGACAGCAATTATTTAAAAACTTCCCTCTGCTTGGAATGACTTTAAGAACTATCTTAAGCATAAGAGAAAGGAAAGGATAGTGGAACATCTGATTGTCAGACTTCAAATTGAAGAAGACAATCGATGTTCGACTAAAAGGCTAAACAAAGCAACCAATCCTAACTTTGCCAAGGCAAGTGTAATGGAAGTAAAGAAGGACTCTAAAAAAAACATTCTCAGACTAGGTCTAAACTAGGACCAAAAGACAGTGTTTTCAAGAAGCCACAATTCCAAGAAAAATGCTTTAATTGCAATAAGATGGGACACAAGTCATCCGATTGTAGGCTTTCAAAGAGGGTCAGAACAAATGAGGCCAACACTATGGAAAATATTTCTAAGGAAGTATCTAATCTTGACCTCTGCGTTGTGATTTCTGAAGTCAACTTGGTTGATTCAAATCCAAGAGAATGGTGGTTGATATTGGTACCACACATCATATTTTTTGTGACAAGGACTCCTTTGTTGAGTTGGTTCCTTGTGAGACAGAGGAGAAACTCTATATGGGCAACGTTGATAAAACAACTTCCTCCCTCTTATTTCTATTATTCTAGCAGTTCCAGGGGAGAGTTGTAACACCCCGAACCCGAAACCGACACCGGAGTCGGACACGAGGTGTTAACTGACTTTAACCCCTTATAAAATTTATTTTCCAGACACTGCCCAATCTGTGTACTAGTCGTTTTAAAAATCATATCTTGAGTTTCGTAACTCGAAAATCAGTTTCGTGATTTTTCCCAGAAACTAGACTCATGTGCCCATCTATGTATTTTTTTCTAAAATTTTTGGTCGGGCCAATTAGTACAGTTTATTAGTCAAAGTCTCCCATGTTGCAGGGGTCGACTACACTGACCTTTGCCCATTACGACTTGAATATCTCCCTGCACAGGGCTTCAATACTGATGCCGTTTGTTTCTATGAAAACTAGACTCAGAGAGTAATCTGTACATATATGGTACGACCCCTAATTATCTCTGGTTAATTTATAATGAATTTCCAAAGTTGGAGCAGGGAATCCAGAAACCGTTCTGGCCCTGTCCCACAAAAATCTGATTATCTCTTAATATACTGCCCATATGATCTTTTCGTTACTTCCTCATGAAAACAGACTCATCGAGCTTCGATTACATAATTTATTCATCAATTAATTCCACTCCTACTATTTTTAGTGATTTTTCAATCTCATGACACTGCTGCTGCCAGCATCTGTTACGAAAGTAACTAGGTCCATTTCATGCCTACCCTTGATCCAACTCAATCGAACATTCGTGCCATTTTCGCATGGCTTAAAGTTTACATGCCAAAGTTCAAACACAACGTAATAGCTTATACATGCCAAAATGTTCTTCTAAGCCAACTAAGAAGAAAGTACCAAAACTTGCTATCCGGTGTGATGACTTCGATGACGGCCTGACCCCGCAAAAATAGATGAGTCCAAGCAACCTATAATGGGTGACAAGGAAACACCGAGTGAGTTTATAACTCAGTAAGTCATAAGCAATGCACTACCATCCATCAATAACATTATCACAAGAGGAAACAAAATGGAACGAGACAATTTACTCCATCCATACCGAACCATACCATAGTTCCTCCAACCTATCGATTCAGTTTCATATCAATTCATGCATTCACATTCCATATACTCATCAATAGGACATTGAGGCATTTTCATAAATCAATTTATTTTCGTTACAATCAAACGACTAAACGGCCTTTCACCCATCCTACGATAAATTTTATGTACGTGACTTCAAGTATATTTGTCACATAGGTTCAAACTTACTGAGCTCAACACCAAGTATAAGCATAGCACCTATTAGCCATGTACTCAAGACACTTACCCGATCCGCTGTCCGCGATCGACTCAATAGTGTCGCACACATAGTGTCCATAATGATTCACGAATGTATATTGAGTCCGCACACTCAGTGCTATATAATCAACTCGCACACTTAGTGCTACGTAATCAAATCGCACACTTAGTGCTACATAGTCAAACTCACACACTTAGTGCCGCATGGTCAATTCGCACACTTAGTGCATCATATTCATTTCGCACACTTAGTGTAACATAGTCAAATCGCACACTTAGTGCTGTACAATTTAATCCCGAGCACTTAGCGCCAATCTCATGGTCATAAATGGTTATACCCGCACGTTTAGTGCCGAGATCAACAACTCAGTACATCTTACCTCTTTTCTTTTCATTCAACAATTTCATCATCACATACGTACATGCATATATATATGTATATTTATTCATTCCATTCAGCATCAATACATAAACATTATGACCATTTGAAATAATACCAACTACATGCTTAATGACTTACCTTGTGTTGGGTAAGACGGTTCCAACTCGGCTACTCAGTGATCTTTTCTTTGCCTTTGCTTGATTTTCCTCCTTTAGCTCCTTGAGCTTAATCAATAATTCACTAGTTTAACCATCTTGTTAAACATTCATAATTCAATTACACATGCTTATGTATGTTTGTATATTCGGCAACCATCCTCACTAATTACTCATGTTGATGGCCGAATGGATGTATGTGTGTACAATGTCAACTATAACATCATGTAATTCCACATATGACTACATTTCTTAAGTTCCACATCTTAATGCCCATTATACATAATCAAATTTAACATCATATATATATTTACTCATGTGGCCGAATATACATACTCCCATATAATATCAAGTACTCACTTTAAGTATATTGCCGAATATACTTAATCATACACACACCTAACCAAAATAATTTCTAAAATCTTTATATCATTTATAATACATCTAATTATCATTTTTCACATTATCAACTCAAATCACATACATTATTTACTATAACATCTTTACATTCGGCATTGGTGTCAACCATAGTAGCCGATTCTTCCTACTTTGTACCCATGCATCTATTAATCCTTAGTTGGTTCAAACACTTCACACACTAGGATTCATCAAATTTTTAACAAGAAATAAAATCTCTAATCCTCAAACTACCATGGCCGAACCTTCATGGAGTTGCTAAGACTCCTCATTTCTACTTCTCACACACTCTCACATCCAAAACCTTTTATTAAACACCCAAAGTCAACCATCTCCTTACCTCATCACCAAAGACATCAAAATACCAACCAAGAACGTAACATTCATGGCCGAATGTCATCTCCATCATTTAACAAAGTTTGAACCATGGCTAGGTAGATTTTGAACTTACAACTTAAAATATACATGAATCTCAAAGAATAACATTAAACATACCTCAATCTAGTTACATGCATGGCCAAACTTCCTCCTAATCCTCTTCCTTAGGATTTTCGGTCAAAAGAGGTTGAAAAAGGATGAACAAAACCTTTCTTTTCCTTCCTTTAGCTCACGGCAATGGGGTGTATGCATGAGACCATTATTATTTTTTTTTCTTTTTTTTCATCACCCTTCCTTTCATTATTTAATTATCATGCTTATTATTTTATTTTCCTTACCATACATCACTAACACAACATGTTGGTGACATGTTTCCACCCATAGCATGGCCGGCCACTACATATTAGGGAGGGGGAATTTGACATGCAAGTCCCCTTTTTCTTCCACATGCACTAATAGGTCCTCATGCATTGACCTATCACATTTTAAAATTTTCATATAAGTCCTATTGACTAAATTCACATGCAATCGACTAAATCGAAGCTTGAAATTTTCACACATTCATGATTACATATTCTAGACAATAAACATCACATTCAAACCTTTCGGTGACTCGGTTTAGCGGTCCCGAAACCACTTCCCGACTAGGGTCAATTTTGGGCTGTCACAACTCTCCCTCACTTAAGAAATTTTCGTCCTCGAAAATCTTACCGGTAAATAGGTTTGGATATCGTTCTTTCATCGAGCTCTCGGGTTCCCAGGTTGCTTCCTCGATCCCGTGTTTGAGCCACAACACCTTAACCAACGGAACCCTTTTATTTCGCAACTCTTTCACTTCACGAGCTAGGATACGAATCGGTTCTTCTTCATAGCTCAAGTTAGATTGAATTTCAACTTCTGAGGGATTAATCACATGTGACGGATCGGATCTATAACGTCGAAGCATTGAAACATGGAAGACATCGTGCATCCTTTCAAGTTCAGGGGGCAAAATCAATCTATATGCAACCGGCCCCACTCGTTCAGAAATTTCATACGGCCCAATGAATCTCGGGCTCAACTTGCCTTTACGGCCAAATCTGAGTACCTTCTTCCAAGGTGACACTTTAAGAAACACTTTATCTCCCACCTGATATTCAATGTCCTTTCGTTTTAAATCCGCATACGATTTTTGACGATCTGTGGCTACCTTCAGACTTTCGCGGATTACCTTTACTTTTTGTTCGACATCTTTAATCAAATCAACTCTGAAAATTTTACTTTCACCAAGCTCGGTCCAAAACAATGGCGTACGGCATTTACGACCGTACAAAGCCTCATAAGGTGCCATCTTAATACTTGATTGAAAACTATTGTTGTAAGCGAATTCAATCAAAGGTAAATACCGTTCCCATGAACTACTGAACTCGAGGATGCAACATCTCAACATATCCTCAAGTATCTGAATTATCCGCTCGGATTGACCATCGGTTTGGGGGTGAAAAGCGGTGCTAAAATGTAGCTTGGTACCCAAAGCTTCTTGCAATTTCTTCCAAAATCGTGAGGTGAATCTCGGATCTCTATCCGACACGATAGAAATAGGTACTCCATGTAATCTCACAATCTGAGAGACATACAATTCGGCTAGTTTATCCAATGAAAGATCCGTACGCACGGGGATAAAGTGAGCCGACTTAGTCAGCCTATCAACAACAACCCAAATCGCATCCTTCTTACTTGCGGACAATGGCAGTCCGGACACAAAGTCCATTGTGACTCGGTCCCATTTCCACTCGGGTATCATGATCGGCTGAAGTAACCCTGAAGGCACTTGATGTTCCGCTTTCACTTGTTGACATATTAAACATCTCGAAACAAAGTCGGAGATGTCTCGTTTCATACCATGCCACCAAAACCGACGTTTCAAGTCGTTGTACATTTTCGTGCTCCCCGGGTGGATTGACATTCGGCTACAATGGGCTTCGTTCAGAATCATCGGAATGAGTTCCGAATTCCTTGGAACACACAAACGACTTCTAAACCTCAAACAACCATCATCATCAATCTGAAACTCCGATTCCTTGATCGGAACACACTCAGCTCGTTTTGCAACCAATTCATCATCGACTTTCTGAGCTTCACGAATTTGATGAGTCAATAATGGTTTGGCTTTTAATTCAGCTACTAACACATTGTCAGGTAGAACAGACAAGTGTACATTCATCGCTCGCAAAGCAAACAGTGATTTCCGGCTTAAGGCGTCCGCAACCACATTAGCCTTTCCCGGGTGGTAATCAATGACAAGCTCGTAATCTTTCAACAACTCAAGCCAACGTCTTTGTCGCAGATTCAAGTCTCGTTGAGTCATCAAATATTTGAGACTTTTGTGATCCGAAAACACATGGCACTTTTCACCAAACAAATAATGTCGCCATATTTTCAATGCAAACACAATGGCGGCTAGTTCGAGATCATGGGTCGGATAATTTCTCTCGTGTGGCTTCAATTGTCTCGACGCATAGGCCACAACTCGACCTTCTTGCATCAATACGCAACCCAACCCAAGTAGGGATGCGTCACTATAAATGACAAACTCTTTACCCGATTCGGGTTGCACCAAAATTGGAGCTTCAGTCAAATGAGTTTTCAGTTGATCGAAGCTTTTCTGACATTTCTCCATCCATTCGAACTTAACATCCTTTTGAAGTAGCTTCGTCATTGGTGTGGCTATCATCGAGAAACCTTTGACAAATCGTCGGTAATAACCGGCGAGCCCTAGAAAGCTCCGGACTTCGGTAACATTTCTCGGAGGCTTCCAGTTAAGTATGGCTGAAATTTTGCTCGGGTCAACTCGAATACCCGATGCGGATACCACATGACCCAAGAAGCTAATCTCTCTTAACCAGAACTCACACTTACTGAACTTAGCATATAACTGCTTATCCCGCAAAATTTGCAACACTAGCCTCAGATGCTCGGCATGTTCGGTCTCATCTGTTGAATAGACCAAGATGTCATCAATAAACACAACTACGAACCGATCCAAATACGGCCTGAAGATCCGATTCATCAAATCCATAAACACCGCAGGGGCATTAGTGAGCCCAAACGGCATCACTAAGAACTCGTAGTGACCGTACCTCGTTCTGAAAGCAGTTTTGGGTACGTCCGAATCTCGAATCTGCAACTGATAATAACCCGATCTCAAATCTATCTTTGAAAACACCGATGCTCCCTTTAATTGATCGAACAGATCATCAATACGCGGTAACGGATACTTATTCTTTATCGTCACTTTATTCAGTTGACGATAGTCAATGCACAACCTCATGGTTCCGTCCTTCTTTTTCACGAACAATACTGGTGCACCCAAGGTGAGAAACTCGGTCGAGCGAAACCTCTATCCGTCAATTCTTGCAACTGAGCTTTCAACTCTTTTAACTCGGTTAGTGCCATACGATACGGAGCGATCGAAATTGGCGTAGTTCCAGGTACAAGCTCAATACCAAACTCTACCTCCTGAACAGGTGGCAAACCCGGTAACTCTTCAGGAAAAACATCCGGGTATTCACAAACCACCGGCACCGATTCGGGTTTCTTTTCTAACTCCTTGTCATCAAGTACATACGCGAGGTATGCTTCGCACCCTTTCCTTACATATTTCTGGGCCAACATTGCTGATATTACAGCTGGCAACCCCCTTAAGTCCGCAGACTCAACTCGGATTATTTCGTTATTTGCGCACCTCAAATCGATAGTCTTGCTTTTGCAATTCACAACCGCATCATGCGCGGTTAACCAATCCAAACCAAGAATAACATCAAACTCGTCGAACGGCAGAAGCATCAAATCGACCGGAAAACAGGATTCTCGGATTATTAGAGGGCATCTCTTACACACTTTATCAACAAGTACGCATTGACCCAAAGGGTTTGATACTCGAATTACGAGCTCAGTAGACTCAACAGGTAGAGTCTTACTGGTTGCTAAGGTTTCACATACATATGAATGAGTAGAACCAGGGTCAATCAATGCAATCACATTAGTATCAAAGAGAGTGAAGGTACCAGTGATGACGTCGGGGGAGGATGCCTCCTCTCGTGCGCGAATGGCATATGCTCTAGCAGGAGTACGGTTCTCGGCTCGATCGGCCGTATCAGAGGCCCCCCTCTAACTACCACCCCTGCCTCCTAAAATTCTCGGTGGTCTACCTCTAGATGTCACTCCACTAGGTCTTGCACCTTGAATCTTATTCTTCTCATCCAGCTCCATGCAATCTCTAATGAAGTGGTCCTTCGAACCGCATCCGTAACAGGCCCTGCTAGTAGACTTGCCCCAACATTCACCTAGGTGTCGTCTTCCACATTGGGGACATTCAGGTTTCTCGTGACGATTATTGCCCACACTAGCTACCGAAGTAGCTCGGGAGCCCATCGATGGTCTTGACCTGATGGAAATTCCCGCAGTCGCCCTCGACTTATTAATGTCCTCCCTGAGCTTCTTTACAGCTGAGAACGGAGCTTTACCCGTCGATCTTTTACGATAATCTCTAGCTTCAAATTCAGCCTTCCTCTTCTCCTTTCCAAGTTCTTTCGCCTTGCAGGCTCGTTCGACTAGTGTTACGAATTCTTTTATTTCCAAAATACCCATTAGTAGCTTTAAATCTTCATTCAATCCTTCCTCGAATCTTTTGCACATAACAACCTCATCAGCTACACACTCCCGGGCATACCTACTGAGTCTTACGAATTCATGTTCGTATTCAGATACAGTCATACGGCCTTGCTTGAGTTCCAAGAACTCCTTACGCTTCTGATCAATGAACCGTTGGCTAATAAATTTCTTTCGGAATTCCGTTTGAAAGAAGTCCCAAGTTACTCGCTCGTTCGGGACTATGGAAATCAAGGTCCTCCACCAATAGTAGGCTGAGTCTCGCAACAAAGATACAGCACATTTTAGACATTCGTCGGGTGTGCATGACAATTCATCAAACACCCGAATGGTGTTATCAAGCCAGAACTCGGCCCTTTCGGCATCATCAGTTACTATGGCCTTGAACTCCTCGGCCCCACGCTTCCTAATCAAGTCTACAGGTGGCTTACTCAGCCTCACAGGATCAGCGACTGATGGCATTACAGGCTCTTGGGGTGGATTATTCAAATTTGGGAATTGTTGGACAGCCGGGTTGGTTCGGGCATATTGCACGACCCACTCATTCATCATGGTAAAGAAGGCTTGTTTAGCCCCCTCACCTTGATTATTCGCAGATGACTGAGGTTTAACAGGCGGCGTCCCTTGTGCAGGAGCAGCCGCTACGCTCTCAACGTCATCCGCTAGGGTTCTTTCTTCACCGGGGTCCATTTACTAATCAAAACAAAAACATTTCAACCGTCAGAAGTCATCACACATTTAAACATTAACATTCGGCATGTATAGCTAGACTCATACGCGCTATGGTAGTCCTAGAACCGACTAAACCATAGCTCTGATACCAATCAAATGTAACACCCCGAACCCGAAACCGACACCGGAGTCGGACACGAGGTGTTAACTGACTTTAACCCCTTATAAAATTTATTTTCCAGACACTGCCCAATCTGTGTACTAGTCGTTTTAAAAATCATATCTTGAGTTTCGTAACTCGAAAATCAGTTTCGTGATTTTTCCCAGAAACTAGACTCATGTGCCCATCTATGTATTTTTTTTCTAGAATTTTTGGTCGGGCCAATTAGTACAGTTTATTAGTCAAAGTCTCCCATGTTGCAGGGGTCGACTACACTGACCTTTGCCCATTACGACTTGGATATCTCCCTTCACGGGGCTTCAATACTGAAGCCGTTTGTTTCTATGAAAACTAGACTCAGAGAGGAATCTGTACATATATGGTACGACCCATAATTATCTCTGGTTAATTTATAATGAATTTCCAAAGTCGGAGCAGGGAATCCAGAAACCGTTCTGGCCCTGTCCCACAAAAATCTGATTATCTCTTAATATACTGCCCATATGATCTTTTCGTTACTTCCTCATAAAAACAGACTCATCGAGCTTCGATTACATAATTTATTCATCAATTAATTCCACTCCTACTATTTTTAGTGATTTTTCAATCTCATGACACTGCTGCTGCCAGCATCTGTTACGAAAGTAACTAGGTCCATTTCATGCCTACCCTTGATCCAACTCAATCGAACATTCGTGCCATTTTCGCATGGCTTAAAGTTTACATGCCAAAGTTCAAACACAACGTAATAGCTTATACATGCCAAAATGTTCTTCTAAGGCAACTAAGAAGAAAGTACCAAAACTTGCTATCCGGTGTGATGACTTCGATGACGGCCTGACCCCGCAAAAATAGATGAGTCCAAGCAACCTATAATGGGTGACAAGGAAACACCGAGTGAGTTTATAACTCAGTAAGTCATAAGCAATGCACTACCATCCATCAATAACATTATCACAAGAGGAAACAAAATGGAACGAGACAATTTACTCCATCCATACCGAACCATACCATAGTTCCTCCAACCTATCGATTCAGTTTCATATCAATTCATGCATTCACATTCCATATACTCATCAATAGGACATTGAGGCATTTTCATAAATCAATTTATTTTCGTTACAATCAAACGACTAAACGGCCTTTCACCCATCCTACGATAAATTTTATGTACGTGACTTCAAGTATATTTGTCACATAGGTTCAAACTTACCGAGCTCAACACCAAGTATAAGCATAGCACCTATTAGCCATGTACTCAAGACACTTACCCGATCCGCTGTCCGCGATCGACTCAATAGTGTCGCACACATAGTGTCCATAATGATTCACGAATGTATATTGAGTCCGCACACTCAGTGCTATATAATCAACTCGCACACTTAGTGCTACGTAATCAAATCGCACACTTAGTGCTACATAGTCAAACTCGCACACTTAGTGCCGCATGGTCAATTCGCACACTTAGTGCATCATATTCATTTCGCACACTTAGTGTAACATAGTCAAATCGCACACTTAGTGCTGTACAATTTAATCCCGCGCACTTAGCGCCAATCTCATGGTCATAAATGGTTATACCCGCACGTTTAGTGCCGAGATCAACAACTCAGTACATCTTACCTCTTTTCTTTTCATTCAACAATTTCATCATCACATACGTACATGCATATATATATATGTATATTTATTCATTCCATTCAGCATCAATACATAAACATTATGACCATTTGAAATAATACCAACTACATGCTTAATGACTTACCTTGTGTTGGGTAAGACGGTTCCAACTCGGCTACTCAGTGATCTTTTCTTTGCCTTTGCTTGATTTTCCTCCTTTAGCTCCTTGAGCTTAATCAATAATTCACTAGTTTAACCGTCTTGTTAAACATTCATAATTCAATTACACATGCTTATGTATGTTTGTATATTCGGTAACCATCCTCACTAATTACTCATGTTGATGGCCGAATGGATGTATGTGTGTACAATGTCAACTATAACATCATGTAATTCCACATATGACTACATTTCTTAAGTTCCACATCTTAATGCCCATTATACATAATCAAATTTAACATCATATATATATTTACTCATGTGGCCGAATATACATACTCCCATATAATATCAAGTACTCACTTTAAGTATATTGCCGAATATACTTAATCATACACACACCTAACCAAAATAATTTCTAAAATCTTTATATCATTTATAATACATCTAATTATCCTTTTTCACATTATCAACTCAAATCACATACATTATTTACTATAACATCTGTACATTCGGCATTGGTGTCAACCATAGTAGCCGATTCTTCCTACTTTGTACCCATGCATCTATTAATCCTTAGTTGGTTCAAACACTTCACACACTAGGATTCATCAAATTTTTAACAAGAAATAAAATCTCTAATCCTCAAACTACCATGGCCGAACCTTCATGGAGTTGCTAAGACTCCTCATTTCTACTTCTCACACACTCTCACATCCAAACCCTTTTATTAAACACCCAAAGTCAACCATCTCCTTACCTCATCACCAAAGACATCAAAATACCAACCAAGAACGTAACATTCATGGCCGAATGTCATCTCCATCATTTAACAAAGTTTGAACCATGGCTAGGTAGATTTTGAACTTACAACTTAAAATATACATGAATCTCAAAGAATAACATTAAACATACCTCAATCTAGTTACATGCATGGCCAAAATTCCTCCTAATCCTCTTCCTTAGGATTTTCGGTCAAAAGAGGTTGAAAAAGGATGAACAAAACCTTTCTTTTCCTTCCTTTAGCTCACGGCAATGGGGTGTATGCATGAGACCATTATTATTTTTTTTTCTTTTTTTTCATCACCCTTCCTTTCATTATTTAATTATCATGCTTATTATTTTATTTTCCTTACCATACATCACTAACACAACATGTTGGTGACATGTTTCCACCCATAGCATGGCCGGCCACTACATATTAGGGAGGGGGAATTTGACATGCAAGTCCCCTTTTTCTTCCACATGCACTAATAGGTCCTCATGCATTGACCTATCACATTTTAAAATTTTCTCATATAAGTCCTATTGACTAAATTCACATGCAATCGACTAAATCGAAGCTTGAAATTTTCACACATTCATGATTACATATTCTAGACAATAAATATCACATTCAAACCTTTCGGTGACTCGGTTTAGCGGTCCCGAAACCACTTCCCGACTAGGGTCAATTTTGGGCTGTCACAAGAGTAAAAAACTCCACTGCAGCCTTAACGTTCAACTCTCTAAGAACTCTTCCAACCAGTCAATGCACCGTTCATAGCTCTCTTCAATTAGCCGATTATTTAGCCGTCCTTACTTGACCTAGTTAGTACATGATACATGTAATCTATAAATACTCTCTTAGAACAACACATTGAGAATGAGCACACTTAGGCTTTTATTTTTTTCTTAGTTTTTTATTAGTCTACGTTATGTTATTGTAATCGAAAGATCCTATTTTAAAGTGCGACTTTCACGATCGGAGATTGTTTCAAAGCCACCCATTCATTGCTAAATCCATGAGCATCTATTTCTTTTATTCTATTTTTATATATATATATTTATTTAACATTGTAAATTGAATGTTTGTCTAAAGACTAGAATCAATTTATGCTTTATATGTATTTCTCATGTTTCAACTGTATTAACCTAATTAATTGATTGAAAGGTAGTGTTTAATTTGGATTGGTTGGATCTAGTTGAGTGCAATTAAACCTTAGGACTGATGACCCTAGGAAGTCAATTAGGTAGGAATTAACCCGAAGTTGGTATTGCCTACCAAGCATCACTTAGCATATAAGTAGTTAGGGAGGGAAGAACTTAAACCTTAGGCTTGACGACCCTAGGAAGTCATATAGGTGGCAATTAACCCGACATTAGTATTACCTATCCGTGAAAACCTTACCCTTCCCCTATTTGAATTGTGTCATCGAGAGGGGAGTAGTTCCTACTGACTAGTTAGGTTAGAAGAAGGTTCAGAAGCCCTGCTAGGTTAATTAGTAAAAAAATATTTAGAACCCTACATAATTTGTTAATCAGGTAAAACAATTGGATCTATACTGAAAGAACTTGCGTAGTCAAAAAAAGGGATAAGAGAAGTTGATACATGAACTTAGGAATAGATTTAGGTTTAATTAAATTTATTTGGCTATTATTATTGTTATTATCTTGCTTCCGGATTAACATTACTAATTCGTAACTCGAGTAGATTAGTAGTTATTTTTGGTAATTGACTTAAAAGCAGCTTTCTCCAAACTACAATCCCTAGGGTATGATCTATGGGATACTTACCAAGTTTGTTGTTCTAAACAAACTATATTACAAATTAACCCGTATACTTGCGAAAGCTGCCTACTTTCCTATCTTTTGTAGTAACATTTTCACTTCCGACGATAGTACATCGAGAGGCAATCAAGTTGTTGGTGTCGTTTCCGAGAATTGAGATAGTGATAATTGTTATTGAATCAATTACTTTGTAAATAATATTAGCCAAAAGATGAAAAATTTAGATAGTGTTCTAATTTTATTTATATATTATTTCGATTGTACTTTCATTTTCATTATGTTATTATTTCGTTATTTTCCTTATTGATAGCAAATTTAATCATCATTGCAATTAATGATGATTACAGTTGGTGTGAACGCAAGGCGTGAGATAATTTATATGATGACGTAGAATCAAGTTGGTTTGATGGAGATTTAATGGACCAATTGAGTTCGGATAGAGAATGTGAAAAAGAATAGTATTCATATGAACCTTTGTATGAGTTAGATGATAAAAAGATTGATATGCCCCAATACCCAACAATGTCTCTTTGTAATCCGCAAGAGATATCGTCATAAGAAATAATTGAGCTCAACAAACCTTCAACCTAGAACCTAGATGCACACATGCATAAATTTGATGATGGCGATAGCTGGTCTGAGTAAGATGAGTTGTCCTTTTGGTATGATGATTGGCACAATAATGAAAGACAAGTTTGGTTGAACGGAGCTTTGAAAAACCATTGGAGTCATAACAACGAGTATAATATGCCCGAACATCTAGATGAGCTACCTTATAATGCATATGAGAGTTATGACCACAAAGATAAGAGTAAGTACCTGGAGGAACCCTTATGTGAGCCGAATAAAACTCCATATGAATGCGATCAAATCTACCAAGCTAACAACAAAACATCCAACATATTATCAAACGAGTTAGATAAAATGACTGACTGTCTTCGAATGTACTAACGTCCAGCATGTGAATATTACAATTAAAGATATAGATTTGAGGCAGTGTCCACAAGTATACAAGTTAGATTATAACATAGTCTTACAACGAAGAAGGTAAGTACTCCGATGATCGTAACCAAGGGAGGCGAGTACTAAATTAAAGTTAACCTAAATGCAAATAGAATTAAATAGTAGTTTAAGTAAATTATATTTCAATAAAACATAAAGGGAAGATTTTTGGGGATTTTATAAATAAAGAATTAAAAATTACGTGAATAAAAAGGACTTCGAAAAATTAATTTCTAAACTCAATCAAACGAAGACATGGTGATTAACTTGCTTTGGTAATTATAACTAATTTCTATTTCAACTTTCTATTCAATCAACTAGTCATTACCCTAACAGGATCTCTCGATCTTCAAATAAACTGTCTCAATCTCACAGTCCAAATTGGTTTGGGGCTAAGATGTTTACGACTAGGCCATACCAATTTTGGGGTAATTCCTACCTAAATGACTTCCTAGGGTCATCAAGCCTAAGGCTTAAGTTCTTTCTCTCTTCAACAATTGATCCACTAAGAAAACCCTACATAATAATTAATCAATCACACTTTCACTCGCTAATCCCCCATAAGAGGATTTGTTCCTCATGGAATCCATAAACATTGTAAACTTGATGATAAATATATGCATGAAAAATAAATCAAGAATAAAATTGAGAGAATCCTGATTGTATTTGATTGATGAAGCACATAAATCCTCAAACATTTGTTTACGTCTACAAATCAAGTTCTCCGAAGAACACAAATGAAAAGATCTGAAAAGAAATATAAACCTTAAGGGAAAGAAAAAAAAATTGAAAACTAAATTACAAAGAAAACTTAGAATATTAAATCTTGTACTTTAAAAAGTGTTTAGGAGCCTATTTATAGAGTTAAGGTTGCCGTCATCCTCAACCCTAGGTTAGTTGACGCTCTCATTTCTAACTTTTGATTTACGGACCAAAACACGCATTGTTCATAATTATCTCTTGTATAGGGCTGGTGTCGCGGCACCTTAGTGCCTGTGTCATGACTTCAAAGGTAGTATGTGTAGTTCAAGGATGGCTTTAGGGGTGTGTTTAGACATCTTACGGCTATGTCGCGGGACCAAAGACAATATGGCAATTCTTGCATTCTGCTCTTGATGTTGCGACCTCGAACTCTCTATGTTGCAACACAGCGACCGATATTTAGTTCCTTTACCCTTGCATGGCCTCCTACACACTAAGTACATTAGCACACCTTTAGGCCTCATTTGGCCCTTAAAGTCAATAAAAAACTCAAAATACACATTTTATTAAATGTAAACTAAACTATATAAACTCGACTAAAACATAATAAAATGCTTGTATTCAAGCTTCTGAAGTGTGAAAACTAGTTTAATCTACTACACTGTATTACGACAGCACAAACTCCCCCACACTTAAGTCATTCCTTGTCCTCAAGCAAAGAACACAAAAACAAGCAATTAAGAGATGACCCTTGAGCAAGTATAGTACAACATTCGCTTCATAGTGCATAATTAGGTATTTCATATTTATGCATAGTCTTGACATGATATGTAGGCGACTTACCACTTTTAATATCAAACACCTAAGTTCAGTATATTACAAAGTATACAAACATTAAGGTTTTCAAATGTATAGATCCACCAATAAATTATATAGGAAATTTGATGATCCTAGTAGAATACAAATAGTCATAAATGTAATTATTTGATATGATGTCAATTTATGAATAAGTCCACCTAGATCACATAAGGCTTTTCGGCTTGTAACGTTCTAAGGAATTAGATATGTATGGTATTCAAAAACAGTAAGCATCAAAATAGTTTCAAACACAAAAATTGTATTGTTCCCCATTCTCCCTCTTTAGTGACCCTTACCCACTCATCGCCTTATTTCTTTTTCTCTCACCTTTCATATTTCTCCATATAGGAAGTCACAACATAATATAGCAACCACAACTAACTCACAAGTTTTTGTGCACTAACTCACAAGTTTTTAGCTCGGGTTTTGTATTGAAGGTTCATCAAGAAATGTATTCTGGCTCAAATATAGGTACTAAAGATGAATAAATAGGGTTAGCTTTTTAGCTTTGGGTGTATACCAAACAATTCCTTAGGTCACCCCTAGGTATCTCGATATTCACAAATTTAATCAATCAAAGAATCGCAAATTCAACAATATATTATACATACTAGCATGCTCGTTTCCCTGTATTCTCTATATCTTTTGGTACATTCAATTGCTCAATGTGTATTTATAGTGTAATTTATAAAACTTAGTACTCTAATAATAATAAATTTAAAATCATCTACTATCATGTCAAATTTATAGCAAATACAATCAACCTATATACATGCTCCTAACTAATCACTTGTACTTCTACAAGCTCAAGCACACATTTAACAATAAAAATTGAGAGAAAGTGTAAAAAATTAAAAACAAATTTCCTATGTTACCCCCCACACTTTAGATAGCACATTGTCCCTAATGTGCAGTACTATAGATAAGAAAAGAATTTACCCAATTGATTGTGACATTACCGTAGTCTAATGGTAGGTGCTTCCTTCCTTTGTTCGTTGCAAGCTCATAAATGACATGCTTCTTTTATGTGAGGTTCATACAAAGAAAATTTGAAACAACAAGGAAAATAAATATATTTAAAAATCTACTGTTAACTTCTCCTAAAATAAAAGTTATCCAAAATTAATTACAATCCAAAAAATAAAAATAAAAAGTTTTTTCAATCCTCCTCGTCCTCGAAGTCCATCTCATTCCCTTCCTCTTCACCTTCGTCATCTTCCCTATCCTCCCTTTCCTCGCTTCCTTTCTCTTCTGCTTCATGATGGGAATGTGTTCAACCAAACATCTCTGGCGAATAATTTGGTACTCTTATATTATTCTACCATGCAAATTCTTGAATAACTGGGCTCGTTTCTTGTATCCATCTTATCATCCATTCTATTTGTGGAATGCTACTCTTGCGAATTGCTTTTTGAGATGTTGATTTTGCTTTTTTTTTAGCGAGGTCGAGACGTCCATTTTTTTTTCATTTCAGCATTTGTTCGATCCCTTATTTGTTGCTTAGTATCAACAATGCGAGTTTTCAGCTTATATATGATAGATGTTGCTTGGTGCCCACACTACCTTAGATACACTTTAAGTCTAATTAATACAATATACTATTAAATGGGTATGGTTTAATTAAGGAAATAATCCCAATTTTTTGTCTATGAAACAGCCATTTTTCCATAAAGTTATCGTATCATTGTGATGTCATCCCATTTCAGCCCTGGCAGCTTCGATGTTTGGTGCCGCGACATTGCATGCTAGTGTCACAACACTTGTGTCATCTTTTGTATTCTTGGCCTTGAATTCGTACCCTACACACTCAAATAGCCTATTAGTCATTCCTGAGGCCCAAGTTGGCCTAATGGGTTGTCAAAACAAAAAAAAATGCGTATAAATGCTTATTTTGCAAAAAATAAATATAAGCTAATAAAACTGACAATGTAAGAAATAAACATAAAATGACTAGAAAGCAAGCTGGTTAACTGGAAAAAAAATTATAATTTTCCCCAACGAATTGTGGTAGATCAGTCTTGAACACCTCTAATCACTTACAAAATGCTTCTAAATACTTTTTGGATGATTTTAAAACCTTTGAGTTGTTTTTAACCTAATTAAATGATCTTATTTAATTTTTTCAAGTTTCATTTATAAATTTATATGGTTCCGTTAACCAATTGTTTTAGTAGCACCTCCTACCCATTCCATACGTCGAGATGGGTAAAGGGTGTTACAAGTCTTCCAAAGAAGGTAAAACCTTGATGCAAAATATTTTGCACCCTTCTTCGCATTAGTCATTGCAAAATGTTCTAGAAAATTTATTTTTGTATGAAGCTTGAGATAAAACTATGATTTTGTTCTTTCAATCCCTGAGGATTTGAATAACTAGAACATAATTAGCTTCACTTGATTCTTTCATACTAAATTTTTGTGTTAACCAAATTTTAACTAATGATAATACTCCAACATCATTCCCAATTGGCAAGATATCATTAACTACTAAACAAGGTTCATTAACATTCTGATAAAATCCATAGGTATTGTGCTTGATCAAACCTTAGATTCAATGAGTAAGATGCCTACTTGAGTCCGTATATAGATCTTAACAATTTGCAAACTTTATTCTTTTGATTGTTATACTTGTTAGGAAATATGCACATATTGTAGTAAACATGTAACTATTTTCTATTTATTTGAACGATGAATAAATAAAGTTAATTTCACATTTCACTATTATGTACTACATATTTTTTGTCTTTTATATTTTGCATGCATAACGAAATTGTGACAAGCAAATATTAGCTCATTGATTGTCTAAAGTTCAAACTAAAGATAAGTGTCAATGTAAAGAACGTTTACATTGTGAGAAAGACAACTTACTTCAGTAGTTAATCTAAATGAGTCCGTAATGCCGTAAAAGAATCAAAGTGAGTATTTGATTCAAATACTGAGAAGGATTATTATGTCATTTACAATTTCAATTGAGAAGATGGTTAGTCTTGGCTAACAGAGTAGTTGACTCCACGAGTAGAGACATAGATGTATTCATTAGTAGAATGATACATTGGATTGGACCCAAGATGAATTAATTCTAAATCCGTTTGTGAATTAATTCACTTGTGATGTTCATGGTGTGATTTACCTAAATTCTGAGTTAGTCACCGATCATGCGTATGCAACTCATGTGCTTTGATATAAGTGGAGGCTTATACTATAAAGATGATCGAGCCCATAGTCGGTTTGTTGGGTACATGACTTCTGTATGGCAGGGCTTTACAAGCAATGGTGGAATTCATAGCTTAATTAAAGAGTTAATGATATCCTCTCATTAGCATTGTGTGGATTGATTAATATGAAACGTGGCCACAAGTTGCTCGTTCTCAAATGAGCAATTTATCACAGTAATTTGCTGGCAGTGATCATTTTAATCATTAAGAAGACACAATGGTGACAATGAGATAAAATAGGAATGTACTGAGTGAACATAATTAACTCAAAGGAATCAAGGATATCATATGAGGGTATCATACACATGATAAGGTGATTGGACAAAGTAGCTGGATGAATTGCATTCATAAAGAGTATACAATAAGACGTTTTCAATCGTGGTACTTCTTGTGGACTAATTTCATAATTAACTAATTGCAAATTATTGGAACGATGCTTCTGGACATAATTGCAATCACTAAAACCTAATTGTATATGTCTGAATGGTCCCTCCACTAGCTTAACAAAAGCTCGATCGGACTACATTTGAATCAGAAGAAATTTCTACAACTTTGGAGATAATTGAATTAAGTCGATTGATTCGATGTGGAATTAACTTAGGAGGTCATGAGAATTGTTCAACTAGAGATTTTCATTAAAGAATTTTCTTGAAAAATTAATTTGAAAAATCCAAGTGATTTTTTGGAAAAATAAATTTTGATAAAGTAAAATTAAATTAATCAAATCAATTAAAATTAATATGGTATTTTTGGAAGTTAATTTTCAAGTTATACAATTGAACCAATGGGTAATTGACATTAAAAATTGGACATGAGATCGTAAATTGGGCCCAGGAGCCCAAAACCGAAACCAAGACCAAAACCCAAAAACTAGTCGAACAGCGCCCGATATTTGAAACTAGGCCAACGGTCTAACCAGTGGCTAAACTAGACTAGTCAGGTCGTTAGTAACCCTGATCGAGCCAGCAACAACCGAATTGGCTCAGGGTGTCGTAAGGGTGTCGCACTTGCGTCATCTGACATGGCGGTGCCAGTGGCAGCGTGGCGGTGTCCCGGTGGTCTACGGCGGTTGATCATCGATGGTTGAGTAGTGGAAGAATTACACTTCTACTAGGACTCTACCAGAGAATTTGATTTCATATTAATTATTTCAAAAATAATATTATTTTAATAGTTTAATATTAAATTTAATTTAATACCTATCTTAATAGTATTTTATCATTTTAATATTGTAGTGATTATCTTAATATTAAATTTAATTTAAATGTTTATATTGTAGATAATCATTCTATTATTTTAATAAGATTTAATATTAAATTTAATCTAATATTTATCTTGATAAATATTATATTAATTTAACCAACGAAAAGTTGAAGAGAGAAAATTCCCTAAGGAGATTCTTTCAGAAACTTTCTAGAGATATTTTTTTGATTTACAGATTGACCCAAAAGTTTAGTGAAATTGCAATATTACCCCATTGGTAATTTTTGTGATTTTTTTCCTAATTCGAAGTGAGCTCATAGTCGGCAGACATGAGCTTGGGGATAACGGAAAAGACTACTCGGTTGAAGTGTTCATCCTATATGAATCGAAAATGTACAATTTTGATTAAGTGTTTATTAATTTAGATATCACAACCAATATCTTGTTTTGGAAACAAAATTAAAACTCTAATTTTTCCATAAATTTATTTTTTCGCTACAATTTCCAAACCCTTTTTTCCAACAATTGGTATCATGAGCCAGGTTGTGTTCTATCTATAAGTACAAACATATAATAAAATTAAATTTATCTTCTTCTTGAATGATTTAATTATAGAGAATGTGGCATTCTTTAGATCTTATGCATGTTTTCATTAAATTTATTCAAAAAATGCTACTATAACCTAATTGCATTTATATTTCAATTATTCTACTTTTAGAAAGTCATTTTCAACAACTGTTCTATGCTAAATATGCCTAAACAAATATCACCATATTTTCTAAGTTTACAAAGAATAGTTATTATCCTCATTGAACATTATTAATAACCATATACTCACATAATCAGGCAGTTGAACTGAAATTGAATGTTATGGTGAAAAGACTATATGAACAATTAATAATGAAGTCTATATGCACAACACACACCCAAACCTAGGGGATGCATTGTCTTGAATGCATGAACATGACAAAATAAAATGACTAAAAGCGACATGAATGCATGAAAAAGATAAAAAAAATCAAAATGAGTAATCATGAAATTATAAAAATCAAAGCTTGGAGGGGAAAGAAATTAATTCACTTGAGTTGGGTGGATTTCTTTGCAGCTCTCTTGTAACGTTGCTGCTTGTCCTGGTCATCACTGTCAGCTTGAATTATTTTAGTGGCAGCTGTCTAAAATATTTTTCTCTTAAGTTGGTTGATGGGCACCTATTCCTCATCATCATCGAAATCTGACTTTGTGATTTCATCAATTAGTTGATGAACTGCACGTTCTTGGGCAGTCATAGAGGCCTTGGATTGTGGTGCAGGTACAATAGTCTGAATGGTATCCCTTCCATCATCATCAGATTCAATGTGGAGAGATTTTGTCCTGGCATCATCTTGCTCTGGTTCTTGGTTGTGCATGAGGGCAGTAGTAGGTTCTTCATCTTTTGCTTCAAGATTAAATAGTAATTCCTTAGGAAAAATGGGAAATGGTGGCATTGGGCACAAGAAATTCTTTTGTAGGGATTTAGAAATGGTAATATCACGTTGGTGGACATATCCCCAAAATATGGTAACTTCCTCTTAAGCTTTGCCAAAGTTAGTGACAAGCATTTTCTGATGTTTAACAACACACCAAACTATTGTTTCAAACTTTTTATAGCTTCAATCATTCACTGCTTAAATTCAGTGTGAGAAGTCGAGGGGGCAACAAAAGAAGTCCTCAGGGGAGAAGATGAAGGTGTGCCAGTTTGCCTTGGTATTTCCTCGCCAGCTAGTTTCTATGCAATGTCCATAGTAATAGCCCTTTTGTGAGGAAGGTGGCCTTCATTTTGTGACAAGGTAACATTGACTCTTTGGTAGAATGCAGTAATTAGTAAGGGGAATTTTAATGTGTCAACATTATTTTGGGCAAAGTGATGGATCTTAAGAAAGAAGATGTTTCCAACATTAATCTTTCAGCCCACCATTATGGAGTGGAGAAGCAATAATCAATCCTTAGATTTTGTAGCTTTATGTGTAGAAGGAATGAGACGAGTTTTCAAGAAATGATACAAAATCTTCCATTGAGGCTTCGACGAGAGTCTGTCGATGGTGTCATTTCTTGAGATTGTCCATTGTGTTCTCTCCACACAACCATCAATGAGAACCTTCGCTAAACGCTCTGGGGACATCATCTTTAGAAAGCCAACATGCTCATCAGGACATTTGGATAATCCATATTAAGCATTAATAGAGTCCCCATCAAATAGAACTGATGCACCGCGCACGTAAATAAATGCATTATCAGGAGAGCTAATATGGGCTTACAAATCTTTCACTACCTTTGGGAAGACATCATCAGGATGGTGACAGAAGATTCCCTAACCATGCTTTTTGACAACTAATGAAACAACCTCTGTACACCCCATGAAAGGGCATATTGAAAAAAGAATCCTTTTCCCACGCAGAATGGTCGTTCGAAAATATTTTTATAGTATTTCTCCTTAGTAAGGTTACTAAAAAAGGTGCGTGGAGAGGCATAGACTGAAGTTGAAAGCTTCTGAGAAGCCATTGAAGAGAATATAAACAGTTGAAAAATGAAAAAAATGAGATTTGATTTCAGTTATGAGTGAAACAAAGAGTAAAAGTAGAAAAGAAAGCGGGATGAAAGTATAGAAGAAAATTGAATCGGCTAGGTTAAAACGTGGCGGAGAAGAGATTGTGACGTGTGTGAAAAGACTGGCATTAATCATGTGCTGAATAGGCAAAACAATTAACATTTAACAATTGACGCAAATTGGGAGGATTAAAATAATTTGTGCTAATGACTCAAAGTTGTAATTATTTTAGCCCAAAGAAAAACCTTTAACAAGAAGGAAAAATTAAATGAGTTTAGTGAATAACAAAATAAAACTAAAATTAAATGAAGAAAATTTAAATGTTGGAGAGAAAATTTAATTATTCAAAAGAGAAATGAAATTTTTTTCACGTATTAAAGGAGCTCCAAAATAATGTTTCAGGCGTTGACCAATGGCTTCGAAAGTGGATTCTATTTTTCTATCTTTAACATCGACAACTACATGAGGATATATACGTTCGACTTCGAATGGTCTAGACCATCTCAACTTTAATTTTCTAGGAAATAGTTTAAGTGTAGAATTGAAAAGCAAGACTTGTTGCGCAGGTACAAATTGCCATGTTAAAACTTTCTTGTCATGCCAGTGCTTTGTCTTTTCTTTGTACAATCTCGCATTCTCATAAGCTTGAGCTCGAAATTTATCTATCTCATTAAGATCAAGTAGGTGATGTAGCAGTAGCACCACAGTCCATGTTTAATTTCTTTATTGCCCAAAATGCTTTGTGTTCTAGCTCAATTGGTGAATGACAAGGTTTACCATATACAAGCTTGAAAGGTGACATTCCCAACGATGTCTTGAAAGTTGTGCGATATGCCCACAAGGCTTCATCTAACCTTACTGACCAATCCCTATAGTTGGGATTGATAACTTTCTCCAGAATTTTCTTGATTTCTTTATTGTAAATTTTAGCTTGTCCATTTGTTATGTTTAACCCCATATATGTTCAGAGCATTGGAAACTAATCTGTAGTCAAAGTGTAAACCTTCATCACTAATTAAATCTCGAGAGGTACCAAGCCTGGTAAAAATATTTGTATGCAGGAATCTCAGAACTGATTTGGCATCTAGGTAAAGCCACAACTTTAACCCCTTTGGAGACATAATCCACAGCAACAAGAATATAGATTTTTCCCTAGGATGGTGGAAATAGACCCATGAAATCAATTCCTCAAACATCAAATAATTCCACCTCTAAAATTTTTTGTAGCGGCATCTCATGTCTTCCTGATAAGTTACCAGTTCTTTGACAACGATCACAGTTTTTATAAAACTCATTAGCATCTTTAAACATGGTGGGCTAATAAAAACCAGATTGGAGAACTTTTACAGTAGTTCTCGTTGTTCCAAAATGTCCACCATAAGGTGTAGAATGACAGTGATGTAGGATACTTTGAAATTTATCATCTGGATTACATCTTCGAATTACTTAATCTGCACACTGCTTGAATAGAAATGCCTCGTCCCAGTAATATTTCTTGACATCATGAAAGAATTTCCTTTGTCCTTGATGATTGAGGGCAGGTGGCACCAACCCACTGACTAGAAAAGTTAACAATATCAGCATAGCATGGTAATGCCATAGCCAAAAATATTTTTTCATTAGGGAATTCGTCATTAATCATTTGACCCTCACCATACTCATTCCCTGCTTCTAGTCGTGACAAGTGATCAGCCACTTGATTTTTTGTGCCTTTCCTATCTTTGATTTCAAAATCAAATTCTTGCAGTAGCAATATCCATCTAATGATTCTATGTTTGGCCTCTTTTTTCATGACCAAGTATTTGATGGCAGAATGGTTTGTATCAAATGTGACTTTGGTGCCCACTACATAAGCGCTGAATTTTTCAAAGGCAAACACCACTGCTAAGAATTCTTTCTCCATGGTTGTGTAATTGAGCTGTGAATCTATTAGCGTGTGTCTGGCATAATATATGGCATGAAACATCTTGGCTTTTCTTTGCCATAGCACTGCTTCGACAATAAAGTCACTTGCATCACACATTTGTTCAAATGGTAAAGCCCAGTCTGGTATAGTAACTATAGGTGTTGTAGTTAATTATTCCTTTAAATCTTCGAACTTCTTTGAGCATAACTCATCAAAATGAAATGGTCTGTTTTGCTCTAGCAATTGACATAGAGGCTTGGATATCTTATAAAAATCTTTGATGAAGCGACAATACAATCCAGCATGCCTGAGGAAGCTTCTAATTCCTTTCACTGAATTGGGTGGTGGGAACTTTTCAATGACTTCTATTTTTACTTTGTCAACGGCAATTCCTTGCTGTGAAATTTTGTGGCCCAAAATAATGCCTTCCCAAACCACGAAGTGACATTTTTCCCAATTTAACACTAGATTTGTTTCTTAACATCGGTAAAGTACTAACTCCAAAATTTTTAAGCAATCTTCAAAAGTGTCGCCAAACACCGAGAAATCATCCATGAATACTTCAAGGAATTTCTCCACCATGTCTGAAACTATTGGCATCATGCAACGCTGGAATGTTACTGGGGCATTACATAACCCTAATGGAATTCTTCTAAAAGTAAATGTTCCATAAGGACATGTGAATGTAGTTTTTTCTTGATCAATAGGAGATATGGAAATTTGGTGGTACCCTGAGTAGCCATCTAAAAAATAGTAGAAGGCTTTCCTTGCTAGTCTATCTAGCATCTGATCTATAAAAGGCAAAGAGAAATGGTCCTTCTTCGTTTCTTTGTTGAGCTTTCAATAACCCATAAAAACTCTCCAACAAGTGATAGTACGTGTAGGAATAAGTTCGTTGTTATCATTGCCAACTAATGTGACTTCTCATTTCTTGGGTACACACTGAATAGGGCTCACCCAAGAACTATCAAAAATTAGGTATATAATCCTAGCATCTAACCATTTGATAATCTCCTTCTTAACTGCATCCTTCAAGACAAGATTCAGTCTCCTTTGTTGTTAAATAGATTTGCCATGGAAATCTTCAAGTATTGTTTTCTGCATGCAGATTACTGGGCTAATTCCCTTGATATTCACAATTGACCATCCTAAAGATTTCTTGGATTTCTTTAAAACCTCCAGTAATTGCATCCCCTGGTCTATTGTAAGCTCAAAAGATAACTATAGGCAATGTATCATTTTCTCCAAAATAAGCGTACTTCAAATGCACTGGTAATGGTTTCAAATCCAGCATCAGTGGATCTTCTATTGATGAATGAGGAGGGTTGAAAGAGCAACTTGATAAATTTAATGATTCAAAGCTCCTTCTGCATCCATTTTCAAATTTCTGAGTTTCCATCAGTTCTTTAGATTCTTCTGTCAAATCTATTTCATTTAATTTGATAGAGTCTGCATCAAAATTGTTGTGTATATGTACTACAAATTCTTCCTAAATTACAATGTCAACAAATTCTATAGTATGGCATTATTCATCTAGGTCTACACACTTTAAAGCACCAAACACATTAAAAGTCAACTACTGATCATTAATTCTCATGGTTCACTCACATTTCTGTACATCAATCATTGTTCTACCAGTTGTTAAGAAATGTCGTCCAAGTATTATAGGAACCTCTTTATCTGTTTCACATTCCAGAATAATAAAATCTACTGCAAAGATGAACTTGTCAACTTTACCAATACATCTTCAATTTTACCTTCTGGATCGACATATGATCTATCAGCTAGTTGTAGTGTGAATTTAGTAGGTCTTGCTTTTCCTATCCCAAGTTTCCTGAAAACAAACATACGTATTAGATTGATACTTGCACCTAAATCGCATAATGCTTTACCTACAAAATGGTTTCCAATCGAACAGAGTATAGTGAAACTCCCTAGATCTTTTAATTTTGGTGGCAGTTTGTTCTTCAGCATTACTGTGCACCCTTTAGTAAGGGCAACAATTTCGAACTCCCCTAACCTTCTCTTCTTGGATAGGATATCTTTCATAAATTTCACATAGTTAGGCATTTGTTCTAATGCTTCCACCAAAGGTACATTGATGTATAATTGTTTCAAGACCTCCAAAAATTTCTTGAATTGAGCATCTTGTTTCAAATTTTAGAAACGTTGGGCAAAAGGTGGCAATGGCCTTCCTTCCATTTGTTGAGGTTACCTTGCCATGGCATTTGTATTGGCTTGGCAAGACGAATTTGCTTCTGTATGCTTTTGTCCACTCCAATCTTTTGTAGTTTGTTCCACTTTTGGTTCGAAAGTTGTGCTTTAAGGAACTTCAAAACCTTCCTCCTCAAACAAGGCATCAGTCACAACTTTTTGCAATTGAGTGCCGCTTCAGAGTGTTGGAATTTCCCATTCCTTGATTACTCCAACATTGGTTGACTGTGTCCAGGTCCTACACTAGTCGCATTCTGTCTATTAATAGTGTTGGCATTTCCCATTCCCTAATTACTCCAGCTAAAATTTATATGTTGCTTCCACACTCAATTGTAGGAGTTGGAGTAGAGATTGTTGTTGCTAAGATTAAAATTTCCTATGTAATATGCAGAGGCTGGATTGGATAGGCATTCATCGAAAACATGATCTTCTCCATAATATACACATGCTAGTTTTGAAATCTTCATCTCCTGCATTGCAGAGGGTCCTTTTAGAGTTTTAATCATATTCGTTAATGATGATACCTAAGCTATTAATGGTGTAAACACATTAAGTTCCATTGCTCTAGCAACTCTTCTACCAGTACCAACTCTGGTAGTGGGTATTGATAATCATTGTTTGCTGTTCTTTCCAGAATTTCATATGCTTCATTGTAGGATTTCTTAAGCAACATCCCATTAGTAGATGCATCCACCACCATTCATGTATGAGCATTTAATCCATTGTAGAACATTTCCATTTGTGTCCAATGTTGAAAACAATGCATCGGGCATTTTCTAATTAATTCTTTGAAACGCTCCCATGCTTCGTATAATGTCTCATATTCAGATTGTCTGAACGATGTAATGTCATTCCTCAGCTTGGTATTAATGTTGGGAGGATTGTAACTAAGCAAAAATCTTTGACACAGTTCATTCCAAGACGCTACCGTACCTGATGGTAATGCATTCAACCATGATTTGGCACAATCTCGCAATGAATAAGGGAATAATTTTAATCTAAGGGCATCTCCAGGAACACCATGTTGCCTGAATGAGTTATATACATCAAGAAAAAGTCTCAAGTGCAATCTGGGATCTTCAATTGGTAAACTACTAAACTGCCCTACCATCTGCAGCATCTTAAACATTGCTGGTTCTAATTCAAAGTGTTGAGTTTGATTATGTGGCCTAACAATTCCTGGACTTAGATCACCCAAATTAAGCACTACATGTTTCTGATGGGTCTATCTTTTTCATTTAAGATTCGAGGAATATCAGCATTCCTTTCATTCATGAGTATCTAATCTTCTCTGATTGGATCATTTATAGTCCTCTCCATTTCTCTTAATGTTTTCCTTCTTCGCCTTAACGTCCTTTAAATCTTAAGATTAAAACAATATTTTGTATCCTCTTGAATATTTCTTCTGATGCACTAGTATAGAACCTGAAAAATCAAATAAAATACTAATTAACTATTCTAACAAAAATAACAAGAATAATAGTAAATCAACCTTTCACCAATGCTACCGATCCTTGGTAACAACGCCAAAAACTTATTGCATGTAAATTACTAATGCAATTGTACAATTGTACAAGTTTACACCTCATTCAAGTAATAAAGCAATAAGTAAGTTTCGTCTCTATAAGGATTGAAAATTGGTAAGAAATTGATTAAGTTATTATAATCCTATTAACTATACTAAATAGTAGGAAATACCCTTAAATTTAATAAGATGTTGGTATAATGAATTAATGTAATTTAA
The DNA here is from genome assembly GCF_007990345.1 of Gossypium hirsutum. NCBI lineage: Eukaryota > Viridiplantae > Streptophyta > Magnoliopsida > Malvales > Malvaceae > Gossypium > Gossypium hirsutum. Next base: position 18,129,833 of record NC_053449.1, on the reverse strand, counting down.
CGCAAAAAACCGAGAACTAAAATGTCAAATAAAATGTAGTGGAAAATTATAGAGAAAAGCAAGAGTAATTATGTTGTTGAATGAATAGGGTTGGATTTATTCTAGTCAAATGCTCATATCAAAATAATGTCATGGAAAAATATTGTCTAATCAATTACTCAAAGAATTATTACTATAACCTGCCTCTTTCGATAGCTAGACTTAAGCTAAAAATCTAAGCTACTGTATGTCTACAGAACATTGGATTAATAACTATAATGAATGTTCTTCTCTACACAAGTCGCAACATCTATTCGCTTGTATTAAACGATTCTAGATCCAGTATATTTAACCTTTTTAGAATTAAAATAGATCTATGAACACAACATACAATCAACTATGTTTAGAGCTTGCATACATGTATTTAAAATAGGCATAAATCGAATGACACAGTGATATAGGCAATCTCAAACCATGAGCATTAAAGATGATAAACATCCACTCAAATAACTCCAACCCAGAAAAGATTTAGTTCATGGATGGAAAAGTAAACACCAAATTTAAATCATTCATTAACATTTAAAGAAATTTGAATAACAGAAATCAAGAAAATTAAAGGCAAAGCTGCAGGATTTCTCACCATAGTCCAGCTTCTCTTTTATCTTCTGATCGTACGTGAATCCAGGATAGATGTCACTTCCCCTTCTTCACGTCTGTATTCTACTATTTGTAGATGCTACCTGTTCTTTCTCTGAAATTCTCCAAGGGAGTTTTTTCTCTTTGCAGAGAGAGGATTGTTGTCAATAGTATCTTTCTTACACAAAGTCTCCTTTTCTTTTTTTATTCTTCTCTCTCCTTCTTTTATTGGATAGTTCTGTCCCACCTCAGCACAAATTTTTCATTCTTCTTTTCAGGTTGGTTTTTCTGGTACACGTCCAACTAGCTGAGAATGACATGGATAGAGTGTAGATTCATCTTCCTGAAATTGCCATGGCAATTCTATTGGTATTCAATCTTACCAATTGCCGTGACAATGTTTCACTTCTGTTATTTTCCCTCTACATCTTCTTGCTCTTCCTACACTTATTTTCACACAAAACCACACATTTCCTCCCCAAGTAATAAAAGTTACAAATAATGACCATTATATCACAATCCAAGCTTTGTTATGAAATTTTCTAAAAATATCCTAAAAACGCAAATGTATTCACCTAATTACAACCAATTAATTCTATTTAGAAGCCTTAAATATAACTCTTTTCAAGAGTTATCATGTTTAAGAATGAGTTTTAATGAGCTTTTAGTGATTTATGTATGTTTGTGAAATTGTGAACCTAATAGAACCCTCTACAACCATAGAAAAGGGAAAGGAAAAGCTTGTTTAAAGCTTTATCAAACTGGTGAGCGTTTAGGGATCGCTATATGTATATACGAACCATAGTGTTAGTCAGGAGCTTAGGGCTTTATCCTAAGTTTCGAGAGTAAGTCTTTTCTAAACTCTATTTTGTGATTGTGTTAAATATGTGTTTTGATAAACAGTGATATGCGAGCTTTATATTACGAGCTAGATATAAACAGTGTTCTCCAAGCTCCTTATAATTTGTGAGCTCTATGTTTAAGAAAATATATTGATAATATAATCTTTTGTAACCATTGGATATAATGGTATGCCATAGTATTGTAAGTACTCACCCTGGTGTATTATGATTTAGGTGAGAGGCCCGGGGATAGGTTAGGAGAAATAAGGGAATGTCGAGCCAAGCTCCATTCAATGAGATATGCTGGTGTGATGGAGAGTCATAGTTTAATGCTACACTTATGAGATATGTCGGACTCTTTGAGTCAAAGTGAGGAGTCATAAGGAGATCTATTTATCAAACATAAAACAACATGTGAATAAGATTGTGTTTTCCAAATTATCATATTTTACTATTTTAAGCTAACTGACAGTAATTATCTTCAAACCAAGCTTCATGTATATATGGCGAACCCATTTCATAGCTCATTACCATTGTTAAAGCTTTTGTTTAAATTATGTTTTGTGCATGCTATGTGGTTTTCTCTGTACATTCACTAGGCTTGTGATATCTCACACACTCATTACTGAACACTACAGGTAGCTAGATTGCAGAATAAGTAGCGGTGAAGCGAGTCATCCAGGTGATGCATAAACATTGAATAGTTGGTACAAACGAACTCTGGACTAAAAGGGAATGTAGGATAACATTTGGGCTTACTGATATCTTTCTCCCTATAGACTTTACTACTTTTTCTAAGACTTGGTTTTTTTATGTTTTCACTTAATATCTTTTGTGAACTGGTAAAACTATATATTCATACCTGAATTTTAAGTATATGAATATAGTCCAAACCTGGTTTGATGTTTTTCTAATTTACAAGTTTATGCTTAAGTATTTAATTTCTAACAAAGTGTTCGCCATAAGCTAAAGCATGAAATAATCAAAATTGATTAACTTATATAGAGTTCATTATAGTTGCTACAATGTGACAAGGTTGTCAAACTATGCTAAGGACGAACCCTAACAATTGGTGAACTACTACCTTCGAACCCTTAATAACTTACAATATGTGAAAGAAGAGAAACTCTGTGAAATGTGTTCACAGAATCTAAACAATTAAAGGTCATTACCGAGACTGACCCTATTTTAAAAGACTTAATCAATGAAGACTTAATATACGTAAGCTATGGAAGGCACGAACCTTAATGCTTATTAGTTGAACTACTGTGTTCCATGGGGTATATTCTTTTCATGACTTAGGGTTCACATGTTCTTAATTCGTTTTTTTTCAAATATACATGTCTTCAGAGAATGAGAAGTTAAGTTTTTGCAAGTGCTGTAGGCTCGCATATTAAAATTGTTGCGTACCATACAGAAAGCAATGCGAGTTTGCGAGCTTGTGTTTTCTTTAATCTAAACATGTTTTGTGAAGTGTGTTGGAGGTTCAGTTGGTGTTAGGTCAAAGAGTCATCTAGGTGTCTAATGTGGCATTCCATAGCTCGGGTCAAACGATCAGACTGGGTATAAGGTATTACATTTTTTGCTATCAGAGCTAATTTGCTTGTGAATTTAACAGGTTTGCAAGGTTGGTTAACTTGTTAGGTTCTCCTAGTTAGTTAATTTAATAGGTTCGCCAAGTTAGTTAATTTGTTAGATTCTTAAGATTCGTCAGGTTTGCCAAGGTTGTAAATTGTTTTAGGTAATAAGTATGATAGCTTGTTGTTGGGGTAGGATTGTGAAAAACACATTAACTTGGTTCAGTTCTTTCTTTTGTAAGATTATGCCTTGGATCACTTTCTACTACTCACATTCTTAGTGGCTGAGCTCGTAGATATGCTTTGGCGAGTTGTGCTTGCAATTGTGAGATGGAAGCTATGCTCGCAGATGTGTTTGAAAAATTATGCTCGCAATTATTATTGTCGAGCTTAGGACGCATAATTGTATATGCTCATTTATCTTGCTTAAACTTGTATCTTATGTACATTTAAAGTTAGTAAAATTCCTCCCAAAATGGTAAACGCGAATGTGAATTGTGTTAATAGAACTACGCACACTTCAGAGGGTGACTAGACTTTAGCGTCACTTGTGCGACCTCCTAGGGAAAATTTTTTGGATAAGAGTGTCGAACTATTGGTACAAGTCATGATCGAGGCTTTCTAATGTATCGCTAATACCAATGTTGCTCCTGTCAATCGAAGGTTGCCACTAGAACGCCTGTGAGCTATAGGTGGTAAGGAATTCAATAGTATCAAGGGAGTTGATCCTACTACTGCAAAATATTGGCTTGAGAGTGTTGAAAAGATCCTTGAAAAAATGGTCTATATCGAGGAAGAAAATTTAGGATGTACTGTGTCCTTACTCATTGGCAAAGCCTATTGCTGGTGGAGCACTGTGAAGCAGGGAACTACAGCGAATAGTGTGACTTTGAACTTTTTCCTAGAAACTTTTAAAGAGAAGTTCATGGGTGAGCAGTACATGAAAGCTCACAAACATGAATTTATTAACCCGGTGCAAGGCAAAATGTCTGGAGCTAAGTACGAGGCAGAATTTGTGTGACTCAGTGAGTATGTTACTCATATGGTCTTTCTAACACCCTATACCAGGCCCAGTTGTCGAGCTCGAATATTAGGATGCCACACCATTGACTCGCATCTTACATAATATATCTTGTCACTTCAAGAAGGTAACATATTTTATTTTGACATTTTCATAGTGTTTGATTGAACATATTCTTAATAATTATTAATACATTCTAAACATACATCAAATGGTCTAAAAATAATAGTTAAACATGCATAGGGTCCATTAAGCAAAATTTCCAAAACTAGTACGTAGGTATCGATACTGGAACATGGGTATCGATACCGTGTGGAAAATTGGTACCAAATTAGCATATTATTTTTCACCTAAAATGAAAAAACCAGAAAATATCAATACATTTCAAAAAGTATCGGCAATTTTACCCTAAGTATAAATACTCGTGGTATGGTATCGATACCAAATTACGATTCTGACTCCCTGCTCATTCAAAAATTCATAGAGGTATCATTTTTACAACCTGAATATAGGTATCTCTTCTTTAGACCTCAAAAATACAACACATATAAGCCTTCCAACCATCCCAATACAAGTCTATTCAACATACATGCTTTACTATATCAACCAAACATCAAATTGTCCATATTACTAGTTTCAAACATCATAATTAAGTTCAAGAAGTAATCAACATAATACTAATCAAAGCTCAAGATCCTAAAAGCAATTAAATCATGGAAACGTTCCATTTCTCATGTCAAATTCTAGCATAAAGTCTACCACATTGCCTTATTCCTCAAACACAAGCGAATAAATAATAAACACCTAGGGAAAAAAATAGATCTTCTTGGATCACCCCTCGAAACCACACCGCTTACATCATCACATACACTTTCATGTATACATGTCAATACATACAACATATTTATAGATAATTTGGAACTTGAGCTATGAAACGTAAAAGTGGGCATTATCACCAGTCATCGGATACACGAATCTCCAACATAACATATAGACTCATAGAGTCAAACATGTCCTATAAGTGAAACATAAAGCTAACACTCTTCAACAGACCAAACATGTCTCGTTGAATGGAGCTTAGCTCACATTCCTTTATCTCTCGAAACATGTCCCAAGGCCTTAACGCCCAAATCACTATAGGTGAGTATTCACAAACCTATGGCATGCCCACTATATCCAACAGTCTCAAGAATCACAAGGCCAAAATATTTGTATTTAAACATACATATTACTTACAGATTTTTTTTACTAGCACAACACATTTACCTTATTTGCATAATATTATCACCGTCACTTAGCATGTATCGTATGCTTACATATACTCTTTCACAACAAAAGTCATGAATTTATAACACATATATAGCATCTTATTTCAGTCCACAATTTCACATTAACACAAGTACATATTTCATGAGATAAACATGAGTATAAGGATGCTTACAATCAAAATTTAAAGTTGGGATTTAGGCTACTACTAAATTCCCATTAACGCATTGAATCCTTTCCACAAGCAATTATTCCAACACTCACCAATATGCTTTCGTCGAAATACCAAAAGCTTAAACTAGCCTTCCTAGCTTTTAGATGGTCCTAGCGAGTTTGTAACTTTAACACAATAATTCACACAACAATAAATTAAAAAAATCAGCAAAAGACTCACAACAAGCAATAAAAAAATAAGCCTAAGCTATGTTCTCATGGAATTGAAACCTTTAACATATCTAACTTGAAATCCAAATATCTCGATCTACACTTAAAATTTTTGCCTAAAATGAGTTTTATTCATCTAATTATTCATCTACGACTAATTCTCATCCTTTAATCTACGCTAAACTACTCAATTCATGGTTTGACTTTTTTGATAGGTTTATGAAAATTTTTCAAAAAGTCATTAAATCCCTAGAAATTCTTAATGAAACTTTAAAGTAAGTTTAGAAACCTTTTAATCTCATCAAAACTAATTGAAAAACACATTAAAACTACATTAATCAAAACATGCGATTTAACAATTAAAAATCCCAAAATCCCAAAATCCACCATTAATGACTCAATTTTTAGCTTTTAATCAAAACATGCGATTTAACAACTAAAAATTTAGTTTCAAAGACTAATTAACATTAAAAGCTAATGGTTAGATGAATGGTTACCTTTGATGGAAGAAAAATAGACTTTTGACGTGAATCTAAGAACACCCACACGTGAGGAAGATGATGAAATCTATGAAATTTTAGGATGTTTTCTTGAAGATTTATGAATATTTAATGCTCTGGGAAGGATGAGAATTACAGTAATATAGTTTGGAAATAAAAAACCAATTGGGAAAGCAAGAAAGAACAAAGAACAACAAATAGAGGAATGAGAAGAAAACTAATGTAGGAAAAATTGTAGATGAGGGTGATATTAAGTTGCATTTTAAAAACTGGTCCAACTGCAACATAAACACTCTAAATTTTGAACTTGTTACAAATTAGTTCTTTTTCTAAAATTATAAGTTTCTAAACATTTTTCAAAAGTTGAATTGACTTTCTAAAAACCATAATAAAAAATATTACCGATATACCATGTCCAGTAATTCCGAACACTTTAAGGCTAAAATTCCTAGAATCTCCTAAAACTTTTAGGCCCTACTTTAGGGTGTTACAGACTTTCTAGAAAGGGATCAGTGAAAAAGGTTTCAATTTGTGTTGCGTCGTGACATTCAAATTGTGACAGCCCAAAGTTGACCCTAGTCGGAAAGTGGTTTCGGGACCGCTAAACCGAGTCACCGAAATGTTTGAATGTGATACTTATTGTCTAGAATATGTAATTAAGAATGTGTGAAAATTTCAAGCTTCAATTTGGTTGATTTCATGTGAATTTAGTCAATAGGACTTATGTGAGAAAATTCTAAAATGTGATAGGTCAATGTGTGAGGACCTATTAGTGCATGTGGACAAAGGGGGGACTTGCATGTCAAATTCCCCCCCTAATGAGTAGTGGCCGGCCATGACAAGGAATGATGGGCAAAACATGTCATGAAACATGTTTTGTTAATGGAAGAATAAAATAAGGAGTATGGGTAATAAAGAAATGGAAACAAAAGAAAAAAAAATGTGTGGTTGCCCCCCCATTGCCGTGAGCTAAAGAGAAGAAAGGAGAAAAATTTGTGTTCATCCTTTCTCACCTTCATTTAGCCTAAATTAGAAAGAAAAACAAAGAAAAAATTTCTCATCCTTTGGTTCATCCTTGGCCAAAAATTTTAAGGAGGAAAGAAGAAGAAAGATGAAGAGATTCGGCCATGCATGTAGCTAGGCTAAGGTATGTTTGATGATGTTCCATGAGATGCATGCATGTTTTAGTTGTTAGCTTGAGTTCTACCTAGCCCATGGTCTAAATCTTGCTATGTGATGGAAATGGACCATGGATGCATCATTCTTGGTTGATGTTTGATGTTGTGGTGATGAGGCATGAGGATGAGTTAAGATTCGGCCTAGGTGGAGGTTGTGTTAATGCCATTGCATGCAAAATATGAAGCTTGTTAATGATGCATGTGATGAAGGCTTGATGATTCTTGAACCTCCTTTTTAGCATTTTTGTGTGAGCACATATGTGCATTGGTTGCTAAATGGAGAAGAATCGGCTAGCAAGATGTGTGCTAAGGCCGAATGTAACTTTGCATGTTGATGAGCAATGCATGTGTTAAATCGATGAAAAGGGGGAGGATGCTTTACTAGTGTGTGTATATGTGTGTATTAAGTGTTGAGATCGACCCCAAAAATAGACATGCATATTCGGCCAAGGGGAAAGAAATTAGCTAATATGTTGTGTTGATGCATGATTTTTGCATGTATGAGACTTTAATGTCTAATGTATAAATATGGGCTAAGTGCCTTGTGTTCATCTTTTTGATGCCTAAATGATGAAATCAATTTATTTGTTTGATTAAGCTCAAGAGCAAAGGGGAAATAAATCCGATAAAGGAAAGGAAAAAGTGGTTGAATAGCTAGCGGAATCGTTCGACAACACCCGAGGTAAGTTCTTGAGTAAGAGAGCTTAAATTACGATGTGATTAAATCATGCTCTATGTGAGGCTATTGAGCCGAATGTGCAAGGATGATATGTGCCTTGTGTTTGAGTTTCGCAAATGAAAATGAAATATGAATGTGCCATGAATTATTGTTAGATGTGCATGATTAATTGAATGCTGTCCGGGCTAAGTCCCGAAGGCTTTGTGCTAAGTGAATATATCCGGACTAAGATCCGAAGGCCTTTGTGCGAGATATTAAATCCGGGTTAAGTCCCGAAGGCATTCGTGCGAGTTGTTAAATCCGGGTTAAGTCCCGAAGGCATTCGTGCGAGTTGTTAAATCCGGGTTATGTCCCGAAGGCATTGTGTGAGTTACTAAAACCGGGCTATGTCCCGAAGGCATTTGAACGAGGAGCTATATCCGGTTAAATCCCGAAGGTACGTGATTTGGTAATGAATGAGCTTGCTGTAAAATTCCAGCGAATACTCGAAAAACATCCCAATATGGGGATATGTTACGTATGTGTTGAATTTAATCGAGCCCTTACAAATAAATGTTCGCTCAGTTGATAAACGAGCTACCGGCCTTCGGCTAAGTTAGTCTATTGTGTATGTACATAAGGGTTGTTAATGTTGTGAAGCAAGTTTGATATCGGTAAATTGCGTATTATGAAATATTCCATTTAGCTAAATGTGTGTTATTCTTTGTTTATGCTGGAATTCCTTGCTCAAAACTTACTAAGCATAAATTGCTTACTCGTTACACTGCTCCTCTGTTTTATAGATTTTTGGTTCTCCAGCTATCGGACTCGGGATCTTGAAGTCGAAGTCGCCCACACTATCAAAGGCTCTTTTGGGTACTATTTTGGTTGAATCTTGATATGGCATGTATAGGACTACCCATTGTTGTTTTCGAGTACTTTATGAAATGTATAAGTGTACAGCCATGCGAAAATGGCTTGTAGAAGTGGAGTATGGCATTAGACCATTCGTGTTTATGAATGTATAGATGGTTTCATGATGTAACTATAGTTGGAATGGAAGTGTTGAGCAAATGATCAGCCACTGGAATGGCTAAGTATGATCATATGTGGGCTTATGTATGACAAGGCCCTAGTTGGTCCATGAAACCCCAAATTAGGTAAGGTTTACTTTGAAAACAGAAGCTGATAGCAGCAGTGGTGTGGATTGGAAAAATCACAAGAATTCGTAGGAGTGGAATTAAATAGTGAATAAATTATTTAATCGAACCTTGATGAATCTACTTTCATATGGAAGTAACGAAACAATCATAGGAACAGTACAGTAAGAGATATTTGGGTTCTTGTGGAACAGGGCCAGAACAGTTTCTGGATTCCCTGTTCAGACTTTGGAAATTCACTATAAATTGACCAGAGATAATTAGGGGTCATACCATATATGTATGGATTCCTCTCTGAGTCTAGTTTCCATAGAAACAAACGGCATCAGTATTGAAGCTCTGTGCAGAGAGATATCCAAGTCGTAATGGGAAAAGGTCAGTGTAGTCGACCCCTGTAACATGGGAGACTTTGACTAATAAACTGTACTAATTGGCCCGACCAAAAATTCTAGAAAAAAATACATAGATGGGTACATGAGTCTAGTTTTAGGGAAAAATCACAAAACTGATTTTCGAGTTGTGAAACTCAAGATATGATTTTTGAAGCGACTAGTACTCAGACTGGGCAGTGTCTGGAAAAAAAAAATTTTCAAAGTTTGTTAACATCTCGTGTCCGACTCCGGTGTCGGTCTCGGGTTCGGGGTGTTACATTAAATTGGTATCAGAGCTACGGTTTAGTCGATTCTAGGACTACCGTAATGTTTTGGGTCTAGCTATACATGCCATTTTATGTGATTACTTGATAGTGTGGTGATTTCTGACAATTGTAAATGTGTTTATTTATAGTAATGGATCCCGATCGTGACCGAGAGGTAGCTGATGATCTTGAGAGTGTAGCGCCTGCTCCCGCACAAGGGACAGTGCCGGCAGACTCTTAACCTAATGCTAGTAATCCGAATGATGAAGCTAGACAAGCATTCTATAGCGTGATGAATGATTGGTTTAACCAATACATTCGAACTAATATGACTGTTCCACAACCTCCATTCCCGACAAATACTACCCCCGCACCTACAATACCACCGGTAACGGACCAAATAAGGTCAAATAAGCCCCCAGTTGACAGAATCCGAAAACATGGGGCTACTGAATTTAAGGCTATGGATAGCGATGATGCCGAGCAAGCTGAATTTTGGCTGGACAACACTATCCGGGTACTCGATGAGCTATCTTGTACACCCGATGAATGCCTAAAGTGTGCTATCTCCTTGCTACATGATTCTGCCTACTATTGGTGGAGTACTCTGACTTCTATTGTGCCCCGAGAGCAAGTAACTTGGGAGTTTTTCCAAACTGAGTTTCGGAAAAAGTATATCAGTCAGAGATTTGTTGATCAAAAATGGAAGGAATTTCTTGAGCTTAAACAAGGCTCCATGTCGGTTACTGATTACGAGCGAAAATTTGTTAGACTTAGCAAATACGCTCGGGAATGTGTTTCGTCCGAAGCTATTATGTGTAAACGCTTCGAGGATGGGCTGAATGAAGATATAAAAATGTTCGTTGGCGTTCTTGAAATACGAGAGTTCGTGGTACTTGTTGAACGAGCTTGTAAAGCCGAAGAGCTTAGAAAAGAAAAGCAAAGAGTTGATGAGGGAACTGGAGAGTTTCGTAAAAGATCCTCGGGAAGGTCTCTTCAACAGACATCGAAGAGATTTCGAGATGATGCGGGCCAGTTTAGAGGCACTTCGGGCCTTTTTGGACAAGATCGTGATCGACCCCCTGTGGGTACACGAGGCACTTCGGTCGCCAGTGTTGGGAATGAACGTCGAGACAGGACGAAATGTCGATATTGCGGTAAATGGCATTCGGGGAGTTGTAGATTTCCTGACCGCTCCTGTTACAAATGCGGATCAGTTGACCACTTCATTAAAGATTGCCCGAGGTTGTCGGGACAGAATGCAAATCAGAGTGGGAGACCGGGTGCTACCACTGCTCGAGGTAGACCATCTGGAAATATGGGCAATGCTAGTGGTGGTCAGAGAGGATCTAGAGATGATATAACCAGATCCGAAGCCCGTGCGCCTGCTAGAGCTTATGCTATACGTGCCCGCGAGGATGCTTCTTCGCCTGATGTTATTACCGGTACATTCACTCTCTTTGATACTAATGTAATTGCTTTGATTGACCCCGATTCTACTCATTCTTACATATGTGAAACCTTAGCATCCAGTAAGACTTTACCTATTGAGTCTACTGAGTTCGTAATTCGGGTGTCAAATCCCTTGGGTCGTTACGTGCTTGTCGACAAAGTGTGTAAGAAATGTCCCCTGGAAATTCGAGGTTCCTGTTTTCCGGCGGACTTGATGCTTTTGCCGTTTGATGAATTTGATGTTATCCTTGGTTTGGATTGGTTGACCGCGCATGATGCGATTGTGAATTGCAAGAGCAAGACTATTGATTTGAGGTGCGCAAATAACGAAGTAGTCCGAATTGAGTCTGCGGACTTGGAGGGGATGCCAGCTGTAATATCAGCAATGTTGGCACAGAAATATGTAAGAAAAGGGTGCGAAGCATACCTTGCGTATGTACTTGATGACGAAGAATTAGAAAAGAAACCCGAATCTGTGCCGGTGGTTTGTGAATACCCGGATGTTTTTCCGGAAGAATTACCGGGTTTACCACCTGTTCGGGAGGTAGAGTTTGGTATTGAGCTTGTACCTGGGACTACGCCGATTTCGATAGCTCCGTATCGTATGGCACCAACCGAGTTAAAGGAGTTGAAAGCTCAGTTGCAAGAACTGACGGATAGAGGTTTCGCTCGACCAAGTTTCTCACCTTGGGGTGCACCAGTATTGTTCGTGAAAAAGAAGGACGGAACCATGAGGTTGTGCATTGACTATCGTCAGCTGAATAAAGTGACGATAAAGAACAAATATCCGTTGCCGCGCATCGATGATTTGTTCGACCAACTGAAGGGAGCCTCAGTGTTCTCAAAAATAGGTTTGAGATCGGGCTATTATCAGTTGCGAATCCGAGATTCAGATATTCCCAAAACTGCCTTCAGAACGAGATATGGTCACTACGAATTCTTAGTGATGCCGTTTGGGCTCACTAATGCCCCTGCAGTATTTATGGATTTGATGAATCGGATCTTCAGACCATATTTGGATCGGTTCGTAGTGGTGTTCATTGATGACATTTTGGTCTATTCAAGAGACGAGACCGAACATGCTGAGCATCTGAGGCTAGTGCTGCAAATTTTGCGGGATAAGCAGTTATATGCTAAGTTCAGTAAGTGTGAGTTCTGGTTAAGAGAGGTTAGCTTCTTGGGTCATGTGGTATCCGCGTCGGGTATTCGAGTTGACCCGAACAAAATTTCAGCCATACTTGACTGGAAACCTCCGAGAAATGTTACTGAAGTTCGGAGCTTTTTGGGGCTCGCCGGTTATTACCGACGATTTGTCAAAGGTTTCTCGATGATAGCCACACCAATGACGAAGCTACTTCAAAAGGATGTTAAGTTCGAGTGGACGGAGAAATGTCAGAAAAGTTTCGACCAACTGAAAACTCATTTGACTGAAGCTCCAATTTTGGTGCAACCCGAATCAGGTAAAGAGTTTGTCATTTATAGTGACGCATCCCTACTTGGGTTGGGTTGCGTATTGATGCAAGAAGGTCGAGTCGTGGCCTATGCGTCGAGACAATTGAAGCCTCACGAGAGGAATTATCCGACCCAT